>NC_140165.1:263872712-264490212 GCF_963971535.1 Notolepis coatsorum
AGGACAGACATCACACTAGTCCCTAGAGACCAGCAGGTTTAATGCCACCTAGAGGACAGACATCACCACTAGTCCTAGAGACCAGCAGGTTTAATGCCACCTAGAGGACAGACATCACCACTAGTCCCTAGAGACCAGCAGGTTTAATGCCACCTAGAGGACAGACATCACCACTAGTCCTAGAGACCAGCAGGTTTAATGCCACCTAGAGGACAGACATCACCACTAGTCCTAGAGACCAGCAGGTTTAATGCCACCTAGAGGACAGACATCACCACTAGTCCTATAGACCAGCAGGTTTAATGCCACCTAGAGGGACAGACATCACCACTAGTCCTAGAGACCAGCAGGTTTAATGCCACCTAGAGGAGGACAGACATCACCACTAGTCCTAGAGACCAGCAGGTTTAATGCCACCTAGAGGGGACAGGACATCACCACTAGTCCTAGAGACCAGCAGGTTTAATGCCACCTAGAGGACAGACATCACCACTAGTCCTAGAGACCAGCAGGTTTAATGCCACCTAGAGGACAGACATCACCACTAGTCCTAGAGACCAGCAGGTTTAATGCCACCTAGAGGAGGACAGACATCACCACTAGTCCTTGAGACCAGCAGGTTTAATGCCACCTAGAGGACAGACATCACCACTAGTCCTAGAGACCAGCAGGTTTAATGCCACCTAGAGGACAGACATCACCACTAGTCCTAGAGACCAGCAGGTTTAATGCCACCTAGAGGACAGACATCACCACTAGTCCTAGAGACCAGCAGGTTTAATGCCACCTAGAGGAGGACAGACATCACCACTAGTCCTAGAGACCAGCAGGTTTAATGCCACCTAGAGGACAGACATCACCACTAGTCCTAGAGACCAGCAGGTTTAATGCCACCTAGAGGAGACAGACATCACCACTAGTCCTAGAGACCAGCAGGTTTAATGCCACCTAGAGGACAGACATCACCACTAGTCCTAGAGACCAGCAGGTTTAATGCCACCTAGAGGACAGACATCACCACTAGTCCTAGAGACCAGCAGGTTTAATGCCACCTAGAAGACAGACATCACCACTAGTCCTAGAGACCAGCAGGTTTAATGCACCTAGAGGACAGACATCACCACTAGTCCTAGAGACCAGCAGGTTTAATGCCACCTAGAGGACAGACATCACCACTAGTCCTAGAGACCAGCAGGTTTAATGCCACCTAGAGGACAGACATCACCACTAGTCCTAGAGACCAGCAGGTTTAATGCCACCTAGGAGGACAGACATCACCACTAGTCCTAGAGACCCAGCAGGTTTAATGCCACCTAGAGGACAGACATCACCACTAGTCCTAGAGACCAGCAGGTTTAATGCCACCTAGAGGACAGACATCACCACTAGTCCTAGAGACCAGCAGGTTTAATGCCACCTAGAGGACAGACATCACCACTAGTCCTAGAGACCAGCAGGTTTAATGCCACCTAGAGGAGGACAGACATCACCACTAGTCCTAGAGACCAGCAGGTTTAATGCCACCTAGAGGACAGACATCACCACTAGTCCTAGAGACCAGCAGGTTTAATGCCACCTAGAGGACAGACAGACATCACCACTAGTCCTAGAGACCAGCAGGTTTAATGCCACCTAGAGGACAGACAGACATCACCACTAGTCCTAGAGACCAGCAGGTTTAATGCCACCTAGAGGACAGACATCACCACTAGTCCTAGAGACCAGCAGGTTTAATGCCACCTAGAGGAGGACAGACATCACCACTAGTCCCTAGAGACCAGCAGGTTTAATGCCACCTAGAGGAGGACAGACATCACCACTAGTCCTAGAGACCAGCAGGTTTAATGCCACCTAGAGGACAGACATCACCACTAGTCCTAGAGACCAGCAGGTTTAATGCCACCTAGAGTAGGACAGACATCACCACTAGTCCTAGAGACCGGCAGGTTTAATGCCACCTAGAGGACAGACAGACATCACCACTAGTCCTAGAGACCAGCAGGTATAATGCCACCTAGAGGAGGACAGACATCACCACTAGTCCTAGAGACCAGGCAGGTTTAATGCCACCTAGAGGACAGACATCACCACTAGTCCTAGAGACCAGCAGGTTTAATGCCACCTAGAGGACAGACATCACCACTAGTCCTAGAGACCAGCAGGTTTAATGCCACCTAGAGGACAGACATCACCACTAGTCCTAGAGACCAGCAGGTTTAATGCCACCTAGAAGACAGACATCACCACTAGTCCTAGAGACCAGCAGGTTTAATGCCACCTAGAGGACAGACATCACCACTAGTCCTAGAGACCAGCAGGTTTAATGCCACCTAGAGGAGGACAGACATCACCACTAGTCCTAGAGACCAGCAGGTTTAATGCCACCTAGAGGACAGACATCACCACTAGTCCTAGAGACCGGCAGGGTTTAATGCCACCTAGAGGACAGACATCACCACTAGTCCTAGAGACCAGCAGGTTTAATGCCACCTAGAGGACAGACATCACCACTAGAGACCAGCTGGTTTAATGCCACCTAGAGGACAGACATCACCACTAGAGACCAGCAGGTTTAATGCCACCTAGAGGAGGACAGACATCACCACTAGTCCTAGAGACCAGCAGGTTTAATGCCACCTAGAGGACAGACATCACCACTAGTCCTAGAGACCAGCAGGTTTAATGCCACCTAGAGGACAGACATCACCACTAGTCCTAGAGACCAGCAGGTTTAATGCCACCTAGAGGACAGACATCACCACTAGTCCTAGAGACCAGCAGGTTTAATGCCACCTAGAGGACATACATCACCACTAGTCCTAGAGACCAGCAGGTTTAATGCCACCTAGAGACAGACATCACCACTAGTCCTAGAGACCAGCAGGTTTAATGCCACCTAGAGGAGGACAGACATCACCACTAGTCCTAGAGACCAGCAGGTTTAATGCCACCTAGAGGACAGACATCACCACTAGTCCTAGAGACCAGCAGGTTTAATGCCACCTAGAGGAGGACAGACATCACCACTAGCCCTAGAGACCAGCAGGTTTAATGCCACCTAGAGGAGGACAGACATCACCACTAGTCCTAGAGACCAGCAGGTTTAATGCCACCTAGAGGACAGACATCACCACTAGAGACCAGCAGGTTTAATGCCACCTAGAGGAGGACAGACATCACCACTAGTCCTAGATACCAGCTGGTTTAATGCCACCTAGAGGAGGACAGACATCACCACTAGTCCTAGAGACCAGCAGGTTTAATGCCACCTAGAGGACAGACATCACCACTAGTCCTAGATACCAGCAGGTTTAATGCCACCTAGAGGACAGACATCACCACTAGTCCTAGAGACCAGCAGGTTTAATGCCACCTAGAGGACAGACATCACCACTAGTCCTAGAGACCAGCAGGTTTAATGCCACCTAGAGGACAGACATCACCACTAGTCCTAGAGACCAGCAGGTGTAATGCCACCTAGAGGACAGACATCACCACTAGTCCTAGAGACCAGCAGGTCTAATGCCACCTAGAGGACAGACATCACCACTAGTCCTAGAGACCAGCAGGTTTAATGCCACCTAGAGGACAGACATCACCACTAGTCCTAGAGACTGGCAGGTTTAATGCCACCTAGAGGAGGACAGACATCACCACTACATTTACATTTACATTTAGTCATTTAGCTGACGCTTTTATCCAAAGCGACTTACAAGTTCTGTACGACAAGCCATCAGGAAGGGCACAACTCTATCAGCTGAGCAACAATGTTCATCAAAGTGTTGAGTGCTACAGTGTAGGTTAGTTTATTAGGACAAGTGCATGACAGTACGGTTAGTTAGGGTTAGATTTTTTTATTGTTTTTTTTTTTTTTTTTTTTTTTTCAGATAATGGTTGAAGAAGTGCGTCTTTAGTCGACGGCGAAAGATTGGACGTGATTCGGCTGTCCTAACTGGGGTGGGTAGTTCATTCCACCATTGTGGGGCAAGGACTGAGAATAGGCGACTTCTCTTTGATGACCCTCCCGGAGCTTGGATAGGAGTAGGTCTGAGGCAGCCAGAAGATGCAGAGCGTAGGGGTCTTGAGGGTGTGTAGTTAGAGACCATTGACCGGAGGTAGGCGGGAGCGGTTCCCTTTGCCGCACGGTATGCTAGGTCGAGGGCCTTGAAGCGGATTCGTGCAGCAATGGGGAGCCAGTGCAGGTCCCTAGGAAGTGGGGTGACATGGGCCGACTTCGGTAGGTTTGAGATCAGGCGGGCCGCTGCGTTCTGAATGAGTTGAAGAGGCTTAGTGGCAGTGGCCGGGAGGCCAGCGAGCAGTGCATTGCAGTAGTCGAGGCGGGAGATGACTGTTGATTGGACGAGGAGTTGGGTGGCTTCTTTTGTCAGGAAGGGGCGTATCCTTCTGACGTTGCTCAGGAGGAATCGGCAGGTTCTGGTCGTCGCTGCGATGTGAGCAGAGAAGTTCAACTGGTCGTCGAGGACAACACCAAGGTTCTTGGCGGTCGGGGACGCAGTCACAGCTGTATTCTCGACTGTGATTGAAAGGTCGGTTAGGGGGGAGGATTTGGCCGGCAGGTGGAGCAATTCTGTTTTGCTTATGTTCAGTTTGAGGTGGTTGGACGTCATCCAGGCTGAGATGTCGGACAGACAGGCCGAGATCCGCTCAGAGACGTGGATATCTGAGGGAGGGAAGGAGAGGAAGAGTTGAGTATCGTCGGCATAACAATGGTAGGAGAAGCCATGAGACGTGATAATGTTACCCAGTGATTTAGTGTAGAGGGAGAAGAGAAGGGGTCCTAAAACCGAGCCCTGGGGGACACCCGTCCGCAGGGGGCGGGTGGCCGACAGGGTCCCTCTCCATGACACTTGGTAGGAGCGGTCATTGAGGTATGATGACAGCCATGTCAGCGCAGAGCCAGCCACTCCCATTCCTGCGAGGGCCGCAAGGAGGATCTGGTGGTTGACTGTGTCGAAGGCTGCAGATAGATCTAGGAGAATCAGGACAGAGGAGAGGCCTTTCGCTTTTGCTAAGTGAAGTGCCTCTGTGACCGCAATGAGGGCTGTCTCTGTGGAGTGACCAGTCCTGAAGCCTGACTGATTAGGGTCTAGGAGGTCATTCTGTAAGAGATAAGCAGTAAGTTGGTTGGATACAGCACGTTCAAGTGTTTTAGAAAGGAAGGAGAGAAGAGAGACAGGACGGTAGTTGCCTATGACGGTAGGGTTCAGGGTTGGTTTTTTTATGAGCGGCGTGACTCTGGCTTGTTTTAGGGAGGTGGGGACCACCCCCGAGTTGAGTGAGGAGTTGATGGTTGCAGTTAGGAATGGGAGGATGTCTGGTGCTATGGTCTGGAGGAGTGGGGAGGGTAGCTGGTCCAGCTGGCAAGTAGTCGGACGGTTTGACGTTACCAGTGTCAGGGTCTCTGCTTCTGTAATGGGAGAGAAAGATGACAGAGTGAAGGATGAGGTTCTCGATTCAGCATTTGGAATGGGTGGGGGTTGGGAGAAGGAGCTGCGGATGTTCTCCACTTTTTCCTCAAAGAAGATCGCAAAGTCTTCGGCAGAGAAAGATGAGGGAGGGGGGGGTGGGGGGGGAGTGAGGAGGGAGGACATGGTAGCATGCAGTTTGCGAAGATTCTTGGCAGAGGCCTCGATCCTATGGTGGAAGAAAGAAGCTTTGGCATTAGTGATGGTTTTGGAGAATGTTAACAAGAGGTTGTGATATGTGTCGATGTCAGCAGTGAGGCGTGACTTTCTATACTTCCTTTCAGCTGCTCTCAGGACCTGTCTTTGTTCTCTCACTGGATCTGTCAGCCATGGACTGGGTGGGGAACGGCAGGCAGGTTTCTCAACGAGGGGACAGAGCTTGTCGAAGGAGGTTGCAAGGGCTGAAAGGAGGGTGGAGGTTGCCATCTCTGTGGAGAGAGCAGAGAAGGTGTCACTCAAAGGTAGAGCGGATAGTATGTCAGAGGAGAGGGTGGAGGGGGATAGGGAGGGCAGGTTGCGTCTGAGTGAGACTGTTTGAGTTGGGGTGAAGACCTTTCGGTTAAGCATGAGAGTTAGTGAGAAGGATATGAAGGAATGGTCAGATACATGTAGGGGAGTTACCGTGGTGTTAATGATGCTGGAGTTACGGGAAAATATGAGATCCAAGGAGTTGCCTGCTTTGTGGGTGGGAGGCATGGCAGTGGGAGTCAGGTCAAACGATTGTAGGAGGGAGACTACTATGACTGACTGAGATGAGTCAGGCAGGTTGAAGTCGCCCAGTAGAAGGAGAGGGGTACCATCTTCCGGTAAGGAGCTAAGAAGCATGTCCAGCTCATCTGTGAAGTGATCGAGTGTACCTGGAGGGCAGTAGAGTGTAACAATGGTGAGATTGAAAGGATTAGAGACAGATACTGCATGATATTCGAGAGAGGAGAGTGACAGTTCTGGGAGTGGTGTTACGTTTGTAGCCCATGAAGGAGATGTCATGAGGGCAGTGCCTCCACCCCGTCTGGAAGGTCGAGGTGTGTGAGTGAAGTTATAGTTTGTAGATAATGCTGCAGGTGTTGATGAGTTATTGGGGGTTATCCAGGTCTCAGTTAGAGCCAGGAGCTGCAGATTTAGACTATGGGCGTAGGCAGTAATGAAGTCAGCTTTCTTGACTGCTGATTGACAATTCCATAAGCCTCCCCGTACTGTGACAGGTGTATTAGTGGCTGTAGGAGGGTAGGAGAGATTAGCCGGGTTGCTAGCAAACTGGCGTGGATGGGTAGAGTCAGTTCTGGAGGAGCAGATTGTGGATATAGGTATGAGACACATTGTCTTGTCAAGAGTGGCAGGGAGGAAGTAGAGAGATAGCAGTGTGGGAGGGAAATATAGGATTATGGTGTACTTAGCACTGGGTGGATCGGTGGATCCCTCGGCGGAGAACTCCAGGAAAACTCCTCCTCTTTGTCCCTCTTCGTTTCTCGACGCTTCGCTGACGCTACACCAGCAAGCCTTTAAATCACTATCACTATCACTATCACTAATTAGTGCTGTCTTAACACCTGGCCCTTAATGGGGGCACTTAACAAAACAAAATGGCCGTTTTAAACACGCCCCTTTAATCAAGTCAGCTGGTTCCTCACTTTTAAGATTCACTAATAAACTTAAAATGGCTTACCCTAGTTTTCAGTATAAAGCAATGTTTCTCAGTGAGTGTGTCCTGTCCTTCCTTAACAGAGCCCAGTACAGAGTGATTTCAACACAGTGTGGACCTCTGCTTTTAAACAGGGCAGGCTCTTAATGGCTCACTCAGCAAATCAGATGCTACTAGTAAACAGGAAACAGTCCCTTAATGGGGGCACTTAACAAAACAAAATGGCCGTTTTAAACACGCCCCTTTAATCAAGTCAGCTGGTTCCTCACTTTTAAGATTCACTAATAAACTTAAAATGGCTTACCCTAGTTTTCAGTATAAAGCAATGTTTCTCAGTGAGTGTGTCCTGTCCTTCCTTAACAGAGCCCAGTACAGAGTGATTTCAACACAGTGTGGACCTCTGCTAGTCTGCTAGACCACTAGTCCTAGAGACCAGCAGGTTTAATGCCACCTAGAGGAGGACAGACATCACCACTAGTCCTAGAGACCAGCAGGTTTAATGCCACCTAGAGGACAGACATCACCACTAGTCCTAGAGACCAGCAGGTTTAATGCCACCTAGAGGAGGACAGACATCACCACTAGTCCTAGAGACCAGCAGGTTTAATGCCACCTAGAGGAGGACAGACATCACCACTAGTCCTAGAGACCAGCAGGTTTAATGCCACCTAGAGGACAGACATCACCACTAGTCCTAGAGACCAGCAGGTTTAATGCCACCTAGAGGACAGACATCACCACTAGTCCTAGAGACCAGCAGGTTTAATGCCAACTAGAGGACAGACATCACCACTAGTCCTAGAGACCAGCAGGTTTAATGCCACCTAGAGGAGGACAGACATCACCACTAGTCCTAGAGACCAGCAGGTTTAATGCCACCTAGAGGAGGACAGACATCACCACTAGTCCTAGAGACCAGCAGGTTTAATGCCACCTAGAGGACAGACATCACCACTAGTCCTAGAGACCAGCAGGTTTAATGCCACCTAGAGGACAGACATCACCACTAGTCCTAGAGACCAGCAGGTTTAATGCCAACTAGAGGACAGACATCACCACTAGTCCTAGAGACCAGCAGGTTTAATGCCACCTAGAGGAGGACAGACATCACCACTAGTCTTAGAGACTGGCAGGTTTAATGCCACCTAGAGGACAGACATCGCCACTAGTCCTAGAGACCAGCAGGTTTAATGCCACCTAGAGGACAGACATCACCACTAGTCCTAGAGACCAGCAGGTTTAATGCCACCTAGAGGACAGACATCACCACTAGTCCTAGAGACCAGCAGGTTTAATGCCACCTAGAGGACAGACATCACCACTAGTCCTAGAGACCAGCAGGTTTAATGCCACCTAGAGGACAGACATCACCACTAGTCCTAGAGACCAGCAGGTTTAATGCCACCTAGAGGACAGACATCACCACTAGTCCTAGAGACCAGCAGGTTTAATGCCACCTAGAGGACAGACATCACCACTAGTCCTAGAGACCAGCAGGTTTAATGCCACCTAGAGGACAGACATCACCACTAGTCCTAGAGACCAGCAGGTTTAATGCCACCTAGAGGAGGACAGACATCACCACTAGTCCTAGAGACCAGCAGGTTTAATGCCACCTAGAGGACAGACATCACCACTAGTCCTAGAGACCAGCAGGTTTAATGCCACCTAGAGGACAGACATCACCACTAGTCCTAGAGACCAGCAGGTTTAATGCCACCTAGAGGACAGACATCACCACTAGTCCTAGAGACCAGCAGGTTTAATGCCACCTAGAGGAGGACAGACATCACCACTAGTCCTAGAGACCAGCAGGTTTAATGCCACCTAGAGGACAGACATCACCACTAGTCCTAGAGACCAGCAGGTTTAATGCCACCTAGAGGACAGACATCACCTCTAGTCCTTGAGACCAGCCAGTTTAATGCCACCTAGAGGACAGACATCACAACTAGTCCTAGAGACCAGCAGGTTTAATGCCACCTAGAGGAGGACAGACATCACCACTAGTCCTAGAGACCAGCAGGTTTAATGCCACCTAGAGGACAGACATCACCACTAGTCCTAGAGACCAGCAGGTTTAATGCCACCTAGAGGACAGACATCACCACTAGTCCTAGAGACCAGCAGGTTTAATGCCACCTAGAGGACAGACATCACCACTAGTCCTAGAGACCAGCAGGTTTAATGCCACCTAGAGGACAGACATCACCACTAGTCCTAGAGACCAGCAGGTTTAATGCCACCTAGAGGACAGACATCACCACTAGTCCTAGAGACCAGCAGGTTTAATGCCAACTAGAGGACAGACATCACCACTAGTCCTAGAGACCAGCAGGTTTAATGCCACCTAGAGGACAGACATCACCACTAGTCCTAGAGACCAGCAGGTTTAATGCCACCTAGAGGACAGACATCACCACTAGTCCTAGAGACCAGCAGGTTTAATGCCACCTAGAGGACAGACATCACCACTAGTCCTAGAGACCAGCAGGTTTAATGCCACCTAGAGGACAGACATCACCACTAGTCCTAGAGACCAGCAGGTTTAATGCCACCTAGAGGACAGACATCACCACTAGTCCTAGAAAACAGCAGGTTTAATGCCACCTAGAGGACAGACATCACCACTAGTCCTAGAGACCAGCAGGTTTAATGCCACCTAGAGGACAGACAACACCACTAGTCCTTGAGACCAGCCAGTTTAATGCCACCTAGAGGACAGACATCACCACTAGTCCTAGAGACCAGCAGGTTTAATGCCACCTAGAGGACAGACATCACCACTAGTCCTAGAGACCAGCAGGTTTAATGCCACCTAGAGGACAGACATCACCACTAGTCCTAGAGACCAGCAGGTTTAATGCCACCTAGAGGAGGACAGACATCACCACTAGTCCTAGAGACCGGCAGGTTTAATGCCACCTAGAAGACAGACATCACCACTAGTCCTTGAGACCAGCCAGTTTAATGCCACCTAGAGGACAGACATCACCACTAGTCCTAGAGACCAGCAGGTTTAATGCCACCTAGAGGAGGACAGACATCACCACTAGTCCTAGAGACCAGCAGGTTTAATGCCACCTAGAGGACAGACATCACCACTAGTCCTAGAGACTGGCAGGTTTAATGCCACCTAGAGGACAGACATCACCACTAGTCCTAGAGACCAGCAGGTTTAATGCCACCTAGAGGACAGACATCACCACTAGTCCTAGAGACCAGCAGGTTTAATGCCACCTAGAGGACAGACATCACCACTAGTCCTAGAGACCAGCAGGTTTAATGCCACCTAGAGGACAGACATCACCACTAGTCCTAGAGACCAGCAGGTTTAATGCCACCTAGAGGACAGACATCACCACTAGTCCTAGAGACCAGCAGGTTTAATGCCACCTAGAGGACAGACATCACCACTAGTCCTAGAGACCAGCAGGTTTAATGCCACCTAGAGGACAGACATCACCACTAGTCCTAGAGACCAGCAGGTTTAATGCCACCTAGAGGACAGACATCACCACTAGTCCTAGAGACCAGCAGGTGTAATGCCACCTAGAGGACAGACATCACCACTAGCCCTAGAGACCAGCAGGTTTAATGCCACCTAGAAGACAGATATCACCACTAGTCCTAGAGACCAGCAGGTTTAATGCCACCTAGAGGACAGACATCACTACTAGTCCTAGAGACCAGCAGGTTTAATGCCACCTAGAGGAGGACAGACATCACCACTAGTCCTAGAGACCGGCAGGTTTAATGCCACCTAGAGGACAGACATCACCACTAGTCCTAGAGACCAGCAGGTTTAATGCCACCTAGAGGAGGACAGACATCACCACTAGTCCTAGAGACCAGCTGGTTTAATGCCACCTAGAGGACAGACATCACCACTAGTCCTAGAGACCAGCAGGTTTAATGCCACCTAGAGGAGGACAGACATCACCACTAGTCCTAGAGACCAGCAGGTTTAATGCCACCTAGAGGAGGACAGACATCACCACTAGTCCTAGAGACCAGCAGGTTTAATGCCACCTAGAGGACAGACATCACCACTAGTCCTAGAGACCAGCAGGTTTAATGCCACCTAGAGGACAGACATCACCACTAGTCCTAGAGACCGGCAGGTTTAATGCCACCTAGAGGACAGACATCACCACTAGTCCTAGAGACCAGCAGGTTTAATGCCACCTAGAGGACAGACATCACCACTAGTCCTAGAGACCAGCAGGTGTAATGCCACCTAGAGGACAGACATCACCACTAGTCCTAGAGACCAGCAGGTTTAATGCCACCTAGAGGACAGACATCACCACTAGTCCTAGAGACCAGCAGGTTTAATGCCACCTAGAGGAGGACAGACATCACCACTAGTCCTAGAGACCAGCAGGTTTAATGCCACCTAGAGGACAGACATCACCACTAGTCCTAGAGACCAGCAGGTTTAATGCCACCTAGAGGACAGACATCACCACTAGTCCTAGAGACCAGCAGGTTTAATGCCACCTAGAGGAGGACAGACATCACCACTAGCCCTAGAGACCAGCAGGTTTAATGCCACCTAGAGGACAGACATCACCACTAGTCCTAGAGACCAGCAGGTTTAATGCCACCTAGAGGACAGACATCACCACTAGTCCTAGAGACCAGCAGGTTTAATGCCACCTAGAGGACAGACATCACCACTAGTCCTAGAGACCGGCAGGTTTAATGCCACCTAGAGGACAGACATCACCACTAGTCCTAGAGACCAGCAGGTTTAATGCCACCTAGAGGACAGACATCACCACTAGTCCTAGAGAACAGCAGGTTTAATGCCACCTAGAGGACAGACATCACCACTAGTCCTAGAGAACAGCAGGTTTAATGCCACCTAGAGGACAGACATCACCACTAGTCCTAGAGACCAGCAGGTTTAATGCCACCTAGAGGAGGACAGACATCACCACTAGTCCTAGAGACCAGTAGGTTTAATGCCACCTAGAGGACAGACATCACCACTAGTCCTAGAGACCAGCAGGTTTAATGCCACCTAGAGGACAGACATCACCACTAGTCCTAGAGACCAGCAGGTTTAATGCCACCTAGAGGACAGACTTTGTTTGGTGTGTGAGCTAACGTTAGGTGAAATTGAGAATGAGGTAAATGGTTTCTTGTACTGTCCCGTCTACGAGGATGTAAAGGATGTACTCTTAAGTAAAATGTCCTCCATTTATGTTGATTTTCTTGAACTGGATGAACATTATGAACAACTTGAGTTGTGCTTCAGAAAGGGAACCTTTTTCATAGGAGATTTAATTTGCCAAGCTTTGGGGAGAAATGTAATAATGGAACACTGCAACAGTAATAATAATAATAATAATAATAATAATAATAATAATAATAATAATAATAATAATAATAATAATAATAATAATAATAATAATAATAATAATAATAATAATAATAATATAATAATAATAATCAATTCAATTTGTAACACAGTTTATATTGTAACAATCTCAAAGTGTACATGAAAGGAGATAAAGATCAAAAAATTTAAATGAATAAAAACAATTAAAATGAATAAAACAACCAACAAAATGGAAGAAACATTCAGATCAAAATCTTGTTAAACCTTGTGTGACGAGCCTGGTGTTGTTCAAGCTCGACACGGACCAAAACAAACTATTTCAATGTCCACACAAGCACAATTTCAATAAATAAATTATATTTATTGTTTATCAGCACAAGTCCAATGGGCAATAGGGTAATCCAAAAACAGTCCAGGGTCTGTTGACAGAGTCACACTGTGGAGCGACAATAACTTGGCCATGACGACAAGGTTCCTCTCTTTAGCCTTTGGCGTGGTTTATTATTCACACACCATTATGCACATGAGACCTTCTCTCGTGAGAGGCGACGGAGGAAGAGATCGGGTGGGAGGTAACAACTCCTTTTATACCTCTTACCTGACGTCAGCATCAATAGCCACGTCTCCTTGCGCCTATAGCGCCCTCTGGTGGAAACAGTTAAGCAGTTACATGCAATCGTATATAACACATAACCTCAACAGGGTCAAAACACGTATCAGGCTCTCGTACAAAAGAAAGGATTGTTCAATACTCGTCGTCCGGTCCAGGGTCAGAGGTCAGTACACAAGGGGGTATCTCAGCCAGTCCAGGGTCCAGTACACAATGAACACCTTCTCGCCTTCACCTCTCCTCTCACTACCTCTCACCTTCACAACTCTGTCAACAACAATCTCTCTCTATACCTCGCTCCAACCTCACCTCAGCTCTTTCTATCCTAGTGTATTTGTAGTGTGTGTGTGTCTGGGGTGTGTGCATGTGGGATGTGGGTGATCTAATGATTTACAGGTGTGTTCTATCAGTACTAATCAGCTGCCTAATTGCTTCCACTCCTCCTGTGGCAGTAATATCTCCGGTCCTTCACATATCCATGAGACGGGGGTTGATATCTGCCACACTTGTTAAAAATAAATGAGTTTAAAAGCCTCAACAGACTGTGGTGCTCTCAGGCCATGGTTACACTGAGGAATACAGCAATGTTTTTGTTGCTGAATGATTACGTTTGCTGTCCAAGTTAAAAAGAAACGCCGTTTTGGCAGGAAAACGCGTTGTCCTACTGGCAACGCTGAAAAGGTGTTTCCGTTTTGGATACTCGCCAAAACTTGCAGACAATGGTGCCATGAGAGTCAGGAATCAAATGTCAAGTTAGACGGCGCTCTCAAGATACGACACTGGGTGCTGAAATCCCATTAAGTATTATAGAAGAAGCAGTGAAGCCAGACCAGCACTCTCAGGTTCAAAATTTAATGGCAGCCTGAAACAAACATGTTTCGGAATGACATATTCCTTCGTCAGTGTTATTGCTTGCGATGCACATGCAGTCAAGATGGTGGTTATATACACAGGTGGTTAATGACTTGGCAGGAAATGACATCACGGCGCAGGTGTGCCTGAGTCTATTGGTCCTCAATGACAAAAGAAAAGACCTATCAAAATAGAGTCTGTTAGTAAATACAAATTATACAAATATACAACGTATAAAAGACATATATAAAAACAAAACAAACGCAAAAGCAAAAATTGCATTATATTACCATACCAGAAACTTGCTATGTAACATGCCCGTAGTTTATAGGGCTAATTGAGCCCCTATACTTATTTACATACTTCTTGCATGAAAACAACCACTTGGATTAAACCATAATCTTGTAGATAAAAGGTACTTAAAGGAAACAGGTTAAAATGTTCTCTTCATTCATTCCTCTAGGTTCTATGCAATCAAACAGGTGAATATAATAACATTCCCGTTGCAACAGTAACTTATGTCTGTCTCCCCCTCTCGCGGGCCTGTGGACTAACTCAAGTCCCATGTATCTGAGATCATTAAAGGTATGTTTACACCTGGAAAAGTGTCTAGCTACTGCCGACTTTATATCTGAATTTCTCACTGAACACTTATGTTCACTGATTCTTGTTTTAAAGGCTCTGGTTGTCTTCCCCACATAAGAAAAATCACACGGGCATTTTAGTAGATACACAAGATTGGATGAATTACACGTGATACGCCCTTTAACAGGTATTTTTTTGTTCGTTTTCGGGTGCGTGTAAAATTTCTCTTTGATCATGCCTTGACACTGTACACAGGCTTGACAAGGAAAATTTCCATCAGGGATATTAGACAAAAAATTTGTAGGTTTCCTTACGGGCAAGTCGGTTTTAACTAATAGGTTGGATAAATTCGCTTGTCTTTTATAAAAGTAATTAGGCGAATATAGAAAAGCTGTCCCTATTATTGGATCCGACTGTAGAATATGCCAATATTTATTGACAATGCTCCGTATGCCTCTCGTAATGGGGCTAAAAGTGGACACGAAAGATACTTTGTCTGTGTTTTCTTTTTTCTTTTTGGGGATAAACAACGAGGCCCTATCGATCAGATTGGTTTTATTCAGGGCTTTACGTGTCAAATCGACACTATAGCCTCTGTCATGAAAACTGCTTCTTAGAACTTCTGCTTGTGCAATAAATCTATCTTCAGTGTCGCAAATTCTCCTATAACGGAGTATTTGGCTGAAAGGTAGACTATTCTTCAAGGCAGGAGTGTGTTAACTGGAATAATGTAAGAACGAGTTACGGTCTGTCTCCTTTTTGAAGACCTCTGTATGTAAAGAAATACCATCCGGGGCTTTCTTGATCAAAACATCTAGGAAAGGTAGAGTATGTATATCAGACTTTAATGTAAACTTTATAGTTTCTCTGCAGGTGTTCAGGTACTCAAGGAAGGCATCAAGATCAGACGATGTACCAGACCAAATAAAGAACATATCATCGATATATCTCATATAGGATTTGACGAATTTCTCAAACGGGTTATTATTAAAAATGTGGTCAGACTCACTTGGACATGTACAGATTGGCTAGGTTCACAGCGGCTGGGGAGCCCATGCTGAGGCCTCTGTTTTGCAAGTAGTATTTATCTTGGAATCTAAAATAATTCCGAGTAAGTACAAGGTCGGCTAGATTAACTAGCGCTTCTGTGGAGGGGAGTAATTCCTCTCTCGAGTTTAGATAAAAACTCAGTGCGTCCAGCGCGTCAGCATGTGGAATGCTGGGGTATAAACTGACTACATCTATGGTAACTAATAAGTCCAAGGGACTAATATTACAGGTCGAAAGTTTGTTCAAAAAAGTAGTCGTGTCTTTCAAATAACCACGCTGAGAAGAGGCCAAATCCTTAATATGCGAGTCAACAAATTGCGAGATTTTTTCTGTAGCGGAACCTATACCAGAGACGATCGGTCTACCAGGAGGGTTAACCAGATCCTTATGGATCTTCGGTAAAGTGTAAATAATAGGCGTAACCGGGTACTCTACGAACATAAACTTGAATTCATTTTCTGTAATCACCTCTGCCAATCTAAGGCTTTTAAGGGTAGTCTTAATTTCCGCGGAAAATTTAAATACTGGGTCTGTATTTAAAAGGGTATAAACCTCAATATCGTTCAATTGTCTATTGATCTCGGATACATACAAACTCCTATTTTGGAGCACGATTCCGGAACCTTTATCGGCTTTCCTAAAAATTAAATCATCGTTCTTAATGAGATCCTTGAGAGCTGCTGACTCTGATTCTAATAAATTAGGGTAAAGATGGGCTTTGTGACTGGTTTCACATAATTTAAGGACATCAAGTTGTACCAATCTGCAGAATGTCTCCACTGAGGGTGGGTTGAGATGAGGGGTAAACACGCTGCGTGGTTTAAATACCTTTCTTTTGGAACACAGGGTATCAGGCTCCGTTTCTGGCCTTTCATCAACATCATCACTTATAGGCACATTTTCATTAGTAACATATTGAGTTCTCTTATCACAACCTCTGGCATAAAATGCTCTTAACTTAATGTTTCTAAAAAACTTAAATAACTCTACTTTGGTGGTAAAGGAGTCCGAGCCGTGACAAACGATAAACCTTTAGAGAGGATATTGTGATGTGGGTCGCTCAAATGTGCGTCAGAAATGTTTACTATATTAGAATCAATGTTAGAATCAATGTTTATCACAATATCTTTATGTTTATGAGAGTCAGGAAACATGGAGGAGTACAAGGCTTCAGTCTATACTCTGCGCAAGGCTGTAAAACTTGCAAAATGGACATATGCTGATAAACTGGAGACACAAATGGCACAAAACGACACAAGAGGCTTATGGCGGGGACTGAGGACAATAACTGACTACAAAGTCAGCGCCCCCTCAATGGGGAGCGACGACGCCTCTCTCGCGGACAAACTCAACTCTTTCTACGCTCGGTTTGGTGTAGACGGTGGTGCCGCTGGCTGAACGGCTAGTGACGTCACTGGCGCGCCGGCTGTTGTGGAGGGGGGGGGGGCAACCGCGGGGACGCTCTCTCGTTGTCGGAACACAGTGTGAGAAGGGCATTTATGCAGGTGAACACCAGGAAAGCGGCTGGCCCAGATGGTATAACAGGACGCATACTTAAGTCCTGTGCCAACCAGTTAGCCCCTGTGTTCACCGCCATATTTAATCAATCCCTGGCGGAGTCAGTGGTCCCTGCCTGCTTCAAGATGTCTACCATCATCCCTGTACCGAAGAAACCCTCCCCAACATGTCTCAATGACTACAGACCGGTGGCACTCACCTCTGTGGTCATGAAATGTTTCGAGAGGCTGGTCAAGGATCACATTTGTGCCTCCCTCCCCAGTGATATGGACCCTATGCAGTTTGCATACAGGACAAACATGTCCACTGACGACGCGGTTTCCCAGGTACTGCACAGCACCCTCTCTCACCTTGACCGCCAGAAGGGGGGCTATGTGAGACTGTTGTTCATTGACTACAGCTCAGCGTTCAACACCATAGTCCCCACCAGACTGGTGGACAAGCTGATCGAGCTGGGTCTGAGCTCCGCCCTGAGCGCCTGGGTACTGGACTTTCTGAGTGAAAGACCCCAGGCGGTCAGGGTGGGGGGTCAGACCTCCAACACCATCACCCTGAGCATCGGGTCCCCCCAGGGCTGTGTTCTGAGCCCCCTGCTGTACTCACTCTACACACACGATTGTGTGGCCAAGTTCAGCTCCAACTCCATAGTGAAGTTTGCAGACGACACGGTGGTGGTGGGGCTGATCTCGGACAACGACGAGAAGGCCTACCGGGAGGAGGTTGAGGTACTGGAACGCTGGTGCCAGGACAACAGCCTGCTCCTGAACATTGGTAAAACCAAGGAGCTGATCGTGGATTATAGGAGAGGACAGCAGGAGACACACACACCACTGATGATAAACGGGGCTACCGTGGACAGGGTGAGCAGCTTTAAGTACCTGGGGGTCCACATCTCAGAGGATCTGACATGGTCAACACACATAGACACAGTTGTAAAAAAGGCGAAGCAGCGCCTCTACCACCTGAGACAGTTAAGGAAGTTCAGAGTATCGGGGAAGATACTCCAGTCCTTCTACTCCGGAGCTGTAGAGAGCATCTTGACTGGAAACATCACTGCCTGGTATGGAAACAGCACGGCACAGGACAAGAAGGCCCTACAGAGAGTGGTGCGCTCAGCCGAGCGTACCACGGGTATTGCACTACCTCCCCTGCAGGTTCTATACAACAAGAGGTGCAAATCCAGAGCCTGCAGAATAATGAAAGACCCTCACCACCCCAATAACAGCCTGTTCCAGCTGCTGAGGTCAGGCAGACGCATGCAAACCCCAGCTACTAGGACAGAGAGGCTTCGGCTCAGCTTCTTCCCCCAGGCCATCAGAGCCTTGAACAATGAACACTGAGTGCCACAGAACACTGAACTCTCCACACACAAGCACACATGAGCACACACACGACACGCACGCTGTGCACGCTCGCACACTAGCAGCCACTTTAACATGAGCAGGCACACACTCATGCTACACACGCCCACACTTAGGGCCACAAAGGAAAGGTCACTTTAAAAATAGCATAGCAACAGTAACAGTGTATTGCACTACCAAAGGACCTAACATGTCCTACATGCTCTGTAAATAACTATGTACAGATACCGAGATGTCCCACTATATTACCTGTCTATTGCACAATGTTGTTTTATTGGATTCTATTATATGTTGTACTACTGTATTGCACATCGTTGCGGGCAAGACCACCCGCATTTCATTGTATACTTGTATGCCGTGACAAATAAAACTCTTGACTTGACTTGACTTGATGTAATCTGTGTGAGCCTGAGCCGGATACGGAGCCGTTGTTGCTCAACGCCCATGCGCAGTAGAGACCTGCACGGTTATTTCCAGTGTTTACAGCAGAGCTGTCCCAAGTAGCTGTGGCTACCATGTGTTGTCAAGTTATTGTTATAAGGAGCCCAGTCCAAGCTACAACAGTCTGCATTCCCTTAACAATTGTTTGTATTGAACCGTATTGTATTGTACCCATTCTGCAATATGTTAAATAAAGTTTACATCCATTCATTCTGCTAGCATTAACGTTACCAAGCTGCTAGCCACAATGCTATACTGTTATAATGGCATATCCCAATCACGTTAGCACGTAAGCTAACATACTTCGCTGCTAGCCACAATGCTATACTGTTATACTGGCATATCCCAATCACGTTAGCACGTAAGCTAACAAAATCGGCGACGATGTTTTTGTGAGACTAAACTCCGCTCTTGGTGGTCAATTGTGTTGATGTTAGTTTTGTTTCATCAACAAATGAGGCAGAACACAGTGAATGTATCTGTTTTGTTTATTGCCCTTTTATTGCACTTTCTTTGCTGAAAAAAAATGCTACGTTGGCTAAATGGCTCACGCGAGGCATTTAAAGATGGTGGATTGTTGATTTTTAGCAGGAAGTGTATTGGCACATTCAACTTTTCTGATTGGTTGAAAATGGCCTTCATGTTTGAACTACATCGCCACCTACTGCCACCTACTGCTTTGGCATTGTACTACATGTATATACATCACTGTGCTCAGGAGGCAAAAACGATGTCTAACTTGCCTGCCATTATGTTGCGTTCTGAAAAGCGAAACTGACCCTGAAAACTAAACAAAAACTGGCCATAGTGTAACCGCAGCCTCAGATGGTCGGGGAGGGCATTCCATAGCCGAGGAGCAGCTGAGCAGAAGGCCCGGTCACCCCCACGGTGCAGAGGTGTGTCCTGTGTATGGGTTGGAGTGTGTTTGAGTGTCCAGAGCGGAGGGAGCGGGTGGAGGTCGGGCGAGCGATGAGATCCTTTAGATAGGAGGTGGGGGCGTTGCTGTGGATGCACTGATGGGTGAGGAGGGAGACCTTGTACTCTATCCTGAAGGAGACAGGGAGCCAGTGGAGGGAATGGAGTATGATGGTGTGATGTGACACACACACACACCTGTACACACACACACACACCTGTACACACACACACGCACGCACGCACGCACGCACGCACGCACGCACGCACGCACGCACGCACGCACGCACGCACGCACGCACGCACGCACGCACGCACGCACACACACACACACACACACACACACACACACACACACACACACACACACACACACACACACACACACACACACACACACACACACACACACACACACACACACACACACACACACACACACACACACATTGGCAGACAAGGACTCATATCAGCCTATATCGGAGAGAGATGAGTCGGTATGCTGGTATAATAGCATTCAAGCTGTAAGTGTAATACTCCTTAGCAACAGCACCATTTCATGAATGACCCCTGAAAGGTCAAATAGGATGTCTGTTGTGTGGTCTATAGATTCTCCGTAATGGATTTGTGTTTCCTCCATAGATCAACCCGTCAGATGGTATTGGGCTAAAAATTCCAATTTTCGTTTCTGAGAAATAACATGGGATTCAATAGAAGCTATCTCAATACAAGATATGTGTGCATTGAAATGTCTGTAGAGTCTCGACGACATTGAAAATCAGGGTGACCTCAATTGTATTTTTGAGAATAAATAAAGGATGATGACGACGACGACAACGACGATGATGATGATGATGATGATGATGATGATGATGATGATGATGATGATGATGATGATGATTTCCTTGTGTAATAAAAAGGGAGATTCCACTCAATGTAGGGACACTCAGTCTCCGTATTCAGTTCTATTGAAGGCTATACACAAATGTTTAATATACAAGCTATCTGAGTGTGTCGCCCTCGATATATGCACTGAATATAACTTGGCAGTAAGTTAAACACCTTCCATTCATCACAACTCTGGAGACAGTTATCTGTTTGTCCGTAGGTCCATTGACTCAAAAAGGGTGAAACTGAAAACAGACAAAAAAGCATAATCAAAACTATGCTTACTGTAAATGCCTTGTAGATACACTGAAACACTTTATCATGAATTCAATAACCTATTCTAAATTTGTATGTGTTTATTTATATATTTATAAAACATTTTTATAAAAATAAAATCAATCAAATGACCTAGACTAAATGTAGCATTAACTATCAAATAAATCAAGAGAGACTAGCTTGGTCAGCCTCCAGGGATGGGTGGATAAAGCCGACACACATCCGGGCGCCTCGTCGTGTCATTTGCCAGTGCCCAGAGTTGAGTGAGGTCGCCTCTGTTTGCCACTATTGAGTGGATTATTGTATTGGCCTTTTTATGACAAATGCCACTGTGTGTGGAGCGATACTGTGACTTCTTTGCCATTTGTGCCATTATTGAGTGGATTACTGTGTTTGGCATGTTGGCCTTTGTATTCTCCACTGTGTGTGGACTTTTAATTATGTGCTGCCCTTTTATGCCATTTACCACTCTGTGTGGGGTATATATATTGTTGGCCGTCTTGATTCATCCTACACTGTGAGCTATTATGGTTAAAGTGGTGTTTCTTTGTATAACCAGGTAAGATTGATTGTGTCTTGTCACTCTTGTGGCACTTGTGGTTATTTGTAATAGCCCTATTTATGTTATTGCTGGGTGGTTCCCAGACTGCCAACCACATGGCTTGTGGTTGTGTGTTTAGTGTTTGACTGTTTGTCTTATTATTAGTGCTGTCAATAGATTTTTTTACTAATTAATCTCACAATTTTCTGTAATTAATCTAGATTCACCTAGATAAAAAATAGTATTAAGACAGAAGCTTGTAACAGATATTTACTTTTTTAAATCATGGAATTAATGTAAAATCAACACAAAGAAAGTATATTTAGATTAAAATACTATTTTAATAGTATTTTAATAGTAATATAAATCATATTAACAACAAAAATTTTCCATCTTTATGTCAGATGATTTTCAAAAAGGTGCATGAGTCGATGCAAAAAAAGACCAAGCAAATATACTGCTGAAAGTTCAGAACGTTGAAGATTTTTCACTCCATAGATTCATCTAGATTAATTTATTTGAATGCTTTAAATAATTTAAATTAATCTCCAGAGTTAAAGCATTAATTTTGACATCCCTACTTATTATATATTCCTGTTTGTTCTCCCCTACCCCTTTCCCTGATTGTATGTTGTTGTGGGTTCCATTCCCCATTGTAAATAAACATTATTTTACCTTTGGAAACGTATTGGTTCTTACCTACTGGGACCTGTGCTTAAAGCACGCACTGGACGGGCTGGCTTCACAACAGGTATTTGTGTTAGGTCTGTTATTATCAGACCTTTGTTTGTGACAGCTACATTTGAATATTGCTCGATTTATGGCGTGGTACTGTATGAATCTCGGCCCTCTACCAGGCCCATCGGAATTTAAGGGGTTAAACTAGTTAAAGTAGTACTTTATTTAGAACAGAGAAACATGACATTTTCTATAACACATTCTCTCTCTCTCTCTCCCCCTCTTTCGTTCTCTCTCCCCCTCTCTCTCATCACAGCCTCTTCTCTCCCTCCTCCCTCTCATTTCTCTCTCTCTCCATCTCTCCTCCCTCAATCCCTCTTCTTTACACACCCTGCCTTGATCTATACCCTTTTCCTTTGCTCTCCATCCCTCTCTCGTTACATTTTCCCTCACCCTCTTGATCCCTTCTTCATCCCTCTAGTAGTGAAATTAAACCTGCAGGAGTGATGAATGAAAGGGCTTTTCATTTATTTTTTCACATTAACCTGGTTCTCTTCCTCCTCTCTCCCTTTAATTCTCCTCTCTCCCCCTCTCCCCCTCTCTTTTCCTCTAAGCTCATCTTGTCTTCTCCTTTCCTCTCTTTCCCTCTACTTCCATCTCCTCTCCTCCCCTCTCCTCTCTTCCCCTCCCCTCTCCTCTCTTCCCCTCTCATCCCCTCTCCTCTCCTCTCTTCTCTTCCCCTCTCCTCTCCTCTCTTCCCCTCTCATTTCCTCGCATCTCTTCTGCGCTCCTTTCCTCTCATCTCCTCTCATCACTTCCACTCTAATTTCCTCTCCTGTATTCCCCTCTCCTTTCATCTAATCTTGTCTTCTCTTCTCCTTTCCTCTCATGTCTTCTTCTCCTCCACTCTCACCCCCTCCTCCTCCTCCTACCCGTTCCTCTTCTCTCCTCATCTCCTCTGCTTTTCCAGAAGTTGAATTACCAAAATGGCCCAGGGGTCCCCGGGTTGCTGGGAGACCAATGAAGGTCCCCATGCAGTGGTGGATAACAGCACTGGTTGCTAGGGTCTAGTCATTAATCTGCTCACGTTCAACCGCCATTGTACCTTATGTTGAAGGTCTACAGTGTGTCAGTCGCTTCTGTAGCTGGAGGCCCCAGAGTGGTTTGGGCCCAGGGGCTCTCAGATTCATGAGCTGTCCCTGCTCCTCTCCTCTCCTCTCCTCTCCTCTCCTCTCCTCTCCTCTCCTCTCCTCTCCTCTCCTCTCCTCTCCTCTCCTCTCCTCTCCTCTCCTCTCCCCTCCTCTCCTCTCCCCTCCTCTCCTCTCCTCTCCTCTCCTCTCCTCTCCTCTCCTCTCCTCTCCTCTCCTCTCCTCTCCTCTCCTCTCCTCTCCTCTCCTCTCCTGTGTGAAAATGTTTGAAGAAGAGGTGCTCATTTGAATATTGTAAACCAGTTTTTTCCCCCCGAGTGCTAAGAAAACGCCTCTCGAAGAAAATGCTAGAATTAACACCTCTGTTTGTGGTGGAATAGCATTAACATTCTGTAAGCTGTCAGTAAGTGCTGTCACAGTAAGTGCTGCCATGGCTGTGAAAATAGCTGTTATATAAGCTTAAAGTAGAAGAATAAAATAGAAGAGAGTCTTTATTGTCATTATACAGCTCAGACTCAACAGTGCACACTTACAGTCAGGTCTCTGAGAATGTTGAAACTGACTTCCAGTCAGTATATCCATAGGATGAATAAGTATAAATATATAAGATAAGATAATATATTCCTTTATTGATCCCCTTGGGGAAATTCGGTATAATAGCAGCATGGGGGAGGAGGGAGGGAGGAGCAGATAGTAAAAGACATACAGGTACAGGTCACAGAATTATAGTACAGTGGAGAAGTAAAACATTTAAATAGAATAAAAAGGCAGTGTAAACAATATAATTAACTCTGGACATGCGCATATGGGCAACAAGGTGCAAGATGAGGGTATGTATGCCCTCTCAGTTATTTTGCCCTACAATAAATATAGTTACAAAATAATAATCTAAATAGAATCTAACATATAATCTAAAAATGTGAAATGCTAAAATGCTAAATATATGCAATATATAGTCTAATAATCCAAGTCTAATAATATTGCACATAGTGGATAGAGGCGTATGAAATGCACAGTTATCACAATATACATGCAGTTGCTGTCAGTCGGTGTATCAATAGGATGAGTAGAATACTCTTTTTTATTTTTAAGATTTATTTTTAGCATTTTTACAGCTTTTTCCAGGTCAGACATGACTGACAGAGAACAGAGAGAGGAAGGTCGGGAGAAGATATCGGGGGGAAAGACATGCAGCAAATGTACGTCGGGTTCGGGAGCCGAACCCGGGTCGACCGCATAGCACCGCAGTGCGTTACATGGTGCGCCACCCTGGCGCCCGAGTAGCATAAATCTTATAAAACGTATTGTGGGTTTGTGGCTGTTTTCTTCCTCTCACGTGGTGCCAGGCCATTTGTCTTGTAGTGTTTGATAAGGTTTATGAGAAGTCCTAAGCTGATCCTAAACAAAAATATGAAAATAACACTCATGCAATTTGAAATGTCCTCTTTCCAATGGCAGAGTTACATCTGGATGTAGTACCACCAGGCGCCCGTTACAGGGCAGCAAAGACCGTGAATGAAATCTACTGTGAGTACAGTTACTTTTGCGGCACGGTGGTGTAGTGGTTAACACTGTCGCCTCACAGCAAGAAGGTCCAGGGTTCGATTCCCGCTTGGGGACCAGGTTTCCATGATGCCAGGTACCCAGGTGGGGTATCTCCCAGGCCTTTCTGTGTGGAGTTTGCATGTTCTCCCCGTGCTCGCAAGGGTTTCCCCCCCGATAAGATAAACCCAATGGAAAAACATGCACAACAACAGATCGCTAACGCTGTGGCGTCCTTGACGAAGACGGGCAGGAGCACTTGGATTGGTCCCCTGGCGCGGCCCTCGCCGACGCCTGTCTGCTCCCGGCTGCCCTTGGGGGGAAGGACGATGGGATGGGTTAATCGCAGAGACGAATCGCAGAGACGAATCGCATCGGCGATCCTACAAGAGACAATGCATGCGTGTGTGTTCCGGTGTGTGTGTGTGTGCGTGTGCTAACCGTGTGTGCTAACCGCTAAACATTGAGGATAATTGCATGCCAATTAAAGACCTCTGAACAGGTCCTGCATTATTATTATTATAGTATAATGTCCATAGCTCTGTTTTTTTTTTGCAAGGCCTTTTTTTCTAGACGTTCACAGAAAGGTAAAGAAAGAATTATACATTGTATTTTATGGCAATAACGTTGAGGTTTGTTAGATATAAACACCAAATGCTTCCCAACACAGGGGGCAGGTGAGGTGAAGGACGGGGAAGGCTAACGAAGGAGGGAAGCTGGGCGAGTGCTTCACAAATGTAACGTTTAGTAACGTGATAACAAAGTTATTACTAACATTTGACCACTAAGCAGCTGATTCCACACCAATCACGTGCAAAGTAAACATAGTTGATGTTAACGACAAAGAGAAGTGATCGTCCTCATTCCTAAATCACATCACTTAATATCTCAAAATCCAGCAACACAAAGAGTGAAACCTGGGGAAATCAACAATGTTAGCCACATCCTTGACAGCAACACAATCAGCCGAGCTAACCTTACCTGAGGCTCGTACAAGCTAGGTCACCACATCTAACGTTAACCAAGCTAACATTACCTGAGGCTCGTACAAGCTAGGTCACCACATCTAACGTTAACCAAGCTAACATTATGTGAGGCTCACACAAGGTAGTTCACCACATCTACAGTAACGTTAACCAAGCTAACATTACCTGAGGCTCACACAATTCACCACATCTAACATTAACCAAGCTAACATTACCTGAGGCTCGTACAAGCTAGGTCACCACATCTAACGTTAACCAAGCTAACATTATGTGAGGCTCACACAAGCTAGTTCACCACATCTACAGTAATGTTAACCAAGCTAACATTACCTGAGGCTCACACAATTCACCACATCTAACGTTAACCAAGCTAACATTACCTGAGGCTCACACAAGCTAGTTCACCACATCTAACGTTAACCAAGCTAACATTACCTGAGGCTCACACAAGCTAGTTCACCACATCTAACGTTAACCAAGCTAACGTTACCTGAGGCTCACACAAGCTACTTCACCACATCTAACGTTAACCAACCCAAAATCAGCCACCTTGAATTCTGTTGAATGAATCCTTCATCATTTATTAGGTTACTCCTTCATCACATATTACGTTAACCCTTATCATCATATATTAACATCACCTTACCTCATGATTTTCCTTTCAGTAAAGCAAATTTAATTTAATTTATTTATCCTCTATGCAGGAATGTCCCATTGAGATACAAGATCTCTTCTTCCAGAGAGTCCTGGTATAAACAAGAATCCATGATCAGGTAAAGTATCCAGTCAGAGACAGACAAGAGACACTGTTTTGCGACCAGAGCTGACAACCTTTCCATGGATCCATGGATGTGATAACCTCACAGAATTAAAATAATTTCAACGTATCTGCAGATTTTTTTTGTGCCCAAAATGTTACCCACTGCCTATGCTTCACGAAACTCAGCATGGAGGGGTATCACACTAAATAATGTTCATTAGGCTATACGCACTGAACCCCCCCCCCCCCCCCCCCCCTCTTTCTCATCAACCACCTTCACGTTTGCAATTAACAAGGAGGCGAGATGATCCGTGTACAACAGATAGCCACAGGTCTCTACTCCCTATTCTCCTACATTGTGGATATTAGCCTACAACTCGCCTGCAGTCTGCATGAATGTCTGCTTTTCTAAATTCATGCAGAGGAGAGGAGGAGATATGCGGGAACAGGAGAGGAGAGGAGAGGAAATATACTAATAGAGAAAGATACCGATGAAGTATACCAATAGAGAAATATACCGATATAGAAATAGAGAAATATACCGATACAGAAATATACGAAGAGAAATATACCATACAGAAATATACGAATAGAGAAATATACCAATACAGAAATATACTAATAGAGAAACATACCAATATAGAAAGATAAAAACACTGAAAGATACCAATACAGATACCCGTACAGAAATATAACTTTACAGAAAGATACAAGTACAGAGAGATACCAGTACAGAAGGATACAGTTACAGAAATATACCAACTCAGAAATATACCAATACAGAAAGATACCAATACAGAAAGATACCAACACAGAAAGATACCGATACAGAAAGATATCAATACAGAAAGATACAGATACAGAAAGATAGCAATACAGAAAGATAGTGTTATGGTTTGTATAGCGACCCCAATTGCACGACACAGACAGGTAATCAGAGTTAGCCAAAACGAGGGCATGATTTATTATATACAAAAAAGCGGCACTCAGCCTTTAAAGGGGGAAAAAACACCAAAGTCCATGAACACAAAAAACGCAGCACTGTGCCTTTAAGGGGCGCACAGGTAGGAACCCTCTAGCACACAGGCAAAGAGGTACACAGGAAATCTTACAGAAACAGGCAAAAATACACAGGACTCTTCATTGAACACAGGCATCCTCCCGACCAGAATGCTGCCGACGGGCAGCGCAGCAACCATGGGGTCCATGGGGAATGGGGTGAGAACACGGGCATCCTCCCGTGGAGTAATAGAGAGCGATGGCGAGCCTCACCCCAGGAACGGGTCCATGTAGAGGGAGTTGGGACGTAGCCGGCAGGACATCTGGAGTGGGAACACTGGGATCCTCCCGTGGAGTAATAGAGAGCGAAGACGGTGTCCCACTCCAGGAAACGGCGACAGGTGGCGATGTACAGGGGTGGCACGACGTCTCACGCCGGAGACGCGGCAGTAGATGGTAGTAACAAGAACGACCCGACAAGGAGTGGAGGGGAGTCTGCAATACTAGTACTCTCCCGAGCTGATTGCAAACTCCTCTCAGGTGCGTGAAGCAGAAAAACGGCACGCCCCCTCGTTGGTCTGCATGCAGAATTCCTCCAGCCCTCACAGATAGCAATACAGAAAGATACCAATACAGAAAGATAGCAATACAGAAATATACCAATACAGAAAGATAGCAATACAGAAATATACCAATACAGAAAGATACCAATACAGAAATATACCGGTACATAAATATGAGAAATTGTATTTCCAAGCAATAGAAGGACATCTCCAGAGCGATGACAGCCGTCTACAAAAAACTGATTAGTTCTACAGTATCTCGTAAAATCACATTTCCTTGCATGTTCGTTCCATATTCAACGTTAACTCAAGGCTTTTTTCCCAGTAGCGTCTGTATGAATGAATGTATCTACAGAAAATACGGAATGAGCAAATAGTGAGGGAGAACGCGCACAGAGCGTGCCGGGCCTCTGGAGAGACCGCAGGTCATCTGGCTTCATGTAAATCCGTCATCTGTGTGAAATGTGGCATTCATTAATAATTGTTTTGTATGGATGCCTGCGGTTATGAAGAGGCACAGGGCCGCAGGGAGCCATGGTTACGACTCCAGAAGACGTGAAGCACGGCCTTGGACATGGCCCAGGACGCACCCGTATACACTCCACTAAAGGAACGTGGCTGTGTGTGGTCCAGGCCCCCTCCCAATGTGGCCTGAGTGGTTGTCTACATCTTTAGATCCATTAGATTAGATTAAAATGTAGTGTCATGAATGAATGAATAAATGAATGAATTAATGAATTTATTCACACACACGCACAATATATCACATATACATATCTTCATGGTGAGAACATCATGGTCTAGATTGTGTCCGTGTGCCAGGTGTCCCAAGAAGCTATTTAAAGCTTTTAGAGGGAGAGCCTGATCACAAATATAAACAAACAAAAACATACAACATGGTTAGGCTTACACACACCTACCTACTAACATACATACAACATAGATACATAAATACAGACAATTAATATTCCTAAGTATGGATTCTATTTAGAGATATGATGTGAGCAATTCCTCTTTCAGTGATTTTAACAGACATTATAACATTATATCATTATAACAGCACAAGTGCAGTACAACGGAAATACATTTGCCATTGTAGAATTTCCTTTCATGGCCTTTTGTTAACACTGTTACGGTCGAACAAAGTGGTGAAATGTGGCAGCACCCCAGAACAGACAGACACAGGAGACAGATTTAATAAGCCAGATTTAATCAAATAGAATACAGGGGGGGGGGGGGGGGGGACTAACCTATTCTAACAGGGCCTACGCGGGGGGAGTGTGTGGATGCCAGCAGTGAAAATGTGAATGAGGTGTGTGTAAGACAATTTACCGTATGTGTATGGATGCATGTGCAAAAACGAATGTGTGGTGTAATATGTAGATGTGCAGGGCTGTTGTTCGTTTGCGTGTACTAACCAGTCCAGTATATTGCACTTTACTGTTGCATTTGTATATGACTATTGCACTTTACTGTTACATTTGTATATGACTATTACACTTTACTGTTACATTTGTAAATTACTATTGCACTTTACTGTTACATTTGTATATGACTATTGCACTTTACTGTTACATTTGTATATGACTATTGTACTTTACTGTTACATTTGTATATGACTATTGCACTTTACTGTTACATTTGTATATGACTTGTGACGTACATGGGTATGTGGGTTGAGCATTATCATTATTCCTGTATTTATGACACCATCTGAACATCAGGTTAGTATATTTATTGTGTTGTCTGTTATGTGTGGTGTTGTGTCATCTCCTAATTTCTGTTTCTATTCACAGATGCCACTCATCTCCCTGATTGGATTGGTTGCATCTCATTGGTGCACCTTGGAACATGCAGGGGAGATGGGTGGTTAATAGAGTGGAGATGACACAACATCGGGGCGCCTCACTCTGTCAGTTATATTTCGTATGGCATCGCTCCCGCTCTGAGCCTTACGAGATACTCTATATCGCCTGTGATACCTAATGTATCTCCCACGAACAAAAACACATGCACCCCACCTGTATGGGGCCCCGCCCCTTATGGTGGCACCACCCATATAATCATGACTCTGGTCATGACACACCCTTCCTCTATTTTCGTCCCAGCGTACTGGATGCTATGCACCATGCGAGCTAGCGGAATGAAAAGATTAAGGAAGATTAATAATGTTGGAAGCTTACCGGAGGTTGCTGGCCCCTGGCATCTTCGACGCATGTTTTCGGCGACACGACGGGCCTGTGATGTTCCTCGTTTGATGACTGCACATCGAGGTTCAGCTGTACAAGGCTGGCTGTCGGGCCAGCTTGTACTCAGGTAGGCCCTGTGTCTTCAGGCATGGGTATTAGTGTTAGTAATGCTGGTTTGTGTTGTTAACACATCCTTGTTGTGTGTTGCCGCCAGGGGCAAGATGGTTTGGTGAACGTTCTCTGCAGGGAACGGTTTCCAAGCTGTCTTGGGCATGCTGCTACAACATCTAAAGCTATGCTAACATGCTATCGCTACTGCCGCATGCTATCACTACTGCTAATTGCTATGCTGTTTTAATGTCTCCGCCGTGAGATGTTGTCACTCTCCCGCCTCTTGCCCGGTTCATCAATGAAGGTCAGTCGGTAGCTGTTGTGGGGTTTTGAGTTCTATTTACCTTTTTCGGGTAAATGGGTTGACAACAGGGTAGGCCGTGGCTAGGTTGCCTAGCCAGGTATTTTACCTTGTGTTCCGGCGGGGTTTGTTGAACGGTGTTCCCATCTGGGTTGGCGTCGGGTAGTGGGGCTATGGGTCCAGCCGACATGGTAAACATGTTGCGTGTCTGTGCACAGGCAATTGTTGTCTTGGGTTCCACATTGCCTGGCGTTAGGCTGCAGTAGTATAAGGGCAGGGCCGCTTGGGAGAAATGTGAGGCCCTGTGCGTTTTTAGACGCGGGGCCCCCCATCTCCTGGGACGGCCCTGTGTAGGGGGCTATTGTTTCATTTTGTCACTCTGCTATGAGAAGGTCTGTCTTGCTACAGCTTTCTCTCCTCTCAAACCATTCATACTGACGGTCAATCGGTATACTGGGGGAGTAGTGCGGGGGGGGGGCTTTGTTTACCTTTTTTGGTAAATGGGCTAAACTAGGGCTGGTGTTCTGTTGTGAATATTTTGAATGAAGACGGGTCTGGTCCGTCTCCCCTTAAACTTTGTGTGTATGGGTTTGCTCATTCTACAGTTTTTGTGGTTTAGCTCTTTTATTCATTTAACCTTTTCATGGTCCACACCACAGTGGAGGGTGCTGTTTGCAATCACCACTGGTGCTCCATGTTGACGTCAGTCCTTTGTTTTTGATATATTGAAACAATGCCCCGCCCGGCCGACACCATGGGTCGGCCTGGCGAGTGGCTGGTGGGCTGTTAAGGCTTGTACCGCCACGGTATGGAATTGGCAACGATTAGAACTGTGTTCGAATTGGTGTTTTTTCTATTACAGAAATGGTGTCTGGTGGAGGGGCCTTGAGGGCCGGCCGACGTCGACACATCGCGCACAGTGTTGGTAAACCACTCCGTCGAGGATGTTGACGTTATTAGCTTTGACCCAGCCGCAAGCTATAACCGCTCAGGGTTCCCCTCTCCGCAGGGGATTTTGGTCTTCTGCTGGAGCGCGGGCGGTATTGTCCTAGGCCCTACACCGCCTCACACCGCGCAGCCAGAAGAAGAGAGAGCACGGCCTCGTCAGCGGCGATGACGGGGCCCTCGACAGGCGGCCATGTTTCCCCCGCCAGTGGTGCCCTGGTTGGAGAATCGACAGGGTATCGCGAGGCCGACAGTCTTGGCGGCCGAGGGATCGGCCATTTTGGGTGATTTCGGTGTTGGTGAACCACTCCGTCGTCATTTTGCCGCGAGCAGCCCGCTCCCCGTTCAATCCTCTCTCTGGTATCCCCAGAAGCGGGGCTCTGAGCGTTCTCCTTTGGCTGCGGGCCGCGAACCTTCATTGAAGCGTATGCGGCCCCATTCTTCGCTTCTCATGGAGACAGGGGCTGACACCCAGTTGATGGCTGAGCCTGGGTCTGTCCGTGAGAATGTTGTGCTGTCAAGCGGCTCCCACACCTTGAACTGTGTTGGTTGAGCCTGGTGTTACGTCTGTCAACTTAAGTGTTGTCAGCAGGGGGGCTCGAAACCTTTTGAGGCACACAGTGCGGGCTTCCCCGGCCTCGCCTTCGCCAGGCCAGGTATCATGTTGGTGCTCCCACTCCTGGAATATTGGCAAGTGGTCGCAGCTCACATGGTTTGGGGTGGTAGTGATATCACTGCAGGGCTACGGTGTGTAGGAACCCATGGGGGCCTTACACCTTGCATGTCCGGCTGCAGAACGACTCCTTCAGCATGTTCTGGAGGGGTGTTCAGTGGGGGGGCTTTTTTGATCGGAAGCCCCCCGTATCAGACAGGCCCTTTTTCTGTCGGGGTTCCCTCTTGGGTGCGATTGCCTCGTGGGTGGTGTCAGGGTCAGGTGTTCCGACACGGAACGCGCTCCTCGCACGATTCCAGGGTTGTCTTCGCACAGCGGGGGGGACCGGGCCAACTATCTACAGTTCCTGGCGGACCTGCGCCACGTGACGGCGGGTGCGTTGGGAGTGTCGTCACATATGACTACGGCAGTACCATATGTCGAGGTAGATGGAGAGAATGGTGAGGCGGGGACTTGTGTTTACACAACCCCACCCGTTTTCAGGTTTGGTACAGACCCTGTTGTCGGGGTCTCCAGCAGGGACAGCTCTGGTCGACGAGATCCAATCTCTGTGGACGAAGCAAGCCATCGTCGTGGCGTTCTCCTCCCGGTGTTCTCTGCCCGAGAAGTCGGGAGGGAGGGGTGTAAGACCCAGGCTGGACCTGTCCCATGGGAAGGTTCAGCATTTTTTGGATCGTCTCCTACCTGTTGAACACTGTCAGGTGGGGGTCTGGTTCTCCTCCATAGACCTGTAGGATGCGTATGCGCATCCCCGATCTTCCATCCTAGGGCTTACCTACGCTTCCTTTGCAGGGTTAGCGTATGAGTACCAGAGGCTGCCGTTCGGTTTTCTCTGGCTCCCCGCATCTTCACCAAGTGCGTGGAGGCCGCACTGGGGCCTCTGCGTCATCCGGGGTTACGGAGTGTTCTGCCCTGATGACGTTCTGGTCCTTCGCGGTCAAGGTGGATCGTCAGGTCTCGTACCAGGCAGGTCTCTACCAGCCTGGGGTTGCTGTACACTGGATGTAGAGTATTCCTCTTCCCAGTCAACGGTTGGAGGGCTATGGGCATCCATCTCGGAGCGTGTTGTCAACACGCTCGGGAGGTTCCGTCCTAGGACGGTTACGGCGCTGTCTCACGTCGCGTTTTCACCGACGCCTCCCTCGCTGGTGATGCGTCGGGCCAACGCAGTAGGGGGCAGCTGGCAAACCATGCTGCCCGGTCTACGCTACGTTCAATGTGTTGGTGTTGAAAGCGGTCCTTCTGGTCCACAAATGGTGTTGATCAGGACGGACGATACGACGTCAGTGTCGTGTATCGACAGACAGGGAGGAGTACGCTCCCCCTGTCTGCACCAGGCGGCGGGCGGCTGGCTATGGGCGTCCTCCATCTGCGCGGCCTAAGGGCTCCCCACATCCCCGGCAGGGAGAATGTGGGTGCAGGTGTACTGTCGCGGGGCGGCCCTCATCCTGACGGGTGAGGATTGCGTCTGGACATGGCCAGGCAGGTCTGGGACCGATGCCGTGCCGCCAGGGATTCTTCCCCATACATCTGTTAGGTCAGTTGTTGGGACGGGTACGTTGAGGGGCGCAGGTTCTTGATCCTGATGGTGTTACCATCTGGACTGCACATGCTCCCTCCACTGTCGCGCTTACGCGGGCAGATGACGTATGTTCCAAGTGTGGTGTAAGGCGGGGGGCCTGGACTCAGTCTCCTGCCCCCTGGTTGCTGTCCTTAGTTACCTCCAGTCTCTCCTTGATAGACTGTCGGCTTCGACGGTGAGGGTATATGCAGCAGCTATATCCTCCTATCATGGGGGTTTGAGGGGATGTCTTGTTCAGCCACCCTCTTGTGAAGCGTTTCCTGCTTGGCGCTCGACGCGTTAAGCCGGTGCAACGCTCCTTGGCTCCGACTTGGGATCTTCAATTGGTCCTCGGTCGGTTGTCCTTGGCCCCGTTTGAGCCGCTCGAGCGGGCGCCGTTGGGACAGCTGTCCTTCAGGACCGCGTTCCTTCTGGCTGTCACTTCCGCTAAACGCGTAGGTGAGCTCTGTGCTCTCTCGGTACGTCCAGAGTGCCTGTCTTTTCGGACCGATTGCGGTGTCACTCTGCGACCTAATCCTGCTTTCGTGCCTGAGAATATCCGGAGTTCCTTCCGCTCCCGGGATATTGTGGTTCAGGCGTTTCGTCCTCCTCCTCACACTGGTGAGTTAGATGCGGGCCTTCACCTGTCATGTCCAGTCCGTGCTTGGGGATTTACCTCAGCCGTACTCAGGATTTCAGGGTTACCGACCAGCTTTTTGTCTGTTACGGTGGGGCTCGTGCTGGTAAGGCACTGTCGGAGCAGCGCCTGTCCCATTGGTTGTGCGAGGGTGTTACCCTCTGCTACACGCTGGCTGGGCAGGATCCCCCTGGGGGCGTCAGGGCGCACTCCACTCGTGGGGTGGCTGCCTCTGCCGCTCTCCTGGGTGGGGCCTCGGTGGAGGCCATCTGTGCTGCAGCTTCATGGTCCTCCCCGGGCTCCTTTGTAAGGTTTTTCCTCATGGACATGACCGGGGGTTCTGTCTCCCAGGCGGTTCTGGGGTCTGTGGCCTTTCCTGCTTCCCGTCCTTTGGTCGGGTAGCAGGAGTGTATGGGTATGGGCCGCAGTGTGTTGAGTCACACGTGGTTCCGCCTGTACGGTGTGTTCAAGGGGTTCTGGCTCCCTCTTGTTCGCATTCAGGTGGAGTTGACTGCGCCCCCCCTTCGTTAGGAAGGATGGGGTGACAGGGCTCCCCGCACCCCTTGATGTGGGCTTACGGGTCCTCAGGGGGTACATCTGTCGGGTCTCGCACCCGCTCTTCCCCATTATCTCGTAAGGCTCAGAGCGGGAGCGATGCCATACGAAATATAACGATAGGTTATGTAGATAACCTAGTTATATTAGTATTGGCTGAGCTCCCGCTCTGCGCGCCCTGAGTTCCCTCTTGAGGGATCTTTTCCTGGGACGGGTTTTTGGCGAGGAAGGGTGTGTCATGACCAGAGTCATGATTATATGGGTGGTGCCACCATAAGGGGCGGGGCCCCATACAGGTGGGGTGCATGTGTTTTTGTTCGTGGGAGATACATTAGGTATCACAGGCGATATAGAGTATCTCGTAAGGCTCAGAGCGGGAGCTCAGCCAATACTAATATAACTAGGTTATCTACATAACCTATCGTTCTGATCAGAGTTTCGTGAGGTTGCCATTGATTGACCACTGTGTGTGGACTTGCCATTGTTTTGTTTGCCACTGTGTGTGGACTCCAGTAGCAGGATATATATAATATTGTTGTGGGCCTTAGAGCCATTTGCCTTCCTGCTTGGAAGTGAGTATATATATATATATATATATATATATATATATATATATATATATATATATATATATATATATATATATATATATATATATATATATATATATCTATTTGTGTTGCTATGGTGCTAAGTAGAACACTGTATATTATATGATATCATATTGTATTATATATATATATAATTAGTATTCCCTTATACTGTAAGTGCTCTATGGCTGGGTGGTTCCCAGTGTTTACATTATATTTTGCTTAGTGGTGTTTGGTGGTATTTAGATATTGCCTGTTTGTTCTCCCATTACCCTTTCCCCTTTGTGTTGGTGCTGTGGGTTTCAATCCCCACGATAATAAATATTATTTTCCCTTTTGGGAACAGTGGGTTTAAATCCCCGCTATAATAAATATCATTTACTATTTGGAACAACGCCTTGTGTTATTTTCTTTACCTGCCTGGGACCGGTGCTTTAAAAGCACTACTGGACGGGCTGGTTTTCACATACAGCCCGGTCCAGCTTATTCTATATTGTCTTGTGACATTGCTATGTGACATGGGGGCTCATTTCCGGTCTTTCATGTCCTTGTGACATGGGGGGCTCAATGCCGGTCTGCTGTGTACGTTTGACATAGGGGCTGATGGTATCAGGTAAAGTGGCGTTGTTGTTTATTGGTATTTATGTATCCATGCTGTGTTTTATATAATAATTAACCATTCGTGTATGCTCTTAACCAGATCTCTTTTTTCTACCACATAGGTAACTGGGGGGGTCACCTGCTTGGCTAGTGGGTGGGGGGCACGAGTCGTGATTCCGGTGGAGTGCGCAATGAAATCGGTAAGCGACTGAAGATATGTGTAGCCTTTTCATCCAGGTAGTGGAGTAGTTTAGCTGGGATAGGCTAGAGTGACACAGGTGACTCCTAATTGAGTGGTTAGGAACATTTGTTATTGTTTTCATTTGGTAGATGTGGTCAGTTGGATTGTTTTGGTTAAGGGGTATAAAGGCAGAATGTGTCTATTATTATTGCGCACGGTCATGGTTAACTAAGTGAGGACGTTATATGTATATATTTTTTTGGTGTATCGAAGTCACGCAGAACGACATATTATGGCGGCGTCAGCGTTTGTTTTTGAAGTCTTCGTGGCGGATCCAACAGAGGATCAGGTGGAAGGTTGCACTAAGGCGGAATTATGCCTTATTGCTAAGCATTATAATATTACTGTGCAAAGTTCCCAGTCCAAGGCTGATATGAAAGCGGCTGTACTAGCGGGGTTAGAAGAGCAACAGGTGTTTAGCACGGCTCGGGGAGTAGTGAGTCATAGTGACCGGGAGGTTAAAAACACTGGCGAATGGGTTGACTCTCCCTTGCATGATCTTAACCCGGGGGGTGGTGCTATTAGGAAGAATGGTAGTACGCCCAGAGCTGAAAGTGAGGGCGCGGGCGATTCTGATAAAGGATCCACGTCTTCTGGCCATACGCGCTCTAGTCTGCGTTTTGCCCGTCTCCAGATGGAGGAGAGAGCGCTTTTGCGCAAGGAGGAGAGAGACAGGGAGGACAGAGCGGCTGTTCGAGATAGGCTGGAGAGGAAGGAGGAGAGAAGGGAGGAGAGAGAAAGGTTGGAGAGAAAGGATGAGAGACAGGGAACTTCAACTGACAATAGAGAGAATGCGGTTGGAAGCTGGTGGTGGTAGTGCTACCTCCTCTCCTGCTGGGGTTTCCCCGGCTCACTTCAATATCGGCCAGCACGTTAATCTGGTTCCCATGTTCCGAGAATCAGAAGTAGAGGCTTATTTTTCTGCTTTTGAGCGTATTGCACAGGCTCTGCATTGGCCGGAGGATATGTGGGTAATTTTACTTCAGACCAGGCTCACTGGCAAAGCCAGTGCAGCGGTAGCGTCATTAACTATGGCAGACAGTCAAAGTTATGAGCGGGTGAAGAATGCTGTTTTACGTGTGTATGAGTTGGTTCCCGAAGCATATAGACAGCGTTTTCGCTCGCTCAGAAAATCCCCTTCTCAAACAAATACTGATTTCTCCCGTGAACAGAGGAATCTTTTTGAACGATGGTGCGCTGCGAGTAAGGTGCAGGATATTGCAGCCATGAGCGAGTTAGTACTCATGGAACAATTTAAGCTCTGTATGCCCGAACGAACCGAACTGTATCTGAATGAACAGAAAGTGTCTACTCTCCAAGACGCTGCTGTTTTGGCGGATGAATTGGCGTTGACGCACAAACATGCTTCGGTGCGTAACGATGCTGTGTGTGTTGAAAACGGTGCGTTTCCCTCTTGGGAAGTACCATTTCGGGGACATGGCGAGCGTGCGTATCGGCCGTGCTCGCCTCCGTCTGAAAAGAGACATTGTAATTATTGTAGGAAGCCAGGTCATTTGGTGGCGGACTGTTATGCATTTGTGCGCGATCGGCAAAATACTGACAGGCCAGCTCAGGAACCAAAGGTGGTGGGGTTGATTAGCACTGTCTCACGCCCTGGGCGGGAGAAACCAGACAGTTGTTTTGATCTTTTTATATCTTCTGGTTTTGTGTCACTGTCGGGTAAAGTCTGTGACCAGCGCGAGGTGAGGATCCTTCGTGATACAGGTGGTTCACAGTCCTTTATGCTGGCGGATGTATTGCCGTTAAGTGTGGAGTCGTCTTGTAATACAAGTGCTATTGTGTGCGGGATAGAGATGGGCTACACGCCCGCTCCGTTACATATGATACATGTGCGGTCAAAGCTAGTCACAGGTTGTTTTCCCGTGGCGGTTCGTTCCTCTTTTCCGGTGGCCGGGATTGATTTTATCATGGGGAATGATATAGCTGGGGGAAAAGTTCAGTGCGATGCGTTGATTGAGCATTCAGCATTCCAGCCACGCTCGCCGCCGTCTAGGAGACCGGTGGTGTGCAATTATTGTAAAGAGACAGGCCATGTGGTAAAAGGATGTCGTACGCTGAGGAAGCGACAGGACAAAAGAAAGTCAGCCAAGAAACCAAAAGGTGTGAAGGTTGATTTTGTCATGGGGGACAACAACAAGTTCGCTGGGGAGAGTGTGATCCCTGTAGTGGAGGTTGAGAAGGCTCCATTGGCTGACTTGTGTTGTGATAATGTTGATAATGATAATCACCCCAATGTGTTTTCTGCTTGTGTTGTCACCAAGGCACAGGACGGAATGCGAACTCAAGTTTTGGCATTGAGTGAATCTGTCGGTGGCGAGGCTCTCGCCGAGGACAGGGGGCCATCTGTTGGAGTGATGGGAGAGGTTGCTGTATGTAGCGTTCAGGGGGAGCTGGTAATTCCCGGACCATCTATTGGAGAGATGATGGGGGTTGCTGTGCGTAGCGTTCAGGGGAAGCTGGTAATTCCTGAACCGTCTAATCTATCTATTGGAGAGATGGAAGACGTATCAATATCACTACCACCTGAAGTTACATTCGTCAAGCAGGGTCGCCCGAGCAATAAAACTCTAAAGCGAGCTCTAAAGCGGTGGAGGCTGGGTGTGTAGCTGACCATGATGCATTTGACATGGTTTTTTGTGAGTTAGATCTCACCACATTTTGGGACCGGTTTGCATTCGGTAGCCGGTGTGTGCTACATGCAGTTTTCAATGACGTCACTGCGCGTCTATTTTTGCATACATGCATTGATTGTGGGAGGAGCATTTTTTTTGTGTTGTTTCTGTTCTTCCTGGTGTGTGTACTAACCTCATGTTGGGTAATAAGTAATAATGTTTTGCTCACCCTACAGGTTCGCTCTTATGGGGGAGGTGTGACGTACATGGGTATGTGGGTTGAGCATTATCATTATTCCTGTATTTATGACACCATCTGAACATCAGGTTAGTATATTTATTGTGTTGTCTGTTATGTGTGGTGTTGTGTCATCTCCTAATTTCTGTTTCTATTCACAGATGCCACTCATCTCCCTGATTGGATTGGTTGCATCTCATTGGTGCACCTTGGAACATGCAGGGGAGATGGGTGGTTAATAGAGTGGAGATGACACAACATCGGAGCGCCTCACTCTGTCAGTTCTGATCAGAGTTTCGTGAGGTTGCCATTGATTGACCACTGTGTGTGGACTTGCCATTGTTTTGTTTGCCACTGTGTGTGGACTCCAGTAGCAGGATATATATAATATTGTTGTGGGCCTTAGAGCCATTTGCCTTCCTGCTTGGAAGTGAGTATATATATATATATATATATATATATATATATATATATATATATATATATTTGTGTTGCTCTGGTAGAACACTGTATATTATATTATATCATATTGTATTATATATATATATATATATATATAATTAGTATTCCCTTATACTGTAAGTGCTCTATGGCTGCTGGGTGGTTCCCAGTGTTTACATTATATTTTGCTTAGTGGTGTTTGGTGGTATTTAGATATTGCCTGTTTGTTCTCCCATTACCCTTTCCCCTTTGTGTTGGTGCTGTGGGTTTCAATCCCCACGATAATAAATATTATTTCCCTTTTGGGAACAGTGGGTTTAAATCCCCGCTATAATAAATATCATTTACTATTTGGAACAACGCCTTGTGTTATTTTCTTTACCTGCCTGGGACCGGTGCTTTAAAAGCACTACTGGACGGGCTGGTTTTCACATACAGCCCGGTCCAGCTTATTCTATATTGTCTTGTGACATTGCTATGTGACAGACTATTGCACTTTACTGTTACATTTGTATATGACTATTGCACTTTACTGTTACATTTATATATGACTATTGCACTTTACTGTTACATTTATGGAGCCGACGGAATGCCACAATATCGCACACAACCCTTCACCTACTCCTTGAAGTGCTCATGTGCGCGTCACAACGCTTCATCTGTTATCGTTTGCTTTTAATCATTGTGACAATGCAGTCATGCATCTGCCCTCATTGAAATACATTCAAAGTGAAAGTGCAGAATCATTCGTGATTGCATCACCTGATGCATGATTGCATCAGCCTAACAGGTATGTGGCTCATGGCCCATGGCTACAGCTGACCTGCCAATGACCTCTCATGGACTTAACCCTTAAGTTACCCTCTGTGTTGCAGTACTGAATTGCTTGACAGCGCCCTCTGTCTTGCGGGTTGTGTCATTGTACTCAGTAGGGATGTGCTCTTTCATTGGTCTATGTTGACCCATTGGACTGTAGGGATATCCTCTTTCATTGGTCGATGTTGACCACTCCCCCGATCCTTAGACCACGCCCCCTTAGGCCACACCCCCTCAGTGTATCTCTTGAACCATAGACCACCGCAACACTTCCGGGATTCTGAAATCAGGGAGGAGATTGCGGGGGGGGGTCAAATGAATGAATGTGGACGAGAGCCGTGATGTAAGTGGTTGCCGATACGGCTGTGGGGGTGCTAGAGACATGATCGAATAGACGTTTATGCGCCTCACTCTCCTGAACACGGCGTGACCCATAACTAATCGATTAGAACTAAATCGGCAGAGAAAAAGCCCATTTTAAAGCACCTATTCCGCATGGACATGCGCAGAGTGCCCATGGAGTCTGGACGACGCGAGATGACGCTCGAATTAATGTGGACTGTTCCATCAGAGGGGGGAGCTTCGATGGTCATGTAAGTGGCTACAGACCGCTGCACTTAAATATAAACATTAGTCTACCTGGAGACTCAATGAGGTAATTGTAGATAAGACGCGTCTGGCCATTTAGTGGGATAATTTTTTCATTATCCTGTTCGGCTGAAAGGACACTGGCCACCGAAGCTCCCCCCTCTGATAGAACAGTCCACATTCATTCGAGCGTCATCTCGCGTCGTCCAGACTCCATGGGCACTCTGCGCATGTCCATGCGGAATAGGTGCTTTAAAATGGGCTTTTTCTCTGCCGATTTAGTTCTGATCGATTAGTTATGGGTCACGCCGTGTTCAGGAGAGTGAGGCGCATAAACGTCTATTCGATCATGTCTCTAGCAGCCCCACAGCCGTATCGGCAACCACTTACATCACGGCTCTCGTCCACATTCATTCATATGCTCCCCCCGCATCTCCTCCCCGATTTCAATGTAACGCGGAAGTGTAGTGGTCTATTTGTCGTAGAGACTTGCGGGTTGTGCCATTGGACTCGGTAGGGATATCCTCTTTCATTGGTCGATGTTGACCACTCCCCCGATCCTTAGACAACGCCCCCTTAGGCCACACCCCCTCAGTGTATCTCTTGAACCGTTTGTCGTAGAGACTTGCGGGTTGTGCCATTGGACTCGGTAGGGATATCCTCTTTCATTGGTCGATGTTGACCACTCCCCCAATCATTAGACCACGCCCCCTTATGCCACACCCCCTCAGTGTATCTCTTGAACCGTTTGTCGTAGAGACTTGCGGGTTGTGCCATTGGACTCGGTAGGGATATCCTCTTTCATTGGTCGATGTAGACCACCTTTCATTGGTCGATATTGACCACTCCCCCGATCCTTAGACCACGCCCCCTTAGGCCACACCCCCTTAGTGTATCTCTTGAACCGTTTGTCATAGAGACTTGCGGGTTGTTCCATTGTACTCGGTAGGGATATCCTCTTTCATTGGTCGATGTCGATGCTATGCTTTTTGGAAAGTTGCACCGCACCGTTTGGCTACAAATCGACTTTAAACAGGAAATTGTTGTCTTTAAGGAATGAATGGCAGAACTAGAGTGTAGAAGCTGTATTTTTTTGTTTTACCATCACCTTTTGTAAATTGCGACAGTGATCTCAATGTTGGACGTAGATATAAAAACAACACATCAAAACGATGACACGACTGTCCCCTCGCTCACAAAAAAAAAATAAATGGAATTGGACATTTTTATCTCAACTGACCATTTCTTTGAAAGTCATGCTTCACATAGACACGAATGGGCTCTCCACTCTAGCTAAAATCAGATTTTTTACCGTTCCTTCCCAGGCCACAATTGTCAACGGAATTACACAATATCGCACATAACCCTTCACATAACCCTTCACATGTATCTTTTGAACCGTTTGTCCTAGAGACTTGCGGGTTGTGCTATTGTACTCAGTAGGGATATCCGCTTTCATTGGTCTATGTTGGCCACGCCCCCATGGTTCGGCCCATCCCCCTTCATGGGATTACCCCCTTGATCATTAGGCCACACCCCCTTTTTGTATATTTTGAACCGTTTGTCGTAGAGACTTGCGGGTTGTGGCATTGTACTCAGTAGGGATATCCTCTTTCATTGGTCTATGTTGACCACTCCCCCGACCATTAGGCCACACCCCCTTATGTCACGCCCCCTTTTGTATCTTTTGAACCGTTTGTCGTAGAGACTTGCGGGTTGTGTCATTGTACTCAGTAGGGATATCCTCTTTCATTGGCCTATGTTGACCACTCCCCCGATCCTTAGGACACACCCCCTTTTTGTATCTTTTGAACCGTTTGTCATAGAGACTTGCTGGATGAACGGAAGAGGCACTTCGAGAGATGAGATGATCATTAGGCCACACCCCATTAGGCCATGCCCCATTTTTTTATCTTTTGAACCGTTTGTCGTAGAGACTTGCGATTGTGCCATTGTACTCAGCAGGGATATCCTCTTTCATTGGTCTATGTTAACCACACCCCCAATCATTAGGCCGCGCCCCCTTTTTGTATCTTTTTAACCGTTTGTCGTAGAGACTTGCAGGTTGTACCATTGTACTCAGTAGGGATATCCTCTTTCATTGGTCTATATTGACCACGTCCTTATGGCCCCATTTTTGTATCTTTTGAACCGTTTGTCATAGAGACAATACAGACCCTCTCCCGTTGGCCGGCGGTGCACAGGCATCACTCACACTTTCACAATTTCCCCACGCGGAATTGTCTATTTTTTGTCTATTTGTCTAATTGTCTATTTTTTTTTATTTACATTTTTTTATTAAAAACGAAGGTTCGAACACCCATTCGAAAAACCCTGACGAAGTTTGAATCACTTTATTAAAATTGAGGATTTAGGATTTAGTTTTTTATTATTTTTTTTTAAATTTATTTAAATGTTTTAATTAAAAAAGAAGGTTCGAACGTCCGTTCGAAGAACCCTGACGAAGTTTGAATCCCAAAAACAGGCTTCGGGGACATCCTTACCAAACATATTATTTATATTATTAAAATGGAACTCAAACATGTTCCGTTGTGATGTCACAGTATGTCATAATAGTACATTCTAGAACATTTGTGATGTCACAGTATGATGTCATAATAGAACATTCTAGAACATTTGTGTGTAGCTCACCTGTCTCACGTTGTATTGCACTATCGCAGGACCTTAGCATGTCTTACTATGCTCTTGTAAACTTTATGTACATACCTGTTATTATTATTACTTGTATTATTGCACATTGTATTATTGCACAATTGTCCTATCCCTGTCTTATAACTTTTTTTTTCTTTTTTTCTAAAAAAGACTTGTTACTTTAATAATTTGCCTGCCGACATGGAGATGCTTCAAAAAGGCATACAATGCCAATTTCCACAACAAACTGGGTTATCGCATATTAAACAGATTGCTAATGAACATTTAAGATCAGATTTGGACACATTTCTTTAAATTAACAAACACATCAAACAGGTCACAATATAAAAAAAATCAAGAACATAATTGATCAATTTTATTTTATATCAAGCACAGGAATTTTATTTAAGTAGAATAAAAAGAAAATTCATTGAACAAGTAAATATCTTGAAAAAGACGTCCACCACCCGCCAAAACAAAATGTTTTCACATGACAAGTAAATATCTAGAAAATGTCATATCTCCGTGCAGGTGGTGGCATTGGATAAGTCCGCCCAGTCTTGTATGATCCCTGCTGTTGCCTCCTATTATCTTGGCGGTCGGTCCTGTCATCTCTGCGGTTGTCATACTGCTGCTGGTAGTTGCCTGCTCCTGCTCACCCTCCACGGTTCATGTTCTGTTGGTAGGCAGATCCCTGGGACTGCATGGAACGGTCCCAGCCTTGGCCTCCATACTGCTGCTGCTGCATGTGGCTTGAATTGCCTTCATCCCTTGGAAATTGTGGAGGGTGAATGGGGGAGGTGCCCCTAGCAAACTCTGCTGCCTAGAATGTGAAGGCTGGCTGTCCCTGCGTGGAGGACGGTAGTTTACTTGGCTGTAGTTGCTCGGGGGAGGGGCATTGCTGTATTGTCCGCCCCTGTTCATGCTGTGACCCAGAGCCCTGAAGCCGGACTGGTCCAGGTGGGCTTGCTGTCTGTTGGAGTTGAACCCCAGCTGGGGCCTCCAACCTCCACCTCCTCCACGGCCTCCTCCACGGTTCCCCCTTTCCCAATCTCCAGGTTTGAGTACTTTGGCGGGGGTCTTGGCCCCGGCAAGGACAATAGCCTTGAACACAAAGTCGTCTTTAAACTGAGGATCCTGGAATTTCACTCCTATTGCGGTATTCTGTGCAATGTCACGGAGCATTGGGATAGGAGACGGCACTGGCTTATCCGGTAGAATAGGGTTGTCATCAAGATTGAATATACCTTGGACTCCATGGCAGAGTTCTGCAGGGAACTCTGTGCTCTCGTGAGATTCTGACCGGTAGAGCTCCTGGATGAAGTCACAGAGAGGGTGGGACTTCCCTACAAACAGCACGTCACTTCCCAGGCTGTTCCTTCTCAGTTCCTCAGTGCTGAGGTTAGGATACACATCAGCCAGCGCAGCCTTCAGCCTGCGCTCATCCACGAAGGGCAACAACGCCACGCCCTGCCAAGCATACTTCTTGCCATTCAAATCAATGGCAAAGTCATCAGGGTAGAAGTCAATGATTGCGGATTCTGGGGTGCACATCAGTTTGCGCCATGTTGTGGGCAGGAAGTTTCCACTGGCCGCAGGAAAGACACCCATCAGCTGCTCCAGTGGCTTGAACGGCATGGTCCCCTTTTCAAACTCTGTGAACAAGCCTTTGATGTCTTTGAAGTCAGATGCAAATGGGGCATAGTGGAATGGGAAATACCACTTCCAGGAGGCACAGCCCTGGTAGTAGTACATCAGCACCCAGCAGAGACCCTCAACATATGACTTGACAACCTTGCGCTTGAAGTCCTCATCATCAACTGCCACGTCAAACTTTGTCTTGTAGTATCTCTGTTTCCAACCCTCCTCCCACAGCCTGACGTTGTCTTCTGGATCAGGCTCGCTGTCACTGTCCTCCACTTTCCGCTTCACATCTTTGCCATCCGGGCCGTCACTGGACCCTGCAGAGGACCTGTTGTGTTGCATCCTCATGTCGAAAGCCTGATGCCGTGCGCCCTGAACAGGCTGGGGTCTGTCTCTCCCGCCAAGGGCCTGGGGGGCAAACTGGCCAGTGGTCAGGTGGGCTTTCTCCGCCTTCATTCTCTTCTTCTTCTCCTTATTTATTCTCTTAAAGCCCTCGTCGTCGTCTTTGCGTTTTCTGAAGATGTTGTCTTCAGCCACGCCAACTGCTTGCATGACAAGTTCAACACGTTCCAGGTTGACAAAGCCATTCTCTGTGACGTAACCTCCAGTTTTGTGCACAATGTCTTTGTAGATCCCAACCAGTCGATCTATAGCTCCCTCTCTGATTTCTAAGGATGGTAAATGGGGCAGAAAATCATTGCCAACAAAGAAGCACATGAAGACCCAGTCATCAATGGTCCTCTCAAAGTCGAAGGGAAATGGCAGGCCAGGCATGGTCAGCTCTTTCTCCAGGTACTCACGCAAAACGCAGAGCCTTATGAATATGAACTCTTGCTCTGAACCCGGCATGGTGTCTGCAAACTCATCATGCTCTCCCTGTTTCTCTCTGGCAGTTCCCTGGCATTCTTTGATCTCGTGGCCCTTCTGTCCACAGAGGGTACAGGGCCTGGGCTGGTTGGGTTTAACCTCCTCCCTGATGATGGTGAAGTTGGGCTCATGAGTGGCAAGGCCCAGCATGATCAGATCAGCATCAGCTCCACACAGGCAGTGATGAGTGTTGGGGTCATGATTGGGTTGAGCTCTCTGTCTCCTGATGTAGTCCATGATCTTGTGCTCACCCTCACCAGGAACACTGGCATCAGACAGGAGGACTGTGATGTTACGCCATCCAGGATCATTGGTGAGTCTATCTGCCACATAGTAGCGAAGACACTGTGCAAGGTTGTCCATGAATTCCGTTCCTGGAGTGATGCAGTTGCTGTCAAATCTCTCCTTTATCTCATCAGGTGGAAGATACCCTCCTTTCCCGATGATCTCCTCCCTCATCCGGTCTTTTTCCTCAGTCAGTTCTGCTCCTTCCTTAGAGGCCCGGAATCTCCTGGATCGCTGCTGGTTCATTTTAGCACGCGGGGCCACACCATCAATAGCCATGTAGAGAACTCTTCTGGGACGGCAAATATTGATCAGGCGATCAATGTATGTAAAAATGGCAACCATCATTTCATCCTCATTTTTGGGCGGAGCTTCGTTTTCAGGATGCGTGCATGGGTGAATAATCCCGTTCATGTCCAAATACAAATTGTCGAATTCCACTTCATTGGGGTTTGGCTTGCTAGTATCAGCAAGAATGCGTACTCCATTGCATTCCTTGGACTTCTCCTCAAGACAATGCACAACAATTGACGCATACTTTCGAGTCAGCCAACGGAAAAATGCAGGAACCCCCATTTCCAATATATTATCACCAACAATTAGCTAGAAAATCGAAAAATGTGTGAAATATTTAAAAAAAAAATGATTAAAACAGTAGAAGATGCATTTAGCAGTTTTGGTTAGATGATGCTAAAGACATGTTACGATGTTCATCATGGCCAACTGTCTTATTACTTGTGTTGCACATCGCTGCGGGCATGACCCCCCCACATTTCACTGGATGCTTGTATGCCGTGACAAATAAAACTCTTGACTTGACTTGACTAGAACATTTGTGATGTCACAGTATGATGTCATAATAAAAAATTCTAGAACATTTGTGATGTCACACTATGATGTCATAATCAAACATTCTAGAACATTTGTGATGTCACAGTATGATGTCATAATCAAACTTCCTATAACATTAGTGTATCTATTCAACAATTCTCTCCGAAGATCAACAGATAGACTAAAGAACATAGATTGAAGCCTGCATTTCTCAACCAAGGTGCCTTGCCGACCGTTTTGCTGTGGAAAGACACAATACAGAGACAATACAGACCCTCTCCCGTTGGCCGGCGGTGCACAGGCATCAACCACACTTTCACAATTTCCCCGCGCGGAATTGTCTAGTTTATACTTATTATATATATATATTTTTTTTTACTTTTTCTCTCCATTTTAAAATTTTTCTCCCATCCCAATTTCGTTATTCCAATTCTTCCCTCCCCTGTCTTGAACGTTGCTAGACTATGCCTCCCACTGGTCGGCTGTAGTGAGGATAGAAGCCTTGCATCACGCGTCCCCTCCGGTACACGAGGAGGCAGCCTGTCGCATCTTTTCAACAGCTCGAACTCTCAGTGGCGAGAAGTAACGCGTGGGAGGCTCACGCTGCCCCCGATACTCCCTGTTTCCGCTGTACCGGCGTCACCCAACCGACCTGTAGGAGTCGCTGTCCACAACATCCAATCCCCACCCACCGGCTTTCCCACCCTCTAACACTGCCAATTGTGTTAGTATGACGGCCGCCCAAGCCGGTAGCAACGCAGAGAGCTGGGCTCGATACCAGCATCTCCTGTGTTAGTGGCAAGCGCCTTGCCCACTGCGCCACTCAGCCGCCCTTATTATACTTATTTCATACTTATATATTTTATCTAGCACACTCTCAGGAGCAAAACAGAAAGAAGAATTTCATACAAAAGTATTCTGTATTTCTGTATGACAACTAATAAAGAAACTTGAACTTGAACTATATTACATACTGAATGGAGACCAGTGGTTAATATGTACAATATTACATACTGCATGGGGACAAGTGGGTAATATGTACAATATTACATTCTGAATGGGGACCAGTGGTTTGATTTGACTTTGTATGAGTCAACATCTTACTGATGAAACAAATCTTGGATGGGATACAATACAATGGAACATTCTACATATGGAGCCTTTAACCATGGGGCATCTGAACAGCCTCAGTTCAGAGCTCACTGTGTTGTGGATTGTAGTTATTGTAGCTTATCTCATACACACACACACACACACACAAACACATACACACACACACACACACACACACACATACACACACACACACACACACACACACACACACACACACACACACACACACACACACACACACACACACACACACACACACACACACACACACACACACACACACACACACACACACACACACACACACACACACACACACACAGAGGCACAGAAGTAAACACACATGCAAATAGATAAAATACATACACACACACACACACACACACACACACACACTAAAGTGACACTAAATCGCACTTACGGACACTCACATGCACATTAAAACACACACACACACACACTCACACACGCACACACAACACACACAGTAAACCGCAGGGTCTGACAGTACACCATCCAATTACCCTCTTTGTGCACTTTGACGATAGAACGCTCCGTAAACCATGGCATGGCGTGGCCCCCAGGGTGCGTCAGGGCTGAGTCAGTGGGGTTCCAGCGATTAGATGGAGCCCCGGGCAGTGGGCCACACTGGGGCAGATGGCGGATAGGCTCCCAGGGTTTAGACCCCGCCCCCCTGGGAGCAGAGAGATTAGAAACAGACTCATGTGATTACTGCTGAACCATGGGGGGGGATGAGCATTCAAAACACACACACACATACATACATACATACATACATACATACATACATACATACATACATACATACATACATACATACATACATACATACATACATACATACATACATACATACATACATACATACATACATACATAGCCTACATACATACATACATAGACACACCCACACATACATACACACATACATATACACACATCCATACACAGACATCCATACACATACACACAAATACATACCAGTGGAGGCTGCTGACAAAAATTTTAGGTGAAGCACAAATTATTATATTATATTATATTATATATTAAATTATATTTTTTAAACATCCCCAATGCTGCAACACCCCCATTCCTCCCAGGTGTCAGGCTCCTCATTCGCTTCCATTCATTTTGGGGACCATGTTTAAATATTATACTTCTGAAGTATAAACAAACTATACTGCTGTGACGATTTCAATAAAACAGACCATTCTGAGTCAATGGTATGCAAAACTGTACATTGGAATATCTAACATGTATTTACCACCTTCCTCTGCACGAGGCCACAGATGGGTTTTATGTAACACAAGGACAATGAATGAATGAATGAATGAATGAATGAATGAATGAATGAATGAATGAATGAATGAATGAATGAATGAATGAAAACTTTATTTAACAGATTGCAGAATGGGTACAATACAGTATGGCTCAATACACACAATTGTTAAGGGGATGCAGACCAGAGAAAGACTCCACTGCTCCTCTCTCTCCCTCCCTCCTCTCTCTCTCTCCCTCCTCTCTCGCCCTCCCTCCTCTATCTCCCTCCCTCCTCTCTCTCTCTCTCCCTCATCTCTCCCTCCCTCCTCTCTCTCTCACCCTCCTCTCTCTCTCTCCCTCCCTCCTCTCTCTCTCCCTCCTCTCTCTCTCATCCCTCCCTCTCTCTCTCCCTCCTCTCTCTCTCTCTCCCTCCCTCCTCTCTCTCTCTCCCTCCTCTATCTCCCTCATCTCTCTCTCTCCCTCCTCTCTCTCTTCCTCCCTCCTCTCTCTCTCCCTCCTCTATCTCCCTCCTCTCTCTCTCCCTCCCTCCTCTCTCTCTCTCCCTCCTCTATCTCCCTCCTCTCTCTCTCCCTCCTCTCTCTCTCTCTCTCTCCCTCCTCACTCTCTCTCCCTCCCTCCTCTCTCTCTCCCTCCTCTATCTCCCTCCTCTCTCTCTCCCTCCTCTCTCTCCCTCCTCTATCTCCCTCCTCTCTCTCTCCCTCCTCTCTCTCTCCCTCCCTCCTCTCTCTCTCTCCTCCTCTATCTCCCTCCCCTCTCTCTCTCCCTCCTCTATCTCCCTCCTCTCTCTCCCTCCCTCCTCTCTCTCTCTCCCTCCTCTATCTCCCTCCTCTCTCTCTCTCCCTCCTCTCTCTCTCTCCCTCCTCTCTCTCCCTCCTCTATCTCCCTCTCTCTCTCTCCCTCCTCTATCTCCCTCCTCTCTCTCTCTCCCTCCTCTCACTGCCTCTGTGGCTGACGGCCTCGCCAAGTACCAAGCTGCCTTCCAGGTGAGGAGCTCTCTCTCTCTCCCCCCTCCTCTTTCCCTCTCCCCCCTCTCTCTATCCCCCTCTCTCCCTCTCTCTCTCTCTCTCCTCTCTCTCTCTCTCTCTCTCCTCTCCCCCCTCCTCTCTCCCTCTCGCCCCTCTTTCTCTCCCCCCTCTTTCCCTCTCGCCCTCTTTCTCTCTCTCTCTCTCTATCCCTCCCCCCCTATTTCCCTCCCTCCCTCTCTCTCTATCCATCCTCTCTTTCCATCCCTCTCTCTCTCTCCTCTCTCTCTCTTTCCCTCCCTCTCTCTCTCTCTCTCTCTCTCTCTCCATCCTCTCTCTCTATCCCTCCTCTCTCTCCCTCCATCCTCTCTCTCACTCCCTCTCTCTCTCCCTTCTATCTCTCTCTCCCTCCCTCCTCTCTCTCCTCCCTCATCTCTCTCTCCCTCCTCTCTCTCCCTCCCTCCTCTCTCTCACTCCCTATCTCTCCCTCTCTCCTCTCCCTCCCTCTCTCTCACTCCCTCTCTCTCTCTCCCTCCCTCCTCTCTCTCCCTCCCTCCTCTCTCTCTCCCTCCTCTCTCTCCTACCTCCTCTCTCTCACTCCCTCTCCTCTCCCTCTCTCCTCTCCCACCTCTCTCTCTCCCTCCCTCTCTCCTCTCTCTCCCTCCTCTCCCTCCCTGTCTCCTCTCTCTCCTCCCTCCCCCTCCTCTATCTCTCCCTCCCTCCTCTCTCTCCCTCCTCTCTCTCCCTCCTCTCTCCTCCCCTCTCTCCCTCTTCTCACTCACTCCTCTCCCTCCCTCATCTCTCGCCCTCCCTCCTCTCTCTCTCTCCCTCCTCTCTCTCTCTCCCTCCCTCCTCTCTCTCTCTCCCTCCTCTCCTCTCCCTCTCTCTCTCCTCCTCTCTCTCCCTCCCTCTCTCCCTCTTCTCACTCACTCCTCTCCCTACCTCCTCTCTCGCCCTCCCTCCTCTCTCTCTCCCTCCTCTCTCTCTCCCTCCTCTCTCTTCCTCCCTCCTCTCTCTCTCCCCTCTTCTCCCCCCTCCTCTTTCCCTCTCCCCGCTCTTTCTCTCTCTCTCTCCCCCTCATCTTTCCCTCTCGCCCCTCTTTCTCTCTCTCTCTCTCCCCCCCTCTTTCTCTCCCCCCTCTCTCTCTCCTCTCTCTCTCTCTCTCTCTCTCTCTCTCTCTCTCTCTCTCTCTCTCTCTCTCTCTCCTCTCTCTCTCTCTCTCTCTCTCTCTCTCTCCCCCTCCTCTTTCCCTCTCCCCCTCCTCTTTCTCTCCCCATCTTTCCTCTCTCCCCCCTCCTCTTTCTCTCTCCCCCCCTCCTGTTTCTCTCCCCATCTTTCCTCTCTCCCCCCCTCTCTCTCTCTCCCTCCCCCTCTCTATCACACTGACTTATCACTCATTCTCTTCCTTTTCACTTGATATCTGGAGCTAGCCTAGTGAGCCCTGGGGAAGGAGACATACACTGCACCCTTAGCTCTCTGATGGCTGGGTGCAGTGTACCATCTGTCAGTCTGTGTACTGTAGATAGGCTGGTGGGGTCAGTCTGGTGTACTGTAGATAGGCTGGTGGGGTCAGTCTGTGTACTGTAGATAGGCTGGTGGGGTCAGCCTGTGTACTGTAGATAGACTGGTGGGGTCAGTCTGTGTACTGTAGATAGACTGGTGGGGTCAGTCTGGTGGACTGTAGATAGGCTGGTGGGGTCAGTCTGTGTACTGTAGATAGGCTGGTGGGGTCAGTCTGTGTACTGTAGATAGGCTGGTGGGGTCAGTCTGGTGTACTGTAGATAGGCTGGTGGGGTCAGTCTGGTGTACTGTAGATAGACTGGTGGGGTCAGCCTGGTGTACTGTAGATAGACTGGTGGGGTCAGCCTGGTGGACTGTAGACAGGCTGGTGGGGTCAGTCTGGTGGACTGTAGATAGGCTGGTGGGGTCAGTCTGGTGGACTGTAGATAGGCTGGTGGGGTCAGTCTGGTGGACTGTAGATAGGCTGGTGGGGTCAGTCTGTGTACTGTAGATAGGCTGGTGGGGTCAGTCTGGTGGACTGTAGATAGGCTGGTGGGGTCAGTCTGTGTACTGTAGATAGGCTGGTGGGGTCAGCCTGTGTACTGTAGATAGGCTGGTGGGGTCAGTCTGATGTACTGTAGATAGGCTGGTGGGGTCAGTCTGGTGTACTGTAGACAGGCTGGTGGGGTCAGCCTGGTGTACTGTAGATAGACTGGTGGGGTCAGCCTGGTGGACTGTAGACAGGCTGGTGGGGTCAGTCTGGTGGACTGTAGATAGGCTGGTGGGGTCACACAGTGATTGGAGCCCCTCTCCGTCTCCCAGGGCGCGGACGAGGAGGGGAAGTACGCCTGCGCTCCTCTGCCTCCTCACCTGGAGCAGTGGGAACAGCAGAGGGAGGAGATGGAGGAGGAGGAGAAGGAGAGGCGGCCGCTCTACCACGTCTGCGTCCACCTCCTCAAAATCCACAGGTGAGTCCGCTTCAACTGGACAGAGCGCAGATCCGGTTCCATGACCTGGTTTTAAAGTAAACTCTCTTCAAATTCTGTTAATGGATTTTGCTTTTCCTAAGAGATTAATTTGAATCTTGAATTTGAACGTTTATCGAGTGCAGAATATTTACTTCAGACTTATCTTGAAACAAAAGCAAATATCATTTCAAACTGAACATTACATTTGAAAGAATTGTGCAATACAAATTCAATGCTGTCATTCAATTTAATGTTGTCATTAACCCTTTCACTGCCACACGACAGAAGGTTAGCCCTTTACTATCACACAACCGACGGCGATGATGCTAATGATGGAGCATCAAGTTTCAAGTTTCTTTAATAGTTGTCATACAGAAGTACAGAATACTTTTATACAAAATACTTCTTACTGTTACGCTCCAGAGACTGTGCTAGACAAGATAAGTATCAATAACATAGTATAGCATGTAAATTAGAAGTAGAAAATGAGGTCACAGTGTTCAGTATAGACATATGTACAATGTTCGATGCAGAATAGACGTAACTGAGTTACCATATAATATACAATACTATGCAGTGTACTAATATACAATACTATATAGTGCAAAGCAGAAATGGGATGAGGTACAATTTAGGTACAATTTACAGTAAGGTGTACGAGTTGTAGTGCAATCCTTTATCAATAAATATAAAGTGTGGGGAGTGGGTGCTACAGTGTGTTTGTTTAAAGTGAGTGTGTGCTATAAAGTGTGGGGAGTGGGTGCTACAGTGTGTTTGTTTAAAGTGAGTGTGTGCGTGTGGATGTGTGTGCTATGTGCGTTTGATGGTTGTTGTGTAGTGTTCATTGTTCGTTGAGCAGCCTGATGGCCTGGGGATAGAAGCTTCTTCTGAGTCTTTCTGTGCTCGCCTTGAGACTCCGGTATCGCTTGCCTGACTGCAGCAGTTCAAAGAGGCAGTTGTTCGGGTGACTGGAGTCCTTAATGATTCTCTTAGCCTTGCCCCTGCACCGCTTGTTGTAAATGTTCTGGAGGGTGGGGAGCCCCCCTCCAATTGTGAGTTCGGCTGAACGCGTCACTCTTTGTAGTCTGCTTCGGTCTTGTGCAGTGCTATTCCCAAACCAGGAGGTGATGTTGCCAGTCAGGATGCTCTCTATTGTACATGAGTAGAAGTTCTTAAGGATCTTCTGACTGACTTGGAACTTCCTTAGGCGCCTGAGGAAGTAGAGGCGTTGTCGTGCCTTCTTCACAACACTGTCAATGTGTGTGGTCCATGTCAAGTCCTCGGATATGTAGGCTCCGAGGTACTTAAAGCTGTTCACTCTCTCAACCGGTGCCCCGTCGATGCTGAGGGGGCTGTAGTCCTTGACCCCCGACCTTCTGAAGTCCACAATCATCTCCTTTGTTTTGCTGACGTTCAGGGAGAGGCTGTTTTCCTGGCACCATCCCGCCAGGACCTTGACCTCATCCAGGTAGGCCCTCTCGTCGTTTGCAGAGATCAGGCCCACCACCACTGTGTCGTCAGCAAATTTGATGATTGTGTTGCTACTCCGCTGAGCCACACAGTCGTGTGTGTACAGGGAGTAGAGGAGGGGACTCAGAACACAGCCCTGGGGGGCCCCTATGTTGAGGGTGATGGATGAGGAGGTGCAGTTGCCTGCTCTCACCACCTGGGGTCTGCCAGTCAGGAAGTCCAAGACCCACTGGCAGAGGTCATAGTTCAGGCCCAGGTCCCTGAGCTTGGCTATGAGTTTGGAGGGGACTATGGTATTGAATGCCGAGCTGTAGTCGATGAATAGCATTCTCACATAGTTCCCCTTCCTCTTGTCCAGGTGTGATGCTGCTGTGTGCAGCACATGGGCTATGGCGTCCTCCGTGGACCTGTTGGGGCGGTATGCAAATTGCAGGGGGTCCATGTTGATGGGGAGGGAGGAGCAGATGTAGCCCTTTACTAGCTTCTCAAAGCACTTCATGGCTATGGAGGTGAGAGCTACAGGGCGGTAGTCGTTGAGGCAAGCAGGCTTGGATTTCTTGGGTACAGGGATAATAGTGGACTTCTTCAGGCAGGTGGGGATGACAGCCTGTTCTAAGGACAGGTTAAATATGTCAGTGAATACCGGGGCCAGTTGGTCGGCACAGACTTTTAGGACGCGGCCGGGGATGCCGTCCGGTCCTGCTGCCTTCCTGATATTCACTTTTTTAAAGGTCCGCCTCACCTCATGCTCTGTTACCCTGAACACTGAGTCTCCATCAGCAGCAGACCCCCCCCCCCATTGACGTGGCTTGTGGGCTGGTGTTGTTATTACCAGCATCAAACCTCGCATAGAAGGTATTGAGGTAATTTGCTAAGGAGATGTCACTGTTCAGTTTGAGGGAGGTGCCTTTGTAGTCCGTCATCGTTTTGAGCCCCTGCCACATAGCTCTGGAGTCGGCCTGTTCAAACTGGAGTTCAATTCTGTAGCGCCGTTTTGCCTCTATTACTGTCCTCCTTACGTTGTATCGCGCCACCTTGTGGTCATTCATGTTGCCTGCCACCAGGCCGTCGTTGTATGCTTTGGTGCGCGCTTTCAGAGCTTCACGGACGGATTTGTCTACCCAGGGTTTTTGATTTGGGTAAACTTTAATTGTGGTAGTGGGGATTGTTTCTTCCACCAAAGTACGAACAGTCCAGCACTGTCTCCATGTAGACATTAATGTTATCTGTGTCGCGGAACACCCCCCAGTCTGTGCACTCAAACGCAGCTTGGAGCGTCTCCTCTGACGTCACATCCCATTTCTGCACCTCTCGCGAGACTACAGGTGTGCTCTTGATTCTTTGTTTGTACTTTGGAGAAAGAAAGATGGCCGCATGATCAGACTTCCCAAAGCCACTAGCAGAATGAGCCTTGTATCCACCCTTGAATTGCGAGTAACAGTGATCTAAAATGTTACCGCCTCTGGTGTTACAAGTCACAAGCTGATAGAAGTCAGGCAAAACCTTTCTCAGATTGGCGCTATTGAAATCACCCACTACTACAATGGCGGCGTTAACGTTCGCGGCTTGGAGTTTGTTTACCTCATCGTGAAGTCTGGAGAGCGCGACACTATCGCTGGCTTGCGGTGGAATGTACACTCCTACAAGGATGATCGCCGTTAACTCTCTCGGAAGGAAGAAAGGACGACACTTGATTGTTATATATTCCAGGTTGGGGCAGCAGTGGTTCGATAATTCCTTCACGTTGGCTGGATCGCTCCAATTGTTGTTCACCATGAAGGCGATCCCACCTCCGCGCTGTTTGCCGGATTCAGCTGTTCTATCCTTGCGGTGAATGAAGAAGTGATCGGCCGGTTGGATGGCGTGGTCCGGGGTTTCTGGCGACAGCCACGTTTCAATGAAGCAGAGAACATTACAATCTCTAACGTCTCTCTGGAATTTAATCCTTGCTCGGATGTCGTCTAATTTATTGTCAATCGATTGTACATTGGCTAGCAATATACTGGGTAGTGGCGTTCGGTGTCGTCTGGTTCTCAGTCTGTTACGGATCCCAGCTCTCTTCCCACGCCGTCTGATGGTTCCTTTGTTCCTGGGGTCAAGACCTGGTCCTGGTGTCCTCAAGATCTCAACAGGCCATTGCTGCGGTTCAGAAAGCTGATCCAGGGAGTAATCTAGTCGGTAAGTTTCCCGTAATCCGATGTCTATAAGTGACTGACGGTCATACACATTAAATGCACCTACTGTTGGTACAGACAAAACTCTTAAAACTATAAATATTAGCAAAAGTAAGCACAGTCTCGACGGAGCGCACAGACAGGCGGCCGGACGTAGCGGCGCCATCTTGATCTCATCTTCATCATCACCGTCGGTTGTGTGATAGTAAAGGGCTAACCTTCTGTATTGTCACAGTGAAAGGGTTAACCGGCTGTTGTGTACCAGTGAAAGGGTTAAAGTCTTATTGCATGGTATGTGTGGTGATATTGACATTGAATTTCATAACTAATATGTGTGAATAATTAGAGAATCCATAATGTAAAAGCAGGGCTTAGCCAAAAGTGATTATTGGTGTTAGAATAGACATTTCTACAACCCCCGCTCAGGGTAAGACTGGATTAGAGAACAACAGTTGCAGGTCATAAAAGCCTGCAGGGGACAATCAAGACTATGTAAATAAGTCACACCCCACAGGAAACGGTGGCTCACTCTAACTAGCAGAGGGACAGCTGGTCTAGCAGATAACTAGCAGACACATCCAAGGAAATATTAAGTCAGTATACTTTATATAGGAAATCTGGTATTAAAATATGTAACTTATTACATTAACCATATCAATGTAGAAGGTAACTTACAAAGAAGAATACCATTTAGAATGTCACCCGAGTATGAAAGTAATAGTGTTATTTCACTCTTGTTATAAATCCTGGTATATTTATCACAGTTATATTATCTGGTAAATAAAGGTTGGTGTGGTCTCCTATATGATGTCTGGTATCAGCCTAGAAGCAATGACTGTACTGGGATGATATGAGAGATCTATAGGTCATTACACAAACCATATATATGGGAAAATCAAAATGGTACATGAAGGAATGTTGAAGTGTTTGATGCATTCAGAGGAGACACAGGCCTCTGTCCAACTGAGAAGCCACAGCCCAAAGGAGGGGGCCATCGACACCAACCCCCACACGAGGACAAGGACATGTTGGGGCAGATCAGCCTGTCTACTATAAATAAACACTACGTTTATCTTCTGTTAACTTGGTTCATTCAATCAACTTGCATTACACCAATACAGAGCCATTAACAAAAGGTGGACCTCGTGCACCTGGTCGACACAGACTAACTGTACATGCGTTTCACAGCCTCCAGAGGGCAACCTAGACCCGTATGGCCAGTAGTATAGACGCAAAGAGATTACATGTTAACAATCTCATTCTATCTTTTTAAAGAAATAAACAAAACAAAAATAACATTACCTTGCATGAATCATAAAACAATCATACAGTGACTTAAAACAAAACAATTTAAATTCCCTGAGTAGTCAACATAAATTAGGGAAACATTTGAGAAACAAATACATAAACAAAGGTGTTTTCAATGTTCCATTTCAACAGACACTTTAACCCAGATCCCATTGTCCTTCACTGAGTGCTTTTAAGAGCACAAGAGCCGAAGCTCCTTTTTTTGTGAGACAGTCAGCGAGCTGAGATTTTGTGTCTGACCAACGCACCTGCTTGATCCTCTTGTTCTGAATGAGCTCTTTAATGCTACTGATTTCCAACCTGAGTCTCTTCTCTGTGACTTGTTTTCTGGACTTGAGCGCATCGAACAGAGAGTGGTTATCGGTCACACAGATTACAGGGGGTGCATTCAGTCCAGCATTTCCAGTAGTGAGCTCAGAAAATAGTGTGGCTAGAAAAATTGCATTGTCTACCCCATCTGACATGGCAAGAGTTTCCCCTGCAAAGGTACTGCGAACCACACATATGATTTTATTTGAATGCCAACAGAGGGGGGAAAACGTCCCTCTTTCTCCCATAAGTGTTATAAAAGTACCTCCCTGTGTACCTCCGTCTTGGAGGTTTCCAAATGAAGCATCACTGAAAACTATCAAGTTCAAAGCATCACTGTTTCCCAGATGTTGAAATCTGAGTGTCACCTTTTCATACTTTAGCTTACGGATTATCTTATTAGCATCATGAACAGACTGTACTGTTGCCCGTTTTATATTAGAAGCCAAACAACATGAATCAAACATTACATCAGGCCTTGTCTGTTTAGCAACCCATAGGATCTGTCCTATTTTTGATCATAGCTGCTCTCTCTGTTTCGTTGAGGGGTTAATTTCTCTGTGTGGCCCGACTTGCTTGTATGGGAATAGGCTCCAGGTTCTCGATATAACTTTGTTGATGTACCTGAACTTCACCGTTAACAGTTACAAAATCCATTCCTACATAGGAGAACTTTTCATGCTCCTCACGCCCAACCTTGAATGCAGACTGCAGTTGGGGGATCACATTGGATGAAAAGTTTGATAAGCCTGCCCAAAGAAAATCATCTACATGACATGCAAGCACCCCTGTGACCTTACATTGTTCATCCAACCAGTAAAAGACTGCCTGATCCACCTGTGACACTCTACCACCAGTACTCAGCATGATCTCCTTCACTTTGTTGTACCAATAATAGTGATGCATCTGCAAGACTATATACACATTTCTTTAGTTTCCATACAACATGTTGACATCCTGCCTCTAGAGGAGGGCGGATATAAATATCCCTGGATAGCTCAATACCGTGCAAGAATGCAGATTTGATGTCCATAGAATGGACTTCCCACTGGTTTTGACATATCACTGATACGTCTAAGTGAATCTGTGGCACATGTGGGGGAATCTTTCGGTAACTCTTGAATATTCAGCTCTTCAAAACCTCTGGCAACCAGTCAGGCTTTAGGCACTATACCCTTGGGAGTGTCTTTAAGACTACAAACCCATCTGGTGGAAATGCATTTCTGCCCTGCATCTTCAACTTCCTCAAATACATTATTATTGTGCCAGTTCTTTATTGCTTCCTGTTTAGCTGCATCAAATGAGATGTCTTTGTTTACAAGTACATCAGCTTCTCTGTCTTCTGTTTCAATGTTGAGATTATCAACCTGTGAGATATCAATTGATTCCTTTTGTCCATCACTACCATCATTCTCTAGATGCTGCATGTTATACCAGGTTTTATATTTCCCCGTAGCCTTACCTGATCTCCCTAAGACTCTTGCTTTAAGTAGAGTATTGTCACCTCTGTTCATATATGTTACAGTCTGTCCTGTTTTTAAACTCACACATGCAGAAGGGGCAGGATTAGGCCTATGCGCCATTTCAGTTAGAGTTACACCACTCAAAGTGTTTGGTGGATCGATCGCTTCAATTGTATTGGCTTCCCTGTCACTGAATTGTTGTTCATGTTCATTCTCTGTATTTTGCTCACTGTCTAAACTACCAGTTGCATTGTTTATACCTTGCTCACTTCCTGCTTCTGTGTCAGCATCAGTTTGTACCATGTGCTCTTCACTAACCTTTGTGTTCACCTTAGAAAGCCTAGAGTGATGCACTCTCACTAGGCAACCACCATGCCTCACAAAAACAACAGCCCCATCCTGACCAATAACTATCCCTGGTCCTTTCCAGCATTCAGCTCGTTTGTAATACACCTTGTCACCCATCTCATATTTCTCATCTGTGGGTCTGAGCTGCTTATGTAGTGCTTGTCTTATCCTTTCTGAGCACTCTGCTTCAGTAAATGGTTTTCTAGAGGCATGCAAGGCTGAAATGTGTTCTCCTACTCTAGCACTCATAGTGGTACCTTCTAGCGCAGGTGGTTTATCAACCAGTACAGAAGGTGTATCCTGCCGTGGTTTTTGTCTCAATGTTATAGTTCTCTGCCATGTCACGGAACTCTGCATTGTTGAATTCTCCTCCATTGTCACTGTAAAGTCTCTGTGGCGGGCCATGGACGCTGATCCATGTATGAAGAAAATAGTTTACCATCACAGAGGAGTTCTTTGTGTTCACAATGCCTCCAGCTCTGAAACGTGTAAATTGGTCAATGATTTGGAGGTACCATAAACTTGGTTCCAACTCGTGCAGGTCCACTGCCACCGTTTCATTGTACTCTGAAGCCAGAGGCAAGCCCACAGCAGGCTTCGGCTTGGTCTTGCTGTACCTCTGGCATATGGTACCTTCCTGTACTATTTGTTGTAAAATAGTGTCACAATCTTTGTCTTTATTTCCCGAACTGCGGAGGAGTCGCTGTAGTCTTTCTGCGGAGGCGTGACCAAACTGTTTGTGTCGTTTCAGGAGAGCTTTGTGTTTCTCATTTGAGGTCATATTTTCTGTGACTGTAAGGACCTCATCTTCATCATGGCTGTTTTCTGTAACTGTACGAATTCCTGTGTCTTTGTCTCTGATATCTATACAGTAGTGTCCTGAACTGGTGAGTTCAAGAGGGATATTCTGTTTAAACATCACAGCTCTATCATTCTCCATGTCCAAGATAGTTCCTGCCCTTTTCAGTGAAGTCTTACTTAGAAGTAGTGGGATATCAGCTTTGACTACTTCAGTTTCCACTCGACATTTTGTCTGTCCTATTTTGGCAGGCAGTTTCAGTATTCTGGAGGAATACACTATATTTCCATCTCCAAACCGGAATGGTCTGGAGCTTGGAGTTTCACTTTTTACAATCTGATTCACTTGACTTTTTTTTTTAAAGCAAAAGTTTTTATTGGTGAAGCAAGTTTGTACAATTACAAAGTCAGAATTATTCATTCACCCTTTTTTTCCCCCTTTTTTTGTATAATCTACCCCACCCATCCCACCCCCAAACCCACCCCCAAACCCACCCCCAAACCCACCCCATGGATCAACAGGTAGGGTTACGTACATAACATACAACCAGAGAAAAGGTTAGATTACAGACAGTAATAACAATTGCTACTTACAATGATACAATTAAATTAAATTAAATACAAAATACAAAAATAATAACAAAAAAATAATAATAATAATAATAATAATATAATAAAAAAATAATAATAATAGTAAACAAAAGGAAAATAGTCTGAGTCAGATATGGTACATTAATCAATTATAGAGTATCTACATAGTTATCTGGTGGTATTACATAGTACTGTTGGGCCTGGTTAGATGGGAGGATCACTCAAAGAAGGAAGACACTCAGTCAGGAGGGAGAACAGATAGGCTGTTAAAGTAGGAAATGAACGGCTGCCACTTTTTAAAGAATTTTTCGTTAACTCCTCTAAGTGCATACTTAATCTTCTCTAGTTTTAGAAACGATACCATATCTTTTAGCCAGGCGGAGAAGGGGGGAGGTGTAGACAGTTTCCAGGCTAGGAGTATTCTCCGTCTGGCCAAGAGTGTGGCAAAAGCCAACATGTCAGTATCGTTTGGCTTAATAGGGAGAGGTTCAGCTGGTACGCCGAAAATGGCCAACAGTGGACAGGGCTGTATTGTGGTATCTAGTACTATCGAGAGCACATTAAATATCGAGGACCATAATGGTCTAAGACCCGGGCAGGACCAAAACATATGAGAGAGATCAGCTTGTGGGCTATTACAGCGGTCACAATTGGGATTGGAGTCTGGGTAGATTGCAGCTAGTCTTGCTTTGCTGTAGTGTACTCTGTGTACCACCTTTAGTTGTATTAGGCTGAGTCTGGCACAAGTGGAGGAGGAATTCACCCTATCCAGTGCTCCCCCCACCACCCCTCTGTCAGTTCCACCCCCAGCTCCTCCTCCCACCTGGATCTCGTCTTAGCGCTTTTGTCTTTGATCAAGCACATAGTATTTTGATACATTTCAGATATAAGCCCTTTTTGGTTTGGTGATAGACCCAAGAGTCTCTCCCAATTTGATCGTTGAGGGGGGCTAGGAAATGAGTCAAATTGTGAACGTACAAAATGACGTATCTGAAGATAACGAAATAAATCGGAGCGTGGAAGACCAAATTGGAGACACAAGGAGCTAAAACTAGAGAAAGTGTCACCGTCATATAGATCCTTGAAACTATTTATTCCAAGTCTGTTCCAACGTGTAAAAGACGAGTCCAGAGTGGAGGGAACAAACAGGTGGTTATTACTAATAGGCCCCAAGACTGATGCTGCACAGAGTTTGAAGTGACGACGAAACTGTATCCAAATCTTTAGAGTGGACAGAACAACAGGGTTTGAGGAGTGCCGGGAAGGAGAGAGAGGGAAAGAAGAGTAGACCAGAGCTGCCAGGGAGGATGAACGGCACGATTGCGCTTCTAAGCTACACCAGTCAGTTTCTGGGGTTTTCAACCAAAGAATAATTTTATGGATGTTGACAGACCAGTAGTAGTGCATGAAATTAGGGAGTGCAAGTCCACCTGACGTCCTAGGTCCTTGTAGGATGGCTTTGCCTATTCTAGGGATTTTTCCGCCCCAGATAAAGGCAGATATTGCTTGGTCTATTGTGAGAAAAAAGGATTTGGGTAGAAATAGAGGGAGACATTGAAAGACATACAGGAATTTGGGCAGGATATTCATTTTAACACATTGTACTTTACCGGAGAGTGAGAGGGGCAGGCTGCTCCAACGTTGAAAGTCAGCTTTCATGTTAGTGATTAGTGGGGGGAAGTTAGCTTCAAAAATAGAGTTTAAGGTGTGGGTGATCTTTATGCCCAGATATTTAAAGCCTGTCTGTGACAGACGAAAGGGAATTGAAGATTGTGTAATTTGTAAGGCTGAGTTGTTAATGGGGAAACATTCACTTTTATGAAAATTTAGCTTATAGCCTGAGAAAGAGCCAAACTGTCTTAACATAGATTTTATGTGAGGGATGGAGGTAATAGGATGCGTCATATAGAGCAGAAGGTCGTCAGCGTAAAGGGAGACCCTGTGTTCGACTCCGTGACGGGTGATACCACGGAAGTGGGGCGAGGACTTGAGTGCAATGGATAGAGGTTCAGCGGCGACGGCAAACAATAACGGAGACAAAGGACAACCCTGGCGTGTCCCTCTGGAAAGTGGGAAATAAGGGGAGTTTATAGAGTTGGTAGTGACACAGGCCAAGGGGGCGGAGTAGAGTAGCCGGACCCATGAGATAAATGTGTCCCCAAACCCAAATTTCTGCAGAGTCGTGAACAAGTATTCCCACTACACGCGGTCAAAGGCCTTCTCCGCATCCAGAGATATAATTACCTCAGGAGGGAGAGAAGGACCTGAAGTGTGTATAATATTCAAGAGTCTGCGAATGTTAGAAAAGGAGTGGCGACCCTTAATGAAGCCAGTCTGGTCCTCAGAAATAATCAGAGGTAAGATGTTCTCCAGACGCCTAGCCATCACCTTGGCAATGACCTTTCCCTCGTTGTTAATCAGCGAAATTGGGCGATACGATCCACAGTCTGTGGGGTCTTTGTCCTTTTTAAGTAGGAGGGAAATGGTTGCTTGGGTGAGTGTATGTGGCAGTGTCCCTTTTTTCAGGGACTCGTTAAACATTTCCATCAGAAGCGGGGCGAGTTTGTCACAAAACTTTTTATAAAAACCTGCCTCATAGCCATCTGGACCCGGTGCCTTGCTACTCTGCATAGCATTGATAGCCTCCTTGATCTCCTCAATGTTCAATGGTCTGTCTAAATCCTTAGCCAGCTCCGGGTCTATAGACGGGAATTCTAGGTCATTTAAAAAAGTATCCATAGATATTCTGTCGGGAGGGGGTTCGGATGTGTAGAGAGTGGAGTAAAACACTTCAAAGGCCTTGTTAATGTCTTGGGGTTTCGAGACTATGTTATTAGAGCGATCCCTTATCTGTGAGATCAGCCTGGAGGCTGCTCTGTGCTTGAGCTGATGTGCAAGCAGCCGACTGTTCTTGTCTCCATATTCATACGACAGGCCGCGGGAGTGGAGCAGCAGACCTTCAGCTTTCTTTGTGGATAATAGATCGAATTCAGACTGTAAATCCAGCTTCTTTTTATACAATTCAGGTGAAGGGTCTGCGGCGTACTCACCATCAAGCTGGAGAATAGAATCTGTAAGGTCCTGCAGCCGCTTTCTCTGGGTTTTATTCGCATGGGCTACATGGGAAATAATTTCACCACGCAGAACCACTTTTAGAGTCTCCCACAACAGTGAGTGAGATATTGAATCCGATCTATTGGTGAGTAAAAAGTCATCAATTGACTTTGAAATTTTGTCGCAAAACCCCTTGTCGGAAAGTAGCAAGGTATCGAATCTCCAGGGAGGGCGATCTTTTTTATTCAGAGTAAGGGAGATGTCCATTTGTATAGGCGCATGGTCTGAAATTACAATGGCTAAATAGTCAACTGAGCGGACAGAGTTTAACAGGGTTTTATCAATAAAAAAATAATCTATCCTGGTATAGGAGTGGTGTACATGTGAAAAAAAAGAGAATGCCTTTAATAGTGGGTTAGCAGATCTCCATGGGTCCACACATCCATTTTCCCTCATAAAGGCTGATAAGGACCTGGACATTTTAGAGAGTGTTGAGGGTCTTAGAGAAGAGCGATCCAAAACCGGGTCCACAACACAGTTCAAATCGCCCCCCAAAATAAGTTGGTGTGTGTTTAAGTTTGGGAGGGAGGAGAGGATCTTGTTCATAAAACCAACATCATCCCAGTTGGGAGCGTAAATATTGACTAAGAGCACTGGGGTTTGGAATAGAGTGCCCGTTACTATTATATATCTGCCATCCGGGTCAGAGATAACGTTAGAGGATGTGAATTGAACTTTTTTGTTCACCAGTATCGCAACACCTCTTGCCCGAATATTAAAATTGGAGTGAAATACCTGGCTGATCCAAGGCTTGTGTAGTCTAATTTGATCTGCTTTCAATAAGTGAGTTTCTTGCAAAAACATGATATCTGCCTTCAAGTTTCTTAGGTGAGTAAAAACCCTTGAACGTTTGACTGGCCCGTTCATAGATTTGACATTCCACGTGATCAGTCTAACAGAGTTGTCCCTCCTATTATTAGATGAAGTCATGATTCAGTTCAAGATTTGAGTGATCTGATTGTCCCATATACAGGCCCCCTGTACAGGGGTATTGTAGACTCCACAAAGTAATAAAGTGATAAAAAAGAAAAAAACAAATAACAAATAAGTAACTATAAACATATGTATGTGTAACCACAACATCTGCAACAACAACAATAACAACAGAAAATACAGACCTTTCCCGGACCGCATTCGGTGTAAGTAACCCCCAAAATACTCCCCTCCCCATTCCCATCCTAGGTTCCCTTCTCTTCTTCCCACATCTAGAGAACCGCAGGTAATCGCTACTAAACTTCCGGTGCATCTACAGATCTTAACCTAACCTAGAACCTAACCTAGAAGCTAAAAACCTAACCTAACCTAGAAGCTAAAACCTAACCTAGAAGCTAACCTAACCTAGAAGCTAGAACCTAGCCTAACCTAGAACCTAGCCCCTAGCCTAGAACCTAACCTAACCTAGAACGTGAGCGTGAGCTCCCAATTTAAGAGTGTAGAGAAAAAAAAAAAAAAAAGTATATATCACAGAGCAATTTCGCTGTGACAAGCGACACATTATAGAAATAACTGAAAGATACTGAACTTGAATAACAACTCGAGATTTGTCGAGCAAAGAAAATAGTAGGGGGAGCACCAACCAGTAGGCTGGTGTGTTAACGTCATTCAGTCCAAGCCAGCTGTTGTAGAATTACATTATAGAAATGGAAATAACTGAAAGATACTGAACTTGAAAATAACAACTCGAGATTTGTTGGGCAAAGAAAATAATAGGGGGAGCACCAACCAGTAGGCTGGTGTGTTAACGTCATTCAGTCCAAGCCAGCTGTTGTAGAATTACATTATAGAAATAGAAATAACTGAAAGATACTGAACTTGAAAATAACAACTCGAGATTTGTTGAGCAAAGAAAATAGTAGGGGGAGCACCAACCAGTAGGCTGGTGTGTTAACGTCATTCAGTCCAAGCCAGCTGTTGTAGAATTACATTATAGAAATAGAAATAACTGAAAGATACTGAACTTGAAAATAACAACTTGAGATTTGTTGAGCAAAGAAAAAATAGTAGGGGGAGCACCAACCAGTAGGCTGGTGTGTTAACGTCATTCAGTCCAAGCCAGCTGTTGTAGAATTACATTATAGAAATAGAAATAACTGAAAGATACTGAACTTGAAAATAACAACTCGAGATTTGTCGAGCAAAGAAAAAGAGTAGGGGGAGCACCAACCAGTAGGCTGGTGTGTTAACGTCATTCAGTCCAAGCCAGCTGTTGTAGAATTACATTATAGAAATAGAAATAACTGAAAGATACTGAACTTGAATAACAGCTCGAGATTTGTCGAGCAATGAAAAGAAAAGAGTAGGGGAAGCACCAACCAGTAGGCTGGTGTGTTAACGTCATTCAGTCCAAGCCAGCTGTTAGCCAGCCTACGTTAAATCTGGTGTGTAAACAAACCCCGATTGTTGTGTAGTTACCTCAGTCATGCCAATGAGCGTTGTAGAATGTCTGAGCAGCTGCGGGAGAGTCAAAGTACAACGTTTGGTCTTCGAAGTCCACGCGGAGGCGAGCTGGGTACAGCATTCCAAAGCGAATGTCTTTCTTGTACAGTCGGGCTTTCACGTTGTTGTAAGCCGCGCGCTTGCGGGACAGTTCGACGCTGAAGTCAGGGTAGAGTGAGATCTTGTGGCCACGGTATCGCAGATCCTCTCTTCTCTTCCCAAAAACACGCTCCTTGTACTGGTAGTTGTGGAAAAGTACAATGAACGCTCTCGGTCTGGGGTTGTTTCCTCCGGCTTTATTCTCTTTCCCCAGCCTGTGGGCGCGAGACAGTATGAGCGGCGTGGGAAATTAGCCCCACAAATATCTAAGAACAATTCGGTCATGAATTGGATTGGATCCGAGCCTTCCATTTTTTCAGGGATGCCGATCACTCTCAAGTTGGCTCTGCGCAAGCGGTTTTCAAGATCATCCAACTTGTCGGCCAGCCGAGTGTTCTCCGTTTTGAGTTGAGCATATGCGCCTTCCATCTCGACGACTCTGTCGCTGTAGTCAGACAAGCCCGATTCGACAGAGGTGATCCGTTGTCCGTGTATATCCAGCGTGGATTTTATTGCCTCCAGGGTCCTATTCACCGGTGTGAGAGCTGCGTTTAGCAGCGTGGTGACCACTGCCGTCATGTCGGTAAGTATGGCAGTACGGAGGTTCTCCAAGTCGTTGGGCAAGGCTGGCGTCGCTTTGGCTGGGGAATCAGGCATGTCTTTAGCTCTACTAGCAAGTTCAATAGCTTCGAGGCTAGCAGCAGTTGCCTTCGATATTTCTCTTTTATCAATTCTCTTTGTTCTTCCCGTCATGTTGTGAAACGTAATGCAGTATTCGTCTTTTAGTCTTAAAGTTTAGATGGTGCATTGTAGCATGTCGCTTGTCAAATAAATAGATAGTTTGCAAGTTGTGCGGGAGCCACTCTAAACACGTCTATCCCGTCGCCATGCTAAACCGGAAGCCTGATTCACTTGACTTTGACTGAGATCAGCGACAAAGCTGTTCAACCATTTTTCTCCACACACTGTGCGGGTACATGCAGTGTCAATGATAGCCGTCCCTAAAGACTCAGTTAGGAATACCTCTGCTTCAGACAGTGAGGCTTTAGTATACAGTGTAATGTCACATTCCTCTACCTTTGTTCGATCTTCAGTTAGCTTTACTTGGTCACTACTCTTGTGAGGACAGTCTTTAGCCCAATGGAACATGCTCTGACATATAGCACATTTTGATCTCTTACTGAACCTATCCAGTGGGTTGGTAGCCTTTGACGGTTTCCTTTGTTGTCCAACTTACATTTACATTTACATTTAGTCATTTAGCTGACGCTTTTATCCAAAGCGACTTACAAGTTCTGTACGACAAGCCATCAGGAAGGGCACAACTCTATCAGCTGAGCAACAATGTTCATCAAAGTGTTGAGTGCTACAGTGTAGGTTAGTTTATTAGGACAAGTGCATGACAGTACGGTTAGTTAGGGTTAGATTTTTTTTTTGTCCAAACTGCTGCGTTGTTGGACGTCTGAATCTTCCTTGTGAGCATTGCTCTGTGAATAACGCTTCATCGTTAACGTGTATTCCGTTTGATGTGCCGCCTTGCACCCTCCCCCCAAAGATCCTCTTCAGCGCGGACTTCATTGCAGCAAACGTTAAATCTGTACACGCAGTCACCGCCATTTATCTATTTTTCTCGTCTAGACAAGCCGTGTCCAAAAGTTTAAAAGCTAGCACGGCGTCAGGAAGAGTCATGTCGTACTTTTTCATTCGGTCGTATCGCTGTTCAAAATCAATCACATAGTCCGTCATGGACACGGAGCTCTCCTTTTTGATACAGTAAAAAAAAAGAGTATGCATCGTATGCGCGGTCTCTCTCTTCTTTGATAAACATGCCATCTAGTTTTGCTAGCAGTGTGTATATACCATTGTTGTTGTTCAAATCCAAAGCGGGTATTTCCATAGCGATGTCCCTTGCCCTTCCTTCCAGCCCCAGGACGACGGCAAGGGCTTGTTTCTTCTTATCAAGTTCAGTAACCAGCTTCCAAATGGCTATCTTATTTTTCCAACACTCGTATGGTCGGGATTCGTCGAACTTCGGTGGAACTTTGTAGTTAGCAGTAGCCATCTTCTGCTAACCATCCTCTGCTACCAATGTTAGTCTACTATAAATAAACACAACGTTTATCTTCTGTTAACTTGGTTTATTCAATCAACTTGCATAACACCAATACAGAGCCATTAACAAAAGGTGGACCTCGTACAGTGTGTGTGTGTGTTGTGTGTGTGTTCATGTGTGCTTGTGTGTGGAGAGTTCAGTGTTTTTTTTTGTATCCACTTTTTCTCCCATTTTCTATATTTTCTCCCATCCCAATTTCGTATCATCCAATTCAACCCTCCCCTGTCACGAACGCTGTTTCTTGCCTCCCACAAGCCGGCTGCAATGTGGACTAAGTCATACATAGCACAAGTCCCCTCCGGTACTTGAGGTAACAGCAGTCGCATCTTTTCACCTGCGCAGCTCGATCTCTCAGTGGCGAGGTGTAACGCGTGGGAGGCTCACGCTGCCCCCGACACTTCCTGATTCTACTGCGCAGGCGCACCAACCGACCTGTAGGAGTCGCTGTCCACAACGCCCGATCCCCACCCATCAGTTTCCCACCCCCTAATACGGCCAATGTGTATTAGTATGAACGACCAGCTAAACTGAAAGCAATGTGGAGCGCTGGGCTCGAACAGGCGAGCCCAGCGTCTCCGCATTCGTGGCGAGCGACTTGCCCACTACGCCACATAGCCGCCAATGAGAGTTCAGTGTTCAAGGCTCTGATGGCCTGGGGGAAGAAGCTGAGCTGAAGTCTCTCTGTCCTAGTTGCTGGTGTTCGCAGGCGTTTGCCTGACCGCAGCAGCTTGAACAGGCTGTTATTGGGGTGGTGAGGGTCTTTCATTATTCTGCAGGCTCTGGATTTGCACCTCTTGTTGTATAGAACCTGCAGGGGTGGTAGTGCAATACCTGTGGTACGCTCGGCTGAGCACACCACTCTCTGTAGGGCCTTCTTGGCCTGTGCCGTGCTGTTGCCATACCAGGCAGTGATGTTTCCAGTCAAGATGCTCTCTACAGCTCCGGAGTAGAAGGACTGGAGTATCTTCCCAGATACTCTGAACTTCCTTAACTGTCTCAGGTGGTAGAGGCGCTGCTTCGCATTTTTTACGACTGAGTCTATGTGTGTTGTCCATGTCAGATCCTTTGAGATGTGGACCCCCAGGTACTTGAAGCTGCTCACCCTGTCCACGGTAGCCCCGTTTATCCTCAGTGGTGTGTGTGTCCCCTGCTGTCTCCTCCTAAAATCCACGATCAGCTCCTTGGTTTTACCAATGTTCAGGAGCAGGCTGTTGTCCTGGCACCAGCGTTCCAGTACCTCAACCTCCTCCCGGTAGGCATTCTCGTCGTAGTCCGAGATCAGCCCCACCACCACTGTGTCGTCCGCAAACTTCACTATGGAGTTGAAGCTTAACTTGGCCACACAGTCATGTGTGTATAGTGAGTACAGCAGGGGGCTCAGAACACAGCCCTGGGGGGATCCGATGCTCAGGGTGATGGTGTTGGAGGTCTGAGCCCCCACCCTGACCGCCTGGGGCCTTTCACTCAGAAAGTCCAGTATCCAGGCACTCAGAGTGGAGCTCAGACCCAGCTCTATCAGCTGGTCCACCAGTCTGGTGGGGACTATGGTGTTGAACGCTGAGCTGTAGTCAATGAACAACAGTCTCACATAGCCCCCCTTCTGGCGGTCTAGGTGAGAGAGGGTGCTGTGCAGTACTTGGGAGACCGCTTCATCAGTGGACCTGTATGCAAATTGCATAGGGTCCATATCACTGGGGAGGGAGGCACAAATGTGATCCTTGACCAGCCTCTCAAAACATTTCATGGCCACAGAGGTGAGTGCCACCGGTCTGTAGTCATTGAGACCTGTTGGGTAGGATTTATTTGGTACCAGGATGATGGTAGATATCTTGAAGCAGGCAGGGACCACTGACTCCGCCAGGGATAGATTAAATATGGTGGTGAACACAGGGGCTAGCTGGTTAGCACAGGACTTAAGGACCCCGCCCCCCCCCCCCCTCCACAACAGCTGGCGTGCCAGTGACGCCACTAGCCGGTGAGCTAGTAACCCTTTAGGCTGTGCTGTGTGATCAATAACCCAGGTAGGCTGTGCTGTGTGTGATCAATTAAACCCTAACCCTTTAGGCTGTGCTGTGTGTGATCAATAAACCAGGTAGGCTGTGCTGTGTGATCAATAAACCAGGTAGGCTGTGCTGTGTGATCAATAACCCAGGTAGGTTGTGCTGTGTGATCAATAAACCAGGTAGGCTGTGCTGTGTGATCAATAACCCAGGTAGGTTGTGCTGTGTGATCAATAACCCAGGTAGGCTGTGCTGTGTGATCAATAACCCAGGTAGTGTTATGGTTTGTAAACAACCCCAACAGCACGACACAGACAGGTAGTTCAGAGTTTATTTTTTTATTTTCACAAACAGAAATGTGCAACAATACTGTGACAGCATTCGAGGGGAATGTCCTTTAGCCGAGTAGGGCTCTGCGGCTCTGCAGCACTGCCCAGAGCAGAGTTGACTCTGCGGCTCTGCTGCTCTGCAGCTCAATACTAACCCACTCGTGGGGAAAAAGAAACAGAGAATGTCATTAGTCGTGAGACGTAGGAATTACGAGGCAGAGTCCAGTAACAAAAACCATTCGACAAATCTTCAGTGTTTAAGGAAACACAAAAAAACAGATGAAGGCAGTGAGTCCAGGACAAAAATTAGGATATCAGTTCATAGAAAAATAGACATCCAAAAACTCACCAAGGAGCAAAGTCCAAGTGGAACAATGAGGCACGGGTCCACGGAGGCAACGAGAGAAAACAGCAGCAACTTCCAAGGGCGCACTGGAGGAACACACAAGAGGAAAGAGCAGTAGCTGGTAGTGACAAAAACCACCCGACACTGAATGTTCAGCAAACCGTGTATAAGAGTGCTCCTGTCGAGCTGATTGGAAACTCATCTCAGGTGTGTGATGGTAATTGGCACTGAGAAGCGCGCAGTACTGGGCCAGCCCTCACAGGTAGGCTGTGCTGTGTGATCAATAAACCAGGTAGGTTTATTGATGCTGTGCTGTGTGATCATTGAGCTGAAAGGCTAAACCGTTTTGTGATGACGCGTTGTAAAGTATCACTGGGTGTATAAAATACAAACGACATAAAAAAGTGAAATGTGGTTATTAGATACCTTATTGAGACATGCTATGGTATTGCTTCATATACAGGTCCTATGGTAAGGCCATTGGAAAGAGGAGTTTTGGGCCGATACATAGATGCATGACTTGGCCATAATAAGGTCATTTATAGGCCTGATATTCTATATTCTATATTCATATTTCAAATTGCATGTATCCAGATGGCAAAATTCAGTACTGTATCTAGAAAAAAAAACTGTAAATCATCTGCCCTTTGTTCATTTGTTAGATTTTTTGTACAATTGATCTTAAGAAGGTGCTGAATGTTTCACTTTTGGTCAATGTTAGCATGGTGTTATTCACCATCAAAGATGGGAAACAAATTTATAATAATAATAACAATAATTTATATTCTCCTTTGGTTCATTACAATTTACTCGAGCATAGTAACAGACACAATATTCCTGCATTGGGAATACATTCCCTGGTCCATAGATGTCCCTAGATACCAAGAACATGCAAATGGGCCTTGTAGAAGTGGAGCAATCTTCCATTTACTTGGGTATGTACTTTTAGGCAAATTCTCTGAAAATATGGTTAGGGTTAATGGCTAGGTTAATTACAATGACTGGTATCCAAACACACGCACACAACATCCATATAGATGTCCGGTTCCGGGTCGAGAATGGGGTGAACGTCTCTGAGCATTACAATAATCCAGCCTATACAATCCAGATGGAAGGGCATGAGGCGTCTGACTGTGGTGAAGTCTGTTTTCCCCTCCGACACCAGGAACCCGCTCAAACAGACAACGTTCACATATACTTGTCAGGACTCTTGCTGAAACACACAGAGCTTGATGGGGGGGAACAGTAGGAGGTAATCTGACCAGGCAGCCAAAACATCCTTACAAGAATGGTAGCTGTCAAGGGTTGGTTCTCACAAGTATAGAAAAACCAACAAACACATACATACACACATACGCAACACATGCACGCACACACACACACACACACACACACACACACACACACACACACACACACACACACACACACACACACACACACACACACACACACACACACACACACACACACACACACACACACACACTCAGACACACACACACGTAGACAGACACACACACACGTGCGCACACGCACACACACACAGACATACACACACAAACATGCAGACATACACACACACACACACACACACACACACACACACACACACACACACACACACACACACACACACACACACACACACACACACACACGCAGACATACACACACACATTGTTTATTGTATCTATTTTGCCGTTGCTGTTTTCATCCTCATTAGTACTGTATGCACCAATAATCTGTCTCTTTCTCTCTTTCTCACTTTCTCTTCCTCACTTTCTTTCTCTCTCTCTTCCACTTGCTCTTTTTTCTCTCTCACCACCTCTGTTATCTCCAACTCTCTCCATCTCTTCAAATTAATTGGTTGTTTGAAGTCAAAACAGCCTCAGTATTTATGTCAGTTGTTGCTGCAATAGAAAGTCGAAACTTTGGATAATTATACGGTTAGAGAATAAACACCACAGATAAAGAATAAAAAAAAATTATAATGATAAAACACAGCGACGACTCAGGTTGTTCTGCTCAAACTGTTTACTAAAACAGTTTGATCTAGTTAGCTAAACTCTTTTGTATTTTTTATTGAAAGATAAATCCCTTTCACTACCACACGACAGAAGGTTAACCTTTCACTACCACACGACAGAAGGATAACCTTTCACTACCACACGACAGAAGGTTAACCTTTCACTACCAGGTATGCGAGAGGGCGTGCCACGGCTTGATAGGCCCATGGCCGCTCTCCTCTGTCCGGAGGTGGTGTGGGAGCCGTTACGCAAGCCGGTTCCTCAAGGGAAATCGGCGAGGCGGTTGGCTTATTGGAGCGACCAGTCATTCATCTCTGGAACACAATCTCTGGCTGCCGCGTCTAACGTCGCGCAGCTGGCAAGATTCATATCCAGGATATTGACGGGCGGCATGGAGCTGAGTGATGTCCAACATGACCAGCTCACCCAGGCGGCAGGAGCTGTCCTGCATCTGACTCAGCTGCAGGCCATAGCCGCTGGGAAAGTGCGAGCCCTGGCGACTCTAACCCAGCGCCACCTTTGGCTGGAGCAGGCCCGTGTGCCGGAGAAGAAGAGAGGTCCTCTTCTAACGGCCACCCTCTCTGATGCTGGACTGTTCGGGAAGGCCCTGCACTTGATGACCTCGACGTGCAGAGAAATGCAGGAGGAGCGCTCCGTGCTTCAACCTCATTTTCCCCCTCCCGACATCGCTGGTGGAGTCAGACGGCTTCCACATCGTCGAGCTTCCTCCGCCGTGACTGCTGCTGCTACCACCGCCACTGCTGGCCCAACGAAGAAGGCCAGGAGGAGAGAGGGCGCCGCCGCTGCAGCCGGCCCATCTGCGCCTGGAGGAGACGGTAGGGATCGCCGTGACCAGCCGCCTATTGTCTACTGTCCCTCCGGGGCTTCCCGGGGTGGCAAATCCCGAGCGGCTCGAGGCGGCAGGCCGCTAGGCCCATTGACTTTTTTCCCCTGTGGTCACCTCTGTTAATCCCCTCCCCGGCCTCTCATATCATTTTGTTTGACAATAAAAAGTCCCCTCTAAAGGGGGACTGCATTTTTTGTTAACAAACTGTGTGTTTCTTCACCAAAACATATGATGAGGTTGCAAAGTGTGAATCTTCACTAGTATACATTGATAGAAGGGTTGCGTTCGTGTTATGAGCTTAAGCAAGGTCTGCAGCCTACACTCGGTTATAGAATGGTTTCTACCTCGGCCTGACACTCCACATGCAGGTAGAGGCTAGTTGTATGGTCTGTTGCTTACACAAGTAATGTTGAGCTACAACACTGTTGTGTTAGTTGCAGTAATGCTCGTATACACACGTTCCACGGCCCAGCCGTTCGCTCTCTCTATCAGTGTTTTTCTATGTACAACATGGGATGCGGGTGTAGGATTCACACACACACGCGACTTGGTTTTGTTGTAAACCCTGTTCACAGTTATCTGTGGGTAGCGTGCATTGTATTAGCTTGCGCTATTTCATTGCCCTGACTCTGCTCCTATTAAGAAACAGGCGTTGAGTGTTGGGTTTCCCCCCGTCATGGCATACGTCACTACGCACGTTGCTATGGCGATGCCTTCCGTGAGTTGGATCTTTACGTACGATCTGTTGTGTCAAAGTGTCGGGATAGAGCGTAGGACTTACGGGTCCACTACGCTCTATTTTATGTGTAACTTGAGTCAGTTGGTCACATGACTCGTAGTTACCATGGCTTTTTCATTCTACGACTCACGTGGGAAGGCTCTCTGGGGAATTTCAGTCTGAAGTCCTCTGTGATCAAGTCAAGTCAAGTCAAGAGTTTTATTTGTCACGGCGTACAGGTATACAATGAAATGCGGGTGGTCTTGCCCGCAACGATGTGCAATACAATGCGAGGTTTGATGCTGGTAATAACAACACCAGCTCACAAGCCACGGCAATGGGGGGGGGGGGGGGGGGTCGGCTGCTGATGGAGGCGCAGTGTTCAGGGTAACAGAGCATGAGGTGAGGCGGACCTTTAAAAAAGTGAATATCAGGAAGGCAGCAGGTCCGGACGGCATCCCCGGCCGCGTCCTAAAAGTCTGTGCCGACCAACTGGCCCCAGTATTCACTGACATATTTAACCTGTCCTTAGAACAGGCTGTCATCCCCACCTGCCTGAAGAAGTCCACTATTATCCCTGTACCCAAAAAATCCAAGCCTGCTTGCCTCAACGACTACCGCCCTGTAGCTCTCACCTCCATAGCCATGAAGTGCTTTGAGAAGCTAGTAAAGGGCTACATCTGCTCCTCCCTCCCCATCAACATGGACCCCCTGCAATTTGCATACCGCCCCAACAGGTCCACGGAGGACGCCATAGCCCATGTGCTGCACACAGCAGCATCACACCTGGACAAGAGGCAGGGGAACTATGTGAGAATGCTATTCATCGACTACAGCTCGGCATTCAATACCATAGTCCCCTCCATACTCATAGCCAAGCTCAGGGACCTGGGCTTGGGCTATGACCTCTGCCAGTGGGTCTTGGACTTCCTGACTGGCAGACCCCAGGTGGTGAGAGCAGGCAACTGCACCTCCTCATCCATCACCCTCAACATAGGGGCCCCCCAGGGCTGTGTTCTGAGTCCCCTCCTCTACTCCCTGTACACACACGACTGTGTGGCTCAGCGGAGTAGCAATACAATCATCAAATTTGCTGACGACACAGTGGTGGTGGGCCTGATCTCTGCCAACGACGAGAGGGCCTACCTGGAAGAGGTCAAGGTCCTGGCGGGATGGTGCCAGGAAAACAGCCTCTCCCTGAACGTCAGCAAAACAAAGGAGATGATTGTGGACTTCAGGAGGTCGGGGGTCAAGGACTACAGCCCCCTCAGCATCGACGGGGCACCGGTTGAGAGAGTCAACAGCTTTAAGTACCTCGGAGCCTACATATCCGAGGACTTGACATGGACCACACACATTGACAGTGTTGTGAAGAAGGCACGACAACGCCTCTACTTCCTCAGGCGCCTAAGGAAGTTCCAAGTCAGTCAGAAGATCCTTAAGAACTTCTACTCATGTACAATAGAGAGCATCTTGACCGGCAACATCACCTCCTGGTTTGGGAATAGCACTGCACAAGACCGAAGCAGACTACAAAGAGTGACACGTTCAGCCGAACGCACAATTGGAGGGGGGCTCCCCACCCTCCAGAACATTTACAACAAGCGTTGCACGGGCAAGGCTAAGAGAATCATTAAAGACTCCAGTCACCCGAACAACTGCCTCTTTGAACTGCTGCGGTCAGGCAAGCGATACCGGAGTCTCAAGGCGAGCACAGAAAGACTCAGAAGAAGCTTCTATCCCCAGGCCATCAGGCTGCTAAACGAACAATGAATGAACACTACACAACAACAACCACCAAACGCACATAGCACACACATCGACACGCACACACTCACTTTAAACAAACACACTGTAGCACCCACTCCACACACTTTATAGCACACACCCACTTTAAACAAACACACTGTAGCACCCACTCCCCACACTTTATATTTATTGATGAAGGATTGCACTACAACTCGTACACCTTACTGTAAATTGTACCTAAAATTGTACCTCATCCCATTTCTGCTTTGCACTAGATAGTACTGTACATTAGTACACTGCATAGTATTGTATATTATATGGTAACTCAGAACATTGTACATATGTCTATACCGAACACTGTGACCTCATTTTTCTTCTTCTAAATTACATGCTATATTATGTTATTTGATACTATCTTGTCTAGCACAGTCTCTGGAGCGTAACAGTAAGAAGCATTTTGTATGAAAGTATTCTGTACTTCTGTATGACAACTATTAAAGAACTTGAACTTGAACTACAGTAGTACAACATATAATAGAATCCAATAGACAACATTGTGCAATAAACAGGTAACATAGTGGGACATCACAGTATTTGTACATAGTTATTTACAGAGCATGAAGGACATGCTAGGTCCCTAGGTAGTGCAATAGGTAGTGCAATTCACTGTTACTATACTATTTTTAAAGTGACCTTTCTTTGTGGCCATAAGTGTGGGCGTGTGCAGCATGAGTGAGTGCTATCTCATGTTAAAGTGGCTGCTAGTGTGCGAGCGTGCACAGCGTGTGTGTCGTGTGTGTGCTAATGTGTGCTTGTGTGTGTAGGGTTCAGTGTTCTGTGACCCTCAGTGTTCATTGTTCAAGGCTCTGATGGCCTGGGGGAAGAAGCTGAGCCGAAGCCTCTCTGTCCTAGTAGCTGGTGTTCGCAGGTGTCTGCCTGACCTCAGCAGCTGGAACAGGCTGTTATTGGGGTGGTGAGGGTCTTTCATTATTCTGCAGGCTCTGGATTTGCACCTCTTGTTGTATAGGGGTGACTGGATGTAAAAATGTAAACAGTTTTTACCCTCGGCTGTGTAAAATGGGATTCATGTCTGTTGGTGCTTCCTTCTTTTTAAGAGTTGGAGTATAGGAAGCGCCACACCCCTCTTGTCGTTTCCCCTGGGCGCCTTGGGGATTCACTGAAAGGTCTAAATAGCCTGTTCATTGATGTGGTTGTGTCCCGATGCACGCTTAGTGCTAGCTCGGGGTGTTCTGTTAAGGATCATGCGGGTAGCTAGTACGCCTTGGTTGCTTGTGGTTAAAACAGCGTTTTTATAAAGCAACTGGGATGGAGGTTTTTTCCTCTTCCGACAACCTGTTATTGGTTCTCGACGGATTCTCGTTCATATCTGGGGGATGATAACGGAATGGATCTGAACATATGTAGAGGGGCACGCCCTTGGGGTGGGCCACCGAGCGCGGTTCACACCGGCCCGTCTGGGTGGCGCCCTCTTTTCATGTTTTAGATCAACACGCATATCTGCCCCTTCTCCTGGAGTAGGCATGTTGGCGTGGTTAGGGCACGGGACTGGTTCTGGTCACGCTGGTCCAGGTCAGTCAAACCGTTTGTCCGCCGGGGGTGCAGATCTGCTGTTCTGGTACCCTGAGGGACTTGGGCTTTTTTCCAGGGGGGAGAAAGGCCGGGGCGGCCCGGGGCGTCACAAGGTTAGGCGTTATAGAGACCCTTGTTGGGTACTTTGTACCTGGCACTATCATAAGGGGCTGGTTCTCTTTTCCGCACCTCTCTCACGCATGGCGGAGAGGGGGCTGTTGGGGTGGTCTTCTGGACCTCCTCTGGTAACCCTGTGTGCTTCCCGGGCCGCTGGGCCCGGTCCGAAGTAAAGTTTTGTTGATACCGTAGACCTGGGATAACCCTTTTTTCTTGAGGGGTTATAGGAACAACCACCGCATCTGGTAACGACAGGGTGGTTGGTTCCCTGGTGTGTTGGAGCAGAGTCAACTCCGGGGTTACCCGGTTGAGTGTGCCCCTGCACGTTCATGACGTCTGCCAATCGTGTCAGCCTTCTCTGCCTCGACCCCTCTGGGTGGTTTTTTTTAATGGAGGCTTTGTCATGGTGGTCAACAACGCCAGCGTCCGCCGGGAGGGCTGTTTTCCAGCTGACTCCTTTGGCGCCTGTCTCGTCCACAGTGCTCCAGGCTCGGGTTACAGCCTGTTGCCTGGTTTCCCCGGTACGCTGCCTGCTTCCGTTGGTTAACCTTTTGAGTGCTTACGGCCATGCTGACTGCCTGTTCTACAGGGTCAGTATGCCGGGCGGTGTGCTATTGGGGGGTAAGGGCCCGCTCTTGGAGGGGCCTTATCCGAATACGCTGGCGATGTGGGGGGCGGTGTCACTAAGTGACCACCTGGTGGGGTCTTGATGCCTGGCGTAAAACACTTGAACGTGCTGTATCCAACCAACTTACTGCTTATCTCTTACAGAATGACCTCCTAGACCCTAATCAGTCAGGCTTCAGGACTGGTCACTCCACAGAGACAGCCCTCATTGCGGTCACAGAGGCACTTCACTTAGCAAAAGCGAAAGGCCTCTCCTCTGTCCTGATTCTCCTAGATCTATCTGCAGCCTTCGACACAGTCAACCACCAGATCCTCCTCGCGGCCCTCGCAGGAATGGGAGTGGCTGGCTCTGCGCTGACATGGTTGTCATCATACCTCAATGACCGCTCCTACCAAGTGTCATGGAGAGGGACCCTGTCGGCCACCCGCCCCCTGCGGACGGGTGTCCCCCAGGGCTCGGTTTTAGGACCCCTTCTCTTCTCCCTCTACACTAAATCACTGGGTAACATTATCACGTCTCATGGCTTCTCCTACCACTGTTATGCCGACGATACTCAACTCTTCCTCTCCTTCCCTCCCTCAGATATCCACGTCTCTGAGCGGATCTCGGCCTGTCTGTCCGACATCTCCGCCTGGATGACGACCAACCACCTCAAACTGAACCTAAGCAAAACAGAATTGCTCCACCTGCCGGCCAAATCCTCCCCCCTGACCGACCTTTCCATCACAGTCGAGAATGCAGCTGTGACCGCGTCCCCGACCGCCAAGAACCTTGGTGTTGTCCTCGACGACCAGTTGAACTTCTCTGCTCACATCGCAGCGACAACCAGAACCTGCCGATTCCTCCTGAGCAACGTCAGAAGGATACGCCCCTTCCTGACAAAAGAAGCCACCCAACTCCTCGTCCAATCAACAGTCATCTCCCGCCTCGACTACTGCAACGCACTGCTCGCTGGCCTCCCGGCCACTGCCACTAAGCCTCTTCAACTCATTCAGAACGCAGCGGCCCGCCTGATCTCAAACCTACCGAAGTCGGCCCATGTCACCCCACTTCTTAGGGACCTGCACTGGCTCCCCATTGCTGCACGAATCCGCTTCAAGGCCCTTGACCTAGCATACCGTGCGGCAAAGGGAACTGCTCCCGCCTACCTCCGGTCAATGGTCTCTAACTACACACCCTCAAGACCCCTACGCTCTGCATCTTCTGGCCGCCTCAGACCTACTCCTATCCAAGCTCCGGGAGGGTCATCAAAGAGAAGTCGCCTATTCTCAGTCCTTGCCCCACAATGGTGGAATGAACTACCCACCCCAGTTAGGACAGCCGAAACACGTCCAATCTTTCGCCGTCGACTAAAGACTCACTTCTTCAACCATTATCTGAATAAAAAAAAAGAAAAAGAAAAAAAAAAAAAAATCTAACCCTAACTAACCATACTGTCATGCACTTGTCCTAATAAACTAACCTACACTGTAGCACTCAACACTTTGATGAACATTGTTACTCAGCTGATAGAGTTGTGCTCTTCCTGATGGCTTGTCGTACAGAACTTGTAAGTCGCTTTGGATAAAAGCGTCAGCTAAATGACTAAATGTAAATGTAAAATGTCATTGACCTCTCCGGGCCCCCTTTTTCCGGGGGATCCAGTCCCTTCAGTGGGTCTGGGTCTTCCTTCGCGCTCCGCTGCTACGGCCTTGCCACAGGGTTGGGTTTGCTCTTGACCCCGTGATTTTGGGGGCAGTAACGTGGTTGTTCCCTCGTTCGTTCCCGGGTGGCATGCGGGTTGTGCGTGTGTGTAGTCGTGGGGTCAAGCCACGGTCTGCTCACCCTGTGCGTTGGGTTGCTTGAGTGCCTCTTCGCACAGTTGGATCCGTCGCCCTCCCGTGAACCTCCAATAGGGGGGGGTATCCTCCATTAGGGAGGGTCGGGGGGGCTCGGTCCTCCCCGGTCTAATGGTTCTGGGGGGCCTCAGCGGGGTACATTGGTCAGGCTATGGCTCCCGCTCAGCCCCTGTTGCAGAACAGGTGCTGAGCAAGCCATTAACGACATAGAACGAAGGGTTATGTATATAACCCAGTTCTATGAGTTAAATGGTGCGCTCAGCACCTGGACGCCGCTGCGGCCCTTGATCTCGTTAACCTTTCACTACCACACTACAGACGGTTAACCTTTCACGACCACACTACAGAAGGTTAACCTTTCACTACCACACTACAGAAGGTTAACCCTTTCACTACCACACTACAGAAGGTTAACCTTTCATTACCACACTACAGAAGGTTGACATTTCACTATCACACGACAGAAGGTTAACCTTTCACTACCACACTACAGAAGGTTAACACTTTCACTACCACACTACAGAAGGTTAACACTTTCACTACCACACGACAGAAGGTTATCCTTTCACTACCACACTACAGACGGTTAAGCTTTCACTACCACACTACAGACGGTTAACCTTTCACTACCACACGACAGATGGTTAACCTTTCACTACCACACTACAGACGGTTAACCTTTAACTACCACACTATAGAAGGTTAACCTTTCACTACCACACTACAGAAGGTTAACCTTTCACTACCACACGACAGAAGGTTAACCTTTCACTACCACACGACAGATGGTTAACCTTTCACTACCACACTACAGAAGGTTAACCTTTCACTACCACACGACAGAAGGTTAACCTTTCATTACCACACTACAGAAGGTTAACCTTTCACTATCACACTACAGAAGGTTAACCCTTACACTACCACATGACAGACGGTTAACCTTCTGTAGTGTGGTAGTGAAAGGGTTAACCTTCTGCCATGTGGTAGGGAAAGGGTTAACCCTTCGTTGTGTGGCGGTTAATGGGTTAACATTCTGTAGTATGGCAGTGAAAGGGTTAAAGGGCTACATTTTCTTCTGAGCATTGGCTCCCCAGGTCCCCTGAGCTGCCATATCTTCTACTTACCGACGATGATGTCGATGACCGGTAGACAGAGATGGACCTGAACGCGTTCAATGAACGATAATTCGTGAACGTGTTCGTATTTTGGGCGAACGTGAACTGAACGGGTGTTTTTTCTGCCAGATGAACGTAATTGAGAACGCGTTCATTCTCAGCGCTGTATAACGGCGTTCAAAAGTGCATTCATTCTCAGCACTATATTATAACGGCGTTCAAAAGTGTGCCAGATTTCATATGCCTTTCAGCCGAAAACCCAGTTAAAACACACCGTAAACTGGCTTTAAAATAATGCGGAAAACCACCCATTCTGGCAACCGCTCTGGGCGGGGTTTCTGGGAGTCTGGTAGTAGAGTCTACGACGTCGGTGTATGAGCATTTAAAATAGTTTTAGTTAAAGTCAGTAAATGTTTTGCACTTTGAATATTGAACTTTGAGGTACAACCTTAGTTTCATACCTCAGCCTGGTTCCTACCTTGTGTTGTGTTAGTACAGAGTTATGTCGGGATTGTCGGCACATGTTTATATGTTTGCACAATGACTACTTTCACTTTTGGTACTTTAAGTATATTTAGATTATTATACTTAATAAAGACCATTCAAGCAGCAGGTTTTTCCTCATGTTTTTGAAAATATACTGTAGAGATGAAAGCTGCAGCTGCTACTAGTGCGGACTGAATGGGCGGCAGCAAAGAATTATGGAAATGCCAGTATTCTGTGGTTTTATTATGGGTTGTGGCAATATATTTGACAAATAATAGCTTGCAGCAACGTATTGAAAAAATAACTATAAACTATAAATTTTTTCATTTTTGAAACCATGAACTATAGTTCAAAATTTAGAATTATGAACTATGAACTGAACTAGTTCATTTTAAAATGTGTGAACTGTGAACTGAACTAGTTCATGTAGAAAGTGAACTTTCCCAACACTGCGGGTAGACATTTCCATCAAACACAACAGGGTCGGTCTATTAACGCGTCGGTGGCTAGGCTTGCTAGGCGAGGCTATCACAGGCTAGTCGGATAAAAACACGACGAAAAAAACACATTACTCACAGGGCCGAAAAGTCTGTACTGTCATCTGACACCATGTAAATATGTACCTCCGTTATGTGTGAGTCAATGATCACACCTGGGTTGTACCAAACCGTAGGTTTATTTAACATCAAGTATAGCGTGACGCAGGGCCGGACTGGGGAAATAATTCATACCGGGAGATATAGCGCGAAATATAGCCCCAGTCAGGCCACTTTTTAAGTGGGGTCTGGGGGTCCCCCACCAGGATTTTTTTTGTTACAAAGACTTAATTTCCTGCATTCTGGTGAATTTTAGTGCATGTGAATCACAAACTAATGAGCCAACAATTGCTTAGTACAATGTACTGTTATGAACCTCAAATAAAACTGTTGTGGCACTAGCAATGCTACTCTCTCCACCTTCAAAAAAAAAAAAGCAAGAGCACAACATATTTGTCTATTTACTATTATAATACAGTTAACCACTCTCTCCACCTATTCAAACAGAGCAAGAGCACAATACCATATTCACTTTACTGATGCACTACCCATTAACAGTTAAAATAGCCCTTACACAAACATTAAATAACAGACCTTTCATTATTACAAAACTACCTGGCTCACTGCCTGGCTGTTACAGTATTCTGCAGAGTGCCATCTGCCATTCCATTCGCCGCCTCCACTGTCAATCAGTTGTATCGCCTGGTCCCGCCTCCACCAATCACAAGCGGCAGCACGGCTCCATTGTGTGTGTGTGATCCGAGGGAGAGAGTCAGATAGTTTTCCAACTCTGTCGCAGACAGTGAAATCCTGGGTGTTCCCCACCCACCTAGGTTATCTAACTATCGCGCCGTGCTGCCGCCACAACTAGAAACAATGGCCTGGCAAAAAAAATAAAAATTTATAAAAAAAAAAAAAGGTATAATATTTATTTTTTATTTTTTATTTTTTATTTTTTTTATCTGTGCAGGCCAGGCCACCGGGAAAACTCCCGGTGCTCCCGATGGCCAGTCCGGGCCGCCGTGACGGCAAGAGGCGGTTTACAGTACAGAGGCAGTTTGTGAGCAGAGGCAGTCGATCACCGAGCACATCAATATACTTAAGCCCACCTGAAGGTACGGTGGCTCTCCGTAGGCAAACAGGATCATCATTTAGCCAATGATCTACAGGTAGTGTCCACAGAAAACTGGAGCTGGGGGGCGGAGACAATAACCCAGAAGGGGCACAGCAGCAGAGGGGCTGGGGAACAGGACCAGAGGGGAGCCCGGAGAAGGGCGCACGGGGCACGGGACCAGGGGTACTAGAGAGGGGAACAGAGGCCCGGAGAGGGGGGCTGGAGACCGGGACAGAGGCCCGGAGAGGGGGGCCGGAGACAGGGACAGAGGCCCGGAGAGGGGGGCTGGAGACGGGGACAGAGGACCGATGAGGGGGGCTGGAGACGGGGACAGGGACTCGGTGAGGGGGGCTGGAGACCGGGACAGAGGCCCGGAGAGGGGGGCCGGAGACAGGGACAGAGGCCCGGAGAGGGGGGCTGGAGACGGGGACAGAGGACCGATGAGGGGGGCTGGAGACGGGGACAGGGACTCGGTGAGGGGGGCTGGAGACGAGGACAGGGGCCCGGTGAGGGGGGCTGGAGACAGGGACAGAGGCCCGGAGAGGGGGGCTGGAGACAGGGACAGAGGACCGGTGAGGGGGGCTGGAGACGGGGACAGAGGACCGGTGAGGGGGGCTGGAGATGGGGGCCGAGGCCCGGTGAGGGGGGCTGGAGACGGGTCAGGGGCCCAACGGCGGAGGCCAGACACTGGGACAGGGGCCCGGTGAGGGGGCCCGGAACAAAGGGGCGAGGGCGACAACTCCAGAGCAGTACCCCGGACGTGGGCCACTCCAGGTGCAGACCCCGGGACTGAACCACGGGGCCCGGAGATGAAGGGCGGAGGCGACAACCCCAGAGTAGGACCCCGGACGGGGGCCACTCCAGGTGCAGACCTCGGGACCAAACCAGGGGGCCCAGAGAAGAGGGGCGGAGGCGACAACCCCGGAGCGGGACCCAGGACGGGGGACACTCCAGGTGCAGATCTTGGGACCGGGCGCAGGACCCCAGACGGGGGTCCCTCCCGGCGTAGACCTCGGTGCAGACCTCGGCATTGACCACGGCGCAGACCACGGCGTAGACCACGGCGCAGGGCTGGACCCGACGACACTCCAGGTGCAGATCTCGGGACCGGGTGCAGGACCCCAGACGGGGGTCCCTCCTGGCGTAGACTGGCGTAGACCTGGGCTGGGCCAGACGAGGAGCCGGGACCAGACAAGGAGCTGGGACCAGACGAAGAGCCGGGACCAGACGACGAGCCAAGACCAGACGACGAGCCGGGACCAGACGACGAGCCGGGACCAGACGAGGAGCCGGGACCAGACGACGAGCCGGGACCAGACGACGAGCCGGGACCAGACGACGAGCCGGGACCAGACGAGGAGCCGGGACCAGACGACGAGCCGGGACCAGACGATGAGCCAGGACCAGACAACGAGCCGGGACCAGACGACGACCCGGGACCAGACGACGACCCGGAGGCAGGAGACTCCCCGGGGACAGGAGCAGGGGCACGACCCGGACCAGACTCCGGGAGCCGGAGGAACAGGAGCAGCTAGAGCCACTTTAGCAGGGGCTAAACTGGCAGTAGAGACTGAGTTAGCTACCTGGGTAATGCTAGCTGCAGGATCTGTGCTAGCTGCTAGGGCTATACTAGCCGGCGGGGCTAAGGCGCTAGCAGTAGGCTCTAGCGGACGAGACTGATGTGCTAGCAGCAGGGGCTCTAGCGGACGAGACTGATGTGCTAGCAGCAGGGGCTCTAGCGGACGAGACTGAGGTGCTAGCAGCAGGGGCTCTATCGGACGAGACTGTGGGGTTAGCCGACGGGGCGGCTCCAGGGAAACTGACCTTGCTAGCTGAAGGGGCAGTCCTAGCAGTGGGGAGACTGATCTTGCTAGCTGAAGGGGCAGTCCTAGCAGTGGGGAAACTGACCTTGCTAGCTGAAGGGGCAGTCTAGCAGTGGGGAAACTGACCTTGCTAGCTGAAGGGGCAGTCCTAGCAGTGGGAGACATGCTGGTGGTAGAGGCTACATAGGCAATCTGGAGTAAGCTAGCAGGCGCTAAGCTAAGTGCAGGAGCAGTACTTGCTGCAGATAATCTGCTAGCAGTGGGGGATGTGCTAGCTGTAGAGGGTACACTAGCAGGAAGAGCTAAGGCGCCAGCTACAGAGGCTACATAGGCGATCTGGAGTAAGCTAGCAGGGGCTAAGCTAGGTGCAGGAGTAGCACTGGCTGCGGAGAGTCTGCTAGCAGTGGGGGATGTGCTAGCTGTAGAGAGTACACTAGCAGGAAGAGCTAAGGTAGTCTTCTTAGGTTTGCTAGCCTTCGGAGACTTGCTAGCAGTGCGTGCTACGCTAGCAGGCGGGGTCTAGTGGACTGGACTGAGGCGGTAGCTACCGAGGCTACACTAGCGGCAGGGGCTGTGCTAACCACAGAGGCCATGCTGGCCAAAGGGGCGGTCCCAGCATCTGAGACTACATTAGCTATAGGGCCTGTGCACGCGAGGGCAGCTAGGTAGGTAGCTACTGCAGAGGCTGCTCTATCACCAAAGGTTCTGCCAGCTGCGGAAGCCTCGCTAGCAGTAGCAGGATTGAGTAAGCTAGTGGTAGAGAACAAGCCTACACTGAGCCTCCTAACAGAATAAAACCTTGACTTAGCTGTGGGGGCAGAGGTTCTGCTAGCTGTGCAAGCTACGGGAGCTAGGCTAGCGGCAGTGCTGGTAGCCTGGGCTGTATTAGCAGAGAGAGCTAAGGGGATAGCTGCCGAAGCTACAATGGCTACGGGGGCTAAGCTAACCACAGGGGCCTTGCCGGCCGACGGGGCGGTCCCAGCATCAGAGGCTTTGTTAGCTATAGGGCCTGTGCTAGAGGGGGGAGCTAAGGGGGTAGCTGCCGAAGCTACATTGGCTACGGGGGCTAAGCTAACCACAGGGGCCTTGCCGGCCGACGGGGCGGTCCCAGCATCAGAGGCTTTGTTAGCTATAGGGCCTGTGCTAGAGGGGGGAGCTAAGGGGGTAGCTGCCAAAGCTACATCGGCTAAGCTAACCACAGGGGCCTTGCCGGCCAACGGGGCGGTCCCAGCATCAGAGGCTTTGTTAGCTATAGGGCCTGTGCTAGAGGGGGGAGCTAAGGGGGTAGCTGCCGAAGCTACAGGAGCTAAGTTAACCACAGGGGCCTTGCCGGCCGACGGAGCGGTCCCAGCATTAGAGGCTCTGGTTGCTATAGGGCCTGAGCTGGCTACCTCGACAGCAAGGCCTGCGGAGCCTATGCTAACTGCTATGGAGGCAGTACTAGCTACTGGGCTAGTGCTAGCTGCCGGGGCAGTGAGGACCACGTGGCCTATGCTAACTACTAAAGGAGCAGTGTTAGCTACTGGGCTAGTGCTAGCTTCCTGGGCAGCGAGGGACGCGGGGCCTATGCTAACTGCTACAGGGACAGTACTAGCTACTGGGCTTGTGCTAGCTGCCTGTGCAGTGAGGGCCGCGGGGCCTATGCTAACTGCTACAGGGACAGTACTAGCTACTGGGCTTGTGCTAGCTGCCTGTGGAGTGAGGGCCGCGGGGCCTATGCTAACTGCTACAGGGGCAGTACTAGCTACTGGGCTTGTGCTAGCTGCCTGGGCAGTGAGGACCGCAGGGCCTATGCTAACTGCTACAGGGGCAGTACTAGCTACTGGGCTTGTGCTAGCTGCCTGGGCAGTGAGGACCGCAGGGCCTATGCTAACTGCTACAGGGGCAGTACTAGCTACTGGGCTTGTGCTAGCTGCCTGGGCAGTGAGGGCCGCGGGGCCTATGCTAACTGCTACAGGGGCAGTGTTAGCTACTGAGGTACTAGCGGCCCTTGCTACAGGGGCAATACTAGCGGTAGCGGCTATGCTAGTAGGACTAGCTGAGGTGCTAACCACCGGTAGTCTAGCAGGTGAGGCTAAGCTAGCCTTTCTAGCACTACTAGCTCTTCGAGACCTACGCGCAGCACGAGCTACGCTAGCAAACGGAGCTACTGAGGTCTTACTTGCAGGAGAGGGTGTGCTGGAAGCCGTGGCTTCGCTGGGGGCAGAGGACCAGAGCGTCCGAATCAACAGTCCCAGCTGCCGGTCGTATTCCGCGAGCAGTGGAGCCTGCTCCGCGCTGCACGTCTCACTTGCGCAGGTGAGCAGCGCATGCAGCTGCATTCTTTCTAACGACGATGAAGAGCGGAAATATCCCTCGAAGAAACGCTCCATGGTGAGCAGCATGTCGCTCGCTTGGTCTCTCCCTTTGTCCGCTGAATCCTGGGGTGGTCGCGTCCATTCTGTCGTAGTGGGGAGTTTAGGAGAGGTGTAGGATTCAGACGCAGGACAGTGTAGGGTGAGAGAGATGAGGCAACGAGTCGACGTTCCAAAATAATAGGCTTTACTGAGCAAGACACGAGGATACAAGTTACAGGGGAAATACAGAATAACACGGCTGGGTACAGGGGTAGACAGAACGCAGCACGGAAGGGTACTGGAAACTGGAGAGCACGGAGGGGTACTCAGGAGAACAGCAAACAATGGCGCGACACTAGTAGACAGGGAGCGGCATGAATATATACAGGTACTAATTAGACAACAAGGAACAGCTGGGGCTGACTGGCTAGGACACAAGAATATCAATACAACACTGGGAAGACGGGACTAGACAGGAACATGAATATGAATACACACAGGGAACAACAGGGCTAGACTATGACCGATAGCAGAAACATAGGGAGCATATTAGAAATTACAGTCAACAAGAACATAGGCAGTGCATTAGTTATAGCAACCAATACCAGGTACAAATGCATGACTGGAGCCAGCAAAGTCATTAACCCCAGAATTCCGCCAGGGGGCATCAGAGGATTGCCTATGTTCAGAGAGTTCATGAGTCCAAAGGGTAGATTATGACAGCATTAACTTTGACAGCCCTAGTAGGAAATAGAAACTACTCCTTTAAAACCTCTTATACGACCGGTTTTGCACTTGCAGCACTTTGGCCTCGTTTTAAGGCAATCCAATGCTTTTGTGCCAATATACCAATACATTGCTTGAAAGCTAAGATTGTCACCGTTCGATTGACACCCTACTCAACGTATTAGGTGCTCGCAATCTCCGGGAATAAGACGAAACAACCGACAAGCGTCATTCTGAAAAAGTGACCACCTCCTGTTTCGCCTTCTGGTAATCGGTCCAATCACGTCTTACCGGTGAAAATGATTTAGTAGGAAGATAATCTTCTCTACTTGTGGCTGGTGGTAGTATCTCTAGTCTCTCTAGTCTCTCTAGTGTTGTGGCTGGTGGTAGTATCTCTAGTCTCTCTAGTTCCTAGTTCCTGTAGAGCCTCTGTGTTGTCCTGCTCTGTCCCTTCCTGTAGAGCCTCTGTGTTGTCCTGCTCTGTCCCTTCCTGTAGAGGGCCTCAGTGTTGTCCTGCTCTGTCCCTTCCTGTAGAGGGCCTCAGTGTTGTCCTGCTCTGTCCCTTCCTGTAGAGGGCCTCAGTGTTGTCCTGCTCTGTCCCTTCCTGTAGAGGGCCTCTGTGTTGTCCTGCTCTGTCCCTTCCTGTAGAGGGCCTCTGTGTTGTCCTGCTCTGTCCCTTCCTGTAGAGGGCCTCTGTCTTGTCCTGCTCTGTCCCTTCCTGTAGAGGGCCTCTGTGTTGTCCTGCTCTGTCCCTTCCTGTAGAGCCTCTGTGTTGTCCTGCTCTGTCCCTTCCTGTAGTGGGCCTCTGTGTTGTCCTGCTCTGTCCCTTCCTGTAGAGCCTCTGTGTTGTCCTGCTCTGTCCCTTCCTGTAGAGGGCCTCTGTGTTGTCCTGCTCTGTCCCTTCCTGTAGAGCCTCTGTGTTGTCCTGCTCTGTCCCTTCCTGTAGAGCCTCTGTGTTGTCCTGCTCTGTCCCTTCCTGTAGAGGGCCTCTGTGTTGTCCTGCTCTGTCCCTTCCTGTAGAGCCTCTGTGTTGTCCTGCTTTGTCCCTTCCTGTAGAGGGCCTCTGTGTTGTCCTGCTCTGTCCCTTCCTGTAGAGCCTCTGTGTTGTCCTGCTCTGTCCCTTCCTGTAGAGCCTCTGTGTTGTCCTGCTCTGTCCCTTCCTGTAGAGGGCCTCTGTGTTGTCCTGCTCTGTCCCTTCCTGTAGAGGGCCTCTGTGTTGTCCTGCTCTGTCCCTTCCTGTAGAGCCTCTGTGTTGTCCTGCTCTGTCCCTTCCTGTAGAGGGCCTCTGTGTTGTCCGACCAGTCCAGTTTATTGTTCAGGTGTACCCCAAGGAACTTATATGTCTCCACCATCTCCACCTCATCCCCTCGGACGGTGATGTTAGTTAATGGCTGTGTTCCCCTATAAGTGCTCTGAATTCCTTAACTTTCATTGTGTTTTGTTTTTGTACCTCAGCACATCTGTGTCATTCATACCCATCTCAAAACAGCCACAGGGGAATACACAGGGAGTCTACTCTGGGCCCTTAGGGATTTGAAATCATGAACTGATTCTGTTTCACATGGTATTTGGGGCAACTCTGTGAGAGTAAGACTTGTCATTCCAGAGAGACAGGTTTATCATGCATATCTGTCAGAGTCACACTTGTCATTCCAGAGAGACAGGTGTATTCATTCATAATATGTTGGAGTAAGACTTGTCATTCCAGGCAGACAGGTTAATTATTCATATCTGTCAGAATAAGACTTGTCATTCCAGGCAGACAGGTTATTCATTCATATCTGTCAGAGTAAGACTTGTCATTCCAGGCAGACAGGTTAATTATTCATATCTGTCAGAATAAGACTTGTCATTCCAGGCAGACAGGTTAATTATTCATATCTGTCAGAGTAAGACTTGTCATTCAAGGCAGACAGGTTAATTATTCATATCTGTCAGAGTAAGACTTGTCATTCCAGGCAGACAGGTTAATTATTCATATCTGTCAGAGTAAGACTTGTCATTCCAGGCAGACAAGTTTATCGTTCATATCTGTCAGAGTACGACTTGTCATTCCAGGCAGACAGGTTAATATTCATATCTTGTTATTTTACTGGGGGTCAGACAGAGGACAGGTCTCAGGAAAGAGAAACCCTGTGATGAATACTGTGTGTTTGTACAGAAACAAACTTCCATTCATCAGCTGCTGTTGTGAGCTGGTCAGTAGCATAATGTGCAGGGATGGAAATGGTACTGGAATATATACAGTACAAGTAGAAGTACTGTTACTGAAATATATTACTCAAGTAGAAATATAGCACTCAAGTAGAAGTACTGTTACTAAATATATCACTCCAGTAAAAGTACTGTTACTGAAATATATTACTCAAGTAGAAATATAGCACTCAAGTAGAAGTACTGTTACTAAATATATTACTCCAGTAGATGTACTGTTACTAAATATATTACTCAAGTAGAAATATTTTACTCAAGTAGAAGTACTGTTACTAAATATATTACTCAAGTAGAAGTACTGTTACTAAATATATCACTCCAGTAGACGTACTGTTACTAAATATATTACTCAAGTAGACGTACTGTTACTAAATATATTACTCCAGTAAAAGTACTGTTACTAAATGTATTACTCCAGTAGAAGTACTGTTACTAAATATATTACTCCAGTAGAAGGAATGTTACTAAATATATTACTCAAGTAGAAGTACTGTTACTAAATATATTACTCCAGTAGAAGTACTGTTACTAAACATATTACTCCAGTAGAAGTACTGTTACTAAATATATTACTCCAGTAGAAGTACTGTTACTAAATATATTACTCCAGTAGAAGTACTGTTACTAAATATATTACTCCAGTAGAAGTACTGTTACTAAATATATTACTCAAGTAGAAGTACTGTTACAAAATATATCACTCCAGTAGAAGTACTGTTACTAAATATATTACTCCAGTAGAAGTACTGTTACTGAAATATATTACTCAAGTAGAAGTACTGTTACTGAAATATATTAATCCAGTAGAAGTACTGTTACTGAAATATATTACTCAAGTAGAAGTACTGTTACTGAAATATATTAATCCAGTAGAAGTACTGTTACTGAAATATATTACTCCAGTAGAAATATATTACTCCAGTAGAAATATATCACTCCAGTAGAAATATATTACTCAAGTAGAAATATATCACTCCAGTAGAAATATATTACTCAAGTAGAAATATATCACTCCAGTAGACATATATCACTCCAGTAGAAATATATTACTCAAGTAGAAATATATCACTCCAGTAGAAATATATCACTCCAGTAGAAATATATTACTCAAGTAGAAATATATCACTCCAGTAGAAATATATTACTCAAGTAGAAATATATCACTCCAGTAGAAATACTGTTACTTAATATATTACTCCAGTATAAATATATCACTCCAATATATTACTCAAGTAGAAATATATCACTCCAGTAGAAGTACTGTTACTAAATATATTACTCCAGTAGAAATATATCACTCCAGTAGAAATATATCACTCCAGTAGAAATATATTACTCAAGTAGAAGTACTGTTACTAAATATATTACTCCAGTAGAAGTACTGTTACTAAATATATTACTCAAGTAGAAATATATTACTCCAGTAGAAGTACTGTTACTGAAATATATTACTCAAGTAGAAGTACTGTTACTAAATATATTACTCAAGTAAAAATACTGTTACTAAATATATTACTCAAGTAGAAATATATTACTCCAGTAGAAGTACTGTTACTAAATATATTACTCAAGTAGAAATATATTACTCAAGTAGAAATACCGTTTCTGAAATATATTGCTCAAGTAGAAATACTGTTACTAAATATATTACTCCAGAAGAAGTACTGTTACTGAAATATATTACTCAAGTAGAAATATATCACTCCAGTAGAAGTACTGTTACTAAATATATTACTCAAGTAGAATTACTGTTACTGAAATATATTACTCAAGTCGAATTACTGTTACTAAATATATCACTCCAGTAGAAGTAATGTTACTGAAATATATTACTCAAGTAGAAGTACTGTTACTAAATATATTACTCAAGTAGAAGTACTGTTACTGAAATATATCACTCCAGTAGAAGTACTGTTACTAAATATATTACAGTGGCGGGCATTCGGACCGGCATAGGAGACGGAAGAGAGACACACGCCCACCGAGAATCCACAAAAGAAAGAGAGAGAGAGACAGAGAGAGAAAAATCAAAAGCTGTCTGGTATCTCAGCGTTTTAAAAGATCTTTGAGATTTCCCAAAAACCCCAGTCCTCGCCTTTCTTTCGGAACTGTTGCCTGAACTAAAAATAATATCTAAATAGTCAGCCATACTATTGTTGGAAAACAGAACGTCTCATGGATATGGATAATGCTTGCTAAGCGAACTCTATTGCTGGGGCCTATAGAGGCCGCAGTACGTAACGTTTAAACAGCACCAAGCTTACGGCGCGCTGCCTTTATATACACATATTATGCAGCACATCATCCAAAATAAAGTTTCACACATACACGCATCAAGAAGCTAGATAACTATGAACAAAGCACCCTGCTTTTGTTTTACTAATCACACAGGGAATCCTCAATAAGGATCCTAAGCTTTTCAGCACATTGCATACTAACCCGCAGCAGTGGCTCTAACTACTAGACAGAGCTGTGGTTCCCAAGTCTTGGTTTTGATTAGAGGACTTATTGGGGATCATCTGGTGTATTAATTAAACTGACTGGTGTCCTGCCGACAACGCCAAATAATTAAACTGACTGTTAGTGTGAGTGTCATACTCCTATTAAGCAAACTAATCTTATGTACCAACTTGTCATCTGCTCTCAGTGTCACACCCAGATCTTAATGATACAAGCTGCAATTTGTGCACAACCTCACTGGAGGTGGCAGGCACCAGGACAGTGCTTTGAGACAAAAACTAAAGGAATTACTATTGCAAAACCATGTTTAGCTGAATTAGCATTTTGAAGACGATTGTGCCGGAAAATCTCAAGAATGCCCACTCCCAACTAATGAGTTAGAATAAACTATTTGAAAGGTGTAACATATTGTATTGTGCATTAGTTACTGCACATGAGCTGTTGCATTGCTAATCTAATTCCACAACCGCCACTATTGGCCAGAGTAAAAAAAAAACATTGTAATGCCCTTATTGGTTGTGTTTGTGTTTTCCGTGCACAAGGTTAATTGTTAGGAGTGATGAAAATATATTACACATAGTCCTCAGAATTAGACAAATCTGAACCCCCCCCCCCCCCCCCCCCCCTTCAGAAGAAAATTAGGATATGTAGGAATGACCTGTCTATCACTCTTTTAATAAGGCCCCTCACCAGGGGTATAAAGTACCTGAGTAATTGTACTTCGTTACAATACTTAAGTACTGTTTTGGGGGATTTGTACTTTACTCAAGTATTATTAGGTTTGTATACTTTGTACTTTTACTCCATTACATTTCAGAGAAAATAAACATACCTTTTACTCCTTACATTTAAAATGCAGACCTACAAAGTACAAATCTCACAGGTCCAACCATTTTAATTAGTATATTTTAATTGTTTATCTGGCCAAACTAACGTTAACGTTTTTAATCCTGCGACCGCAGGTAAACAGCCAATAAAATCCCCATCAATGGAAAATGAACCCACCCCTGTCATGGTTTTTGCCTTATTTCACCTTTCTGTGAGGGACAGCTGTCTATTTTTGCTTTATTTCACCTCTCTGTGAGGGATAGCTGTCAATCCCTGTTCCCTGTGGTTAATTGCCTCATGAGTCGGCAGGTGTGTGTGCTTGATTGCACTTGATGCAGTGCAGCTGTGCCTATGGCCATGTGGAGTCTATTTAAGTTTGGAGATCGCAGTGTCAACTGCTTTTTCATTTCCAGTGTTGGCTGTCCTTTTGGTCACGCTCATTATATTGAAGTGTAGTCTGATCTCTGATACAGAATTGAGCTTTATGGTAGTTGTAACTGAGGGGTTACAATACCCTGACTGTATTAAAGATTGTGATATATTAAACCACTACTAGTTATGTACTTTAATTACTGGCCATACAGTACATGAATATATATGGTGAACACCCACACAAGATTACGGCATTGACACATAAAGTTCTATTTGGAGGGTATTTATTATTATTAAGCAACGTTAGGTTACAGATTGAGAATTAGGCTCGCGCTTGTATGGCGAAGAACACACGTAAAGTCAGTCAAGAGCATAAGTCAATGAGAATAGTATGAATACTATGATGGGTCTAAGCTGACGCCACCTGTGGTATAGCAATTACATAGGGCACACTGGTACCAGCTGGAGACACTGGGGGGTTCCCTCCGGGGTGTAAGGCCGGTAGGGGTAGAGGAATGTTCAGGTACAAAGTCTGGGTCAACGAGGAATAACGAGGCTCCAGATACAGGAGCCGGTGCATGTACTCCCTTGATCAGCAGACAAAGCAACAGCTATAATCCAGTATGCTCGACAGCATGGACGAAAGCTAGCCAGCTCTTCCTAGAGGCGGGCTCGAGTGATGATCCTCACGGGGGTAAATCCCAAACGACATTGGGATCGACGGTTCTCTTCTCCGACAGTCATGGTCCCAAAGCAATATAATCCAACCAGAAATGGTTCTGCAGTCGCCGGTGTAGGTTCTCCTGTGTACTATACTTCACATTAAACTAGGTTGAACTTGACGTTACTTCACTAAATTCTGACACTTTTACTATTCTATTCGGACACATGTTCTACGTGCTCTATTTAGACACAAGGTTGCTCACTTCACTTGCACGTTGACTCGTGGTGAAGGTCTTACTAGTAATGAACGAATTGCTGCTGTTTACACCTCCGCCGTGTTTATACGTAAGTGATAATCTAGTCCCAACCTGGTCACTTTGGTCCTGAATCACTACACTGCCAAAGGCATGTTCCAACATGCCCCAAACTCGCCCACTGCACCTGTCTGAGTACGAGACTGCCTGGAGCCTGGGGGGGGTGTCCACTAGGAGAGCGAATATTACTCTGGTTTGTACACAGGTAAAGGGATATTCCGTGTATATATACAAATAATATACAAGGGATATCAAACGATATACAAATATTATACAAGGGATATCAAGCAATAAATATATATATTCGGTTTAATCTGACCCTTTGTAACAGTAGTCATTCTTATTTTAGGCTACTCACGTGATTCTACACATTCTTCTTTAGTGGAGGTTTATTGTTTTAATTTTTCCAATATAAACTCCTTTATTAGGAGGTGTCCCTGTGGCTTATTTACCTTTATACTATACCTCTTTATTGAGAGTAGTCCTGTTTTTTGGGACTTGATTTATTTTCTTAATTACTCACTTTGAGATTTCCACCTGTAAAGGTTGTTTTCTGTTGTTTAATTTTTCCCCTCTCCTAAAACATTTGCGTAAGCAGTCTAGTGGTTGTCCGTTTCATGGATAACTTTAAGAGTCCCTGTTATCTGCTCATGACACACACAGCCCTCACAGAATGAAAAAGCCATGACTGGGTCAGCAGATAACACAGGTCTCGAACAAGCACTAGCTGCGCAGCTTCAAGGATTGCTTTCACATGAGGAAGCTATCGTACAATTACAACAACAACAAGCTCTCATGGTGCAACAGCATGGGGAGATGTATGAAGGATTGTGCAAGATGGATAGTTCCATGCCAATGCACAATTACCTTCCCCTCACCAGAGCCCACCTAATGTCTCTCAAGCACTACTCACAGGCCCCCGGTCATTACGTTGTGAGGCAAAAGTCCAGCTCCCCTCACGCTTTAATGGGGAGTCAGGTAAATGCTGTGGTTTTCTGGCACAATGCCAAATAGTGTACAGAACCCAGCCTTCTTGTTTTCAGTCTGAGGATTCACATGTTGCCCTAATTCTATCCCTGTTGGAGGGACCTGCCCTCGATTGGGCTGTTCCACTCATACGGGCTCAGGCTCCAGTTTTAAACAACTCACAGGGACTCATGAATGAGATGGAGATCGTTTTTGATCATGAACTCTATGATAAAGAGGTCGCCATGAAGCTGACACGCATGCGCCAGGGTGCCAGTAGTGTAGCTGAGTTTTCCATCGCTTTCAGGACACTGGCTGGGGCTACAGGCTGGCCTGAGGGACCACTCATCACTTTGTTCACCAACGTGTTATCTGATCAGGTTAAAGATGCTTTGGCGGTTGTGGGATCTCCAGACAATTTTGACACACTAGTCACTACCGCCATACGTGTTGATAACCGGGTCAGAGACCGTGAGCATGAGAGGCGGGGCCAACGTGTGCGTGTCCCGCTGGAGGAAGTTTCTTCCTTTCCTCCACAGCCTTCAGTGGCCAGCTCGTCTGAACCTATGCAGGTGGACAGCACTTCTGTGCGTGACTCCAGGAAGACTGGTTCTCATGTGGACTGGTGCCGGTACTGCAGGAGAAAAGGTCACACGAGGGTGGAGTGTCCGAAACTGAAGTCTCGCTAGTGGGCCGAGAGACACTAGTGAGACATCACATCACCCCCTTTCGAACCTTTTTGCCTGTGGTTTTAGGCTGGAATAGGCAGTCTGTTAACACTTTGACTGCCCATCATGAGTTTTCTCGGGTTTACCCCCCGCTGGTTGAAGGCCCATCACGAGAATTCTCGTATTTTCTAGTTTTTTTTTTATTAGCGATCTGAAATAATATTTCATCAACCACTCCAGGCGCTCAGATGTGAAAAAAGCGCCCCCTATCATCTCCCAGATGGTAATTCACCCTTTTGGATTGAACTCAATGAAAATGAATGAGAAAAAAAACCCGGAATCCACATTTTACTTCTCACTCATGCAACCGCCGTCGACCAGTTTCACTCTGGAGCTTCAGAGCAGCGGAGATTATGTGTTTTTACACTATACTCGTGGATCAATAAAAGGATTGATTTTTTCGAATGGCGATCAGGAATTGGAACAATCCATTTGGATACCATCTGATCTCAGGTAAGGAATCTATGTTACCAGGCTTAGGATAATCAGATCCGTTTTCACGGAGATATAAGCTGTTATGTGTTTACGTGATATGGCTGTTTCACTGTGCGAGTGGTCAGTAACTAGGATAATCGATTTTCAGCTTGCGGCACGAGCGTGCATGCGCACACCTATACTATCGATAATCTAGCGTTTATTTTAAAACGATTCATAAATAGGCCGAAAAATTACAACATTCTAGAATATTCCAGTAAAGGGCGATTATCATGGAATATTTATATTTTCCGTGAAAACGAGGGCTTTTCAAAATGCTATAAAACGGAAATGAACCGATAAAAATAACAATCCGCTTCGACAATGTTAACTGGAAATGGGTCATTGATAAGGCGACGGGCAGATTCAAGTTTCAAGTTTCTTTAATAGTTGTCATACAGAAGTACAGAATACTTTTATACAAAATGCTTCTTACTGTTACGCTCCAGAGACTGTGCTAGACAAGATAAGTATCAAATAACATAGTATAGCATGTAAATTAGAAGTAGAAAATGAGGTCAGTGTTCAGTATAGACATATGTACAATGTTCGATGCAGAATAGACGTAACTGAGTTACCATATAATATACAATACTATGCAGTGTACTAATATACAATACTATATAGTGCAAAGCAGAAATGGGATAAGGTACAATTTAGGTACAATTTACAGTAAGGTGTACGAGTTGTAGTGCAATCCTTTATCAATAAATATAAAGTGTGGGGAGTGGGTGCTACAGTGTGTTTGTTTAAAGTGAGTATGTGCTATAAAGTGTGGGGAGTGGGTGCTACAGTGTGTTTGTTTAAAGTGAGTGTGTGCGTGTGGATGTGTGTGCTATGTGCGTTTGATGGTTGTTGTTCATTGTTCGTTGAGCAGCCTGATGGCCTGGGGATAGAAGCTTCTTCTGAGTCTTTCTGTGCTCGCCTTGAGACTCCGGTATCGCTTGCCTGACCGCAGCAGTTCAAAGAGGCAGTTGTTCGGGTGACTGGAGTCCTTAATGATTCTCTTAGCCTTGCCCCTGCACCGCTTGTTGTAAATGTTCTGGAGGGTGGGGAGCCCCCCTCCAATTGTGCGTTCGGCTGAACGTGTCACTCTTTGTAGTCTGCTTCGGTCTTATGCAGTGCTATTCCCAAACCAGGAGGTGATGTTGCCAGTCAGGATGCTCTCTATTGTACATGAGTAGAAGTTCTTAAGGATCTTCTGACTGACTTGGAACTTCCTTAGGCGCCTGAGGATGTAGAGGCGTTGTCGTGCCTTCTTCACAACACTGTGTGGTCCATGTCAAGTCCTCGGATATGTAGGCTCCGAGGTACTTAAAGCTGTTCACTCTCTCAACCGGTGCCCCGTCGATGCTGAGGGGGCTGTAGTCCTTGACCCCCGACCTCCTGAAGTCCACAATCATCTCCTTTGTTTTGCTGACGTTCAGGGAGAGGCTGTTTTCCTGGCACCATCCCGCCAGGACCTTGACCTCTTCCAGGTAGGCCCTCTCGTCGTTTGCAGAGATCAGGCCCACTACCACTGTGTCGTCAGCAAATTTGATGATTGTGTTGCTACTCCGCTGAGCCACACAGTCGTGTGTGTACAGGGAGTAGAGGAGGAGACTCAGAACACAGCCCTGGGGGGCCCCTATGTTGAGGTGATGGATGAGGAGGTGCAGTTGCCTGCTCTCACCACCTGGGGTCTGCCCGTCAGGAAGTCCAAGACCCACTGGCAGAGGTCATAGTTCAAGCCCAGGTCCCTGAGCTTGGCTATGAGTTTGGAGGGGACTATGGTATTGAATGCCGAGCTGTAGTCGATGAATAGCATTCTCACATAGTTCCCCTTCCTCTTGTCCAGGTGTGATGCTGCAGCACATGGGCTATGGTGTCCTCCGTGGACCTGTTGGGGCGGTATGCAAATTGCAGGGGGTCCATGTTGATGGGGAGGGAGGAGCAGATGTAGCCCTTTACTAGCTTCTCAAAGCACTTCATGGCTATGGAGGTGAGAGCTACAGGGCGGTAGTCGTTGAGGCAAGCAGGCTTGGATTTTTTGGGTACAGGGATAATAGTGGACTTCTTCAGGCAGGTGGGGATGACAGCCTGTTCTAAGGACAGGTTAAATATGTCAGTGAATACCGGGGCCAGTTGGTCGGCACAGACTTTTAGGACGCGGCCGGGGATGCCGTCCGGTCCTGCTGCCTTCCTGATATTCACTTTTTTAAAGGTCCGCCTCACCTCATGCTCTGTTACCCTGAACACTGAGTCTCCATCAGCAGCAGACCCCCCCCCCCCCCCCCCCCCCCCATTGCCGTGGCTTGTGGGCTGGTGTTGTTATTACCAGCATCAAACCTTGCATAGAAGGTATTGAAGTCATTTGCTAAGGAGATGTCACTGTTCAGTTTGAGGGAGGTGCCTTTGTAGTCCGTCATCGTATTGAGCCCCTGCCACATAGCTCTGGAGTCGGCCTGTTCAAACTGGAGTTCAATTTTATGCCTGTAGCGCCGTTTTGCCTCTATTACTGTCCTCCTTACGTTGTATCGCGCCACCTTGTGGTCATTCATGTTGCCTGCCACCAGGCCGTCGTTGTATGCTTTGGTGCGCGCTTTCAGAGCTTCACGGACGGATTTGTCTACCCAGGGTTTTTGATTTGGGTAAACTTTCATTGTGGTAGTGGGGATTGTTTCTTCCACCAAAGTACGAACAAAGTCCAGCACTGTCTCCGTGTAGACATTAATGTTATCTGTGTCGCGGAACACACCCCAGTCTGTGCACTCAAGCGCAGCTTGGAGCGTCTCCTCTGACGCCACATCCCATTTCTGCACCTCTCGCGAGACTACCGGTGTGCTCTTGATTTTTTGTTTGTACTTTGGAGAAAGAAAGATGGCTGCATGATCAGACTTCCCAAAGCCACTAGCAGAATGAGCCTTGTATCCACCCTTGAATTGCGTGTAACAGTGGTCTAAAATGTTACCGCCTCTGGTGTTACAAGTCACATGCTGATAGAAGTCAGGCAAAACCTTTCTCAGATTGGCGCTATTGAAATCACCCACTACTACAATGGCGGCGTTAACGTTCGCTGCTTGGAGTTTGTTTATTTCGTCGTGGAGCCTGGAGAGCGCGGCACTATTGCTGGCTTGCGGTGGAATATACACTCCGACAAGGATGATCGCCGTTAACTCCCTCGGGAGGAAGAAAGGTCGACACTTGATGGTTATATATTCCAGTTTGGGGCAGCAGAGGTTCGATAATTCCTTCACGTTGGCTGGATCGCTCCAATTGTTGTTCAACATGAAGGCGATACCGCCTCCACGCTGTTTGCCGGAATCTGCTGTTCTATCCTTGCGGTGAATGAAGAAGTGATCGGCCTGTTGGATGGCGTGATCTGGGATTTCTGGCGACAGCCACGTTTCAATGAAGCAGAGAACATTGCAGTCTCTAACGTCTCTCTGGAATTTAATCCTTGCTCGGATGTCGTCCAGTTTATTGTCAATTGATTGTACATTGGCTAGCAATATACTGGGTAGTGGCGTTCGGTGTCGTCTGGTTCTCAGTCTGTTCCGGATTCCAGCTCTCTTCCCTCGCCGCCTGATGATTCCTTTGTTCCTGGGGTCAGGATCTGGTCCCATTGTCCTCAGGATCTCCACAGGCCATTGCTGCAGTTCAGAGAGCTGATCCAGGGAGTAATCCAGTCTGTGAATTTTCCTTAATCCAATGTCAATGATTGACTGACGGTCATACACATATAATGCACCAACAGTTGGTGCAAATAAAACTCTTAAAACTATAAAATTTACAAAAGTGAGCACAGTCTCGACGGAGCGATCAGCCCCCTGCTGGGCACTGAAAGTCCTTACTAATCCTTTGATTAGTAGGAAGAGAGTTGTCAAAGCAGTTTTCTTATCAGTCTTGGACTATGGTTATGTAATGTATAGGCATGCTGTCCCGAGGCCCCCCGAGTTTGCTCGGAACAGGGTAAATCTGCATTTTGCTATGATTTCCCTAGCTCATGGAATGAACTCCAACTGTCCTTAAAGCTTGAGATTTCCCCCTATGTTGCAGAGTTTAAACCCTTGATCTGCAACCTTTGTCAACTTTCTTTTTGCTTATTTCTGAATGTACACTCGACTAAATGAGGCAAACCTCAGTTACCTTTTGAGTTTATATAAAAGCTAAAATGGCAGCCATTTGATGACACCCTACCTGACCTATAACGAGTATAACGTGCTTCCAATCTCAGGTTACAAGACCAAACAACCAAGGAGCGTCAGTTTCGGACAAGTGACCACGTCTGGTTTCGCCTGACCCTGAACAGACCAGTCACCTCTGACGGTGAAAATGATTGATTGTAGGCAATGAAATTCTGGAGCTAAGGGTATCTTACATGAGGGATGATTACTACGATAAAAGGAGAGAAGAAGGAGAAAGGAGAATTACCCGCTCTCACGAAGTGAGAATGTATTGGACCCGACGGACATTTTGAATAAGCATACCGAATTATTATAGATACAAACATGAGAAAAACATGTGTAAAACACATTTTCCGTGGGATTGTTATCAGCTTTGGACCTGTACTAGATAGGACTTCAGGCTATGGACCCATTGTGTTTTCCAGCGCATACCTCTCAGCTGGAAGTCTTTTGCAGGCATCTGTTTGCAAACCAATTCAGAAGTAAGTAAATACAACTTTTTTTCCCAGTGTGTTCAAACCTCTGTAACTCTATTACATTAGCACTCAAGAGTGATTCTTCCTGTGGTGGAAGAAAGTTCAGAATGTTTCCTTTCAAAAGAGACCAGACCCATGCATGTGGTTCAAGAATAAATCACTAATTACTTTGGGTATGCAATCGAAAGGCGTTTTATGCAAAACTAGCCTGATGGATAAGAGGTTAAAGAGGTTCCTCCTGAATCCTCTCTGCGATCCATTTCCTGTGGCAGCTTTTCCTCCAGGTCTCTCAACAGGCTAGTGGTCTGTTCTTCATCCCTGTGACGATAGACAGAAATATTCTGCTTATTTTCACGATATACCCCATGTTTCTATCAGCTGGCATGATGGTGATTAGTGCCAACTAAAAACTGGAACAAATGGTTCATTATTGAGCGAGTTGTGTTTTTCTGTGAGCTCCAGTCAGCTGCAATTCAATGCAATGGGGCGACCGTGCACGAGGAAGGTGACCAGAAACACTAAATATCTTAATAAGAGTATTTCAAAGTAAAATGGCCTATTTCATGGGATATTTTCTGACTGTGTGGTTGCCCTATGGGTGACCTTGAGCGGCCAGAAAAATGCAACTCACTCAGACGTGATTTTAGTCAGGATAGATTCATAGACCTGGGGACTGAGGTTCCACCTGTGATTTCCCCCCATTGTAACCACTGTAATGGGAAATATTAAAAGGACAAAACGATGAGCCATTTACATTAATCATTCTGAGTCATTATTAATATAGAAACGTTTATTTCACCGTGGCCACAATGAAAGTTCAGTCTACAGTCAGAGACAACATGTTCACACAGTAGCATCTGGCCATAAACTGACCAAGAGCTCTACTCAGATGTAATTAAATACACAGTTGTCAGACAAACATAAAACATCGGATATGATGATGAAGGTAAACAAAAATGGTTCTCAGTCACTGGAAGCAACAACAACTTTGTCATGGCTGGGGAGATGTTAGTACATTGGAGTCTCTTAACCCACTCTCTGCCAGAGCTTATATCCATCCTTGTAGCCTCTCTGCCAGCACTATTTGTCTATGGAGATGTTCACCTTCTTTGCAGGGCTATAACTTTTTAAATTGTATTGCTAAATTGACATTACTATGGCCCATTCAACATCAATTATCTATCGTTCAGGATGTAGGAACGTTTTACTTTTTCATTCACACATTCATACTAAAATACTGTCCAGAGTATAAATATGTTTTTATCCTTTCCTGCTGTATTTCATAGAACATGAGATATAGCCATAAATGCATATATTAGATGATCAAATGCAGTTTGATACGATCAACGTTATATAAAAAATGTCAACTGTACATGATCCTAAACGGCATGACTGGTCATCTGCTGGTGACCAGAGGGGGGGGGGGGGGGGGGGGGGGGGTAGGGTCGTTTATGATGCATTGACCGACATTAAATGATTCATGTAGTATGGGTGATATATAGATCAGAGAAGTTTGTATGTATAATAATAATAATCAAAAATGCTGAAACTCACGGCAGCTTCCTCTTACCGATGGGCGATCACACTGGCGCAAACAGATCCCAGTTATGTGATGTTGATCTAGGTCAGGGGTGGCCAACCCGCGGCTCACGAGCCGCATGCGGCTCTTTGCCCGTCAATGTGCGGCTCTTCCATCAATAATTTTTTTTTTTTTTTTTTTTTTTTTTTTACTTTTTAAATTTTTTTTTTTTTATGTCACTCATTCCATAAGGACGTAGAATAAACATTTACAATTTTTTTTTAAATGGTCCATTTGCATGTTCTTGGTATCTGAATCTAGGGACATATATGGATCAGTGTCAGAAATAGTGTGTCTGTTACTAGGCTTGAGTAAATTGTAATGAACCAAAGGAGAATATCAATTCTATTTAAAAAAAAATAATCTTTGACTGTAAATAACACCATGCTAAAATTGACCAGACCTGAAAAATCTAAGCAAATGAATAAAGGGAAGATGATTAAACAGAAGGTTTTGTAGATACAGTACTGAATTCTGCCATCTTTTTTATAATGTAAATTTCTCCACCATTTTTCATCATATTGCAACACCGTTTTTTGCAAGACGTTCACAGAAAGGTAGAGAAACTAACTGCGTTCTGTTTTATGGCAATAACGTTCAGGTTTGTGGGAGATAATCCCAAAAAATAAGAGAAATTAAAAAGTAAATCCAGAAGTCAGATGATTGACAGGGGCTGGTGTGAGCTGGGTAGGGTAGTTTTTCGAAAGACTACACTCACTTTTGGCCGTGCCACTTCCTCCTGTCAATATGCGCCGGTTTCCGACTCAATGCCCTGAGATTTCTATAATCTTATATTTCACTAATAACAGTTAAAATAATTGGTAAACAAACATAATGCTGAAAATATACACTTTTACTGTATATCTCGGGCTTAAGAGGTTAACCCTGTGAGGCCCAAATTAAAAAGAAATTAGCAACTTCAGAGGCCAGAGGGTGGGACATATAAACACATTTACTATCAAATAGCATTGTGAGGCTGAACAACAGGACCAATTGACTATACATGTGCTTAAAGGGGAACTATCTTATAAATGGCTTTTTTCAGTGTTTACCATTGTTTCTTAGCTATGTGGACTTATATTAATAGGATATATGTATCTAATTCTCATATTGGCGAATTCTTCCAATTCTCCTCTCACAATATTCACCCTCACTGAACTGAGTCATCTGAAAATGTGCATATCTGTGATGTCAGAGATTTCTCAGCTGCATAATAATGTGGCAGTTGATGTGGCAGTTGGCACCAGGCCACACAGTGGTTGGAGCCCAGCCTCAAAACGGCTTAAGATCTTGAGGTAGAAAAATGCGGTTTTTAGTACTTGATTAGAAATACAAAACAATGCATTTAAAAAAAAAAAAACCTAGGTGTTCCATAGACTCACAGGAATTGTGTAAAAGTGCCCAAATAGTGAAAGAAATAGTAAAATAGTTCCCCTTTAACATTTTTTAAATAAACATTATTTTTTTAAATGGCTAAAAGTGATTTTGTAATTTTGCAACCGTGGGTCTCACAGGGTACTTTTAACCCTGTGAGGCCCAAATAAAAAAGACATTAGCAACTTCAGAGGCCAGAGGGTGAGACCTATAAACACATGAACGGTGCCGTGACTGAAAAAAAAGGTTGAGAAACGCTGGTATATGGTGTGGCTCTTTGTGGTACCACAGTCATTTTGTTGTGGCTCTTAGTCTCTGACTGGTTGGCCACCCCTGATCTAGGTGATCCAGTTCCGGTTTCTATAATACTAACATACGTCCAATCATGTTGTTTATTGAGTTATGGCAACGGATCGATATGCACAGTGTCTGGATAGAGTCCCGCGAGCGACAGCGAGTGGCCGGACGGAATAAGCACTTCCGGCCACTTCCGGTTTTGGCAACTCGCCGATCGGCCACCAGGTGGCGGTATTGAAGCGTTGCAGAGTTGAGCGGAGTCCTACAACACCAGCAAAGACTCTGTGGGTGAAATGTGAATACCATGACGAAAATATGAAATATTGATCTCAAAGACGCCGTAACCCGCCATTGGCAGATTACGCATGGCAAGGAATGACGTGTAAACACGTCATCGGCGGAGAAAGGGTTAAAGAGACACACACACATTAACCAGTCAAGCTGGTCACACTGAAACAGTCAAGCTGTATAAAATGATATCTCAACACAGATCTATGACATGATAATATATTCCACGACAACTCCCCCCTTTGATAATTAATCAAAAATCATTATCACTTCATAATGACAACCAAAAATATTATCATTAATAACTTTATTACATCAAAAACTTTTTATTATCAAATGTCCAGACGGTGGTCGAAGGACCAAGAGTACAGTGTCCAGTCTCTGGTTTTGTCAAGGCCGGAGCAGCTGCACCATATCCCGCTAACCACCAAGCTGGAAAATAGAATCACAAACAAAACCAGGAGAGTATCTTGCAGAAAAATTCTTTCCCATACAACCTTATTCAAAACAAACATTTAACAGCAAGAAACACGTGACTGCAAACTGCACAGTGCTGGAACCCCTCCGCACAGGAAAGGCTCAAGGCTATTCCCTCAGAGCACAACAACCCCGAAAACACTTTCTCTGCTATGAGTGTCTGGAATTGTTTGGAACGCGGCGTTCCCAAAACAAACTTCAGGGTGAGAAGAGAAAAAAATTATAAAAAAATCACCTATTATACCTTTAAAAGTTTTGAAGGTTTGCAGGAATCCAAATTTAGTTTGAATGACTAATATTAACACTTTGACTGCCATGAAACGTGTTTTGACGTCATTGCTGGCCATGCTCAAGTTGCCGGGGGACCCTGTACAGCGTCCTTATATCAATATTTCAAAAATCTGCGATCGGATTCATATGTCCCCTCCGCTGGCCTGAGATCCACCAGCAGGACCCACTGAGCTCTCTGGCGGTTCAGGAGCGACATCTGGTGGCCGATCGGCGCAATCGCTTTAACAGGAAGTGGCATAGAGGTTGTGCTACGTCCGTAGTACTTCTGGGTGCTCGCTATAGGTCCCGCGACTCTGGCTCGTCACGCTACACAGTGATCGATTGCCAATAACTCGATAAACAACATGATTTGGACGTATATACCATTATACAAGCTGGAGATGGACCGGGTAAATTTACATCCCATAATGATAAGATTTCAACTCTACGATGATCGCCCAACGGCGCGCGGAGACTGGGGTGAGTTTCAGCGTGTAACGTTACCGTCTTCGATACTAACTGCTATTATCAACATTTGACCCACATTAGATGATTGGTATAACGCTGCCCACGGAATTATAAACGGCCCCTAGCCCATCCGGTCAACATCAGATGACGTGTAGTAACTTCTAGAAGTACGTCTAGTTGTAATTTTTTATATCGCGCTGATTGCCATAAAACTGTATTGCATCATCAATATAATGTATTTGGGGCTATAGATCACGTTCTGGAGAAAGCTGCAGAAAGAGATGAAAACATACTTATACATTAGACCATACTTTACTATGAATATGTGAATGAAAAAGTTTAACGTTGCTACACAATGAACAATACATATAGGACTTTGAATGGGCCCTAATAATGGCAATGTAGCAATAGAATTTAAAAAGTTATAGCCCTGCAAAGAAGGGGACTTTCTCCATAGACAAATAGCGCTGGCAATCTATGGTATATCATGAATTTAACCTTAGGCAACCAAAGTGTTAATAAATGTTCTCTTATGAGACAACTGCAGGAAAAACACTACAAAAAATTAAACAAGATCTCACACATAGACCAACTCAAAACAAAAACATCCCAATAACCTCAATATAATTAACAAAATCTTCATTCTGAACAAAGTTCAGTACATTATTACCTAATATTTCTGAGAGGAATACTGTAATGTTGTAGTGTGTGGCTCAAACTTGCCTCATTTGATACATTTTGAAGAATCTTGGAGTGGTGTTTCCTCCTCCTCCCGTCCGACCCAAAACACCCCTGTCTGCTGGGTCCCTCACTCAGGTCCCCGGTTTGTTCCACTGATGGAACAGGCCTGCTGGAAACTGTCTCTTAGATCTTTGTCTTCGGCTGATGTTCAAGGAGTCTCGGTCAAAAGCCTGCTGGAAACTGTCTCTTAGATCCTTATCTCTGGACCAGTGATACTATCAGGCTGGGGTCAGCTGTCGGTTGATGGTCTTAGCGTCCCATAGCTGGGTGTTGGCATTTACTAGCTGATAGGCCGTCTGCCTCCTAGTTCTGGAGCAGATAGGGTCAGCTTTCTCTCTCAGTAGTCAGCTGTTGGCAGAGTCTCTTAGCTGCGTCCCATAGCTGGGTGTCCTCTTCTCGGTCAGCGGCGGGCATTCGGACCGGCACAGGAGACAGAAGAGAGACACACGCCCACCGAGAATCCACAAAAGACAGAGAGAGAGAGACAGAGAGAGAGAGAGAGAAAAATCAAAAGCTGTCCGGTATCTCTAATTCCTCAGCCACGCTTTAAAAAAATGTTGTAAACACATTTCCTTCATTCAAATCATTATCATAGTGTTAAAGTGCAATAAAATTGTTCTGAATTACTGTTCAACAGTTAAAAGTCGTCTCAACCTCTGTTCGGTATCCACAGTTTAAAACATGACAGTCTTCCCTCCTGTTCAATACCCCTTCAACCCAAAAAAAAAACTCCTGCAGGGCAAACCTTCCTCTCTGGGTGCAGTTCCCTTTCTCAGGGTACAGTTCTAGGCCTGGGTCCTACACAGTTTTAAAACCTGACAGTTCCTTTTGTTTGATACACACACAGTTTAATACCTGACAGTTTTGAACCTGTATAAAACAATAGACAGAGTTAACTTGGTACAGTGTAAAAACCTCTTCTCTTATTTTCCCCTTATCTGTTCACACGTCAATAGCTCCACGAACAGAGCAGCTCACGTTGCCTCTACCATACAATAAAATGGTAGAAAAGTCAGTTCCCTCTAAATATTCAACAGTTTTGACCAGATAAGGTATTAGGAAACCAGTTACAAACAAGCAAAACAGCTGTCTCTTCTTCTGACAACAGGTAAATTCCCCCACGCACAGTCCCAAAACCTGCCCCCTTGTGAGAAAAAAATCCCCATATAAAAATAGAGCAGCGTTTTAAAAGATCTTTGAGATTTCCCAAAAACCCCAGTCCTCACCTTTCTTTCGGAACTGTTGCCTGAACTAACAATAATAACTAAATAGTCAGCCATACTATTGTTGGAAAACAGAACGTCTCATGTATATGGATAATGCTTGCTAAGCAAACTCTATTGCTGGGGCCTATAGAGGCCGCAGTACGTAACGTTTAAACAGCACCAAGCTTACGGCGCGCTGCCTTTATATACACATATTATGCAACACATCATCCAAAATAAAGTTTCACACATACACGCATCAAGAAGCTAGATAACTATGAACAAAGCACCCTGCTTTTGTTTTACTCATCACACAGGGAATCCTCAATAAGGATCCTAAGCTTTTCAGCACATTGCATACTAACCCGCAGCAGTGGCTCTAACTACTAGACGGAGCTGTGGTTCCCATGTCTTGGTTTTGATTAGAGGACTCTTATTGGGGATCATCTGGTGTATTAATTAAACTGACTGGTGTCCTGCCGACAACGCCAATTAATTAAACTGACTGTTAGTGTGAGTGTCATACTCCTATTAAGCAAACTAATCTTATGTACCAACTTGTCATCTGCTCTGTCTCGCATCCAGATCTTAACACATTCTCTGCCACGCTTATATCCATCAATGTTTGATCACTACCAGCACTGTAAGTCTATGGAGATGTTCACCTTCTTTGCAGGGCTATAACTTTTTAAATTGTATTGCTAAATTGACATTACTATGGCCCATTCAACATCGATTATCTATCGTTGAGGATGTAGAAACGTTTAACTTTTTCATTCACACATTCATACGAAAATACCGTCTAGAGTATAAATATGTTTTTATCGTTTTCTGCAGTATTTCCTAGAATGTGAGATATAGGCATAAATGCATATATTAGATTATAAAATGCCGTTTGATACCGATCCACGCTATATTAAAAATTTCAACTGTACATGCTCCTAAACATTATGACTGATCATGCACCGGTGAACGGAGGGGGGGGGGGGGGGGGGGTCGTTTATAATTCTGTGATCGTCGTTAAATGATTTATGTTGTATGTGTGATATATAGATCAGAGCAGTTTGTATGGATAATAATAAACAAACAGGCTGAAACTCACGGCAGCCTACTCTTACCGCTGGGCGATGATACTGGAGCAAACAGATCCCAGTTATGTGATGGGGATCGAGGCGATCCATTTCCGGTTTGTATAATACTATTACACGCCCAAATCATGTTGTTTATTAAGTTATGGCAACGATATCCACGGTGTGTGTCTTGAGTCCCGCGAGTGGCCGGACTGATATGGGAGACGCACCGAGCTCCAACGGGCATATCCGGTTTGGCAACTCGCCGATCATCCAACAGGTGGCAGTATTGAAGCGTTGCAGAGTTGTGCTGAATCCCACAGCATCAGCCAAGGCTCTGTGAGTGAAATATGAATACCATGGTGAAAATATGAAATATGATCAGAATAACGTCGTACGCCGTGATCTGGCAGAATTTGCATGAACTTGAAACCCGTTCTAAGCCGTTTTTGGCGGAGAAAGTGTTAATGATACAAGCTGCAATTTGTGCACAACCTCACTGGAGGTGGCAGGCACCAGGACAGTGCTTTGAGACAAAAACTAAAGGAATTACTATTGCAAAACCATGTTTAGCTGAATTAGCATTTTGAAGACGATTGTGCCAGAAAATAGGTTAATTGTTAGGAGTGATGAAAATATATTACACATAGTCCTCAGAATTAGACAAATCTGCCCCCCCCCCCCCCCCCCCCCCCTTCAGAAGAACAAGAGGATATGTAGGAATGACCTGTATCACTCTTTTAATAAGGCCCCTCACCAGGGGTGTAAAGTACCTGAGTAATTGTACTTTGTTACAATACTTAAGTACTGTTTTGGGGGATTTGTACTTTACTCGAGTATTATTAGGTTTGTATACTTTGTACTTTTACTCCATTATATTTCAGAGAAAAAAAACATACTTTTTACTCCTTACATTTAAAATGCAGACCTACAAAGTACAAATCTCACAGGTCCAACCATTTTAATTAGTATATTTTAATTGTTTATCTGGCCGAACTAACGTTAACGTTTTTAATCCTGCGACCGTAGGTAAACAGCCAATAAAATCCCCATCAATGGAAAATGAACCCGCCCCTGTCATGGTTTTTGCCTTATTTCACCTTTCTGTGAGGGACAGCTTTCTATTTTTGCTTTATTTCACCTCTCTGTGAGGGATAGCTGTCAATTCCTGTTCCCTGTGGTTAATTGCCTCAGGGGTCGGCAGGTGTGTGGGCTTCCTGATGCAGTGCAGCTGTGCCTATGGCCATGTGGAGTCTATTTAAGTTTGGAGATTGCAGTGTCAACTGCTTTTTCATTTCCAGTGTTGGCTGTCCTTTTGGTCACGCTCATTATATTGAAGTGTAGTCTGATCTCTGATACAGAATTTTGCTTTATGGTAGTCATCTTATTTTAGGCTACTCACGTGATTCTACACATAAACTCATTTAGTGGAGGTTTATTGTTTAACTTTTTCCAATATAAACTCCTTTATTAGGAGGTGTCCTTGTGGCTTATTTACCTTTATACTATACCTCTTTATTGGGAGTAGTCCTGTTTTTTGGGACTTGATTTATTTTCTTAATGACTCACTTTGAGATTTCCACCTGTAAAGGTTGTTTTCTGTTGTTAAATTTTTCCCCTCTCCTAAAATATCTGTGTAAGCAGTCTAGTGGTTGTCCGTTTCATGGATATGCTCATGTCCATGTCATGTTTCTGTTATCTGCTCATGACACACACACAGACACACACACACACACACACACACACACACACACACACAGCCCTCACAATACCCATGCTGATTGGTCCTTGTGCAATACTAGAAAGCTGGGATCTTTGATTAAACAGTCAGATCTGCATTATGCTGTGGTTAATATTGTGATATTATTCAGGGTACTCCAGTATTCTGTCTTTAATATTGTGATATTATTCAGGATACACCATTCTGTTTTTAATATTGTGATATTATTCATGCTGTGATGTGAATGCCGTCCATGTTAGTTTACCTTCAATGGAGAAGTGCATTAAATAATTGTAATGCAAAAAAAAAATTCCTCCGTTTCATTTCAGCATGGTCTATCGCAGAACACATTCCATTGTGGGCAGAGTGTATGCTTGGTTTCATTCCAGCCTTGCCTAAACACCAGCTGATGATTTCACTAATTGGCTCACCTCTTCAACTAACTCACCTGGTGCAATGTAAAGTTAAAATGAAAACTTGGCCCACGATGGAATGAGTTTGAGACCCATGGTATATCCCGTTAAAAAAAAATTACTTTTACTTCTTAGTACTTAAGTACATTTAAAAGTAGGACTTTTTTACTTTTACTCAAGTGTGTTTTTAGCCAGATACTTTGACTTTTACTTGAGTCAGATTTTGAGACGGTATCCATACTTTCACTTAAGTATAATTTCTGGGTACTTTTTACAACCCTGCCCCCTCACACAAGGTACTAGACAACAGCCAACACACGTAAACAAGACTATAACGACTAAAAGGGCAGTGATTATAGTTTGATTACTCAGAAGCATGTTTGAAAGAAGTGAAAGGCATTCATCATCATTAGGTGGCTTCTTCGTTCCGAAGGTTGCCTATCACTCTCCAACCCATTCTGTCCCCACTTCTTCTCTCCAACTCCGTGACTCCGCCTCTCACTCCACTCCAATCACAGACATCGTCTACCCAGCCTCTTCTTGGTCTTCCACTTCCTCTCTTTCCATCCACCTTCCCCATCACCACCTTCTTGAACATCTCCCCGCTGGATCCTCTCAGAACATGCCCGCACAACTCCATCTTTCTCTTTTTCAACCTCTCCAGCAGCTGTCCTCCTTGCATATCCGCTCTTCTCAGTACCTCCTCATTCTTGATCTTATCCTTCCATGCTATCTTCAGCATCTTCCTCAGTGTCCACATTTCAAAAGAGTCTATCATCCTCTTTGCCTCTTCATTCAGTGTCCATGCTTCTGCTCCGTATGAAAAGACTGACATAACATACGTTTCCAAAATCCTGGTCTTCGTTTTCCAACTTATGTTTCTTCTCAATAATTCTTTATGGTTCCAGAATGCGCCCTTTGCAATTCCGGTTCCTTTCTTAATGTCCATGTTAGCTCTTCCAGCTTCCAAGGTACATGTACTCCTTCACTTGTTCAAGTTTTTCTCCATCCACCTGTATTTTACAAACGGTTCCTGGTGTTTTTTCAATGATCATTACTTTAGTTTTCTTTGTGTTTAGTGACATTCCATAGTTTTTGCATTCGACATTCAGCTTATTCATCATGTCCTGTAGATCTTCTTGACAGTTACAGACTATAGCAGTGTCATCCGCGTATCTTATATTGGTGATGTTCTCTTCGCCAAGTTTTACTCCTTTCCCTCCTCTCAGACCTTTTTTCATCAGTGATTCACTGTACATATTAAAGAGTACAGGGGACAAGATGCATCCTTGTCTTACACCCTTCTCCACCGGGAAGTCTCTTGATTTCTCCTTTCCTATTCTAACATTAGCCTTCTGCCTCCAGTATAAGTTGGCAATTATTCTTCGGTCAGAAACTGGTATTTTGAATTCTTCCATTGTTCTCATCAATGTTGTATGTTCAACTCTGTCGAAGGCCTTCGTGAAATCGATGAAGCAAATATACAGCTTCTTCTGTTGGTCTATCGATTTTTCACCAATGATTCTGAGTTGGCAGATTGCATCTCTTGTTCCTTTTCCTTTGCGAAAACCCATTTGGCTATCCGAGAGCTGATGTTCAATTATGGGTTCTATTCTGTTCTTGATGATTTTCAGGAGTACTTTTGATGCATGAGATATCAAACTGATAGTCCTGTAATTGTTGCATTCTGTGGCTCTTCCGGTTTTTGGGATCGGAATGAACATTGATTTTAGGAAATCATTTGGAATATTTCCTGAGTTATAGATGTTGTTTACCAGTTTCACAAGGAGCTCGATGCATCGGTCACCAGAGTTCTTAATCAGTTCAGCAGGGATCTCATCCTCGCCGGGCGATCTGTCCGTGGCCAGTGACTTCACAGCCTCTTCAACTTATTTTTTCGTGATCTGGACTTTTTCTATCTCTTCTAGACTAATTCCTGTGTCTGATGTTCTGTTCTGGTCTTTGTATAGTGTTTCCACATACTCTGCCCATCTATTGATTATTTCCTTCTCGTCAAGGAGCAGTTTTCCTTCTTTGTCTCTGACACCTTGGGTTGTTTTTTTCCTCTTCCTTGTTAGTTGTTGGATCTTGTTGTACATGAGAGGGTTGTGCTTCTTGTCTAGATCTTCAATTTCCTTGCATTTTTGCATTTTTGCATTAATGTATTTCTTGATGGTTTTCAGTTTGATCTTCATTTTCATCACTACTGGAATATGATCTGAACCACAGTCTGCAGATGGTCGTGCCTTAGAGTTTGTTATTCCTTTCTTGTATCTGTGGTTTATCATAATGTAATCAATTTGGTTTCTAGTGTTTCCATCAGGAGATCTCCATGTGTGTCTTGCAGATTTACGTTGTTCAAACCAAGTGTTGGTGACCCACAATTGGTTCTTCCTGCAGAAATCCACTAGTCTATCTCCTCTATCGTTTCTTATACCCAGACCAAAAGGTCCGACAACACCATCAACTTTTTCTTCACCTAATTTGGCGTTGAAATCGCCCATGACTATTTCCATATCTCCCCATTTCTTTTGGTCTTTCATCGCTCTCTCAATATTTTCATAAAAGTTGTCTATTTCATCATCATCAGCTTCTCCAGTTGGTGCATATGCTTGTGTGATGCATACACTTGCTGGTGTTGCTTTCATTCTCAAGGTGATAATACGTTCCGATATCGTTTGATAACTTTCCACGCTTTTTGCTGTTTTCTCAGTCAAAGCAAAAGCTACACCTTTTCTATGTTGTTTTCCCCCCGAAGATATGATTCTAAATGATTGTCCAGTTGGTAGGGTGTATCTAAAGTCATCTTCACCTCTCCAAAATGTTTCAGCAATTCCCAATATATCTATCCCCATAGTATCCATCTCTTGTAGGACATTCGCCAATTTTCCAGGTGTTCGCAGGCTCCTCACATTCCAGGTTCCCACTTTCCAGAAGGTAGAGCAGTCACTTGTTGACGGTACAAAGGTGCCTGCTCTCTCACACTCAATCCACCGGGTAGAACAAATGTCTTGATTAGGGCAGACATTTCTCCGTTTACCAGTAGCGGTTTTTGTTTGGGTTGTACTCATGATTTCCAATTAAGTGGTGCTATTAACACTTTCACTGCCCAAGCTTAATTCCTTTTTACCTCCTTGAATGCCCAGCACCACTTCAATGTTAATGTTAATATCGCCTAATCTATGTTTTAAATTATGGCTATGTGTCTAATCTGCCCGTTGCTTATCAAAGACTCATTTTCCAGTCAACATTGTCGTAGCAGATTGTTTTTTATCGCTTCATTTCAGTTTTCTAGCATTTTGAAAAGCACTTGTTTTCATGGAAAAATTAAGACATTCCATGATAATCGCCCTTTACTGGAATACTCTAGAACAGGGGTTCTCAACCTTTCTGCTGCCAAGGCACCCCTGTGTCCAATAAAATATTCCAGGGCACCCCTACATACGATAAAGACTTTTCCGGTCCTGTCTTTTTTGCTACAATGATGACAAAAGTGCTTGCTTTCAAAATAACGTTTATTTAACCCATTGAAACCGGGAAACACATTTGTGTGTATATGCAGGCTATATAATGCATTATTAGCAGGCGTTTCAGGTCTAAATGTATAAATAAATATAGCAATAGTGTGACCATTTCTCAAACAGAAAATCATGTATTTTTTTTTAAATAGAGAAAAGGATCACACAAAATGATAACAGTCTGGTTTAGCATGAGAGCACAACATGATAACAGTCTGGTTTAGCATGAGAACACAACATGATAAGTCTGGTTTAGCATGAGAACACAACATGATAACAGTCTGGTTTAGCATGAGAACACAACATGATAACAGTCTGGTTTAGCATGAGAACACAACATGATACCAGTCTGGTTTAGCATGAGAACACAACATGATAACAGTCTGGTTTAGCATGAGAACACAACATGATAACAGTCTGGTTTAGCATGAGAACACAACATGATAACAGTCTGGTTTAGCATGAGAACACAACATAGTCAAGTCAAGTCAAGTCAAGAGTTTTAATTGTCACGGCATACAGGTATACAATGAAATGCGGGTGGTCTTGCCCGCAACGATGTGCAATACAGTGGTACATATAATAGAATCAAAAGAAGAAACAACATTGTGCAGTAACAGATAGCAGGTAACATGGAGTGACATCTCGGTATCTGTACATAGTTATTTACAGCGCATGTGTGACATGCTAGTTAGCTTTGGTAGTGCAATACACTGTTCCTGTTATTCTAATTTAAAGTGTCCTTTCCTTTGGCCATAAGTGTGCGTGTGTGCGACATGAGTGTGTGCTCGCTCATGTTAAAGTGTTAAGTGGCTGCTCGTGTGTGAGCGTGCACAGTGTGCGTGTCGTGTGTGTGTTCATGTGTGCTTGTGTGTGGACAGTTCAATGTTCTGAGCACTCAATGTACATTGTTCATGGCTCTGATGGCCTGGGGGAAGAAGCTGAGCCTAAGCCGCTCTGTCCTAGTAGCTAGGATTTGCAGGCGTCTGCCTGACCTCAGCAGCTGAAACAGGCTGTTATTGGGGTGGTGAGGGTCTTTCATTATCCTGCAGGCTCTGGATTTGCACCTCTTGTTGTATAGAACCTGCAGGGGGGGTAGTGCAATACCCGTGGTACGCTCGGCTGAGCGCACCACTTTCTGTAGGGCCTTCTTGTCCTGTGCCGTGCTGTTTCCATACCAGGCAGTGATGTTTCCGGTCAGGATGCTCTCTACAGCTCCTGAGTAGAAGGACTGGAGTATCTTCCCCGATACTCTGAACTTCCTTAACTGTCTCAGGTGGTAGAGACGCTGTTTCGCCTTCTTTACTACTGTGCCTATGTGTGTTGACCATGTCAGGTCCTCTGAGATGTGGACCCCCAGGTACTTGAAGCTGCTCACCCTGTCCACGGTAGCCCCGTTTATCATCAGTGGTGTGTGTCCCCCCCGCTGTCCTCTCCTATAATCCACGATCAGTTCCTTGGTTTTGCCAATATTCAGGAGCAGGCTGTTGTCCTGGCACCAGCGTTCCAGTACCTCCACCTCCTCCCGGTAGGCCTTCTCGTCGTTGTCCGAGATCAGCCCCACCACCACCGTGTCATCTGCGAACTTCACTATGGAGTTGGAGCTGAACTTGGCCACACAGTCGTGTGTGTAGAGTGAGTACAGCAGGGGGCTCAGAACACAGCCCTGGGGGGACCCGATGCTCAGGGTGATGGTGTTGGAGGTCTGACCCCCCACCCTGACCGCCTGGGGTCTTTCGCTCAGAAAGTCCAGTACCCAGGCGCTCAGGGCGGAGCTCAGACCTAGCTCGATCAGCTTGTCCACCAGTCTGGTGGGGACTATGGTGTTGAACGCTGAGCTGTAGTCAATGAACAACAGTCTCACATAGCCCCCCTTCTGACGATCAAGGTGCGAGAGGGTGCTGTGCAGTACCTGGGAGACCGCGTCATCGGTGGACCTGTGCTGGTTTAGCATGAGAACACAACATGATAACAGTCTGGTTTAGCATGAGAACACAACATGATAACAGTCTGGTTTAGCATGAGAACACAACATGATAACAGTCTGGTTTAGCATGAGAACACAACATAACAGTGCTGGTTTAGCATGAGAACACAACATGATAACAGTGCTGGTTTAGCATGAGAACACAACATGATAACAGTCTGGTTTAGCATGAGAACACAACATGATAACAGTGCTGGTTTAGCATGGGAACACAACATGATAACAGTCTGGTTTAGCATGAGAACACAACATTGCAGCTGCACTGTTTGACTGGGGCAATCTCAGCGGCCGAATTGGTACTGGAAGGTACTGAATTGGTATTGGTAACTGTAACCTGTTTCGATGGACGAGTTAAAAACGTGTCCATTTTGTGTGAAAATTCAGCTTTGCGGTTCACATTGGAAATATTATTCTAGTGAGGTGACGATTGATTATGACATCACATCCCTGCAGAGTGCCTTTTACTGTTTATCTGTTAAATACAGTTTTCATTCATTAATTCATTTACATTTTGTATCATAATAATCATAACACAGCGGCTGATACACTCACTTGTTCTGCGAGTAGACCATCGCCGTCGGAAGCGTGTAATTAGCACTTTTCAGAACCTGTGTGGTCCGGTCTTGAACTTTCCATAACGTGTCTCGATAAATCCATTTGATTAGATCCAGCACTGAATGCATTTAGTGATTATTATCACAACGACGATTGCAATAGCCGCTTTGCATTTCCTTGATAACGGGCATAGGACTGCTCTGGAAATGCTGTAAAATCTGTTGGTAAAAGTAATGACGCCTGCCGCGGACGTTAAGTTGGTGAAGTTTCTATAATAACTTTACGAAATGTGTGATCGATTTCTTTTTTAGTTCATGTTATTAGATTAGGCAATTATTGTATACACATGAAGCACTAGATAGACTATTTGTTTAGTTAAATAGTTGCAGGGCTGTACGTTAACTTTTTTTGGACATAGCACTGGTGCTACAGAGGTTGATAGTTTTGTAGCACAGGCCAAAATCTTGTAGCACAAGTATAAAACGTGTTATATTTGTAACAGTCACAAATGTGCCTATTGTATTTGTGTTATTTAGTTGCAGTGCCATGTTTGGCTGTCATTTTCATGCTGACAAGTTGACGTCACACAGCCAGACACGTTACGTGTAAGGAATTACATTACAAACATTACAAAAGATTTTTAGCTCTTCCAGACATTTTAATGAAAAACTATTTATTGTTTTTAATACAAATAGACCTCCTGTTCACTATAAAGTGCCACGCTTTGATATATTGAGCTTTAAACTTTAAGTACATTTTTTGGAACACGCAACCCCTTCCTCTCCCAATACGTTCCTGCAATTGTTTTATGTTGCATGATGATCATGCATACATTTATTATGTATTGTATTTTTTATGTTTAAATATCAACATCATCTGCCTGTCCACCCTCAGTACATTTACTATCAATATAATATACTCGTCTGACTTCATCATATCTTTTCAAACGCGCACACACACAGAGGGAGAATGCCCCCCCCCTCCTTCCCAGTCCTCCTTCCCAGTCCCCACTCTGCTGTTCTCTGTCGCTCTGAACAGGGCTTTAGCTTGTTGTTAGCTTATGCTAACGGGACGTTAATTCCGGTCTTAAACACGATGTGGTCATAAAGGAATGGCAAGGATTGCAAAGCATGTTATATGCATTTGACCCGTTGCGGAATAAAACAGCAGGGATTTGTTTTGGGTCGCGAAAACACTATCCTTGCTCTGTTGCAATGTGCGTGTTCACTGTTCCAGACGCTGCTGAGACGCTACTGCTGTGTGGAGATGCATCCTATTGGCTGTGTGCTGTAGAGCGGATATGAGTCACGACACCACGGATTTTCAAAATAAGAGTATCATAATGAACTGAACGTTGCTAGCTGTCTGAGCCTAGTTATTATAGCTGGAGCTGCGCTTGGGCAGAAATGAGACCCGCTACAGGATTTTCAAAATAAGACTTGTCATTCCCAGGCATCTCGCGGCACCCCTGTATGCCGCGGAACCCCTGTTGAGAACCGCTGCTCTAAAACGTTGTCATTCCTCGGCCCATTCACAAATCGTTTTCAAATAAACGCTAGATCATCGATAGTACATGTGTACTCACGCACGCTCTGGCCGCGAGCTGAAAATTGATTCTCCTATTTCCTGACCGCTCGCACAGTGAATCAGCCATATCACATAATCATAATCACATAAAAGCTTTTCACATCTGAGCGCATGGAGTGGCTGAATTTCCAACGGTAGACTCGGTTGATGAAATATGATTTCAGGTCGCTAATAAAAAAAAACGAAAAAATGAGAATTCTCGTGATGGGCCTTCAACCAGCGGGGGGTAAACCCGAGAAAACTCGTGATGGGCAGTCAAAGTGTTAACACATTGGGGACGGGCCACGTATATATCCGTGTTTCGAATCCATGTGTTGTGGACAGAATCACGGACATATCCGTGGGAAGTTGTTGTTGCTTTTATTCCATTTTAATAACCTGTTCAAGGTCGCCGAGCGGGACTGCAGATTTTCAATACTCTATGAATTCGACAATGTGCAATACCGGCCAGATCCTCTTAGGGGTGCCATCGCGCCACTGCAGTGTGCCCTGTGTCTGAAGGGATCAGTTTTTTTTTTCTTTCTTTCAACGGATATTCCAGTAGCAGGATTCTGGATCTACAGCCTGTAGCTTGGATTACATTTTGGATCGCAGATTTAACCATGCAATAAGGCGATTTATCATCAGCCAATGGACATATCGATCTACCAGATGGCGATCGATAACGGGGAAATGCTCGGGGGGATCAGCCCCGACCACGGTAAGATCCCCTTCACGTAAATTACAGCCCGATCGGACACCGTTCTGATAGCCATCCAGGCGAACGGCCTATGTGGCTAGTTAGACGAACACGGTTATTGGTAATCAATAATAATAAACGATGTCCCCCGCCCCCCCCCACCCCCCTTTCATGCATACATGCTTTGGGACTGTCCCGATCATATGCAGTTTGAGTTATTTCTGTAGCATCTGTAAAACGGAAATGCCATTGGATATAACATTAGCAGCTACTATCCAAAGCGACTTACAAGTTCTGTACGACAAGTCATCAGGAAGGGCACAACTCTATCAACTGCACATGGTAGATAAACATCTTGAATTTTGAAAGTCCACAAGTGGTTTGAAGGTCAGAGACCCTCATAGAAAATAAACTAACATTTCTGATGAACCGATGACTCATGGAAGACGGTTGAGGGAAGGAGTGTTTTGCAGTTTTAAAGTTTCATAAATCGTTTAATCTATTAATCTTATTTATAATGTTAATTGTTAATAAAGCACTTTAAATATAAATCTGAACCCATCTTGTGAATCTGAACCTATTATCTAACCGTTGTGAGGAGCTTGAGAAATTTAGTATGATTTTCACAATGTGTAAAGGAGGACATCTAGTGGTCAAGACCTATAACACACACTAACGTTAATGGTATGGAATTACATGCAAGTTTCAAAGTTTAGTACTAGTATAATAAGTGCTAGTTTCAGGTGACCTGCCATGCCAAATTAAGTGACCAGGTACCTTCAATTAGGGAAACCCATATGAACAACTCATTTTGCCAGCTATACAAACATTAAATCAACACAAAGGTTTGAATATAAGTGTTATGGTTTCTCTATTCTCACCTATCTATCGTCTTTGTGGCCTTGTTCAAAAAAACAAAACAAGGATAAACAGTCAGAACAAAATGCTACCTACCCTCCGAGGTCAGAAGCATCCATTGTAAGTAAGTAAGTAAGTAAAGTTTATTTATATAGCACCTTTCACAGACCAGGATCACAAAGTGCTTCACATAGTAAAAACATCAATAAAATGCAAGAGATAGGAGCATGGTAAAAGAACATAATTAAAAACGTGAAAGATCAGGAAAAAGCCAAAACAGATAAAAAGACATAAAAGATTTACATAGAGCATAATTCGCCAAACGCCTGTTTAAACAGCACAGTCTTTAGCTGCTTTTTAAAAGTGTTTACAGAGACCACAGATCTAAGGTCCAAGGGCAGAGCATTCCACAACCTGGGGGCCACGGTTTCGAATGCTCGTCCCCTTTTTTCTTCAATCTAGACAGGGGGACAGCCAGCAAGCCCTGATCAGACGACCTGAACGATCTGTTTTTTGGTGTATGGACGCAGTAGGTCGCAGATGTAGGCAGCAGGGTTTCCGTTAGAAAAAATTGTTGCCGGCCTCAGTGTCCGGTAGATTTCAATCTACCGGTCAAATGAGAGAAATTCCGGTCAGAGTTTATTGAACTTAAAAACAATTGATAGGCAAAAGAATGACAACAAAACAAAAGAATGACATCATCAAGGCATGTAGATTTATAATATTTTTACTTAAAACTAGGCTACTTTTACGTATAAAGTCATTATATTCCAAATAAAATAAGTCCCGAGACTCGTGCTGCTGCCGACTTTAAATCAAATGGGTGTCTGTGGGCAGTCGCCCGACATTAATAAACAACAGTCTGTTATAATCAAATTTTTATGAGCTAACGAATTCCGTTATATTGGACATTTGTATTAATTATATCAAGCGAAGAACTGTGAAATTTGGCAGAGAGAGACGGCAACATTATCGTGGGTTTGCGTGACGACTCTTTCTCTCTCCACCTCCCAATGACTTATTTGCGAGAGTATGTCGATGCAGAGCAGCAGATTCAGCTGTTATTGGCTCTTTTCTGGGGACCGCACAGCAGCGCCCCCCACCCAACATTGAATTGAAAATGGCTGAATTGGAGTACTGCTGGAGTACTGCATTGTGCTGCTGCTGCTCCGGCTCTGCAGCTTCACAAAAGTTCGCACACCCAGCACTAAGCTCTCGCTGACAACGTCGTTGTCATTATTAGAAGCAACGATGAAACAAATGTAATTGTTTCGTTCATCGCATAGGCTATTTAATTTTAGCCTATTTTAATACAATTCAAATAATCAAATTGTGCTTAGACTCAGGGAATTATTTTCACCGGACATTAAGACCGGAGAGATTAAATATGTCGGACTTCAACAGATTTTGCCGGTCAAATACCGGTAATTACCGGCTAACGGAAACGCAGTTGGCAGGTGCCTGACCAAGGAGTGCTCTATAGGTGATGACCAGAACCTTAAAGTAAATTCTGAATTTGATGGGGAGCCAGTGAATGGAAACTAAGATGGGAGTGATGTGGCAATATTTTCTGGACCTAGTCAGCAGCCTAGCGGCTGCGTTTTGGACCATTTGTAGCCGGCCCAAAGTGGATGCATCGAGGCAAGTGAAAAGGGAGTTACAATAGTCCAAGCGGGATGAAACAAAAGCATGAATAATCATTTCCAGCTCTACCTGGGACACAACAGATCAGAGTTTGGCAATATTTCGTAGATGGAAAAAACAGGTACGTGTCAGATCTAATGTGGTGATCAAAGCGCATCTGCTGGTCAAAGATCACACCAAGGTTTCTGAGCTTGGGCCTCAGATTTGTTGAGAGGGTCCCCATGCATGTGGCAACTTCTGAGGTGACTTTTTCTGAGCCTATAATAAGAACCTCAGTTTTTTCTGTGTTTAACTGAAGGAAGTTGTTTGCCATCCAATCCTTGACAGCAGTCAGGCAGTCAAAGAGGGCAGATAATTTGTCAGTTTGTTCAGGCTTGAAAGAGACATATAATTGGATATCGTCAGCGTAGAAATGATAAGAGACCTCTTTGAATTGACTAATGATTACTCCCAGGGGGAGCATGTAAACTGCAAACAGAATAGGAGCCAGCACAGAACCCTGGGGCACGCCACAGGACAATGGAGCAGTTTCGGATGTGAAAGTGCCAGTAGACACAGAAAAACTCCTCTCTTGCAGATAGGAGAACCAGTCCAGCGCACTCCCAGTGATGCCAGCCCACTGCCTCAGCCTTTCGATCAAAATGCAGTGGTGTATCAAAAGTTGCAGTTAAGTCCAATAGCACCAGCACAGAACATTTTCCCTCGTCAGATGATCTCATGATGTCATTTGAGACTCTGAGGAGGGCTGTTTCGGTAGAATGCTTCTGACGGAAACCAGATTGGAATTTGTCAAAAATGGAGTGTGCATTTAAGGCAGCAGTGAGTTGAATGGCAACAACCTTTTCAGTGATTTTTTAGATGAACGGCAATTTTGATATGGGCCTATAATTTTTGGGGAGGGACGGATCAAGGTTTAGCTTCTTTAATAGAGGCTGAACAACTGCTTGTTTAAAATATACTGGGACACAACCAGTTTGAAGTGAGCAGTTTATAATGGCAACCAGACACAGAGCAATGGAGGTGAGTACGCCTTCATTTTTTAGCATGCATGTCGGTATGATATATAATGGGCTTGAGGAGGTTTTCATAGATCCCACTAGTTTTATCAGGTCCGTCAGGGAGATGGGAAGGAAATCATTAAGAATTGATGGGCGGGAGGGTGTGGTTGGAGGGAAAGTGAGGGAGGGGATGATGTTGGCCCTAACATATTCAACCTTGCTCACAAAGAAGGAGAGGAAATCACTACAATCCTTGTTTGAGAATATGGGTACAACCGGGGGAGCGGGGGTGACAATATTGGCGATGGTGTCAAATAACATTTTGGGATTTCGCGTACTGGTTCTAATCAGATTGGAAAAATAGGAGACTCTCGCGTCCTTGACCATATTGTTAAAATCGGTTAACAGTTCCTTGTAGTGGAGGCGGTGGACTTGGAGTTTTGTGGATTTTCATAAACGCTCCACCTTCCGACATGTACGCCTGAAACAACGAATGGCATCATTTAACCAGGGATATGGTTTTACTGACGGAATGAGGCGCGTCTTTATTGGAGCCACTTTATCCAAAATGGATGAGCAATATGAGTTAAATGCGCTGACCAGAGAGTCTACATCAGCTTGTGAGGACTGCACCGCGCTTTGATCAAAAGCTGAGGAAAATGTCTCCGCAGAGAATTTACCAAGGACACGAGAGGACTTTACATGTTTACCGGGCACGAAGGTCAACTCAAATGATAGATTAAACATTATACAGTCATGATCAGAAACATGCAAATCTTCGGAACAGATGGAGTCAACACTTAACCCAAGCGAGAACACAAGGTCCAATGTATGTCCCTGGGTGTGAGTGGGACCGGTCACGTGCTGGGTGAAATTTAATGACTCAGTGAGATTTAGAAAATCAACAGCAAAGTTATCTGTTTTATCATCAACGTGGATGTTGAAATCACCAGCCATTAAAACTCTGTCCAGACTGATAATGGAGGAAAGGAATTCACTAAATGCAGGCATGAACGAGCTATTTGAGCCAGGAGGGCGGTAAATTAAAACACAATAAAACGGATCTGAGCAACCAACTTTGATCAATTGCAATTCAAATGAGGAAAAAGTCCCAGCGCTCACAATTTGACTTGCAAAACAGTTTCTGAACACCACAGCGAGGCCTCCACCGCGTCCTGATGTCCTAGGGGTGCTGATAAAGGAACAGTCCGATGGACACAGTTCTATTAGTGGACTATATTCCTCACTCTTTTCCCGCTAGCGTCTGGCTACTTAGGTGATGGGAACAATTTGAGGCCAGGACTGCAATTCCCTTCTGGTTGGGATGCAGATTATCACTTTTATATAGATCAACCCTATTCCAAAATGAATCAAACTGGTTAATATAATCAAAGCCACATGCCAGGCAGAAATTCTGTAGCCACTGGTTGGCGCTGTAGATGCAACTGAACATCTCAGAGCCCCGTCGGAGGGTAGGGATTAAACCTGAAAATATGCAAGTTTTGCCTAGGCTCTCGATCGTCGCTGCCAGTAGTTCGTAGTCATCGTGAAGCTTGACTGATTGTCTACACTTGATGTCGTTTGTACCCACATGGACAATCACGTTGTGGGTAGCTGGGTGAAGGTCGATGATGGTGGGGATATATTGTAGTAGATCGAGAACTTTTGCACCTGAGAATGAGTATGAAATGCTATTTGGGACAGCGACGGATCTAACGATTGAGTCACCTATGATGATACACTCTGGAGGTGGGAATAGGAGACAGCTGGCATGATGAGATATGTTGGAGCAGCAGGTGGACGAGTGGGGCTGGGAGAGGTGGAAGAATTTGGCGCTGGGTCCACTCGGGAACGCTTGCCGGAGGGGGAGGCGGCCGGGGAGTTGGAAGTAGTGCTGCCAGGTGAAGATCGCTTCCTATGGGAGGATGGACCAGACCCAGCATGGTCATTTCTCACCACTGATGCCCAGGAAGATGACCCGAACCGGAGCCGAGAGGGGGAGACCGCAGGCATCGGCGGTCCAACTTCGCCATCGTCCATACTCTGAAGTGATTCAAAGTGGTTGAAAAGTTGGGGCATTTCACTGTCCTCTTCGCTCAGTGGATCCGGAAAAAGAGGCATGGCTAGCTTTTTCCTGCTTCTCAACACCGTAGTCCAGGAGGTGGAGGGAATTTTGGAGTCGTCACCGGTTGCAGACTCCGAGGCGGGAGGGAGCCTGTCCCTGGTCAACTCCACGCCAGCCAGCCGGAGACTGGAAATAATCTGGGACTGCCGGTGCAGGAGTTCATGGATGTGCTTCTCCAGGGAAAGAAGCTCAGATTTGAGGGATGACAGTTCATCTGTGGCCACCATGACCAAGCCCAGATAGCCTAGCTCCAGGCTAACAAGAACGGGTAAATTAACTCAGTCTCTCAAGTGTACAAACAGTGGTGTTGCGTATACAACTAAAAGAGTAAAAACAACGATAAAAACAAGTAGGCTGATCTGCAGCATAGAAACAAGTTAAAAATAAGATAAAAACAACAAGTCCAGAAATGCGGCTAGGTTTAGAAATAACACGGAAAAAGTTTAGAGCAGGAGCTGAACGCTGAACATGTCTGTGTGGAGCTGGAGGCTCAGGTAGAGCAGGCTCCAGGCTCAGGTAGAGCAGGCTCCAGGCTCAGGTAGAGCAGGCTGGAGGCTATGTGGAGCTGGAGGCTCAGGTAGAGCAGGCTGGAGGCCCAGGAAGAGCAGGCTGGAGGCTAAGTGGAGCTGGAGGCTCAGGTAGAGCAGGCTGGAGGCCCAGGAAGAGCAGGCTGGAGGCTAAGTGGAGCTGGAGGCTCAGGTAGAGCAGGCTGGAGGCCCAGGAAGAGCAGGCTGGAGGCTATGTGGAGCTGGAGGCTCAGGTAGAGCAGGCTGGAGGCCCAGGTAGAGCAGGCTGGAGGCCCAGGTAGAGCAGGCTGGAGGCTAAGTGGAGCTGGAGGCTCAGGTAGAGCAGGCTGGAGGCCCAGGTAGAGCAGGCTGGAGGCCCAGGTAGAGCAGGCTGGAGGCTAAGTGGAGATGGGGGTCCTCAGGTGAAGCTAGAGGCCCAGTAGAGCTGGAGGCCCAGTAGAGCTGGAGGCCCAGGTGTAGCTAGTGGCCCAGTAGAGCTGGAGGCCCAGGTGTAGTTAGTGGCCCAGTAGAGCTGGAGGCCCAGTATAGCTGGAGGCCCAGGTGCAGCTAGTGGCCCAGTAGAGCTGGAGGCCCAGGTGTAGCAGGCTGGAGGCCCAAGTCAGGCCAAAGTAAAAAATATATCTCTCAGTCCACAGGGCAATACGCCCCTGCAGCAGACCTAGGCTATAGACGAGCCACACTGCAGCAATAAGATGGTTGTGATGGGCAGATAAGCAGGAGATTATTCGTCCAACTCTGGACTGGATTGATAGCAGGGCTAGCAGAGCCAGCTAAGCTACTGCAGGTCTTGTGTGTTTCTGAATTTCACCAAACTTACTGAAGGAGACACAAACAAACACACGATGCGTCCTCGTCGTACTCTAATCTACTCGATTTATTTAGCTTACGTGCAGAGAGTACTTTTCGCAGCGCAGGTACATTGATAATTGGGTGGGACATGTGTTTCCCCTTGGCTGACGTTTTGAACTGTCTTGATTCCTTCCTCTGCCACTGCGGAGAAACAGGTGTGACACCAATCAAACATGCAAAAGAGGGGGCGTGTGCATCACTGCTCAGGCCTCAGGCCTTCTTGATTCTGATAACACATGTGTTTTGATCCAAGTGCTTCCTCTCTTCAAATATACTTATACGTTCTGAATGTTGGACCCCTCGCCTGATTTCCTAGTTGCCAATGATGTTGATAAGAGTTGGCTGGAGAAGCGAGAGCGGGGCACGGGATCAGGAGTATTGGGGACGGGGACAGAGGCCAGGAGAGGGGGGCTAGAGATGGGAACAGGGACACGGTGAGGGGGGCTCGAAACAGGGACAGAGGGCCGATGAGGGGGACGAGGGGAACTGGAAGCAGGGACAGAGGGCCGATGAGGGGGACGAGGGGAACTGGAAGCAGGGACAGAGGGCCGATGAGGGGGTCGAGGGGAACTGGAAGCAGGGACAGAGGGCCGAGGGGAACTGGAAGCAGGGACAGAGGGCAGAGGAGGAGGTTGAGGGCAAAGGGGTGAGGGTGACAGGCCCGGAGCAGGACCCCGGACGGGGGACCCTCCAGGTGCTGGACTCGGGACCGGACGCAGAACCCCGGACGAAGACCACGGCGCAGAACACGCCGTATATCACGGCATCGGACTGGACCAGAAGAGGAGTTGGGACGAGACGAAGAGCCGGGACCAGTGAGGAGCCGGGACCAGTGAGGAGCCGGGACCAGACGAGGAGCCGGGACCAGAGGAGGAGCCGGGACCAGACGACGAGCCGGGACCAGATGAGAAGCCGGAGGCAGGCGACTCCCCGGGGACAGGAGCAGGAGCACGACCCGGACCAGACGTCAGGATCTCCCCGGGAGCTGGAGGAGGAACAGGGGCAGCAAGAGCCACTCTAGCAGGGGCTAAACTGGCAGTAGAGACCGGGTTAGCTACCTGGCTAGTGCTAGCAGCAGGGGCTCTAGCAGACAAGACTGCGGTGCTAGTAGCAGGGGCTCTAGCAGACAGGATTAAGAGGCTAGCAGCAGGGGCTCTAGCGGACGAGACTGAGGTGCTAGCAGCAGGGGCTCTAGCAGACGAGACTGAAACGCTATTAGCAAGAGCTCTAGCGGACAGGACTAAGAGGCTAGCAGCAGGTGCTCTAGCGGACGAGACTGAGGTGCTAGCAGCAGGGGCTCTAGCAGCAGGGGCTCTAGTGGACGAGACTGAGGTGCTAGCAGCAGGGGCTCTAGCAGACACTATCGAGACTGAGGTGTTAGTCGGAGTAACACGGAAATAACCCATCCTGATAACTGAAGGGGCAGTCCTATTAGGTGAGGCTTGGTTGCGTGTATACCTTCTGCAACGGAATTCGGTTTCCGGGTTCCTCTGATTGGCCGCGACCGCCATGTGACCCGCCCCCCTATCCACCGCTCTGCCTCTGCCGCTGCCTGTGTGTTGACGCGCGCGCGGCATGGACTTGTCGCTTTTCATATAGTCATCTTGAGTCAAGAATCACTTTTCCCACTTCAATGACAGAGCTCTCTTGTTTAATAATATTGTCGCGTCATCTTCTGAGTGCAGAAACGCTGCTGTTTAATGCTATTGTCGCTTTTCACATAGTCATCTTGAGTCAAGAATCACTTTTCCCACTTCAATGACAGAGCTCTCTTGTTTAATAATATTGTTGCGTCATCTTCTGAGTGCAGAAACGCTGCTGTTTAATGCTATTGTCGCTTTTCACATAGTCATCTTGAGTCAAGAATCACTTTTCCCACTTCAATGACAGAGCTCTCTTGTTTAATAATATTCCACGCTCTAAGTCAAGTCCACGCTCTGCTGCGCGTGCGTCATCACACAGGCGAGCGTCAACGCAGGGGGCAGTGGTAGAGGCAGAGCGGTGCATAGGGGGGCGGGTCACGTGGCGGTCGCGGCCAATCAGAGGAACCCGGAAACCGAATTCCGTTCCGAAAGGTATACACGTGGCCTGGTTAGCTGCAGGGGCTAAGCTAGAAGACAGGGCTGAGGTGCTAGCAATAGCTATGCTAACAACTGGGGCCATGCTGGCAGTAGGAGCCAACGGGGTAGCTGTCGAAGCTACAAGGGCTAGGCTAACCACAGGGGCAGGGTTAGCTATAGGGCTAGTGCTAGCTGCCTGAGCAGTGAGAGCTGTGGGGCCTAAGCTAACTGCTACAGGGGCAGTGTTAGCTATCGGGCTTGTGCTAGCTGCCTGAGCAGTGAGAGCTGCGGGGCCTATGCTAACCCCTACAGGGGCAGTGTTAGCTATCAGGCTTGTGCTAGCTGCCTGAGCAGTGAGAGCTATGGGGCCTAAGCTAACTGCTACAGGGGCAGTGTTAGCTATCGGGCTTGTGCTAGCTGCCTGAGCAGTGAGAGCTGCGGGGCCTATGCTAACCCCTACAGGGGCAGTGTTAGCTATCAGGCTTGTGCTAGCTGATGAAGCTACGCTAGCAGTAGAGGCCATGCTGGTGGTGGAGACCTTACCAGCAGTAGAGGCTTGGCTGGAGACTGGAGGCTGGAATAGGCACTTTATCCAGTGTCTGCCCGTCTCCTTCAGCTGTGGGGCCAGCTCAGGGTGCCACTCCCTGAGAGAGTAGAGCAGACGCAAAACATCCTTCCTCTCCTCCAAGGAGGAGGAAGGTAAATCCCCCAGTCCAAACGCCTCCAAGGCGCTCAAAGCCTCCCTCGTTCTGTTCGCTGGGTCCAAACAGGGTCGGTTCATTCTGTTACGGATAGTGTTGTCTGAGGACCCAATTGCAGAACAGAACGAGGAGAGAATAGGCAGACAAGACGTGGAGCCAGAGGTGAATTATATCAAAACATTTCTTTACTTCAAAAGAGGGCAGCAACAAAGATCTTCACAAAAATACTTCCAAAGGCAGCAGGCAGCAGCAAAATACAAAACAAAGAATAGCACAGCTGAAGACTGGCAGAGGGCAAAATACAAAAACAAACAATTATCTCATAAAGAGAGCAAGTCCAAAAAACACAAAACAAAGTTACTGCAGGGAAACTTACTATGAAACAGGAGAACAAAGACGTGGATAACAAACATGGAACCGAAACATCAAACAAGGATCTCAAAACAATGAACCAACACTGGAGTACAGGAAGCACACAGCAGATATAGGCATACTAATTAACACTTTAATCGCCGAAGACGCTGTTCAGCGTATTTCCCCGCCATGCTTATTCTGCCGAAGACGCTGGACAGCGTCTTTGATATCAATATTTCAAAAATCTGTGATCGAAATAATATTTCTCCCCCGGAAACATTATATGTACTGGTGAGCCCCTCTCAATTCTCCAACGGTTCAAGAGCGCCATCTGGTGGCCAATCGGCCGCTCGCCCAAACAGGAAGTGATGCGGATGAAGTGGTGCTCACCCATATTTCGTCCGGGCACTCGCTATCATTAGCAGGACTCCATCTTGACACAATGGATGTCGATCGGTTACCAATAACTCGATAAACAACATGATTTGGACGTATATACTATTATACAACCTGGAAATGGATCGGATATTTCGACATCCCATAATAGAATAGAATATCTGTTCCACGCTCATCTCTCAACGGCGCGAGGAAGCTACGGTGAGTTTCAGCGTTATTTTTTTATGTCTTCGACACTAACTGCTCTAATGATCATATCACCCACACTAGATGAATGATATAACGTTGCCCACGGAATTATAAACGACTCCCCCCCCCCATCCGGTCAACATCAGATCATACGTAGTAACTCCTAGAAGCACGTCCAGTTGAATTATTTTATCTCGCACAGATTCCTACCAAACTGTATTTGATCATCAATATAATGCATTTAGGGCTATAAATCACGTTCTGGAGAAAGCTGCAGAAAACGATAAAAACATACTTATACTTTAGACCGTATTTTAGTATGAATATGTGAATGAAAAAGTATAACGTTGCTACACCCTGAACAATAGATATAGGACTTTGAATGGGCCATGGTAATGTCAATTTAGCAATACAATTTAAAAAGTTATAGCCCTGCAAAGAAGGGGAACTTCTCCATGTTAAATAGGGCTGGCGAGGGATGGTAAATTATGAATTTAACCCAGGCGATCAAAGGGTTAATGTAATTATTCTTTCCGATTGTTCAATAAATGCAAGAGATTGTTTGAACTCTGTCTATATCCTTCGGTCTTGATTCGAGGAGTAAACAAAACTACCCACACTTGAGCTTAAATATGATTATAGAATATCAGGCCTATAACTTTCACAGAAAGGTAGATACACAAACTGCATTCTAATTTATGCCAATAATGTTCACGTTTGTTAGACCCGTGAGATATGATCCCGAAAATAACAGACAAATTATTTCACGTCAGGCGGCTCAAACTTTGAAGGGCTGGTGTGAGCTGGGTAGTGTAGTTTTTCTAAATTCGAAAGCCGATCGAAAGCCCTTGGGTCTCTTCCTTCAAAAGACTACTCACTTTTGGCTGCGCCACTTCCTCCCGTTAAAATGCGCCGGTTTCCCCGACTCCCATCCTGAGATTTGTATAATCTTATATTTCACTAATAACAGTTGGTAAACAACATAATGCTGAAAATATACACTTTGACTGCCGTTTTTACATGGTTAGGGTCTTTAAACCTGGCTACATGTGAAAAATTCAATTCATAGTCTTGGATTTATGGCGTGATGTCATTTGCGGACCGCAAACATATTCATTGCGAGTGTCCAGGTTACAATACCTGTCCTAAATGAATCAAAATCAGTTTTATATTTCACAGAGCACAGGATATGCACAGCGAATCCCAGATGACGTATCTTGGTTGTAAATTACAACTCAACTTTGCGCCTCCTGGCGGCACAGCATGATTAATGCGGTAGCAGAGCACAGAATACTGAGCGCTGCATCTGTATGCCGGATAAACAGTCAACTAGACATGGCACGACGTCTTCAAAAGCTGAGAACCCACCTCTCCAAACACCACCCTTACCGGAAACAAATCTAAGTGGCTATAGCCTGGAGGCTATCGAAAAGCTCCTTGCAAAACGTTTCGAATCCCATCGCAAGGCCATGTTCGCCGAGATAAGAGCAGCTGTAGAGGCGCTAGATAAAAGAGTAGAGGCGCTAGATAAAAGAGTAGAGGCGCTAGATAAAAGGTTATCCATACAAAAGGTCATAGATAATGCCAGAGAAGTTGTTTCGCTCACATAGTGTGCTAGCCAACAGGAGCGGCAACTACAGCACCTCGAGGAGGATCAGGCTAACAGGCTGGCCAAGATAGCTAAAGTTCAAACCAAACTCAGAGGTACAGGCCCGCGAAAGGCGAAATAATATAAGAATTATCGGCTTACCGGAGGGCATTGAAGGACCCCAACCATCACTCATCTTCCCTGAGAGGTTCTGGGCAAGGAATTCCTGGTCACCCCTCCGGAATGTGACAGAGCACACCCTGCTCTCGTTTCCAAACGGGCGAAGGGACAGAGGCTGAGGACCGTAATTATTCGGATTCATAATTTCCAGCTGAAGGAGAGGACCGTCCGCGTGGCTCGAGCTAAGAGATGCTTATAACTATAAGTAGGGAGCCCCTATGGCGGTTTGACCAGGACATTTGGGTTCCTTTTAAGTTTTCACTCCATAAACCAAGAATGACAACAGCAACAAGAAATGTTTTATTTTTTGTAAATATTTTGTACAGTTCCTTTCTTTTTGATCACTCGCAGATGATTTATGGGGGATGGCCACTTTTGTTTTTCTACGCCTTTTATGTATATTATTTATACATCAAGGCTAGGCTATTTCCTTTCTTGTTTTCATTATATATACAATACATACGTTGTTTGTTGTGAGATTAATGAGGGTGTTCACCTCATTACATTATGGGGAGTGAGGGGAGGGGCGTTTTCAAAATCTATGCTCCCGATAGATTGTGTGGGTTGGACTTCCTATAGCATGTTAGTCACTAGGGTTAACAGGGTAGAATTTAGCTTAGGGGGGAGGGAGGGGATGGGTGTTTTTTAGGGGTGTAAAGGTACACATATCTGTACCGAACCGCTTCAGTGTGTACCGTACCGTACGGCTGTGTACCGAACGAATACAACGGTATGTTAACCACTAACCGCCCACCGGGCTGTTTTTTTCACAATCTAATATAATTATAATATATATTTTTTTTACAAGTCGGTTATTAATTTCAATATAGAATATTCGTTGACAGCCCTACAAGTACAATTAGTTACTGCACACTACATCACCCTTGAGTGGAACATGGAAAGCCAAACTTTCCCCCCACTGTACCAAAGACCCGTACCGAACCGTGACTTCAAAACCGAGGTACGTACCGAACCGTGGTTTTTGTGTACCGTTACACCCCTAGTGGTTTTACTGTTACATGTTTGTGTTTCCATCTGTGCTTGTGCATTTGTTTTTTCTTTATTGTCATGAGTTTATCGCAGGTCGGATAGACCTCTCGGGACCTACGTTTTTCGATCTTTGCTTGGCAACTTTGGTACGTAAATGTTATGGATGTGTTGGCAGAGGGTGAAAAAATTTACTATTCCCGCACTCACTTTTTCTCTGCTTTTATTGTCGTCAACGTTTCGGCTATTCAGCCTTCATCAGGACAGTGGCATGAAACAATGAGGTCTCACATTCATTTTATACAATTCCAAGGTCTGTTTTGGTTGATTGCATAACAGGGAGCACCTGTGCCTTCCTGTCAATAAACCAATTGGTTGAGCTTGCAGCCCCACTGGGTACTGCAGCAAAAAGAGAGACAGTTAGAAATGCAATAATTCAACCTCAGAACAAGCCCAGGTGCAAACAGATACGAGGGAGAGGTAGATATGGATTGTCAAACATGAGCACTGCTACTTTAATTTGAACACTTCGAGCCAGGGGTGAAGTGTAACCAAAAATAATCCAATTGCAAACAAGGGCAGCAACAAAGATATTACAAAAATTGTCTTTACTTCAAAAAGGGTAGCAAGTTGCAACCAAAACAAGTTCTCATAAACGAGAGCAGGTACAAAAACAACAGAGGTACCACATCAGAGCTGGTAGGGGAAGGCACAACTAATCTACAAAATAAACACTAAGAAAATGAGACTGTAAAAACGAAAACAAAGATGACAATACAAACTGAAAAACTAGACTTACTGAAAAATAGGGAGACAAGGAACGAATGACAGCGCAAGGACGAGGGTAACAGCAAGGACAGGATACTCGGGAACATCAAGACAGGTATCTCAAAACAAGGAACTCCAATAATGAACTGACAACAAGAGTAGGGAAACACACACCAGGGCCCTATTCCCCGTACCTGGCTAACTGAGTTAGCCGGATCATTTTCAGCATAGCTTGACTTAAGCCAGACATTCCCGTTCTCCGAAGTCAGATTTCCTAAATCGCTATGGCAACAGATCAGAAAGTTTGAACCTGGTCCGGAGCAGGGTTAAGTTCAGTTAGCTGGATGAACCATGGCCACGCCCTCGCAAAGCTCGCTTCCTGAAATAATTCTCAGTCTAGATCTGCATTATACCATTCTGAATTATGTTCTTGTGCTTCATTTTTCTAGAGGGGGCTTTTGAAATGTAAAATAGACCTAAAATGCTGATACTAAATTAACTTTTTCCTAAATAATGCACGTTATATATAGGTGCTAGGTGCGATGTACACATTATGTGGTTATTTTAATAACGCGCAGCATTGCAAATGTGAATCCTGCAGGGATATTTTTAATGATTGAAACCCATCGCTCGTTTGGCTCTGATTCCTTTCATATTCTCCGCTGTGGATGTTTAATGGAGCGCCTGGATTTTGTTTCATTCAAGCATAAATTGAACTGTTATGCGTGGATTGTGGCCACACCCTCGCAAAGAATGGCATGTCCCTTCCTCAGAGATCCGATTGACGAAGGAGCAATCAGTCCGATTAGCATTTCATAGAGAGAGAGTGCTTAGGGATCGCCAAGATCCTTTAGCTCATACTAATGAGTTCCTGTACGAGCGCTATATAGATTTAGCAGACAAGGAATTTTTTTTTTTATTTATTTTTTTTATTTGAAGTCTTTATTTCGAACATGCAATGAATACAACAAACAATAACAAAAAAGAAAACAACTCAATCTGCATGTTCGAAAAGGAGTAGGAAGAAGTATACACTTATTTAATCCTACCCCTTTTCCACTACTCAAATGAGTGTACTATTTTAAACATAAAAAAGAAAAAGAAAAGAAAAGAAAAGAAAAATCATTTACCTCCAAGACCTTCTCGGGCCATACCTTGTTAATCAAACACGCCGCAGCAGAGCGTTGAGTGTCACCCAGACTCTCTGCATTGCCTTGCGTTTCTTTGCCAGTGGTACCTGTCTGTACACCGTAGGCGATGCGGAGAACATCAGCAAAGCCGCTGCATGCCGTGCTGTTCGCAAAGTATATTTGGCCTTGAAGAAGTTCATGGATGACTTCATTACATTCCCTGGCCGTGTCCAAGTGAATAATCAAAGAGGGCTTCTATGGAATTGCGGGTAATTGAGTTATTCAATATTCCACCATTTAATTAAAGTGCATTTATATATCACTATTCCTTAAGGAGCTCATTATTATTATGCAGAGTTTCCAAATGTCATTGGCGCAGTGGACTGCACGCACATCAAACGAGGGTGATTTTGTGAATCGAAAAGGCTTTCACAGCATTAATGTGCAGGTAGGCCTACTTATGACAATTTCCCTCAAATTACATTGCTATAAAAACAATCATATTTATTTTAACAGGGGTCATCATGGACCTTGCAATTGCCTGCTGTATGGTACTGTACAATACCCATGACTTGACCGCAATTCATCTTAGATGATCTGTGACTCCACCTGCCTCATCACCAATGTTGAGGCCAAGTGGCCGGGCTCCGTCCACGACTCCAGAGTATTCAGAGAGTCTGCACTGTGCAACAGCTTCGAGCAAATATCATGTCATTTAGAAAATGCTTATTTCATGTAGAGGTGATCTAACATTGTATATTATATACTATAGGTCATTACGATGGACTCCTAATTGGAGACAGGGGTTATGCATGAAAGCCCTACTTCATGACCCCCTATCCAGAGCCAGCACCAGGGCCTGAAGCCCGTTTCAACGGGGCTCATGCTCGGACGAGAGCCCGGATAGAAATGACCTTCGGCCAACTGAAGGCCAGATTCACATGTCTGCGCGGGCTGCGGGTAGCACCAGACAGGGCATGTGACATCACTGTGGCCTGTGCAGTGCTCCACAATGTGGCAACACTGAGGAAGGAGAGGGTCCCAGTCATCCTGGACCATCCTGAGGATGACCTACAGCCAGTCCACTTGGACGAGCAGACCGGACAGGCTGCAAGGAACAGAATTGCCCACCATCATTTTGGTTAGGTGTTGAGTTAATTTAGGTTAATGTTGGTCATTTTACGTTTTCCTCTTTTTATGTTTGCATGTTTAATTTATATGGTTATAGGCTTTGCCACCCTCTTTGCTTTCAAGTTATACCCATTCATAGAGGAACATGTACAAGAAGAAGAAGAGATCCATGTTGTAGAATAAAGCCTTTATTTATTTTGACTGCTGTCTGCCTGTAAATGAAAGTGCACACAAAAAAGAATTTCAGTTAAGTTGCATTTCATGCCAAAGCTCACAAATACTTTAGGCAAAGCTTCACAACTTACATCCAGCTGCCGATCAAGCAATGCTATTTCCTTGTGGAGTTTGCGCATCTTGAGCCGGCGGTACTCGACGCCCGACTCCAAGAATAGGATCTCCGCCCTCAACTTGCGCTTGTATAGTGACTGGACACTTTCACGGTTGTTCTAAATTAAAAGAAAGAAAATTAATGTGTGGTGGTCAGATGGCAACTAAACTCAGACCTCCCCTCACAATGTGAGGGTATTAAATGATAACTCACCTCCCCATCCCCAGCAGAGTGAGAGGGGCCAGGCTCCGGCCGTGGTTCAGTACCTGCCTAAAGGAATGCATTGATTTAGTCCAAATACCACTCACAGGGAGTGAGTTGGATAGGAGTATTAGTTTCCACAACTTGTTTTTACCACATCACCGGAACACGCAGTCAAAGTGTCCTCGTCATCGTCTGGACTGTCCGCCTGTTAGTGAATTAGGAATTATTAGGAACTTTGGAGAATTGTCTTTGGTTTTTTAAAAGACACACACAATGAACATGTATGAATTGATGGTTTTATTTCGGTCTTTTACAAAGCAAAGCAATGTAGTAGAACATTTTATAAAAGTAAAATGACCGAAAACGTGTAGGCTGAAGCAGAGGCTTATAATTGCTATATACCCTTTTTACATTACATTATTTACCAAAAACACTGACATAATTCAGTAGATAATATTGCAATGGTTTGGGATATTTTTCAATAATCTTCTGATTATTGATTTTTTGATTGCTAAAATAGAACCATTACACAATGATGCAGCAATATCAACTTACATCAGTGGTCTCCTCTCCAACCAACATGGGTGGTGGCTGCAGCACGGTCATGGAAGGTCCAGACACTGCAAAATGTGACGATGGTTAACTAAATGAATAATTATGAAAGAAACTCATAGAATGAAGTGCACCTATACCTTTGAAATGAGGGCTCCTTGTATCACTCCCAACCTCTCCGGAGGAGCTGCCCCCAGCTACCCATGATGGGTCTACCCCTATTGTCCTGGAGGGCCAGCTCCTCTGCAGGAGTTCAATCTGGAGTCTTAGGTCTTCAAAGAGGGACGACAAGGAGACATCGTTATTTTGCTCTAGTACTAGCCGCTCATGAGACGGTATCACCTTACCAAAGCCCTCAACAGGGTCACTTTTCAACTCAACAAAGAACGTGTCACTAAGTGTCATATCACAATCTGAGCTACCAACATCATGGCTGTCACTTTTGACCTCTGACATTGCGCGTGTTACAGCACACACATGGAACACTCCTGGATGTTTCTGTACCAGCTCATCAGGGACCTCAGAAACCACAGGGATGGGAATTACAACTGGAGGAGCCAGCACTTTGCCACCAGCCAAATCATTCCCTAGAATGAATGACACACCTTTTATGGGGATGTGAGAACACACCCCCACAACAACATTGCCTGATACTAAGGGAGAGTTGAGCGAGACCTCATGCAAAGGTGTATTCACAAAGCCTCCTCCAAAGCCTTGAACAATGGCACCGGAATGCAATGAAGAATTTTCTGAAAATGGCAACATCCCATCCAGAATGAGGGACTGAAAAGCTCCTGTATCTCTCCATATTGTAATAGCATGCTTTGACTCTAGTGCACCAGCCAGGGAAACAAATCCATCCATAATAAATGTCGAGGAGCCCTCTAGCTCCCTGTCCCCACCTTTGATACTTCCCCCACCACCCTCTAACGTCAGCATAGGTGTCCTGCCTACGGTTTCTACCAGAGCCACAGTTTTTACATTTTTCTGTTTAAGCACAGGGCACCCAGCAACGATATGACCAGGCTCCTTACAGTAGAAACATATAACCCCCTTCTGGGAATGCACTAGCAGAACCACCATGCCTAGGAGTCGAGGTAAACTGACCAGCAGACATAGGTTTCGGGAAACGGCCCCCCTGAAAAGGACGCCTACCCCTGTACTCAACATGGCATACCTCTACAAAGACGGATTTGTGTGTCAACACAAACTCATCAGCCAAGACAGCAGCGTCGCCTATCTTCAATACCCTATGCTCATTTAGATGAGTGGAAACGGTATTAGGAATACAGTTTTTAAATTCCTCTAGGAGAATCAACTGTCTAAGCTGCACTTTTGACTCTACTTTCTGAGAGGTGCACCATCTATCAAACAGGTTCTCCTTCTCTTTAACAAATTCAACATACGCCTATCCCTCCGACCTGCGATAGCCTCTAAAACGCTGACGATAGGCCTCTGGGACTAACTCATAAGCCCTCAATATGGAAGCTTTAACAAGCTCATAGTCAGCACTTTGTTCAAGGGACAGAGAAGTATACGCCTCTTGCGCCTTACAAACGAGGACACTCTACAGCATCAGCGTCCAGGCCATACTAGGCCACTTCAACGTGGTTGCCACCCGTTCAAAATGGGGAAAATACCTATCCACATCCTTCTCCAAAAAAGGAGGCACCATTCTCATATTTTTGCCAACATCAAAAGCGGAACGCGACTCCGAATGGAGAGAACCCGCCTGCAAGGCAGCATGCTTAAATTTAAGCTCCTTCAGCGCACGTTCGTGCTCCAGCACGGCATACAAGTATACAATGAAATGTGGGCAAGACCACCCGCATTTCATTGTATACTTGTATGCCGTGACAAATAAAACTCTTGACTTGACTTGACTTGACAGCAACATTTGTCTCTCCTTAAGCTCACGCTCTTGTTGCTCCAGCAACATTTGTCTCTCATTAAGCTCACGCTCTTGTTGTAGCTGCTCACGGTCTTGTTGTAGCTGTTGTTCCTTAAGCTCACGCTCTTGTTGTAGCTGTTTTTCCTTAAATGCTAAGTCTCTAAGCCTCCAATCAATGGCAACACCTCCCGCCACACCAGAGAGTTGTGGAGACCCCTCAGACAAAAGAGGCTCGTCCACCTTCGCCACAAGCACACGCTCCTCAATGAGTACAGCCCTCAAAGTATCTAAGGCAGTTGTTTTTAAACGTTTCTCACTGGCAGTAAGCTCAATATCATAGTGCACAGCAAGTTTCAGAATTTGCTCCTTGGTAAACCTCTCCAACAGCTCATCAGAAGGGTTACCAATAAAATCCTCTACGGTAGCCATCCTTACTGTACCAGTCACCACACACTTTACAGTTTGGTACCAGAGCTCAAAACCACCCCAGTATACACATAACTATCTGAAGAACCACGAAGAACCACTGAAGAACCATGAGGACCGCCGACGAACCACTAAAGAACCACTGAAGAACCACAAAGGACCATAAAGAACCACGAAGAACCATAAAGAACCACTAAAGAACCACTGAAGCACCACTGAAGCACCGCTGAAGCACCACTGAAGCACAGCAAATGGCACACCATACAAGAGAACCAACGCCCTTCAGCAACACAAACCAATTGAGGCAAAACCCCCTGTGTTACACAAAAAAAAATAACAAACAAATTCAAACACGTGCCCCTTATAATCTGATGTGACTACTCATAGCTTCTACATCTACACTGCAGTCAATGAAGGACTGCCAGGCCCACCACATGTCTAAACAAAAAAAAATAACTTACATCAGGCCCTAACACACTAACTGTATTTTCTGGCACCCTAACCTACCTATACTGAAGCTAAAGCACTGTGGACCTAACCCTCTTCAACCACACCTGCTACCAGCCAAAGATCATATTGACCACAAACCTGTCAAGTATATGGTATGGTACAAGACAAGTAGATGGTACTAATCCCTTCTATGACTGCCCCAGGGGTAAGTGGTACACAGGAAGCTACAAACAGCCAGCAAATAATGACACTACCTACCTGTGGTGTCCACTAAACTAAATATTTTAACAGCATACAAGTAGTCAAATCAAATCACAAAGTAAGGGCATACTCACCTGTTTGAAGACCGGCTCAAGCCCCCACGTTATACAACACCTGATCACTACCCAAACTACAGCACCAAGACACACCATGTAAGATAAAAAAAACACACACAAAAAGATCCTTCACTTTTTTTTTTCTTTTTTTTTTTCCAAATGCAATTTGCCTAACAAAAAAATCTAGTGGTAATGTTTTCCAAATTCACTCCCGGACGAGCACCCAATTTGTTACGACCCTGGCTCAGAGGGAAGCAACATAAGGGGACACAGACACCAACGGTCTATGTTGAAACCAAAAGACTATACTTATTATGATATCTAGCTTAAACTAAAGATGAAAGTGGTGGAAGAGTGGGAGACCCTGTTCCAACAGTGTCTTCCAGCAGCAGTCTCAGTGCATGTGTGGGTGGGGGAGGGCCTTTGAGCCCTGCCAGGCAGGTGTCCAATTAGCAGCAATCAGCTGCAACACAGGACACAGGACTAACCAAAAGCATGGTACATAACAGAACAGTTATCCGCTCCCGGGGACGGAACGCAGTGTTCTCACTACACTACTTTTTGGGCAATCGTGCTCGGAAACAGCCCCGGATGCCTAGTGTGAAAGCTGCCTAAAAGTACAGTCACGCTAACAAGGACTATAATGTTTTTTTCACTTAATTTCTTTTCAGCTCAAAGCTGGATGCCCCTCTAGCTCATGGAACTCCCAACAGTCCTTAAAGCTTGAGATTCTCCCCTCTGTTGCAGAGTTTAAAACCTTGATCTCTAACCATTGTCAATCAAGTTGTACGTGTTTTAATTCGTTTTTGGATCCTTGCTCTTTGCCTCGTCTTATAGTTATGATTTTATATGCTTTTATTTATTTATGTATGTACACTCAACGTGCCTTTAGAGTTTAAATAACGTTTTGAAATGAAAGCCTGGGCCAGAGTCTTCATACCTGTAGCATTAGCTGCTGCACTGCCTCTAGCAGTGGGAGGTGGGATGCCACTGGCCGGAGGTTTTCTTCTGCCAACAGCAGGCAGCTTTAATCCTACAGTGGGAATACAGGGAAAGACCAGGGCCCTCATTTATCAATGGTGCGTACGCACAGATATGTGCGTAACCCGTGCGTACGATCATTTCTAAGCAAAGTGTGGAACTTATCAATTTGAACGTGTGCTTGACTTTGTGCGTATATTTACACACAGCTCCAACCGTGCGTACCTGGCGCCCGGTGGTAGAATATGAAGACTACAACGTGGAAATAAGCTTCCGTGCATTCTTTTCAACACTGCTGTGTTCTGTAGTATGACCCGTAATTCATTATAGTCCATTGTAAAATAGCGACAGTAATGTAATTATGGTCAAACCCTATAAATATAGCATTTGGAATAAGTCTCTTTCCGAATGAATGCAGCATGGTTTATATATAGGGTTATCGGAATACTATGGGGTGCACTGACTGGGCTCTGCGGGGAACTGTTTTCAGAGATAGCAGATAGAAATGAATGAATGAGGGGCAGTCTAATTGCCGAGAGAACATAAAAAATATTAACTAGAGTCCGCTATACCCGAGACACCTCCTTCATTTGTACCGCAATTTAAGACCGAAATTGGAGCGTGGAACAAAACGCTGACATACATTTGTGGCATAATAAACTGTAAACGACATACACATTTGCACTGAACATTATACCTTTGTCTTTTTGCCATTTTATTATAAAACCAGAGACAAGCGTCTCTCTCTCGTATCGGTCTATCTTACATTAGAGTTCACATTTGAAAATGTGTTTAAATAGAGGCCTTGTACTGAATGTTTGTGTATTTCTTTGTCTTTCAACATGGCTGCCTGTAACATAGCGGCCATTGTTTTGAACATGGCATTGGAAGGGACAATGGTTGCTATGTGCAAAACGATGGTTGCTATGTGTAGATATGAGAATTATTTCAACAGGAAAATCCAGTGGAACAGTAATATGCTTTTCCAATGTTTCACATCTCAACCTTGGTGCTAAACCAAAAATAAAGGGCACATCAAAGCCTCTCTCTCTCTCTCTCTCTCTCGCTCGCTCTCGCTCTCGCTCTCGCTCTCGCTCTCGCTCTCGCTCTCGCTCTCGCTCTCTCTCTCTCTCTCTAATTGCTTAAAACAATCAATAACGCACAACACCAACACTGGTCTTATAATGTATGAGGGTGCAGGCTATGACAAAATGCAGTATGCAATGTAAACACACTAAAGACCCTTTCACATGCTGCATGTACAATCTTGTTTTTTGCTTATTTCACACTGTATTGAATACCATTGATTAACCCTAATTCATTTAATTTCAAACCTTTATTTTAACTAGAAAAAAGTTCAGATTGCCCTCATTCGCAGCGATGTCGGGTATAACAAGAAATATTTTGAATAGATATTTAAATGATCATCTTCATACACAGGAGGAGATATTGTCTCTTTCTGCATCCTGCCCTGCTCTACCTAGGAGCCACCCCTCCTAAACCACAGGCAGTATTTCCTAGCGAGTCCTGTTGCAAAGCTTAGTCAAAGAATAGTTGGGAGGGAAGCAATCTTTCAAAACTTTTAAATTCATTGTTGCATCTATATTTAGCACATATTTTAGAATTTCAGTAGAAAAAAATAATAATTAAATAACAGTACTCAGTATAACAGCACTCAGTATAACATTACTCAGTATAACAGTACTTAATAGTCCTCAGTATAACAGTACTCAGTATAACAGTACTCAGTATAGCAGTATAATAGTACTCAGTATAACAGTATAACATGCAAATAAAATACCATTACCACCAGACAGAAAAGGGCATTGTTTGACTCTGAGGGAAAAAGGGCAGATGCTCAAGTACCCCTTGGGCCCTATGTGTGTGAGTAAAGACAACTATTGGAAGAGAGGACTAGAGAGAAAGGCTTTATTTAAACCATGAAACTGGTGTTTGAGTGTCATCCCCATGCACATTCAAGTCAGTCTCCACCCTCGGCCACCGGCACGGCCCATCATGATATTGGAGATGGATCGAGCAATAGACTGTTACTGTACCACCCATGTAGCTGTCAAAGCTCCATCACAAATGCAGTTATGTGAATAGAAAGGTTCTTGTATATGCTCTCGTATTATTGTTTATATACCGTAGGCTACCTAATACCGACATCAAAATAGATTGTATGCCTCTACAAATCATATGCAGGTAGAACATTTACGGAAAATCCGTCGCGATTTGGAATGAAATTGACGGAGAACTTTAATCCCTGGGTATTAATCGAACGAAACGAAGAAAAAGCAGTCATATTCCAGCATGGTTATTAATGACACCAATGGCAAACAGTGGTTAACGGTCTTTATTAGTGTTTGCGCTGCCCATGCAGCAATGGTCTTTAGGAAGTTAATAGATCATATCCAACTGTTTCCGACATCACCGTGTACATGTCTGTCAGCCTGTTGTGTATTTCTCTCAGGCGTTCGCTCGGCTTAGTCCACTTTTCCACATTTCATGGGGGTGTTTCATTACCATATATGGTTAATTACGGGCGGTTCTATATGCAAATACGTAAAACCATGCACGAGCGTGGAGCGTAGATCAAGTGATGTTTTTCAACACAGAGTACTTGCAGGTGTGCGTGGGACAAGTCTACGCACGTGTGATGAATCCCGATTTTTCTGTACGTACACACTTTCTAAGAATTGTTGATAAATGAGGGCCCAGGAGCATGGAGTCAGTTTGTCTCGCGTTCTCTCTCTCACACACACGATTTGGGACAGACAGGATCCTACCTGGAATGGAGTGGTGCTGGTGGTCGGTGCTGCCGGGGCCTATCAAAGACAGAAGCCAAAGAAAACCAAATTCTCAATTTTTTACAATCTTTTTTATTTAATTTTTTTAAGGAAATTGTCGCCCATTTTTAAGATTCCACATGTTTTTTCTCCCCAGGAACAACCCGTTTTGGGTGTGAAGTATATAACTACAGCTCCAAACTGACCTGAATTTAAAGTTCTGTTTATTTGTCACATAAGGTACATGTACGTTATAGTCAGAGGTGTAACGTACCTGAGTAATTGTACTTTGTTACAATACTTAAGTACTGTTTTGGGGGATTTGTACTTTACTTGAGTATTAGTAGGTTTGTATACTTTGTACTTTTACTCCATTACATTTCAGAGAAAAAAAACATACTTTTTACTCCTTACATTTAAAATGCAGACCTACAAAGTACAAATCTCACAGGTCCAACCATTTTAATTAGTATATTTTAATTGTTTATCTGGCCGAACTAACGTTAACGTTTTGAATCCTGCGACCGCAGGTAAACAGCCAATAAAATCCCCATCAATGGAAAATGAACCTGCCCCTGTCATGGTTTTTGCCTTATTTCACCTTTCTGTGAGGGACAGCTGTTTATTTTTGCTTTATTTCACCTCTCTGTGAGGGATGGCTGTCAATCTCTGTTCCCTGTGGTTAATTGCCTCATGGGTCGGCAGGTGTGTGGGCTTGATTGCACCTGATGCAGTGCAGCTGTGCCTATGGCCATGTGGAGTTTATTTAAGTTTGGAGATTGCAGTGTCAACTGCTTTTTCATTTCCAGTGTTGGCTGTCCTTTTGGTCACGCTCATTATATTGAAGTGTAGTCTGATCTCTGATACAGAATTTAGCTTTATGGTAGTCATTCTTATTTTAGGCTACTCACGTGATTCTACACATAAACTCATTTAGTGGAGGTTTATTGTTTTACTTTTTCCAATATAAACTCCTTTATTAGGAGGTGTCCTTGTGGCTTATTTACCTTTATACTATACCTCTTTATTGAGAGTAGTCCTGTTTTTTGGGACTTGATTTATTTTCTTAATGACTCACTTTGAGATTTCCACCTGTAAAGGTTGTTTTCTGTTGTTAAATTTGTCCCCTCTCCTAAAATATCTGTGTAAGCAGTCTAGTGGTTGTCCATTTCATGGATCTGCTCATGTCCATGTCATGTTCTGTTCCGTTAGTGGCTCTGCTTGGCATCACACTGCACTCGCTCGCGTACGTGCACGCGCACTGAATAAACCACAAATGTACCTTTAATACCAGTATTAGTCTGACCACACCCCTCATCAGCTTACCTTCATAAGCAGGTGTGTGGTCACCTGCTCTCCTCCTCCTTCTCGCTTTCACCACAAGGAAGTGCCTCGGTAGTACCCCACTTGACGTGTTGTTGTTAGGGGAAAGGTAGTTAGTTTACAAGGAGTGATACGTTGACATCATATCTTTATTTTCTCTCTCACTATTTTTCGAGAAAATACGGCGATATTGTCTTCGTACTGGAGTGTCTAGAAGATGATGATCATTCTAAAAACCCTCCACCGGTTTTCGTATTGGGAGCACGCCGCTGCATGCTTCTCAACTGCAGTTCCTTGCTGTGTTTGTTGGGGTGAAACCTGTCAGGCCACAGCTGAACTGTCGGACATGCCGCTGTTGTGAGAAGCGGTGCGTTCCAGGTTGGGTGAGTAGTGTTTGCTGGCGGGCTCCACTTGTCTGTTAGTGCTATGGGGGCTACTTGACAAAGTTTATGGAAACCGGCCCCAGGCTAGGGTCCTTTGTTCAGCCACCTAGGCGACAGAAGGCCTTGGTCTGAAGACCATTATAGTTTTAACTAGTGGGCCGCGACCATTGACACTGGTGATCCCTGTGTGTTCTGGACGAGTGGATTCTCTCTGTCACCGTGTTAAGGCCCCATCTTTCATATCCAAATGAGAGTATTCCTTCACGAGGGGATATGTGCATGTAATGTGCGATAGCGGCAGATTCATGTTCAAAGTCAGCTACACAGGCCAGTTGGTACTGTGCTGATTCCGTCGGGTGTGGTAAAGTCACCGTTGTGAAGCGGTGTTGACATCTTGTTTTCTCTCTTCTCTTAAAAAGTGAGGAGAGGTTCAGAACGGCGGCCTGTCTGGGTGAGTGTTATGTCATTGTTTACATGTTCATAGCTTACGGTTAGCCAGTCAGCTGTTAACTGCTGCGTTAGCCTGCTGGATCGCTGCATGGCCTGCTTAGGGCCTACTATTAGCCAGTCAGCTGTTAGCTGCGGGGCTAGCATGGCGTGGTCGCTAGGTAACGTTAGCTTGCTGCTATAGGCCATGGCTGGCGCGGGGTAGCTTAGCTTCTCGCGCGCCGCCGTGAGCTCGCTTCTGATCGCGTGCGTCGTTAGCTCGGCGTCTCGCAAGCAGAAGCAGTAGCACCCGAACGGTTGGAGCGGCCGTTAGCTTGATGCTATTCTGTTGAACGTGCTTTGATTTTAACATGTTTTACACTCTTGACCGCGACGTCATCCTTGACAGGGGATGTTTCGTCGACCCTGCCCTGAGCCTGGACGGCAAGGTTGCATCAACGGGGGACTGTAGTACGGGTTGGGGCGGTGACGCTACCCAGTTCGGACAACACAGGAGCGGCTGTGTTCCTACGGTGTCTGTGACTGCACTTCGCTGATCTGCGTTCCGGGTAGGAACGGGGTTGACCAGACCTCATAACACGTCTTCTGGTTTTACTTTGCTAAATGTATTGTGAATAACAGTGTTTTTTCCCAAAACGTGTGTTGTTGCAATGCATTTAGGATACGTTGCGGGTTATGTGTGAGCTGTTTTTTGTCACTGGCAGTTAGCTTCTCCGTGCAAATCGGGATGTAATGATCTGGTTGTTGTGTGAGAAACATCATGGTGTTTATATCTACCGTGTACTCACAACTAAGGTAACTAACCTATGAAGCTATGCTTGGTGACAAGTGAGTAAAAGAATGTTCTTTCTCAGACTGTAATGACAATGAACAGTGTGTTCACACATTAACAGGTTTTCCTGTTTTAACTGGCCGTATTGAGGGTAAAATAGGAGGATTGTGTTTCCCCCCCGGTTCCCTGGGGACTTTTTCATCCTCCTATCAGACATGTTGTGCATTAATTGTGTCTTTTGTGTGGTAGGGATACGATGTAACTCTTAGCTTGATTGCTGAGGTTGTGCTAAATCTGCTGGAGAAACTTATTTCCTAAAGGGAAATTGGTTTGGTTGCTGTCATGTGTGCTTAGCAAGGCCTGTGGTCGATACTAATCAAGAATGATGTATTCTCTCATTGTGAAAAAAACGGCGTTCCTCTGTTGAGTGTTTTTGCCATTTTTTGTAGGTGATGATGGGTTGTGTGTGTCATGTGACCTACAACTGGGTTGTACTGGCCACAGAAGCACATGTGTATGTTGGACCGGGGTTCTTAGAGCCCTCTCTATTCTGTGTTTTTCCTTAGTAAAAATCAGATAGCAGGTTAGCTCATGCGCTGTGTGGAGCTGTGAAACGCTTCATAGAGCTGACTATGACTGTGTCATATTCTCTTTTTGTCGTTACATCGTATCATGGGTGTGGGGTCGTAAAGGGGTGAACTGGTAACCTTTCCTCTCCCCATTGTTCTGTCGGTCAGGGGTACACCCCCTGTCCTTCAAGGTTCCCGTCACGTGGCGGTTCGGCACGTTACGGGGGGGGGGAGGGAGTTCCTGGTCCCACGGCCTGGTATATTGGGCGTGTGCACCGCAGGAATTCCCCCGCCATAGAGTACGTCACCGTGCGCGTCTCTGTTGGTAGGACTTCCGTGTGCTGTTCAGGTCCATGTGATGGATCTGTTTTCAGGGGGGGTGGTCAGGGCTCCTCCTCACCAAGCGCCTATTCAGGCCTTCTGTGAGTTCGGACTCCTTCTTCCATGTGAGGAAGCCTCCATCAGAGTACAGAGCCTTCCTCCTCAGATTGTCAAAGTGAGTGGACCCTCTAGAAGGGTCCTTTTCTATTGTATGTATATTCGATTCAATTCGTTTATTGAGTGTGTATGGGTTCAGTGCCTCTTCCCCGGAGGCCCTAAAACCAGTTTTTTACATGGCTCAAGGTGCAATATATTCTTTTCAATCTGTACAGCTCGCGTGGGAAGTCTCTCTGGGGATCCCCGTCTCTTTCCTATGGGAGGGTGGTGGGATGTAAAAATGTGAACATTTTTTACCCCGGCTGTGTAGACTGGGATACATACTGTTGATGCTTCCTTCTTCTATTCCAGAAGTGTTGGAGTTAGGGAGTGTCACACCCCTCTTGTCGTTCCCCTGGGCGCCTTGGGGATTCAATGACAGGTCTAAATAGCCTGTTCATTGATGGGGGTGTGTCCCGACGCACGTATAGTGCTAGCTCGCTGTAAACAGGCGATTGACTGGCACGCCTTGGTTGCTTGTGGTTGAAACAGCGTTTTTATAAAGCAACTGAGATGGGGGTTTTTCCTCTTCCGACGACCACATCCCATGACCTGGGTGGGTTGTCGACGGATTCTCGTTCATGTCTGGGGGATGATGACGGGATGGATCTGAACATATGTGGTGGGGTCTCACGCCCTTGGGGTGGGCCACCAGGCGCGGTTCGTCCGAACGTCTGGGTGGCGCCTTCTTTTCATGTTAAGATCAACACGCATATCTGCCCTTCTCCTGGAGTAGGCATGTCGGCGTGGTTAGGGCACGGGACTGGTTCTGGTCACGCTGGTCCAGATCAGTTGAACCCGTTGTCCGCCGGGGATGCAGATCTGCTGTTCTGGTACCCTGAGGGACTTGGGCTTTTTTCAGGGGGGAAAATGCCAGGTCGGTCTGGGTGTCACAGGGTTAAGCGCTATGGAGACCCTGGTAGGGTATGTTTTTACTCAGCACTGTCGTCATGGCTTACAGCCATGCCATTCTGTACGCGCTCGATCTCGTCGGATCTCGGCCGCTACACAGGTTGGTCCTGGTTAGTACTTGGTTGGGAGACCGCCTGGGAATACCAAGTACGGTGTGCTTAGGGGGTGGTTTTTTGACCTCCTCTGGTGACCCTGTGCTTCCCGTACCGCCAGGCCCGGTCCGAAGTGATGTTTGCGACCCGTAGGCCTGGGTTAACCCTTTTTGGAAACTGAAACACTTGTACTGCGGTATAGCCGGTGTATACCCGCAGGTGTGTTTTGGAGTTTTTTCTTGAGGGGTTATAGGAACAACCACTGCATTGGGTAACACCGAGGTGGTTGATTCCCTGGTGTGTTGGTGCAGTGTGAACTCCCGGGTTCACCGTTTGAGGGTGCCCCTGCACGTTCATGACGTCTGCCAATCGTGTCAGCCTTCTCTGCCTCGACCCCTCTGGGTGGGGGTTTTTAAATGGAGGCTTGGTCATGCAACAACGCCAGCATACGCCCCTTCCGCCGGGGCAGCTGTGTTCAGCTGTCCCCTCTGGCGCCTGTCTCGTCCGCAGTCTCCAGGCTAGGGTTAACAGCCTGTTGCCTGGTTTTTCCCCGGTGCGCTGCCTGCTTCCGTTGGTTAACCTTTTTTTGTGTGCTTACGGCCATGCTGACTGTCTGTTCTGCAGGGTCAGTGTGCCAGGCGGTGTACTGTTGGGGGGACGGGGCCCGCTCGGCTTACGGCCATACCGACCTGAACACGCCCGATCTCGTCCGATCTCGGAAGCTAAGCAGGTTCTGGCCTGGTTAGTACTTGGTTGGGATACTGCCTGGGATTACCAGGTGCAGTAACTGGGGGGCCTTTGTCCGAATACGCTGGCGATGTGGGGGGCGGGGCACTACGTGCCCACCTGGTGGGGTCTTGATGCTGGCATCATGGACTTCTCCGGGCCCCCATTCCAGGGAGTCCAGTCCTTTTGGTGGGTCTGGGTCTTCCTTCGCGCTCCGCTGCTACGGCCTTGCCACGGGGTTGGGTTTGCCCTTGACCCCGTGATTCTGGGGGCAGTAACGAGGTTGTTCCTCCGTTCGTTCCCGGGTGGCATGCGGGTTGTGCGTGTGTGTAGTCGTGGGGTCAAGCCACGGTCTGCTCACCCTGTGCGTTAAGTTGCTTGAGTGCCTCTTCGCACGGTCGGGTCCGTCGCCTTCCCGTGAAGCCCCTAATAGGGGGGATGCCCTCCATTAGGGGGGGTCGGGGGGGCTCGGCCCTCCCTGTTCTGATGGTTTTGGGGGGCTGTCAGCGGGGTGTATTTGTCAGCCAGCGGCTCCGCTTGGCCTCCCATTGTGCAGTGTGATGCCAAGCAGAGCCACTAACGGAACAGAACGATAGGTTATGACTATAACCAAGTTCTGTCAGTTAGTGGTGACGCTTGGCATCAGACGGCCGCTGCAGCCCTTGACCTCACCTTGTGGTGAAAGCTTGGGAAGGAGGAGAGCAGGTGACCACACACCTGCTTATGAAGGTAAGCTGATGAGGGGTGTGGTCAGACTAATACTGGTATTAAAGGTACATTTGTGGTTTATTCAGTGCGCGTGCACGTACGCGAGCGAGTGCAGTGTGATGCCAAGCGTCACCACTAACTGACAGAACTTGGTTATAGTCATAACCTATCGTTTCTGTTATCTGCTCATGACACACACACACACACACACACACACACACACACACACACACACACACACACACACACACACACACAATACCCATGCTGATTGGTCCTTGTGCAACACTAGAAAGCTGGGATATTTTCAGGGTACTCCAGTATTCTGTCTTTAATATTGTGATATTATTCAGGATACACCATTCTGTTTTTAATATTGTGATATTATTCATGCTGTGATGTGAATGCCGTCCATGTTAGTTTACCTTTAATGGAGAAGTGCATTAAATAATTGTAATGCAAAAAAAAATGTCTGTTTCATTTCAGCATGGTCTATCGCAGAACACATTCCATTGTGGGCAGAGTGTATGCTTGGTTTCATTCCAGCCTTGCCTAAACACCAGCTGATGATTTCACTAATTGGCTCACCTCTTCAACTAACTCACCTGGTGCAATGTAAAGTTAAAATGAAAACTTGGCCCACGATGGAATGAGTTTGAGACCCCTGGTATATCCCTTTAAAAAAAATTACTTTTACTTCTTAGTACTTAAAGTACATTTAGAAGTAGGACTTTCTTACTTTTACTCAAGTGTGTTTTTAGCCAGATACTTTGACTTTTACTTGAGTCAGATCTTGAGACGGTACCCATACTTTCACTTAAGTATAATTTCTGGGTACTTTTTACACCCCTGGTTATAGTGAAACGCTTGATTCTGTATGACCCTCCTGAAATTGTGCTTCATACATTAAAAAGTTAAAGAAATAAAGACCAAACACTACAAAATATACAATATTAGGGGTGTAGCGATTAGACCCCACAGCGATTTACGATTCTTCAGGCAACGATTCAATGCATCATGAAATATCTTCTATCAGTTAATTCCCCAAATATTTTTAATACACATGTGGCTGGGGGAACTGATTGCTCAACAGATTGCAGAATGGGTACAAATTCAGTACAGCTCAATACAAACAACTGCTAAGAGGATGAAGACCAGAAAAATTATTTTGTCTCGTTTACATAAGGGTCCACCATGAATGGACTATATGTCAATAAAAACAATACACCAAGCTTTAAGTTAGCAGGATATTCCATTCCCAAAAAGTGCCAGATTTTAGATTTCAGACATTTTATGTATTAAGTGATTAATGCCTACTGTGGCAACGTTGTAGCCAACAACTACTAGGCCTAACAAAAAAGGCAGTGACATTGAACTACTGCTACAAAAGCTTAACTTTAGCTTTTGCCCCTTTTATGCATACAATGCCTATGTTTTGGCTAGTGTTGCTCTTCTAGAAAAATAATCATTTCAGGGTTGCCTAATGAAATACTGTACACCTCCAGTACAGAAACATTGTTTTATGAGTTTGCATGTTAGGTAGACCATTGATTGACAGATTCTGCCAATTACGTCACACCGCTTGCACCCAGCTCTGCTGTTCTTATCACCAATTGGAAGCACATATTTGCTTTTTTACTTTTGGAAAGTCCTAACCTTGTTCCCAGCTTTATCTCATGAGATAAAGCCTGGTAAAGCACTACAGCCAAAAGTGTGAATCGGGTAGAATGTCCCTCCCCTGGAAGCTGCCTCCGAACGGACCAATCACAACATAGTGTTCATGAAAATGCATTCCCCCCAGAAACAACCTTGTTATCGCTGCCTTGTCCAGCCTCACGATACTACATGTACAAAAGGCTGGGAGATTTAGGAGACTGTCCATTTAGACACTTGTTGAAAGTGAACGTTAATTAACTTGAATAATTATTTCATTTTCATTTATTAATCCTGTAAGATTCAGATTGTTAGAAGTCAATGTTATAAAAGTAAGTGCCCGCAGTTCATTGTATTATATATCAAGTGTACTAGAAATTCTTTGCAACGAGGAAATATTGTGCACTTCACACGTTTCGATAATTGTTTTGTTGAAAATGTCCACCGATAACTCCATTGTCTTGTTTTCGAGATTTATGAGCGTCTACTTGTTTTGTTTCGCTGGGGACTAAACAGATCAGGGCTGACCGTAAACGGAAAGCCTGTATCCGGTATTTCTGTACTTCCGTTTTCACACTTTAGGAGGCATAGCTTTTCCAGCCTAGGAAAGTCTGCCATTCCTCTATGCGAGACTTTTCCGAGACAGTAACGTTAAGTTAATTTAACTTATTCTAGTCTTATCAATAGCAATAGATTTTAGAACACCTAGATATGGGGTGGGGATATGTAACGTTAATGCCACAAAACGAATGCCTTTGTTAATCATAACGTTGATGCAGTAGCGTATGTTGTTGTGTTGGCTGTAACTGACATGAGAATAACATAACGCTGCACACATTAAAATTGCGATTCTAATCGATTATAACATTTTCAAATCGATGCAGTTGAATCGTCACCTTAGGATCGATGCATTGTTACACCCCTATACAATATACAAAACGAAAATGTACAAAATGCAAAAATGAGGTTGTGCAAATCTGAGACATGCTCCTTAAAAAACTCTTAATTGGCACCGACCCGGCCCCGGGACGTTTTGAGGACGATTTGCCCACTGGAGCGACGCGCCACTTTGGCAACCTCTAGCGGCTCGGTGTGGATATTTTTAAATACACTATATATTGAATTAAATCCCCATTTGTTGCCTGTCGATTGCCGTTTCAGGCAACAAAATCCGTTCAGCGGTTCTCGAGTTACATGCCGATATGTGAGGCGTGTGCCAAAGTCTTTAGCAGACTTAAATTTTTTTCGAATACCACTCCCGACTCCCGAGGCTCTAACTCAGTCAATTATTTGGCGATCTTATTTGACAGGATTGTAAGCAATGAGCGTGGCTTTCCAATGATACCCCACGTGGGGATGAGCGAATAAGGGATCTAGGTGTAGAGTCACAAGCGAAAACAGAAAGTAAAACATTTGCTGAATGCATTAGAGTCTATGAGAAAATGGAAACCTGCAGAGCTTTTTTTCCTCTCACATTTGACCAAAATCGCCCCCAATCACACATTTCTGAACGGATTTTTATCAAATTTGGACAGATACTACACACGACTTCAGGTTATGGACACAGGGTGTTAGGGTAGGGCGATATGGCCTGAAAATAGAATCTCCGATTTGTTCACACCTCATCCGATTTGAATCGATTTTTTTCTCTTAAAAACTAGAAACGCCAATGAAATCATTCAAATAAGCTTTGTTTTTATTTGACACAAAGATTATCAAAACAAGATGAATTTCGCTATTGGGATTGAAGTGCAAACCAAACTTTCACCAATCTTCACTTAAAAAAGATATATATATATACAAGTTTACTCTTGATCAAACAAATATGAATGTCCCTATTGGGATTAATAGTGCAATAACATGCTTTTTCACCAAACTTCACTTAAAACAAAGGTGCCTCTTGATCATCAAACAAGAATGAATTTAGTAAAGTACAAATCTAACTTTCACCAAATCTAACTTTTTGTAAAATAAGAAAATTCATTTTTTTTAAATCGTCCTAAATCATGCATTCGAATTCCCAGCCCTAGGTTAGGGTACCAATACTTACCATACCAATACTTTTTGGAAATATACTTTTGGATATTGCAACTACTACAGAAAAACGTGAGTACACAAGTTCAGACCTATGTTACTCTATTTAATTAGCACTAAAAGTGAATTCTTTATTGCCTCAGAAACTTCAGAATGTTATCTTTCAAAAGAGACCAGGCTCATGCATGTGCTATATAAGTATAGTAGTATTGGTTTGCAAAAAAGGTATGCAGTCCTCAAGTTCAAGTTAAAGAATTGCCACTTTTGGGGGCACCAGTTAAGAGGTTAAAATGGAGAATTCAGAATTGTAGTAATCAAGAGAGAACAGTTGAATTTGCGATGTGTCATCAAGGTGTTTGTTAGGTCTTGTAACAAGAGTTATTTAAAAAATCATTAACCACATTCTTATTCAATCATTAAATCAGGATGTCTGGGGTGCAGGACACCCGAATTCCCCTTCAACCTAGCATGTTACGGTGTGACCTCACTTTAAGCGATCATACATTTTCATTCCTCTGAACCAACAGTAGTTAATAACCTGCCAATATCAAGTTAATTTAAAACTAGAACAATAATAAAGTATACCTCCTGTGAAGCAGTAGTCCTCGCAGCCTCGTCTTGGGCCTTCCTCCTAGTCACAGGTAGGCCAGAACGTGCTGGAAGAGTAGATGCTGGCTGGCATTTCAGTAGCTGGAAAGCAGCTTGCCTAGGAGGCAACAAGGATCTAGCACCCGGGAATTTGCGTTCACCTATTTTGTTTGCCAGGGGGGGGGGGACTTGTGTGACCGACACGGCAGGGGAATCACCATACAGCCTTTGCTGCACCTTGGTGGTCCTTCCCGTTTGCACGTTTTAGACTCAGGCATGGGTGTGGACGCAAACAAAGGGGGGACGACTTCAACTCTAGGGAGAAATCAGAATTGTCGGTCAGAGCAATTATTGTCAACATCAGCCTCGACTTCTGTGGTTGTATTACTGAGACGTGATTGAGGGATATCAATGGTGTTGTTCTGACAACCATTAGTGGCAACATCAGCCTTGGTCTCTGTAGTCCTGTTGTTGGATGGAGGAAGAACTAAGGTGTTGCTCTCAGAACTACAAGCTTGAACAACAGCATTGATTTCTGTGGTTGCGTTGTTGAGATAGTTTGAAGGATGCTTAAAGGGGTAAAGCTCAAAGGGGTAAAGGGGTCCCTCCCAATTGGGCGTGCTCAAGGTACTATCGCAGGTACTACTGGCTACTGTCGTGTTGTTGGATGGAGGAAGCTCAAAGGTGTCATTCTTGGGGGAAACCCATGGAGCGCCAGCCCCTGCAGCTGAGCAAAGCTGGCTCAAAGCAGGGCAACTGTCAGAATTGTCGGTCTGAGAGCAATTATTGTCAACATCAGCCTCGACTTCTGTGGTTGTATTACTGAGACGTGATGGAGGGATATCAAAGGTGTTGTTCTGACAACCATTAGTGGCAACATCAGCCTTGGTCTCTGTAGTCCTGTTGTTGGATGGAGGAAGCTCAAAGGTGTCATTCTTGGGGGAAACCCATGGAGCGCCAGCCCCTGCAGCTGAGCAAAGCTGGCTCAAAGCAGGGCAACTGTCAGAATTGTCGGTCTGGGAGCAATTATTGTCAACATCAGCCTTGACTTCTGTGGTTGTATTACTGAGACGTGATTGAGGGATATCAAAGGTGTTGTTCTGACCGATTAGTGGCAACATCAGCCTTGGTCTCTGTAGTCCTGTTGTTGGATGGAGGAAGAACTAAGGTGCTGCTCTCAGAACTACAAGCTTGAACGACAGCATCGATTTCTATGGTTGCGTTGTTGAGATAGTTTGTGGGATGGTTAAAGGGGTAAAGCTCAAACGGGTAAAGGGGTCCCTCCCAATTGGGCGTGCTCAATGTACTATCGAAGGTACTACTGGCTAGTGTCGTGTTGTTGGATGGAGGAAGCTCAAAGGTGTCATTATTGGGGGAAACCCATGGAGCGCCAGCCCCTGCAGCTGAGCAAAGCTGGCTCAAAGCAGGGCAACTGTCAGAATTGTCGGTCTGAGACCAATTATTGTCAACATCAACCTTGACTTCTGTGGTTGTATTACTGAGACGTGATTGAGGGATATCAAAGGTGTTGTTCTGACAACGATTAGTGGCAACATCAGCCTTGGTCACTGTAGTCCTGTTGTTGGATGGAGGAAGAACTAAGGTGCTGCTCTCAGAACTACAAGCTTGAACGACAGCATCGATTTCTGTGGTTGCGTTGTTGAGATAGTTTGAAGGATGCTTAAAGGGGTAAAGCTCAAAGGGGTAAAGGGGTCCCTCCCAATTGGGCGTGCTCAAGGTACTATCGAAGGTACTACTGGCTACTGTCGTGTTTTTGGATGGAGGAAGCTCAAAGGTGTCATTCTTGGGGGAAACCCATGGAGCGCCAGCCCCTGCAGCTGAGCAAAGCTGGCTCAAAGTAGGGCAACTGTCAGAATTGTCGGTCTGAGAGCAATTATTGTCAACATCAGCCTCGACTTCTGTGGTTGTAATACTGAGACGTGATTGAGGGATATCAAAGGTGTTGTTCTGACAACGATTAGTGGCAACATCAGCCTTGGTCTCTGTAGTCCTGTTGTTGGATGGAGGAAGAACTAAGGTGCTGCTCTCAGAACTACAAGCTTGAACGACAGCATCGATTTCTGTGGTTGCGTTGTTGAGATAGTTTGAAGGATGCTTAAAGGGGTAAAGCTCAAAGGGGTAAAGGGGTCCCTCCCAATTGGGCATGCTCAAGGTACTATCGAAGGTACTACTGGCTACTGTCGTGTTGTTGGATGGAGGAAGCTCTAAGGTGTCATTCTTGGGGGAAACCCATGGGGCGCCAGCCCCTGCAGCTGATCAAAGCTGGCTCAAAGCAGGGCAACTGTCAGAATTGTCGGTCTGAGAGCAATTATTGTCAACATCAGCCTCGACTTCTGTGGTTGTATTACTGAAACGTGATTGAGGGATATCAAAGGTGTTGTTCTGACAATGATTAGTGGCAACATCAGCCTTGGTCTCTGTAGTCCTGTTGTTGGATGGAGGAAGAACTAAGGTGCTGCTCTCAGAACTACAAGCTTGAACGACAGCATCGATTTCTGTGGTTGCGTTGTTGAGATAGTTTGAAGGATGCTTAAAGGGGTAAAGCTCAAAGGGGTAAAGGGGTCCCTCCCAATTGGGCGTGCTCAAGGTACTATCGAAGGTACTACTGGCTACTGTCGTGTTGTTGGATGGAGGAAGCTCAAAGGTGTCATTCTTGGGGGAAACCCATGGAGCGCCAGCCCCTGCAGCTGAGCAAAGCTGGCTCAAAGCAGGGCAACTGTCAGAATTGTCGGTCTGAGAGCAATTATTGTCAACATCAGCCTCGACTTCTGTGGTTGTAATACTGAGACGTGATTGAGGGATATCAAAGGTGTTGTTCTGACAACGATTAGTGGCAACATCAGCCTTGGTCTCTGTAGTCCTGTTGTTGGATGGAGGAAGAACTAAGGTGCTGCTCTCAGAACTACAAGCTTGAACGACAGCATCGATTTCTGTGGTTGCGTTGTTGAGATAGTTTGAAGGATGCTTAAAGGGGTAAAGCTCAAAGGGGTAAAGGGGTCCCTCCCAATTGGGCATGCTCAAGGTACTATCGAAGGTACTACTGGCTACTGTCGTGTTGTTGGATGGAGGAAGCTCTAAGGTGTCATTCTTGGGGGAAACCCATGGGGCGCCAGCCCCTGCAGCTGATCAAAGCTGGCTCAAAGCAGGGCAACTGTCAGAATTGTCGGTCTGAGAGCAATTATTGTCAACATCAGCCTCGACTTCTGTGGTTGTATTACTGAAACGTGATTGAGGGATATCAAAGGTGTTGTTCTGACAATGATTAGTGGCAACATCAGCCTTGGTCTCTGTAGTCCTGTTGTTGGATGGAGGAAGAACTAAGGTGCTGCTCTCAGAACTACAAGCTTGAACGACAGCATCGATTTCTGTGGTTGCGTTGTTGAGATAGTTTGAAGGATGCTTAAAGGGGTAAAGCTCAAAGGGGTAAAGGGGTCCCTCCCAATTGGGCGTGCTCAAGGTACTATCGAAGGTACTACTGGCTACTGTCATGTTGTTGGATGGAGGAAGCTCAAAGGTGTCATTCTTGGGGGAAACCCATGGAGCGCCAGCCCCTGCAGCTGAGCAAAGCTGGCTCAAAGCAGGGCAACTGTCAGAATTGTCGGTCTGAGAGCAATTATTGTCAACATCAGCCTCGACTTCTGTGGTTGTATTACTGAGACGTGATGGAGGCATATCAAAGGTGTTGTTCTGACAACCATTAGTGGCAACATCAGCCTTGGTCTCTGTAGTCCTGTTGATGGATGGAGGAAGCTCAAAGGTGTCATTCTTGGGGGAAACCCATGGAGCGCCAGCCCCTGCAGCTGAGCAAAGCTGGCTCAAAGCAGGGCAACTGTCAGAATTGTCGGTCTGAGAGCAATTATTGTCAACATCAGCCTCAACTTCTGTGGTTGTATTACTGAGACATGATTGAGGGATATCAAAGGTGTTGTTCTGACCGATTAGTGGCAACATCAGCCTTGGTCTCTGTAGTCCTGTTGTTGGATGGAGGAAGAACTAAGGTGCTGCTCTCAGAACTAGAAGCTTGAACGACAGCATCGATTTCTGTGGTTGCGTTGTTGAGATAGTTTGTAGGATGCTTAAAGGGGTAAAGCTCAAACGGGTAAAGGGGTCCCTCCCAATTGGGCGTGCTCAATGTACTATCGAAGGTACTACTGGCTAGTGTCGTGTTGTTAGATGGAGGAAGCTCAAAGGTGTCATTCTTGGGGGAAACCCATGGAGCGCCAGCTCCTGCAGCTGAGCAAAGCTGGCTCAAAGCAGGGCAACTGTCAGAATTGTCGGTCTGAGAGCAATTATTGTCAACATCAGCCTCAACTTCTGTGGTTGTATTACTGAGACGTGATGGAGGGATATCAAAGGTGTTGTTCTGACAACGATTAGTGGCAACATCAGCCTTGGTCTCTGTAGTCCTGTTGTTGGATGGAGGAAGAACTATGGTGCTGCTCTCAGAACTACAAGCTTGAACGAGAGCATCGATTTCTATGGTTGCGTTGTTGAGATAGTTTGAAGGATGCTTAAAGGGGTAAAGCTCAAAGGGGTAAAGGGGTCCCTCCCAATTGGGCGTGCTCAAGGTACTATCGAAGGTACTACTGGCTACTGTCGTGTTGTTGGATGGAGGAAGCTCAAAGGTGTCATTCTTGGGGGAAACCCATGGAGCACCAGCCCCTGCAGCTGAGCAAAGCTGGCTCAAAGCAGGGCAACTGTCAGAATTGTCGGTCTGAGAACAATTATTGTCAACATCAGCCTCGACTTCTGTGGTTGTATTACTGAGACGTGATGGAGGGATATCAAAGGTGTTGTTCTGACAACCATTAGTTGCAACATCAGCCTTGGTCTCTGTAGTCCTGTTGTTGGATGGAGGAAGCTCAAAGGTGTCATTATTGGGGGAAACCCATGGAGCGCCAGCCCCTGCAGCTGAGCAAAGCTGGCTCAAAGCAGGGCAACTGTCAGAATTGTCGGTCTGAGAGCAATTATTGTCAACATCAACCTTGACTTCTGTGGTTGTATTACTGAGACGTGATTGAGGGATATCAAAGGTGTTGTTCTGACAACGATTAGTGGCAACATCAGCCTCGGTCACTGTAGTCCTGTTGTTGGATGGAGGAAGAACTAAGGTGCTGCTCTCAGAACTACAAGCTTGAACGACAGCATCGATTTCTGTGGTTGCGTTGTTGAGATAGTTTGAAGGATGCTTAAAGGGGTAAAGCTCAAATGGGGTAAAGGGGTCCCTCCCAATTGGGCGTGCTCAAGGTACTATCGAAGGTACTACTGGCTACTGTCGTGTTGTTGGATGGAGGAAGCTCAAATGTGTCATTCTTGGGGGAAACCCATGGAGTGCCAGCCCCTGCAGCTGAGCAAAGCTGGCTCAAAGCAGGGCAACTGTCAGAATTGTCGGTCTGAGAGCAATTATTGTCAACATCAGCCTCGACTTCTGTGGTTGTATTACTGAAACGTGATTGAGGGATATCAAAGGTGTTGTTCTGACAATGATTAGTGGCAACATCAGCCTTGGTCTCTGTAGTCCTGTTGTTGGATGGAGGAAGAACTAAGGTGCTGCTCTCAGAACTACAAGCTTGAACGACAGCATCGATTTCTGTGGTTGCGTTGTTGAGATAGTTTGAAGGATGCTTAAAGGGGTAAAGCTCAAAGGGGTAAAGGGGTCCCTCCCAATTGGGCGTGCTCAAGGTACTATCGAAGGTACTACTGGCTACTGTCATGTTGTTGGATGGAGGAAGCTCAAAGGTGTCATTCTTGGGGGAAACCCATGGAGCGCCAGCCCCTGCAGCTGAGCAAAGCTGGCTCAAAGCAGGGCAACTGTCAGAATTGTCGGTCTGAGAGCAATTATTGTCAACATCAGCCTCGACTTCTGTGGTTGTATTACTGAGACGTGATGGAGGCATATCAAAGGTGTTGTTCTGACAACCATTAGTGGCAACATCAGCCTTGGTCTCTGTAGTCCTGTTGATGGATGGAGGAAGCTCAAAGGTGTCATTCTTGGGGGAAACCCATGGAGCGCCAGCTCCTGCAGCTGAGCAAAGCTGGCTCAAAGCAGGGCAACTGTCAGAATTGTCGGTCTGAGAGCAATTAGCCTCAACATCAGCCTCAACTTCTGTGGTTGTATTACTGAGACGTGATGGAGGGATATCAAAGGTGTTGTTCTGACAACGATTAGTGGCAACATCAGCCTTGGTCACTGTAGTCCTGTTGTTGGATGGAGGAAGAACTAAGGTGCTGCTCTCAGAACTACAAGCTTGAACGACAGCATCGATTTCTGTGGTTGCGTTGTTGAGATAGTTTGAAGGATGCTTAAAGGGGTAAAGCTCAAAGGGGTAAAGGGGTCCCTCCCAATTGGGCGTGCTCAAGGTACTATCGAAGGTACTACTGGCTACTGTCGTGTTGTTGGATGGAGGAAGCTCAAAGGTGTCATTCTTGGGGGAAACCCATGGAGCGCCAGCCCCTGCAGCTGAGCAAAGCTGGCTCAAAGCAGGGCAACTGTCAGAATTGTCGGTCTGAGAACAATTATTGTCAACATCAGCCTCGACTTCTGTGGTTGTATTACTGAGACGTGATGGAGGGATATCAAAGGTGTTGTTCTGACAACCATTAGTGGCAACATCAGCCTTGGTCTCTGTAGTCCTGTTGTTGGATGGAGGAAGCTCAAAGGTGTCATTCTTGGGGGAAACCCATGGAGCGCCAGCCCCTGCAGCTGAGCAAAGCTGGCTCAAAGCAGGGCAACTGTCAGAATTGTCGGTCTGAGAGCAATTATTGTCAACATCAGCCTCGACTTCTGTGGTTGTAATACTGAGACGTGATTGAGGGATATCAAAGGTGTTGTTCTGACAACGATTAGTGGCAACATCAGCCTTGGTCTCTGTAGTCCTGTTGTTGGATGGAGGAAGAACTAAGGTGCTGCTCTCAGAACTACAAGCTTGAACGACAGCATCGATTTCTGTGGTTGCGTTGTTGAGATAGTTTGAAGGATGCTTAAAGGGGTAAAGCTCAAAGGGGTAAAGGGGTCCCTCCCAATTGGGCATGCTCAAGGTACTATCGAAGGTACTACTGGCTACTGTCGTGTTGTTGGATGGAGGAAGCTCTAAGGTGTCATTCTTGGGGGAAACCCATGGGGCGCCAGCCCCTGCAGCTGATCAAAGCTGGCTCAAAGCAGGGCAACTGTCAGAATTGTCGGTCTGAGAGCAATTATTGTCAACATCAGCCTCGACTTCTGTGGTTGTATTACTGAAACGTGATTGAGGGATATCAAAGGTGTTGTTCTGACAATGATTAGTGGCAACATCAGCCTTGGTCTCTGTAGTCCTGTTGTTGGATGGAGGAAGAACTAAGGTGCTGCTCTCAGAACTACAAGCTTGAACGACAGCATCGATTTCTGTGGTTGCGTTGTTGAGATAGTTTGAAGGATGCTTAAAGGGGTAAAGCTCAAAGGGGTAAAGGGGTCCCTCCCAATTGGGCGTGCTCAAGGTACTATCGAAGGTACTACTGGCTACTGTCGTGTTGTTGGATGGAGGAAGCTCAAAGGTGTCATTCTTGGGGGAAACCCATGGAGCGCCAGCCCCTGCAGCTGAGCAAAGCTGGCTCAAAGCAGGGCAACTGTCAGAATTGTCGGTCTGAGAGCAATTATTGTCAACATCAGCCTCGACTTCTGTGGTTGTAATACTGAGACGTGATTGAGGGATATCAAAGGTGTTGTTCTGACAACGATTAGTGGCAACATCAGCCTTGGTCTCTGTAGTCCTGTTGTTGGATGGAGGAAGAACTAAGGTGCTGCTCTCAGAACTACAAGCTTGAACGACAGCATCGATTTCTGTGGTTGCGTTGTTGAGATAGTTTGAAGGATGCTTAAAGGGGTAAAGCTCAAAGGGGTAAAGGGGTCCCTCCCAATTGGGCATGCTCAAGGTACTATCGAAGGTACTACTGGCTACTGTCGTGTTGTTGGATGGAGGAAGCTCTAAGGTGTCATTCTTGGGGGAAACCCATGGGGCGCCAGCCCCTGCAGCTGATCAAAGCTGGCTCAAAGCAGGGCAACTGTCAGAATTGTCGGTCTGAGAGCAATTATTGTCAACATCAGCCTCGACTTCTGTGGTTGTATTACTGAAACGTGATTGAGGGATATCAAAGGTGTTGTTCTGACAATGATTAGTGGCAACATCAGCCTTGGTCTCTGTAGTCCTGTTGTTGGATGGAGGAAGAACTAAGGTGCTGCTCTCAGAACTACAAGCTTGAACGACAGCATCGATTTCTGTGGTTGCATTGTTGAGATAGTTTGAAGGATGCTTAAAGGGGTAAAGCTCAAAGGGGTAAAGGGGTCCCTCCCAATTGGGCGTGCTCAAGGTACTATCGAAGGTACTACTGGCTACTGTCATGTTGTTGGATGGAGGAAGCTCAAAGGTGTCATTCTTGGGGGAAACCCATGGAGCGCCAGCCCCTGCAGCTGAGCAAAGCTGGCTCAAAGCAGGGCAACTGTCAGAATTGTCGGTCTGAGAGCAATTATTGTCAACATCAGCCTCGACTTCTGTGGTTGTATTACTGAGACGTGATGGAGGCATATCAAAGGTGTTGTTCTGACAACCATTAGTGGCAACATCAGCCTTGGTCTCTGTAGTCCTGTTGATGGATGGAGGAAGCTCAAAGGTGTCATTCTTGGGGGAAACCCATGGAGCGCCAGCCCCTGCAGCTGAGCAAAGCTGGCTCAAAGCAGGGCAACTGTCAGAATTGTCGGTCTGAGAGCAATTATTGTCAACATCAGCCTCAACTTCTGTGGTTGTATTACTGAGACATGATTGAGGGATATCAAAGGTGTTGTTCTGACCGATTAGTGGCAACATCAGCCTTGGTCTCTGTAGTCCTGTTGTTGGATGGAGGAAGAACTAAGGTGCTGCTCTCAGAACTAGAAGCTTGAACGACAGCATCGATTTCTGTGGTTGCGTTGTTGAGATAGTTTGTAGGATGCTTAAAGGGGTAAAGCTCAAACGGGTAAAGGGGTCCCTCCCAATTGGGCGTGCTCAATGTACTATCGAAGGTACTACTGGCTAGTGTCGTGTTGTTAGATGGAGGAAGCTCAAAGGTGTCATTCTTGGGGGAAACCCATGGAGCGCCAGCTCCTGCAGCTGAGCAAAGCTGGCTCAAAGCAGGGCAACTGTCAGAATTGTCGGTCTGAGAGCAATTATTGTCAACATCAGCCTCAACTTCTGTGGTTGTATTACTGAGACGTGATGGAGGGATATCAAAGGTGTTGTTCTGACAACGATTAGTGGCAACATCAGCCTTGGTCTCTGTAGTCCTGTTGTTGGATGGAGGAAGAACTATGGTGCTGCTCTCAGAACTACAAGCTTGAACGAGAGCATCGATTTCTATGGTTGCGTTGTTGAGATAGTTTGAAGGATGCTTAAAGGGGTAAAGCTCAAAGGGGTAAAGGGGTCCCTCCCAATTGGGCGTGCTCAAGGTACTATCGAAGGTACTACTGGCTACTGTCGTGTTGTTGGATGGAGGAAGCTCAAAGGTGTCATTCTTGGGGGAAACCCATGGAGCACCAGCCCCTGCAGCTGAGCAAAGCTGGCTCAAAGCAGGGCAACTGTCAGAATTGTCGGTCTGAGAACAATTATTGTCAACATCAGCCTCGACTTCTGTGGTTGTATTACTGAGACGTGATGGAGGGATATCAAAGGTGTTGTTCTGACAACCATTAGTTGCAACATCAGCCTTGGTCTCTGTAGTCCTGTTGTTGGATGGAGGAAGCTCAAAGGTGTCATTATTGGGGGAAACCCATGGAGCGCCAGCCCCTGCAGCTGAGCAAAGCTGGCTCAAAGCAGGGCAACTGTCAGAATTGTCGGTCTGAGAGCAATTATTGTCAACATCAACCTTGACTTCTGTGGTTGTATTACTGAGACGTGATTGAGGGATATCAAAGGTGTTGTTCTGACAACGATTAGTGGCAACATCAGCCTTGGTCACTGTAGTCCTGTTGTTGGATGGAGGAAGAACTAAGGTGCTGCTCTCAGAACTACAAGCTTGAACGACAGCATCGATTTCTGTGGTTGCGTTGTTGAGATAGTTTGAAGGATGCTTAAAGGGGTAAAGCTCAAATGGGGTAAAGGGGTCCCTCCCAATTGGGCGTGCTCAAGGTACTATCGAAGGTACTACTGGCTACTGTCGTGTTGTTGGATGGAGGAAGCTCAAATGTGTCATTCTTGGGGGAAACCCATGGAGTGCCAGCCCCTGCAGCTGAGCAAAGCTGGCTCAAAGCAGGGCAACTGTCAGAATTGTCGGTCTGAGAGCAATTATTGTCAACATCAGCCTCGACTTCTGTGGTTGTATTACTGAAACGTGATTGAGGGATATCAAAGGTGTTGTTCTGACAATGATTAGTGGCAACATCAGCCTTGGTCTCTGTAGTCCTGTTGTTGGATGGAGGAAGAACTAAGGTGCTGCTCTCAGAACTACAAGCTTGAACGACAGCATCGATTTCTGTGGTTGCGTTGTTGAGATAGTTTGAAGGATGCTTAAAGGGGTAAAGCTCAAAGGGGTAAAGGGGTCCCTCCCAATTGGGCGTGCTCAAGGTACTATCGAAGGTACTACTGGCTACTGTCATGTTGTTGGATGGAGGAAGCTCAAAGGTGTCATTCTTGGGGGAAACCCATGGAGCGCCAGCCCCTGCAGCTGAGCAAAGCTGGCTCAAAGCAGGGCAACTGTCAGAATTGTCGGTCTGAGAGCAATTATTGTCAACATCAGCCTCGACTTCTGTGGTTGTATTACTGAGACGTGATGGAGGCATATCAAAGGTGTTGTTCTGACAACCATTAGTGGCAACATCAGCCTTGGTCTCTGTAGTCCTGTTGATGGATGGAGGAAGCTCAAAGGTGTCATTCTTGGGGGAAACCCATGGAGCGCCAGCTCCTGCAGCTGAGCAAAGCTGGCTCAAAGCAGGGCAACTGTCAGAATTGTCGGTCTGAGAGCAATTAGCCTCAACATCAGCCTCAACTTCTGTGGTTGTATTACTGAGACGTGATGGAGGGATATCAAAGGTGTTGTTCTGACAACCATTAGTGGCAACATCAGCCTTGGTCTCTGTAGTCCTGTTGTTGGATGGAGGAAGCTCAAAGGTGTCATTCTTGGGGGAAACCCATGGAGCGCCAGCCCCTGCAGCTGAGCAAAGCTGGCTCAAAGCAGGGCAACTGTCAGAATTGTCGGTCTGAGAGCAATTATTGTCAACATCAGCCTCGACTTCTGTGGTTGTAATACTGAGACGTGATTGAGGGATATCAAAGGTGTTGTTCTGACAACGATTAGTGGCAACATCAGCCTTGGTCTCTGTAGTCCTGTTGTTGGATGGAGGAAGAACTAAGGTGCTGCTCTCAGAACTACAAGCTTGAACGACAGCATCGATTTCTGTGGTTGCGTTGTTGAGATAGTTTGAAGGATGCTTAAATGGGTAAAGCGCAAAGGGGTAAAGGGGTCCCTCCCAATTGGGCATGCTCAAGGTACTATCGAAGGTACTACTGGCTACTGTCGTGTTGTTGGATGGAGGAAGCTCTAAGGTGTCATTCTTGGGGGAAACCCATGGGGCGCCAGCCCCTGCAGCTGATCAAAGCTGGCTCAAAGCAGGGCAACTGTCAGAATTGTCGGTCTGAGAGCAATTATTGTCAACATCAGCCTCGACTTCTGTGGTTGTATTACTGAAACGTGATTGAGGGATATCAAAGGTGTTGTTCTGACAATGATTAGTGGCAACATCAGCCTTGGTCTCTGTAGTCCTGTTGTTGGATGGAGGAAGAACTAAGGTGCTGCTCTCAGAACTACAAGCTTGAACGACAGCATCGATTTCTGTGGTTGCGTTGTTGAGATAGTTTGAAGGATGCTTAAAGGGGTAAAGCTCAAAGGGGTAAAGGGGTCCATCCCAATTGGGCGTGCTCAAGGTACTATCGAAGGTACTACTGGCTACTGTCATGTTGTTGGATGGAGGAAGCTCAAAGGTGTCATTCTTGGGGGAAACCCATGGAGCGGCAGCCCCTGCAGCTGAGCAAAGCTGGCTCAAAGCAGGGCAACTGTCAGAATTGTCGGTCTGAGAGCAATTATTGTCAACATCAGCCTCGACTTCTGTGGTTGTATTACTGAGACGTGATGGAGGCATATCAAAGGTGTTGTTCTGACAACCATTAGTGGCAACATCAGCCTTGGTCTCTGTAGTCCTGTTGATGGATGGAGGAAGCTCAAAGGTGTCATTCTTGGGGGAAACCCATGGAGCGCCAGCCCCTGCAGCTGAGCAAAGCTGGCTCAAAGCAGGGCAACTGTCAGAATTGTCGGTCTGAGAGCAATTATTGTCAACATCAGCCTCAACTTCTGTGGTTGTATTACTGAGACATGATTGAGGGATATCAAAGGTGTTGTTCTGACCGATTAGTGGCAACATCAGCCTTGGTCTCTGTAGTCCTGTTGTTGGATGGAGGAAGAACTAAGGTGCTGCTCTCAGAACTACAAGCTTGAACGACAGCATCGATTTCTGTGGTTGCGTTGTTGAGATAGTTTGTAGGATGCTTAAAGGGGTAAAGCTCAAACGGGTAAAGGGGTCCCTCCCAATTGGGCGTGCTCAATGTACTATCGAAGGTACTACTGGCTAGTGTCGTGTTGTTAGATGGAGGAAGCTCAAAGGTGTCATTCTTGGGGGAAACCCATGGAGCGCCAGCTCCTGCAGCTGAGCAAAGCTGGCTCAAAGCAGGGCAACTGTCAGAATTGTCGGTCTGAGAGCAATTATTGTCAACATCAGCCTCAACTTCTGTGGTTGTATTACTGAGACGTGATGGAGGGATATCAAAGGTGTTGTTCTGACAACGATTAGTGGCAACATCAGCCTTGGTCTCTGTAGTCCTGTTGTTGGATGGAGGAAGAACTATGGTGCTGCTCTCAGAACTACAAGCTTGAACGACAGCATCGATTTCTATGGTTGCGTTGTTGAGATAGTTTGAAGGATGCTTAAAGGGGTAAAGCTCAAAGGGGTAAAGGGGTCCCTCCCAATTGGGCGTGCTCAAGGTACGATCGAAGGTACTACTGGCTACTGTCGTGTTGTTGGATGGAGGAAGCTCAAAGGTGTCATTCTTGGGGGAAACCCATGGAGCACCAGCCCCTGCAGCTGAGCAAAGCTGGCTCAAAGCAGGGCAACTGTCAGAATTGTCGGTCTGAGAGCAATTATTGTCAACATCAGCCTCGACTTCTGTGGTTGTATTACTGAGACGTGATGGAGGGATATCAAAGGTGTTGTTCTGACAACCATTAGTTGCAACATCAGCCTTGGTCTCTGTAGTCCTGTTGTTGGATGGAGGAAGCTCAAAGGTGTCATTATTGGGAGAAACCCATGGAGCGCCAGCCCCTGCAGCTGAGCAAAGCTGGCTCAAAGCAGGGCAACTGTCAGAATTGTCGGTCTGAGAGCAATTATTGTCAACATCAACCTTGACTTCTGTGGTTGTATTACTGAGACGTGATTGAGGGATATCAAAGGTGTTGTTCTGACAACGATTAGTGGCAACATCAGCCTTGGTCACTGTAGTCCTGTTGTTGGATGGAGGAAGAACTAAGGTGCTGCTCTCAGAACTACAAGCTTGAACGACAGCATCGATTTCTGTGGTTGCGTTGTTGAGATAGTTTGAAGGATGCTTAAAGGGGTAAAGCTCAAAGTGGTAAAGGGGTCCCTCCCAATTGGGCGTGCTCAAGGTACTATCGAAGGTACTACTGGCTACTGTCGTGTTGTTGGATGGAGGAAGCTCAAAGGTGTCATTCTTGGGGGAAACCCATGGAGCGCCAGCCCCTGCAGCTGAGCAAAGCTGGCTCAAAGCAGGGCAACTGTCAGAATTGTCGGTCTGAGAACAATTATTGTCAACATCAGCCTCGACTTCTGTGGTTGTATTACTGAGACGTGATGGAGGGATATCAAAGGTGTTGTTCTGACAACCATTAGTGGCAACATCAGCCTTGGTCTCTGTAGTCCTGTTGTTGGATGGAGGAAGCTCAAAGGTGTCATTCTTGGGGGAAACCCATGGAGCGCCAGCCCCTGCAGCTGAGCAAAGCTGGCTCAAAGCAGGGCAACTGTCAGAATTGTCGGTCTGAGAGCAATTATTGTCAACATCAGCCTCGACTTCTGTGGTTGTAATACTGAGACGTGATTGAGGGATATCAAAGGTGTTGTTCTGACAACGATTAGTGGCAACATCAGCCTTGGTCTCTGTAGTCCTGTTGTTGGATGGAGGAAGAACTAAGGTGCTGCTCTCAAAACTACAAGCTTGAACGACAGCATCGATTTATGTGGTTGCGTTGTTGAGATAGTTTGAAGGATGCTTAAAGGGGTAAAGCTCAAAGGGGTAAAGGGGTCCCTCCCAATTGGGCGTGCTCAAGGTACTATCGAAGGTACTACTGGCTACTGTCATGTCGTTGGATGGAGGAAGCTCAAAGGTGTCATTCTTGGGGGAAACCCATGGAGCGCCAGCCCCTGCAGCTGAGCAAAGCTGGCTCAAAGCAGGGCAACTGTCAGAATTGTCGGTCTGAGAGCAATTATTGTCAACATCAGCCTCGACTTCTGTGGTTGTATTACTGAGACGTGATGGAGGGATATCAAAGGTGTTGTTCTGACAACCATTAGTGGCAACATCAGCCTTGGTCTCTGTAGTCCTGTTGATGGATGGAGGAAGCTCAAAGGTGTCATTCTTGGGGGAAACCCATGGAGCGCCAGCCCCTGCAGCTGAGCAAAGCTGGCTCATAGCAGGGCAACTGTCAGAATTGTCGGTCTGAGAGCAATTATTGTCAACATCAGCCTTGACTTCTGTGGTTGTATTACCGAGACGTGATTGAGGGATATCAAAGGTGTTGTTCTGACAACGATTAGTGGCAACATCAGCCTTGGTCACTGTAGTCCTGTTGTTGGATGGAGGAAGAACTAAGGTGCTGCTCTCAGAACTACAAGCTTGAACGACAGCATCGATTTCTGTGGTTGCGTTGTTGAGATAGTTTGAAGGATGCTTAAAGGGGTAAAGCTCAAAGGGGTAAAGGGGTCCCTCCCAATTGGGCGTGCTCAAGGTACTATCGAAGGTACTACTGGCTACTGTCGTGTTGTTGGATGGAGGAAGCTCAAAGGTGTCATTCTTGGGGGAAACCCATGGAGCGCCAGCCCCTGCAGCTGAGCAAAGCTGGCTCAAAGCAGGGCAACTGTCAGAATTGTCGGTCTGAGAACAATTATTGTCAACATCAGCCTCGACTTCTGTGGTTGTATTACTGAGACGTGATGGAGGGATATCAAAGGTGTTGTTCTGACATTCATTAGTGGCAACATCAGCCTTGGTCTCTGTAGTCCTGTTGTTGGATGGAGGAAGAACTATGGTGCTGCTCTCAGAACTACAAGCTTGAACGACAGCATCGATTTCTGTGGTTGCGTTATTGAGATAGTTTGAAGGATGCTTAAAGGTGTAAAGCTCAAAGGGGTAAAGGGGTCCCTCCCAATTGGGCCTGCTCAAGGTACTATCGAAGGTACTACTGGCTACTGTCGTGTTGTTGGATGGAGGAAGCTCAAAGGTGTCATTCTTGGGGGAAACCCATGGAGCGCCAGCCCCTGCAGCTGAGCAAAGCTGGCTCAAAGCAGGGCAACTGTCAGAATTGTCGGTCTGAGAACAATTATTGTCAACATCAGCCTCGACTTCTGTGGTTGTATTACTGAGACGTGATGGAGGGATATCAAAGGTGTTGTTCTGACAACCATTAGTGGCAACATCAGCCTTGGTCTCTGTAGTCCTGTTGATCGATGGAGGAAGCTCAAAGGTGTCATTCTTGGGGGAAACCCATGGAGCGCCAGCCCCTGCAGCTGAGCAAAGCTGGCTCAAAGCAGGGCAACTGTCAGAATTGTCGGTCTGAGAGCAATTATTGTCAACATCAGCCTCGACTTCTGTGGTTGTATTACTGAGACGTGATGGAGGGATATCAAAGGTGTTGTTCTGACAACGATTAGTGGCAACATCAGCCTTGGTCTCTGTAGTCCTGTTGTTGGATGGAGGAAGAACTAAGGTGCTGCTCTCAGAACTACAAGCTTGAACGACAGCATCGATTTCTGTGGTTGCGTTGTTGAGATAGTTTGAAGGATGCTTAAAGGGGTAAAGCTCAAAGGGGTAAAGGGGTCCCTCCCAATTGGGCGTGCTCAAGGTACTATCAAAGGTACTACTGGCTACTGTCATGTCGTTGGATGGAGGAAGCTCAAAGGTGTCATTCTTGGGGGAAACCCATGGAGCGCCAGCCCCTGCAGCTGAGCAAAGCTGGCTCAAAGCAGGGCAACTGTCAGAATTGTCAGTCTGAGAGCAATTATTGTCAACATCAGCCTCGAGTTCTGTGGTTGTATTACTGAGACGTGATGGAGGGATATCAAAGGTGTTGTTCTGACAACCATTAGTGGCAACATCAGCCTTGGTCTCTGTAGTCCTGTTGATGGATGGAGGAAGCTCAAAGGTGTCATTCTTGGGGGAAACCCATGGAGCGCCAGCCCCTGCAGCTGAGCAAAGCTGGCTCATAGCAGGGCAACTGTCAGAATTGTCGGTCTGAGAGCAATTATTGTCAACATCAGCCTCAACTTCTGTGGTTGTATTACTGAGACGTGATGGAGGGATATCAAAGGTGTTGTTCTGACAACGATTAGTGGCAACATCAGCCTTGGTCTCTGTAGTCCTGTTGTTGGATGGAGGAAGAACTATGGTGCTGCTCTCAGAACTACAAGCTTGACCGACAGCATCGATTTCTGTGGTTGCGTTATTGAGATAGTTTGAAGGATGCTTAAAGGTGTAAAGCTCAAAGGGGTAAAGGGGTCCCTCCCAATTGGGCGTGCTCAAGGTACTATCGAAGGTACTACTGGCTACTGTCGTGTTGTTGGATGGAGGAAGCTCAAAGGTGTCATTCTTGGGGGAAACCCATGGAGCGCCAGCCCCTGCAGCTGAGCAAAGCTGGCTCAAAGCAGGGCAACTGTCAGAATTGTCGGTCTGAGAACAATTATTGTCAACATCAGCCTCGACTTCTGTGGTTGTATTACTGAGACGTGATGGAGGGATATCAAAGGTGTTGTTCTGACAACCATTAGTGGCAACATCAGCCTTGGTCTCTGTAGTCCTGTTGATGGATGGAGGAAGCTCAAAGGTGTCATTCTTGGGGGAAACCCATGGAGCGCCAGCCCCTGCAGCTGAGCAAAGCTGGCTCAAAGCAGGGCAACTGTCAGAATTGTCGGTCTGAGAGCAATTATTGTCAACATCAGCCTCGACTTCTGTGGTTGTATTACTGAGACGTGATGGAGGGATATCAAAGGTGTTGTTCTGACAACGATTAGTGGCAACATCAGCCTTGGTCTCTGTAGTCCTGTTGTTGGATGGAGGAAGAACTAAGGTGCTGCTCTCAGAACTACAAGCTTGAACGACAGCTTCAACGACACCTTGTGGGTAGACAAATCCGTCCGTGAAGCTCTGAGAGAGCGCACCAAAGCATACAACGACGGCCTAGAGGCAGGCAACATGAATGACCACAAGGTGGCGCGATACAACGTAAGGAGGACAGTGTCAGAGGCCAAACGACGCTACAGGGATAAAATTGAACTCCAGTTTGAACAAGCTGACTCTAGAGCTATGTGGCAGGGGCTCAAAACGATGACAGACTACAAAGGCGCCTCCCTCAAACTGAACAGTGACATCTCCTTAGCAAATGACCTCAATACCTTCTATGCGAGGTTTGATGCTGGTAATAACAACACCAGCTCACAAGCCTCGGCAATGGGGGGGGGGGGTCGGCTGCTGATGGAGGCGCAGTGTTCAGGGTAACAGAGCATGAGGTGAGGCGGACCTTTAAAAAAGTGAATATCAGGAAGACAGCAGGTCCAGACGGCATCCCCGGCCGCGTCCTAAAAGTCTGTGCCGACCAACTGGCCCCAGTATTCACTGACATATTTAACCTGTCCTTAGAACAGGCTGTCATCCCCACCTGCCTGAAGAAGTCCACTATTATCCCTGTACCCAAAAAATCCAAGCCTGCTTGCCTCAACGACTACCGCCCTGTAGCTCTCACCTCCATAGCCATGAAGTGCTTCGAGAAGCTAGTAAAGGGCTACATCTGCTCCTCCCTCCCCATCAACATGGACCCCCTGCAATTTGCATACCGCCCCAACAGGTCCACGGAGGACGCCATATCCCATGTGCTGCACACAGCAGCATCACACCTGGACAAGAGGCAGGGGAACTATGTGAGAATGCTATTCATCGACTACAGCTCGGCATTCAATACCATAGTCCCCTCCATACTCATAGCCAAGCTCAGGGACCTGGGCTTGGGCTATGACCTCTGCCAGTGGGTCTTGGACTTCCTGACTGGCAGACCCCAGGTGGTGAGAGCAGGCAACTGCACCTCCTCATCCATCACCCTCAACATAGGGGCCCCCCAGGGCTGTGTTCTGAGTCCCCTCCTCTACTCCCTGTACACACACGACTGTGTGGCTCAGCGGAGTAGCAATACAATCGTCAAATTTGCTGACGACACAGTGGTGGTGGGCCTGATCTCTGCCAACGACGAGAGGGCCTACCTGGAAGAGGTCAAGGTCCTGGCGGGATGGTGCCAGGAAAACAGCCTCTCCCTGAACGTCAGCAAAACAAAGGAGATGATTGTGGACTTCAGGAGGTCGGGGGTCAAGGACTACAGCCCCCTCAGCATCGACGGGGCACCGGTTGAGAGAGTCAACAGCTTTAAGTACCTCGGAGCCTACATATCCGAGGACTTGACATGGACCACACACATTAACAGTGTTGTGAAGAAGGCACGACAACGCCTCTACTTCCTCAGGCGCCTAAGGAAGTTCCAAGTCAGCCAGAAGATCCTTAAGAACTTCTACTCATGTACAATAGAGAGCATCTTGACCGGCAACATCACCTCCTGGTTTGGGAATAGCACTGCACAAGACCAAAGCAGACTACAAAGAGTGACACGTTCAGCCGAACGCACAATTGGAGGGGGGCTCCCCACCCTCCAGAACATTTACTACAAGCGTTGCAAGGGCAAGGCTAAGAGAATCATTAAAGACTCCAGTCACCCGAACAACTGCCTCTTTGAACTGCTGCGGTCAGGCAAGCGATACAGGAGTCTCAAGGCGAGCACAGAAAGACTCAGAAGAAGCTTCTATCCCCAGGCCATCAGGCTGCTAAACAAACAATGAATGAACACTACACAACAACAACCACCAAACGCACATAGCACACACATCCACACGCACACACTCACTTTAAACAAACACACTGTAGCACCCACTCCACACACTTATAGCACACACCCACTTTAAACAAACACACTGTAGCACCCACTCCCCACACTTTATATTTATGGATGAAGGATTGCACTACAACTCGTACACCTTACTGTAAATTGTACCTAAAATTGTACCTCATCCCATTTCTGCTTTGCACTAGATAGTACTGTACATTAGTACACTGCATAGTATTGTGTATTGTATATTATATGGTAACTCAGAACATTGTACATATGTCTATACCGAACACTGTGACCTCATTTTCTTCTTCTAAATTCATGCTATATTATGTTATTATGTTATTTGATACTATCTTGTCTAGCACAGTCTCTGGAGCGTAACAGTAAGAAGCATTTTGTATGAAAGTATTCTGTACTTCTGTATGACAACTATTAAAGAACTTGAACTTGAACTTGAGCATCGATTTCTGTGGTTGCATTGTTGAGATAGTTTGAAGGATGCTTAAAGGGGTAAAGCTCAAAGGGGTAAAGGGGTCCCTCCCAATTGGGCGTGCTCAAGGTACTATCAAAGGTACTACTGGCTACTGTCATGTCGTTGGATGGAGGAAGCTCAAAGGTGTCATTCTTGGGGGAAACCCATGGAGCGCCAGCCCCTGCAGCTGAGCAAAGCTGGCTCAAAGCAGGGCAACTGTCAGAATTGTCGGTCTGAGAGCAATTATTGTCAACATCAGCCTCGAGTTCTGTGGTTGTATTACTGAGACGTGATGGAGGGATATCAAAGGTGTTGTTCTGACAACCATTAGTGGCAACATCAGCCTTGGTCTCTGTAGTCCTGTTGATGGATGGAGGAAGCTCAAAGGTGTCATTCTTGGGGGAAACCCATGGAGCGCCAGCCCCTGCAGCTGAGCAAAGCTGGCTCATAGCAGGGCAACTGTCAGAATTGTCAGTCTGAGAGCAATTATTGTCAACATCAGCCTCAACTTCTGTGGTTGTATTACTGAGACGTGATGGAGGGATATCAAAGGTGTTGTTCTGACAACGATTAGTGGCAACATCAGCCTTGGTCTCTGTAGTCCTGTTGTTGGATGGAGGAAGAACTATGGTGCTGCTCTCAGAACTACAAGCTTGAACGACAGCATCGATTTCTGTGGTTGCGTTGTTGAGATAGTTTGAAGGATGCTCAAAGGGGTAAAGGGGTCCCTCCCAATTGGGCGTGCTCAAGGTACTATCGAAGGTACTACTGGCTACTGTCGTGTTGTTGGATGGAGGAAGCTCAAAGGTGTCATTCTTGGGGGAAACCCATGGAGCGCCAGCCCCTGCAGCTGAGCAAAGCTGGCTCAAAGCAGGGCAACTGTCAGAATTGTCGGTCTGAGAACAATTATTGTCAAAATCAGCCTCAACTTCTGTGGTTGTATTACTGAGACGTGATGGAGGGATATCAAAGGTGTTGTTCTGACAACCATTAGTGGCAACATCAGCCTTGGTCTCTGTAGTCCTGTTGTTGGATGGAGGAAGCTCAAAGGTGTCATTCTTGGGGGAAACCCATGGAGCGCCAGCCCCTGCAGCTGAGCAAAGCTGGCTCAAAGCAGGGCAACTGTCAGAATTGTTGGTCTGAGAGCAATTATTGTCAACATCAGCCTTGACTTCTGTGGTTGTATTACTGAGACGTGATTGAGGGATATCAAAGGTGTTGTTCTGACAACGATTAGTGGCAACATCAGCCTTGGTCTCTGTAGTCCTGTTGTTGGATGGATGAAGAACTAAGGTGCTGCTCTCAGAACTACAAGCTTGAACGACAGCATCGATTTCTGTGGTTGCGTTGTTGAGATAGTTTGAAGGATGCTTAAAGGTGTAAAGCTCAAAGGGGTAAAGGGGTCCCTCCCAATTGGGCGTGCTCAAGGTACTATCGAAGGTACTACTGGCTACTGTCATGTTGTTGGATGGAGGAAGCTCAAAGGTGTCATTCTTGGGGGAAACCCATGGAGCGCCAGCCCCTGCAGCTGAGCAAAGCTGGCTCAAAGCAGGGCAACTGTCAGAATTGTCGGTCTGAGAGCAATTATTGTCAACATCAGCCTCAACTTCTGTGGTTGTATTACTGAGACGTGATGGAGGGATATCAAAGGTGTTGTTCTGACAACGATTAGTGGCAACATCAGCCTTGGTCTCTGTAGTCCTGTTGTTGGATGGAGGAAGAACTATGGTGCTGCTCTCAGAACTACAAGCTTGAACGACAGCATCGATTTCTGTGGTTGCGTTATTGAGATAGTTTGAAGGATGCTTAAAGGTGTAAAGCTCAAAGGGGTAAAGGGGTCCCTCCCAATTGGGCCTGCTCAAGGTACTATCGAAGGTACTACTGGCTACTGTCGTGTTGTTGGATGGAGGAAGCTCAAAGGTGTCATTCTTGGGGGAAACCCATGGAGCGCCAGCCCCTGCAGCTGAGCAAAGCTGGCTCAAAGCAGGGCAACTGTCAGAATTGTCGGTCTGAGAACAATTATTGTCAACATCAGCCTCGACTTCTGTGGTTGTATTACTGAGACGTGATGGAGGGATATCAAAGGTGTTGTTCTGACAACCATTAGTGGCAACATCAGCCTTGGTCTCTGTAGTCCTGTTGATCGATGGAGGAAGCTCAAAGGTGTCATTCTTGGGGGAAACCCATGGAGCGCCAGCCCCTGCAGCTGAGCAAAGCTGGCTCAAAGCAGGGCAACTGTCAGAATTGTCGGTCTGAGAGCAATTATTGTCAACATCAGCCTCGACTTCTGTGGTTGTATTACTGAGACGTGATGGAGGGATATCAAAGGTGTTGTTCTGACAACGATTAGTGGCAACATCAGCCTTGGTCTCTGTAGTCCTGTTGTTGGATGGAGGAAGAACTAAGGTGCTGCTCTCAGAACTACAAGCTTGAACGACAGCATCGATTTCTGTGGTTGCGTTGTTGAGATAGTTTGAAGGATGCTTAAAGGGGTAAAGCTCAAAGGGGTAAAGGGGTCCCTCCCAATTGGGCGTGCTCAAGGTACTATCGAAGGTACTACTGGCTACTGTCATGTTGTTGGATGGAGGAAGCTCAAAGGTGTCATTCTTGGGGGAAACCCATGGAGCGCCAGCCCCTGCAGCTGAGCAAAGCTGGCTCAAAGCAGGGCAACTGTCAGAATTGTCGGTCTGAGAGCAATTATTGTCAACATCAGCCTCGACTTCTGTGGTTGTATTACTGAGACGTGATGGAGGGATATCAAAGGTGTTGTTTGACAACCATTAGTGGCAACATCAGCCTTGGTCTCTGTAGTCCTGTTGATGGATGGAGGAAGCTCAAAGGTGTCATTCTTGGGGGAAACCCATGGAGTGCCAGCCCCTGCAGCTGAGCAAAGCTGGCTCATAGCAGGGCAACTGTCAGAATTGTCGGTCTGAGAGCAATTATTGTCAACATCAGCCTCGACTTCTGTGGTTGTATTACTGAGACGTGATTGAGGGATATCAAAGGTGTTGTTATGACAACGATTAGTGGCAACATCAGCCTTGGTCTCTGTAGTCCTGTTGTTGGATGGAGGAAGAACTAAGGTGCTGCTCTCAGAACTACAAGCTTGAACGACAGCATCGATTTCTGTGGTTGCGTTGTTGAGATAGTTTGTAGGATGCTTAAAGGGGTAAAGCTCAAACGGGTAAAGGGGTCCCTCCCAATTGGGCGTGCTCAATGTACTATCGAAGGTACTACTGGCTAGTGTCGTGTTGTTGGATGGAGGAAGCTCAAAGGTGTCATTCTTGGGGGAAACCCATGGAGCGCCAGCTCCTGCAGCTGAACAAAGCTGGCTCAAAGCAGGGCAACTGTCAGAATTGTCGGTCTGAGAGCAATTATTGTCAACATCAGCCTCAACTTCTGTGGTTGTATTACTGAGACGTGATGGAGGGATATCAAAGGTGTTGTTCTGACAACGATTAGTGGCAACATCAGCCTTGGTCTCTGTAGTCCTGTTGTTGGATGGAGGAAGAACTATGGTGCTGCTCTCAGAACTACAAGCTTGAACGACAGCATCGATTTCTGTGGTTGCGTTATTGAGATAGTTTGAAGGATGCTTAAAGGTGTAAAGCTCAAAGGGGTAAAGGGGTCCCTCCCAATTGGGCCTGCTCAAGGTACTATCGAAGGTACTACTGGCTACTGTCGTGTTGTTGGATGGAGGAAGCTCAAAGGTGTCATTCTTGGGGGAAACCCATGGAGCGCCAGCCCCTGCAGCTGAGCAAAGCTGGCTCAAAGCAGGGCAACTGTCAGAATTGTCGGTCTGAGAACAATTATTGTCAACATCAGCCTCGACTTCTGTGGTTGTATTACTGAGACGTGATGGAGGGATATCAAAGGTGTTGTTCTGACAACCATTAGTGGCAACATCAGCCTTGGTCTCTGTAGTCCTGTTGATCGATGGAGGAAGCTCAAAGGTGTCATTCTTGGGGGAAACCCATGGAGCGCCAGCCCCTGCAGCTGAGCAAAGCTGGCTCAAAGCAGGGCAACTGTCAGAATTGTCGGTCTGAGAGCAATTATTGTCAACATCAGCCTCGACTTCTGTGGTTGTATTACTGAGACGTGATGGAGGGATATCAAAGGTGTTGTTCTGACAACGATTAGTGGCAACATCAGCCTTGGTCTCTGTAGTCCTGTTGTTGGATGGAGGAAGAACTAAGGTGCTGCTCTCAGAACTACAAGCTTGAACGACAGCATCGATTTCTGTGGTTGCGTTGTTGAGATAGTTTGAAGGATGCTTAAAGGGGTAAAGCTCAAAGGGGTAAAGGGGTCCCTCCCAATTGGGCGTGCTCAAGGTACTATCAAAGGTACTACTGGCTACTGTCATGTCGTTGGATGGAGGAAGCTCAAAGGTGTCATTCTTGGGGGAAACCCATGGAGCGCCAGCCCCTGCAGCTGAGCAAAGCTGGCTCAAAGCAGGGCAACTGTCAGAATTGTCAGTCTGAGAGCAATTATTGTCAACATCAGCCTCGAGTTCTGTGGTTGTATTACTGAGACGTGATGGAGGGATATCAAAGGTGTTGTTCTGACAACCATTAGTGGCAACGTCAGCCTTGGTCTCTGTAGTCCTGTTGATGGATGGAGGAAGCTCAAAGGTGTCATTCTTGGGGGAAACCCATGGAGTGCCAGCCCCTGCAGCTGAGCAAAGCTGGCTCATAGCAGGGCAACTGTCAGAATTGTCGGTCTGAGAGCAATTATTGTCAACATCAGCCTCAACTTCTGTGGTTGTATTACTGAGACGTGATGGAGGGATATCAAAGGTGTTGTTCTGACAACGATTAGTGGCAACATCAGCCTTGGTCTCTGTAGTCCTGTTGTTGGATGGAGGAAGAACTTTGGTGCTGCTCTCAGAACTACAAGCTTGACCGACAGCATCGATTTCTGTGGTTGCGTTATTGAGATAGTTTGAAGGATGCTTAAAGGTGTAAAGCTCAAAGGGGTAAAGGGGTCCCTCCCAATTGGGCGTGCTCAAGGTACTATCGAAGGTACTACTGGCTACTGTCGTGTTGTTGGATGGAGGAAGCTTAAAGGTGTCATTCTTGGGGGAAACCCATGGAGCGCCAGCCCCTGCAGCTGAGCAAAGCTGGCTCAAAGCAGGGCAACTGTCAGAATTGTCGGTCTGAGAACAATTATTGTCAACATCAGCCTCGACTTCTGTGGTTGTATTACTGAGACGTGATGGAGGGATATCAAAGGTGTTGTTCTGACAACCATTAGTGGCAACATCAGCCTTGGTCTCTGTAGTCCTGTTGATGGATGGAGGAAGCTCAAAGGTGTCATTCTTGGGGGAAACCCATGGAGCGCCAGCCCCTGCAGCTGAGCAAAGCTGGCTCAAAGCAGGGCAACTGTCAGAATTGTCGGTCTGAGAGCAATTATTGTCAACATCAGCCTCGACTTCTGTGGTTGTATTACTGAGACGTGATGGAGGGATATCAAAGGTGTTGTTCTGACAACGATTAGTGGCAACATCAGCCTTGGTCTCTGTAGTCCTGTTGTTGGATGGAGGAAGAACTTTGGTGCTGCTCTCAGAACTACAAGCTTGACCGACAGCATCGATTTCTGTGGTTGCGTTATTGAGATAGTTTGAAGGATGCTTAAAGGTGTAAAGCTCAAAGGGGTAAAGGGGTCCCTCCCAATTGGGCGTGCTCAAGGTACTATCGAAGGTACTACTGGCTACTGTCGTGTTGTTGGATGGAGGAAGCTTAAAGGTGTCATTCTTGGGGGAAACCCATGGAGCGCCAGCCCCTGCAGCTGAGCAAAGCTGGCTCAAAGCAGGGCAACTGTCAGAATTGTCGGTCTGAGAACAATTATTGTCAACATCAGCCTCGACTTCTGTGGTTGTATTACTGAGACGTGATGGAGGGATATCAAAGGTGTTGTTCTGACAACCATTAGTGGCAACATCAGCCTTGGTCTCTGTAGTCCTGTTGATGGATGGAGGAAGCTCAAAGGTGTCATTCTTGGGGGAAACCCATGGAGCGCCAGCCCCTGCAGCTGAGCAAAGCTGGCTCAAAGCAGGGCAACTGTCAGAATTGTCGGTCTGAGAGCAATTATTGTCAACATCAGCCTCGACTTCTGTGGTTGTATTACTGAGACGTGATGGAGGGATATCAAAGGTGTTGTTCTGACAACGATTAGTGGCAACATCAGCCTTGGTCTCTGTAGTCCTGTTGTTGGATGGAGGAAGAACTAAGGTGCTGCTCTCAGAACTACAAGCTTGAACGACAGCTTCAACGACACCTTGTGGGTAGACAAATCCGTCCGTGAAGCTCTGAGAGAGCGCACCAAAGCATACAACGACGGCCTAGAGGCAGGCAACATGAATGACCACAAGGTGGCGCGATACAACGTAAGGAGGACAGTGTCAGAGGCCAAACGACGCTACAGGGATAAAATTGAACTCCAGTTTGAACAAGCTGACTCTAGAGCTATGTGGCAGGGGCTCAAAACGATGACAGACTACAAAGGCGCCTCCCTCAAACTGAACAGTGACATCTCCTTAGCAAATGACCTCAATACCTTCTATGCGAGGTTTGATGCTGGTAATAACAACACCAGCTCACAAGCCTCGGCAATGGGGGGGGGGGGGTCGGCTGCTGATGGAGGCGCAGTGTTCAGGGTAACAGAGCATGAGGTGAGGCGGACCTTTAAAAAAGTGAATATCAGGAAGACAGCAGGTCCAGACGGCATCCCCGGCCGCGTCCTAAAAGTCTGTGCCGACCAACTGGCCCCAGTATTCACTGACATATTTAACCTGTCCTTAGAACAGGCTGTCATCCCCACCTGCCTGAAGAAGTCCACTATTATCCCTGTACCCAAAAAATCCAAGCCTGCTTGCCTCAACGACTACCGCCCTGTAGCTCTCACCTCCATAGCCATGAAGTGCTTCGAGAAGCTAGTAAAGGGCTACATCTGCTCCTCCCTCCCCATCAACATGGACCCCCTGCAATTTGCATACCGCCCCAACAGGTCCACGGAGGACGCCATATCCCATGTGCTGCACACAGCAGCATCACACCTGGACAAGAGGCAGGGGAACTATGTGAGAATGCTATTCATCGACTACAGCTCGGCATTCAATACCATAGTCCCCTCCATACTCATAGCCAAGCTCAGGGACCTGGGCTTGGGCTATGACCTCTGCCAGTGGGTCTTGGACTTCCTGACTGGCAGACCCCAGGTGGTGAGAGCAGGCAACTGCACCTCCTCATCCATCACCCTCAACATAGGGGCCCCCCAGGGCTGTGTTCTGAGTCCCCTCCTCTACTCCCTGTACACACACGACTGTGTGGCTCAGCGGAGTAGCAATACAATCGTCAAATTTGCTGACGACACAGTGGTGGTGGGCCTGATCTCTGCCAACGACGAGAGGGCCTACCTGGAAGAGGTCAAGGTCCTGGCGGGATGGTGCCAGGAAAACAGCCTCTCCCTGAACGTCAGCAAAACAAAGGAGATGATTGTGGACTTCAGGAGGTCGGGGGTCAAGGACTACAGCCCCCTCAGCATCGACGGGGCACCGGTTGAGAGAGTCAACAGCTTTAAGTACCTCGGAGCCTACATATCCGAGGACTTGACATGGACCACACACATTAACAGTGTTGTGAAGAAGGCACGACAACGCCTCTACTTCCTCAGGCGCCTAAGGAAGTTCCAAGTCAGCCAGAAGATCCTTAAGAACTTCTACTCATGTACAATAGAGAGCATCTTGACCGGCAACATCACCTCCTGGTTTGGGAATAGCACTGCACAAGACCAAAGCAGACTACAAAGAGTGACACGTTCAGCCGAACGCACAATTGGAGGGGGGCTCCCCACCCTCCAGAACATTTACTACAAGCGTTGCAAGGGCAAGGCTAAGAGAATCATTAAAGACTCCAGTCACCGGAACAACTGCCTCTTTGAACTGCTGCGGTCAGGCAAGCGATACAGGAGTCTCAAGGTGAGCACAGAAAGACTCAGAAGAAGCTTCTATCCCCAGGCCATCAGGCTGCTAAACAAACAATGAATGAACACTACACAACAACAACCACCAAACGCACATAGCACACACATCCACACGCACACACTCACTTTAAACAAACACACTGTAGCACCCACTCCACACACTTATAGCACACACCCACTTTAAACAAACACACTGTAGCACCCACTCCCCACACTTTATATTTATGGATGAAGGATTGCACTACAACTCGTACACCTTACTGTAAATTGTACCTAAAATTGTACCTCATCCCATTTCTGCTTTGCACTAGATAGTACTGTACATTAGTACACTGCATAGTATTGTGTATTGTATATTATATGGTAACTCAGAACATTGTACATATGTCTATACCGAACACTGTGACCTCATTTTCTTCTTCTAAATTCATGCTATATTATGTTATTATGTTATTTGATACTATCTTGTCTAGCACAGTCTCTGGAGCGTAACAGTAAGAAGCATTTTGTATGAAAGTATTCTGTACTTCTGTATGACAACTATTAAAGAACTTGAACTTGAACTTGAGCATCGATTTCTGTGGTTGCGTTGTTGAGATAGTTTGAAGGATGCTTAAAGGGGTAAAGCTCAAAGGGGTAAAGGGGTCCCTCCCAATTGGGCGTGCTCAAGGTACTATCAAAGGTACTACTGGCTACTGTCATGTCGTTGGATGGAGGAAGCTCAAAGGTGTCATTCTTGGGGGAAACCCATGGAGCGCCAGCCCCTGCAGCTGAGCAAAGCTGGCTCAAAGCAGGGCAACTGTCAGAATTGTCGGTCTGAGAGCAATTATTGTCAACATCAGCCTCGAGTTCTGTGGTTGTATTACTGAGACGTGATGGAGGGATATCAAAGGTGTTGTTCTGACAACCATTAGTGGCAACATCAGCCTTGGTCTCTGTAGTCCTGTTGATGGATGGAGGAAGCTCAAAGGTGTCATTCTTGGGGGAAACCCATGGAGCGCCAGCCCCTGCAGCTGAGCAAAGCTGGCTCATAGCAGGGCAACTATCAGAATTGTCAGTCTGAGAGCAATTATTGTCAACATCAGCCTCAACTTCTGTGGTTGTATTACTGAGACGTGATGGAGGGATATCAAAGGTGTTGTTCTGACAACGATTAGTGGCAACATCAGCCTTGGTCTCTGTAGTCCTGTTGTTGGATGGAGGAAGAACTATGGTGCTGCTCTCAGAACTACAAGCTTGAACGACAGCATCGATTTCTGTGGTTGCGTTGTTGAGATAGTTTGAAGGATGCTCAAAGGGGTAAAGGGGTCCCTCCCAATTGGGCGTGCTCAAGGTACTATCGAAGGTACTACTGGCTACTGTCGTGTTGTTGGATGGAGGAAGCTCAAAGGTGTCATTCTTGGGGGAAACCCATGGAGCGCCAGCCCCTGCAGCTGAGCAAAGCTGGCTCAAAGCAGGGCAACTGTCAGAATTGTCGGTCTGAGAACAATTATTGTCAACATCAGCCTCAACTTCTGTGGTTGTATTACTGAGACGTGATGGAGGGATATCAAAGGTGTTGTTCTGACAACCATTAGTGGCAACATCAGCCTTGGTCTCTGTAGTCCTGTTGTTGGATGGAGGAAGCTCAAAGTTGTCATTCTTGGGGGAAACCCATGGAGCGCCAGCCCCTGGAGCTGAGCAAAGCTGGCTCAAAGCAGGGCAACTGTCAGAATTGTCGGTCTGAGAGCAATTATTGTCAACATCAGCCTCGACTTCTGTGGTTGTAATACTGAGACGTGATTGAGGGATATCAAAGGTGTTGTTCTGACAACGATTAGTGGCAACATCAGCCTTGGTCTCTGTAGTCCTGTTGTTGGATGGAGGAAGAACTAAGGTGCTGCTCTCAGAACTACAAGCTTGAACGACAGCATCGATTTCTGGGGTTGCGTTGTTGAGATAGTTTGAAGGATGCTTAAAGGGGTAAAGCTCAAAGGGGTAAAGGGGTCCCTCCCAATTGGGCGTGCTCAAGTTACTATCGAAGGTACTACTGGCTACTGTCGTGTTGTTGGATGGAGGAAGCTCAAAGGTGTCATTCTTGGGGGAAACCCATGGAGCACCAGCCCCTGCAGCTGAGCAAAGCTGGCTCAAAGCAGGGCAACTGTCAGAATTGTCGGTCTGAGAACAATTATTGTCAACATCAGCCTCGACTTCTGTGGTTGTATTACTGAGACGTGATGGAGGGATATCAAAGGTGTTGTTCTGACAACCATTAGTGGCAACATCAGCCTTGGTCTCTGTAGTCCTGTTGTTGGATGGAGGAAGCTCAAAGGTGTCATTCTTGGGGGAAACCCATGGAGCGCCAGCCCCTGCAGCTGATCAAAGCTGGCTCAAAGCAGGGCAACTGTCAGAATTGTCTGTCTGAGAGTAATTATTGTCAACATCAGCCTCGACTTCTGTGGTTGTAATACTGAGACGTGATTGAGGGATATCAAAGGTGTTGTTCTGACAACGATTAGTGGCAACATCAGCCTTGGTCTCTGTAGTCCTGTTGTTGGATGGAGGAAGAACTAAGGTGCTGCTCTCAGAACTACAAGCTTGAACGACAGCATCGATTTCTGTGGTTGCGTTGTTGAGATAGTTTGAAGGATGCTTAAAGGGGTAAAGCTCAAAGGGGTAAAGTGGTCCCTCCCAATTGGGCATGCTCAAGGTACTATCGAAGGTACTACTGGCTACTGTCATGTTGTTGGATGGAGGAAGCTCAAAGGTGTCATTCTTGGGGGAAACCCATGGAGCGCCAGCCCCTGCAGCTGAGCAAAGCTGGCTCAAAGCAGGGCAACTGTCAGAATTGTCGGTCTGAGAGCAATTATTGTCAACATCAGCCTCGACTTCTGTGGTTGTATTACTGAGACGTGATGGAGGGATATCAAAGGTGTTGTTCTGACAACCATTAGTGGCAACATCAGCCTTGGTCTCTGAAGTCCTGTTGATGGATGGAGGAAGCTCAAAGGTGTCATTTTTGGGGGAAACCCATGGAGCGCCAGCCCCTGCAGCTGAGCAAAGCTGGCTCAAAGCAGGGCAACTGTCAGAATTGTCGGTCTGAGAGCAATTATTGTCAACATCAGCCTCGACTTCTGTGGTTGTATTACTGAGACGTGATTGAGGGATATCAAAGGTGTTGTTCTGACCGATTAGTGGCAACATCAGCCTTGGTCTCTGTAGTCCTGTTGTTGGATGGAGGAAGAACTAAGGTGCTGCTATCAGAACTACAAGCTTGAACCACAGCATCGATTTCTGTGGTTGCGTTGTTGAGATAGTTTGTAGGATGCTTAAAGGGGTAAAGCTCAAACGGGTAAAGGGGTCCCTCCCAATTGGGCGTGCTCAATGTACTATCGAAGGTACTACTGGCTAGTGTCGTGTTGTTAGATGGAGGAAGCTCAAAGGTGTCATTCTTGGGGGAAACCCATGGAGCGCCAGCTCCTGCAGCTGAGCAAAGCTGGCTCAAAGCAGGGCAACTGTCAGAATTGTCGGTCTGAGAGCAATTATTGTCAACATCAGCCTCAACTTCTGTGGTTGTATTACTGAGACGTGATGGAGGGATATCAAAGGTGTTGTTCTGACAACGATTAGTGGCAACATCAGCCTTGGTCTCTGTAGTCCTGTTGTTGGATGGAGGAAGAACTATGGTGCTGCTCTCAGAACTACAAGCTTGAACGACAGCATCGATTTCTGTGGTTGCGTTATTGAGATAGTTTGAAGGATGCTTAAAGGTGTAAAGCTCAAAGGGGTAAAGGGGTCCCTCCCAATTGGGCGTGCTCAAGGTACTATCGAAGGTACTACTGGCTACTGTCGTGTTGTTGGATGGAGGAAGCTCAAAGGTGTCATTCTTGGGGGAAACCCATGGAGCGCCAGCCCCTGCAGCTGAGCAAAGCTGGCTCAAAGCAGGGCAACTGTCAGAATTGTCGGTCTGAGAACAATTATTGTCAACATCAGCCTCGACTTCTGTGGTTGTATTACTGAGACGTGATGGAGGGATATCAAAGGTGTTGTTCTGATAACCATTAGTGGCAACATTAGCCTTGGTCTCTGTAGTCCTGTTGATGGATGGAGGAAGCTCAAAGGTGGAAACCCATGGAGCGCCAGCCCCTGCAGCTGAGCAAAGCTGGCTCAAAGCAGGGCAACTGTCAGAATTGTCGGTCTGAGAGCAATTATTGTCAACATCAGCCTCGACTTCTGTGGTTGTATTACTGAGACGTGATGGAGGGATATCAAAGGTGTTGTTCTGACAACGATTAGTGGCAACATCAGCCTTGGTCTCTGTAGTCCTGTTGTTGGATGGAGGAAGAACTAAGGTACTGCTCTCAGAACTACAAGCTTGAACGACAGCATCGATTTCTGTGGTTGCGTTGTTAAGATAGTTTGAAGGATGCTTAAAGGGGTAAAGCTCAAAGGGGTAAAGGGGTACCTCCCAATTGGGCGTGCTCAAGGTACTATCAAAGGTACTACTGGCTACTGTCATGTCGTTGGATGGAGGAAGCTCAAAGGTGTCATTCTTGGGGGAAACCCATGGAGCGCCAGCCCCTGCAGCTGAGCAAAGCTGGCTCAAAGCAGGGCAACTGTCAGAATTGTCGGTCTGAGAGCAATTATTGTCAACATCAGCCTCGAGTTCTGTGGTTGTATTACTGAGACGTGATGGAGGGATATCAAAGGTGTTGTTCTGACAACCATTAGTGGCAACATCAGCCTTGGTCTCTGAAGTCCTGTTGATGGATGGAGGAAGCTCAAAGGTGTCATTCTTGGGGGAAACCCATGGAGCGCCAGCCCCTGCAGCTGAGCAAAGCTGGCTCATAGCAGGGCAACTGTCAGAATTGTCGGTCTGAGAGCAATTATTGTCAACATCAGCCTCAACTTCTGTGGTTGTATTACTGAGACGTGATGGAGGGATATCAAAGGTGTTGTTCTGACAACGATTAGTGGCAACATCAGCCTTGGTCTCTGTAGTCCTGTTGTTGGATGGAGGAAGAACTATGGTGCTGCTCTCAGAACTACAAGCTTGAACAACAGCATCGATTTCTGTGGTTGCGTTGTTGAGATAGTTTGAAGGATGCTCAAAGGGGTAAAGGGGTCCCTCCCAATTGGGCGTGCTCAAGGTACTATCGAAGGTACTACTGGCTACTGTCGTGGTGTTGGATGGAGGAAGGTCAAAGGTGTCATTCTTGGGGGAAACCCATGGAGCGCCAGCCCCTGCAGCTGAGCAAAGCTGGCTCAAAGCAGGGCAACTGTCAGAATTGTCGGTCTGAGAACAATTATTGTCAACATCAGCCTTGACTTCTGTGGTTGTATTACTGAGACGTGATTGAGGGATCTCAAAGGTGTTGTTCTGACAACGATTAGTGGCAACATCAGCCTTGGTCTCTGTAGTCCTGTTGTTGGATGGAGGAAGAACTAAGGTGCTGCTCTCAGAACTACAAGCTTGAACGACAGCATCGATTTCTGTGGTTGCGTTGTTGAGATAGTTTGAAGGATGCTTAAAGGTGTAAAGCTCAAAGGGGTAAAGGGGTCCCTCCCAATTGGGCATGCTCAAGGTACTATCGAAGGTACTACTGGCTACTGTCATGTTGTTGGATGGAGGAAGCTCAAAGGTGTCATTCTTGGGGGAAACCCATGGAGCGCCAGCCCCTGCAGCTGAGCAAAGCTGGCTCGAAGCAGGGCAACTGTCAGAATTGTCGGTCTGAGAGCAATTATTGTCAACATCAGCCTCGACTTCTGTGGTTGTATTACTGAGACGTGATGGAGGGATATCAAAGGTGTTGTTCTGACAACCATTAGTGGCAACATCAGCCTTGGTCTCTGTAGTCCTGTTGATGGATGGAGGAAGCTCAAAGGTGTCATTCTTGGGGGAAACCCATGGAGCGCCAGCCCCTGCAGCTGAGCAAAGCTGGCTCATAGCAGGGCAACTGTCAGAATTGTCGGTCTGAGAGCAATTATTGTCAACATCAGCCTCGACTTCTGTGGTTGTATTATTGAGACGTGATTGAGGGATATCAAAGGTGTTGTTCTGACAACGATTAGTGGCAACATCAGCCTTGGTCTCTGTAGTCCTGTTGTTGGATGGAGGAAGAACTAAGGTGCTGCTCTCAGAACTACAAGCTTGAACGACAGCATCGATTTCTGTGGTTGCGTTGTTGAGATAGTTTAAAGGATGCTTAAAGGGGTAAAGCTCAAAGGGGTAAAGGGGTCCCTCCCAATTGGGCGTGCTCAAGGTACTATCGAAGGTACTACTGGCTACTGTCGTGTTAGTGGATGGAGGAAGCTCAAAGGTGTCATTCTTGGGGGAAACCCATGGAGCGCCAGCCCCTGCAGCTGAGCAAAGCTGGCTCAAAGCAGGGCAACTGTCAGAATTGTCGGTCTGAGAGCAATTATTGTCAACATCAGCCTTGACTTCTGTGGTTGTATTACTGAGACGTGATGGAGGGATATCAAAGGTGTTGTTCTGACAACGATTAGTGGCAACATCAGCCTTGGTCTCTGTAGTCCTGTTGTTGGATGGAGGAAGCTCAAAGGTGTCATTCTTGGGGGAAACCCATGGAGCGCCAGCCCCTGGAGCTGAGCAAAGCTGGCTCAAAACAGGGCAACTGTCAGAATTGTCGGTCTGAGAGCAATTATTGTCAACATCAGCCTCAACTTCTGTGGTTGTAATACTGAGACGTGATTGAGGGATATCAAAGGTGTTGTTCTGACAGCGATTAGTGGCAACATCAGCCTTGGTCTCTGTAGTCCTGTTGTTGGATGGAGGAAGAACTAAGGTGCTGCTCTCAGAACTACAAGCTTGAACGACAGCATCGATTTCTGTGGTTGCGTTGTTGAGATAGTTTGAAGGATGCTTAAAGGGGTAAAGGGGTCCCTCCCAATTGGGCGTGCTCAAGGTACTATCGAAGGTACTACTGGCTACTGTCGTGTTGTTGGATGGAGGAAGCTCAAAGGTGTCATTCTTGGGGGAAACCCATGGAGCGCCAGCCCCTGCAGCTGAGCAAAGCTGGCTCAAAGCAGGGCAACTGTCAGAATTGTCGGTCTGAGAGCAATTATTGTCAACATCAGCCTTGACTTCTGTGGTTGTATTACTGAGACGTGATTGAGGGATCTCAAAGGTGTTGTTCTGACAACGATTAGTGGCAACATCAGCCTTGGTCTCTGTAGTCCTGTTGTTGGATGGAGGAAGAACTAAGGTGCTGCTCTCAGAACTACAAGCTTGAACGACAGCATCGATTTCTGTGGTTGCGTTGTTGAGATAGTTTGAAGGATGCTTAAAGGTGTAAAGCTCAAAGGGGTAAAGGGGTCCCTCCCAATTGGGCATGCTCAAGGTACTATCGAAGGTACTACTGGCTACTGTCATGTTGTTGGATGGAGGAAGCTCAAAGGTGTCATTCTTGGGGGAAACCCATGGAGCGCCAGCCCCTGCAGCTGAGCAAAGCTGGCTCGAAGCAGGGCAACTGTCAGAATTGTCGGTCTGAGAGCAATTATTGTCAACATCAGCCTCGACTTCTGTGGTTGTATTACTGAGACGTGATGGAGGGATATCAAAGGTGTTGTTCTGACAACCATTAGTGGCAACATCAGCCTTGGTCTCTGTAGTCCTGTTGATGGATGGAGGAAGCTCAAAGGTGTCATTCTTGGGGGAAACCCATGGAGCGCCAGCCCCTGCAGCTGAGCAAAGCTGGCTCATAGCAGGGCAACTGTCAGAATTGTCGGTCTGAGAGCAATTATTGTCAACATCAGCCTCGACTTCTGTGGTTGTATTATTGAGACGTGATTGAGGGATATCAAAGGTGTTGTTCTGACAACGATTAGTGGCAACATCAGCCTTGGTCTCTGTAGTCCTGTTGTTGGATGGAGGAAGAACTAAGGTGCTGCTCTCAGAACTACAAGCTTGAACGACAGCATCGATTTCTGTGGTTGCGTTGTTGAGATAGTTTAAAGGATGCTTAAAGGGGTAAAGCTCAAAGGGGTAAAGGGGTCCCTCCCAATTGGGCGTGCTCAAGGTACTATCGAAGGTACTACTGGCTACTGTCGTGTTAGTGGATGGAGGAAGCTCAAAGGTGTCATTCTTGGGGGAAACCCATGGAGCGCCAGCCCCTGCAGCTGAGCAAAGCTGGCTCAAAGCAGGGCAACTGTCAGAATTGTCGGTCTGAGAGCAATTATTGTCAACATCAGCCTTGACTTCTGTGGTTGTATTACTGAGACGTGATGGAGGGATATCAAAGGTGTTGTTCTGACAACGATTAGTGGCAACATCAGCCTTGGTCTCTGTAGTCCTGTTGTTGGATGGAGGAAGCTCAAAGGTGTCATTCTTGGGGGAAACCCATGGAGCGCCAGCCCCTGGAGCTGAGCAAAGCTGGCTCAAAACAGGGCAACTGTCAGAATTGTCGGTCTGAGAGCAATTATTGTCAACATCAGCCTCAACTTCTGTGGTTGTAATACTGAGACGTGATTGAGGGATATCAAAGGTGTTTTATTCTGACAGCGATTAGTGGCAACATCAGCCTTGGTCTCTGTAGTCCTGTTGTTGGATGGAGGAAGAACTAAGGTGCTGCTCTCAGAACTACAAGCTTGAACGACAGCATTGATTTCTGTGGTTGCGTTGTTGAGATAGTTTGAAGGATGCTTAAAGGGGTAAAGGGGTCCCTCCCAATTGGGCGTGCTCAAGGTACTATCGAAGGTACTACTGGCTACTGTCGTGTTGTTGGATGGAGGAAGCTCAAAGGTGTCATTCTTGGGGGAAACCCATGGAGCGCCAGCCCCTGCAGCTGAGCAAAGCTGGCTCAAAGCAGGGCAACTGTCAGAATTGTCGGTCTGAGAGCAATTATTGTCAACATCAGCCTTGACTTCTGTGGTTGTATTACTGAGACGTGATTGAGGGATCTCAAAGGTGTTGTTCTGACAACGATTAGTGGCAACATCAGCCTTGGTCTCTGTAGTCCTGTTGTTGGATGGAGGAAGAACTAAGGTGCTGCTCTCAGAACTACAAGCTTGAACGACAGCATCGATTTCTGTGGTTGCGTTGTTGAGATAGTTTGAAGGATGCTTAAAGGTGTAAAGCTCAAAGGGGTAAAGGGGTCCCTCCCAATTGGGCATGCTCAAGGTACTATCGAAGGTACTACTGGCTACTGTCATGTTGTTGGATGGAGGAAGCTCAAAGGTGTCATTCTTGGGGGAAACCCATGGAGCGCCAGCCCCTGCAGCTGAGCAAAGCTGGCTCGAAGCAGGGCAACTGTCAGAATTGTCGGTCTGAGAGCAATTATTGTCAACATCAGCCTCGACTTCTGTGGTTGTATTACTGAGACGTGATGGAGGGATATCAAAGGTGTTGTTCTGACAACCATTAGTGGCAACATCAGCCTTGGTCTCTGTAGTCCTGTTGATGGATGGAGGAAGCTCAAAGGTGTCATTCTTGGGGGAAACCCATGGAGCGCCAGCCCCTGCAGCTGAGCAAAGCTGGCTCATAGCAGGGCAACTGTCAAAATTGTCGGTCTGAGAGCAATTATTGTCAACATCAGCCTCGACTTCTGTGGTTGTATTACTGAGACGTGATTGAGGGATATCAAAGGTGTTGTTCTGACAACGATTAGTGGCAACATCAGCCTTGGTCTCTGTAGTCCTGTTGTTGGATGGAGGAAGAACTATGGTGCTGCTCTCAGAACTACAAGCTTGAACGACAGCATCGATTTCTGTGGTTGCGTTATTGAGATAGTTTGAAGGATGCTTAAAGGTGTAAAGCTCAAAGGGGTAAAGGGGTCCCTCCCATTTGGGCGTGCTCAAGGTACTATCGAAGGTACTACTGGCTACTGTCGTGTTGTTGGATGGAGGAAGCTCAAAGGTGTCATTCTTTGGGGAAACCCATGGAGCGCCAGCCCCTGCAGCTGAGCAAAGCTGGCTCAAAGCAGGGCAACTGTCAGAATTGTCGGTCTGAGAGCAATTATTGTCAACATCAGCCTCGAGTTCTGTGGTTGTATTACTGAGACGTGATGGAGGGATATCAAAGGTGTTGTTCTGACAACCATTAGTGGCAACATCAGCCTTGGTCTCTGTAGTCCTGTTGTTGGATGGAGGAAGCTCAAAGGTGTCATTCTTGGGGGAAACCCATGGAGCGCCAGCCCCTGGAGCTGAGCAAAGCTGGCTCAAAACAGGGCAACTGTCAGAATTGTCGGTCTGAGAGCAATTATTTTCAACATCAGCCTCAACTTCTGTAGTTGTAATACTGAGACGTGATTGAGGGATATCAAAGGTGTTGTTCTGACAGCGATTAGTGGCAACATCAGCCTTGGTCTCTGTAGTCCTGTTGTTGGATGGAGGAAGAACTAAGGTGCTGCTCTCAGAACTACAAGCTTGAACGACAGCATCGATTTCTGTGGTTGCGTTGTTGAGATAGTTTGAAGGATGCTTAAAGGGGTAAAGGGGTCCCTCCCAATTGGGCGTGCTCAAGGTACTATCGAAGGTACTACTGGCTACTGTCGTGTTGTTGGATGGAGGAAGCTCAAAGGTGTCATTCTTGGGGGAAACCCATGGAGCGCCAGCCCCTGCAGCTGAGCAAAGCTGGCTCAAAGCAGGGCAACTGTCAGAATTGTCGGTCTGAGAGCAATTATTGTCAACATTAGCCTTGACTTCTGTGGTTGTATTACTGAGACGTGATTGAGGGATCTCAAAGGTGTTGTTCTGACAACGATTAGTGGCAACATCAGCCTTGGTCTCTGTAGTCCTGTTGTTGGATGGAGGAAGAACTAAGGTGCTGCTCTCAGAACTACAAGCTTGAACGACAGCATCGATTTCTGTGGTTGCGTTGTTGAGATAGTTTGAAGGATGCTTAAAGGTGTAAAGCTCAAAGGGGTAAAGGGGTCCCTCCCAATTGGGCATGCTCAAGGTACTATCGAAGGTACTACTGGCTACTGTCATGTTGTTGGATGGAGGAAGCTCAAAGGTGTCATTCTTGGGGGAAACCCATGGAGCGCCAGCCCCTGCAGCTGAGCAAAGCTGGCTCGAAGCAGGGCAACTGTCAGAATTGTCGGTCTGAGAGCAATTATTGTCAACATCAGCCTCGACTTCTGTGGTTGTATTACTGAGACGTGATGGAGGGATATCAAAGGTGTTGTTCTGACAACCATTAGTGGCAACATCAGCCTTGGTCTCTGTAGTCCTGTTGATGGATGGAGGAAGCTCAAAGGTGTCATTCTTGGGGGAAACCCATGGAGCGCCAGCCCCTGCAGCTGAGCAAAGCTGGCTCATAGCAGGGCAACTGTCAGAATTGTCGGTCTGAGAGCAATTATTGTCAACATCAGCCTCGACTTCTGTGGTTGTATTATTGAGACGTGATTGAGGGATATCAAAGGTGTTGTTCTGACAACGATTAGTGGCAACATCAGCCTTGGTCTCTGTAGTCCTGTTGTTGGATGGAGGAAGAACTAAGGTGCTGCTCTCAGAACTACAAGCTTGAACGACAGCATCGATTTCTGTGGTTGCGTTGTTGAGATAGTTTAAAGGATGCTTAAAGGGGTAAAGCTCAAAGGGGTAAAGGGGTCCCTCCCAATTGGGTGTGCTCAAGGTACTATCGAAGGTACTACTGGCTACTGTCGTGTTAGTGGATGGAGGAAGCTCAAAGGTGTCATTCTTGGGGGAAACCCATGGAGCGCCAGCCCCTGCAGCTGAGCAAAGCTGGCTCAAAGCAGGGCAACTGTCAGAATTGTCGGTCTGAGAGCAATTATTGTCAACATCAGCCTTGACTTCTGTGGTTGTATTACTGAGACGTGATGGAGGGATATCAAAGGTGTTGTTCTGACAACGATTAGTGGCAACATCAGCCTTGGTCTCTGTAGTCCTGTTGTTGGATGGAGGAAGCTCAAAGGTGTCATTCTTGGGGGAAACCCATGGAGCGCCAGCCCCTGGAGCTGAGCAAAGCTGGCTCAAAACAGGGCAACTGTCAGAATTGTCGGTCTGAGAGCAATTATTGTCAACATCAGCCTCAACTTCTGTGGTTGTAATACTGAGACGTGATTGAGGGATATCAAAGGTGTTGTTCTGACAGCGATTAGTGGCAACATCAGCCTTGGTCTCTGTAGTCCTGTTGTTGGATGGAGGAAGAACTAAGGAGCTGCTCTCAGAACTACAAGCTTGAACGACAGCATCGATTTCTGTGGTTGCGTTGTTGAGATAGTTTGAAGGATGCTTAAAGGGGTAAAGGGGTCCCTCCCAATTGGGCGTGCTCAAGGTACTATCGAAGGTACTACTGGCTACTGTCGTGTTGTTGGATGGAGGAAGCTCAAAGGTGTCATTCTTGGGGGAAACCCATGGAGCGCCAGCCCCTGCAGCTGAGCAAAGCTGGCTCAAAGCAGGGCAACTGTCAGAATTGTCGGTCTGAGAGCAATTATTGTCAACATCAGCCTTGACTTCTGTGGTTGTATTACTGAGACGTGATTGAGGGATCTCAAAGGTGTTGTTCTGACAACGATTAGTGGCAACATCAGCCTTGGTCTCTGTAGTCCTGTTGTTGGATGGAGGAAGAACTAAGGTGCTGCTCTCAGAACTACAAGCTTGAACGACAGCATCGATTTCTGTGGTTGCGTTGTTGAGATAGTTTGAAGGATGCTTAAAGGTGTAAAGCTCAAAGGGGTAAAGGGGTCCCTCCCAATTGGGCATGCTCAAGGTACTATCGAAGGTACTACTGGCTACTGTCATGTTGTTGGATGGAGGAAGCTCAAAGGTGTCATTCTTGGGGGAAACCCATGGAGCGCCAGCCCCTGCAGCTGAGCAAAGCTGGCTCGAAGCAGGGCAACTGTCAGAATTGTCGGTCTGAGAGCAATTATTGTCAACATCAGCCTCGACTTCTGTGGTTGTATTACTGAGACGTGATGGAGGGATATCAAAGGTGTTGTTCTGACAACCATTAGTGGCAACATCAGCCTTGGTCTCTGTAGTCCTGTTGATGGATGGAGGAAGCTCAAAGGTGTCATTCTTGGGGGAAACCCATGGAGCGCCAGCCCCTGCAGCTGAGCAAAGCTGGCTCATAGCAGGGCAACTGTCAGAATTGTCGGTCTGAGAGCAATTATTGTCAACATCAGCCTCGACTTCTGTGGTTGTATTACTGAGACGTGATTGAGGGATATCAAAGGTGTTGTTCTGACAACGATTAGTGGCAACATCAGCCTTGGTCTCTGTAGTCCTGTTGTTGGATGGAGGAAGAACTATGGTGCTGCTCTCAGAACTACAAGCTTGAACGACAGCATCGATTTCTGTGGTTGCGTTATTGAGATAGTTTGAAGGATGCTTAAAGGTGTAAAGCTCAAAGGGGTAAAGGGGTCCCTCCCATTTGGGCGTGCTCAAGGTACTATCGAAGGTACTACTGGCTACTGTCGTGTTGTTGGATGGAGGAAGCTCAAAGGTGTCATTCTTTGGGGAAACCCATGGAGCGCCAGCCCCTGCAGCTGAGCAAAGCTGGCTCGAAGCAGGGCAACTGTCAGAATTGTCGGTCTGAGAGCAATTATTGTCAACATCAGCCTCGACTTCTGTGGTTGTATTACTGAGACGTGATGGAGGGATATCAAAGGTGTTGTTCTGACAACCATTAGTGGCAACATCAGCCTTGGTCTCTGTAGTCCTGTTGATGGATGGAGGAAGCTCAAAGGTGTCATTCTTGGGGGAAACCCATGGAGCGCCAGCCCCTGCAGCTGAGCAAAGCTGGCTCATAGCAGGGCAACTGTCAGAATTGTCTGTCTGAGAGCAATTATTGTCAACATCAGCCTCGACTTCTGTGGTTGTATTATTGAGACGTGATTGAGGGATATCAAAGGTGTTGTTCTGACAACGATTAGTGGCAACATCAGCCTTGGTCTCTGTAGTCCTGTTGTTGGATGGAGGAAGAACTAAGGTGCTGCTCTCAGAACTACAAGCTTGAACGACAGCATCGATTTCTGTGGTTGCGTTGTTGAGATAGTTTAAAGGATGCTTAAAGGGTTAAAGCTCAAAGGGGTAAAGGGGTCCCTCCCAATTGGGCGTGCTCAAGGTACTATCGAAGGTACTACTGGCTACTGTCGTGTTAGTGGATGGAGGAAGCTCAAAGGTGTCATTCTTGGGGGAAACCCATGGAGCGCCAGCCCCTGCAGCTGAGCAAAGCTGGCTCAAAGCAGGGCAACTGTCAGAATTGTCGGTCTGAGAGCAATTATTGTCAACATCAGCCTTGACTTCTGTGGTTGTATTACTGAGACGTGATGGAGGGATATCAAAGGTGTTGTTCTGACAACGATTAGTGGCAACATCAGCCTTGGTCTCTGTAGTCCTGTTGTTGGATGGAGGAAGCTCAAAGGTGTCATTCTTGGGGGAAACCCATGGAGCGCCAGCCCCTGGAGCTGAGCAAAGCTGGCTCAAAACAGGGCAACTGTCAGAATTGTCGGTCTGAGAGCAATTATTGTCAACATCAGCCTCAACTTCTGTGGTTGTAATACTGAGACGTGATTGAGGGATATCAAAGGTGTTGTTCTGACAGCGATTAGTGGCAACATCAGCCTTGGTCTCTGTAGTCCTGTTGTTGGATGGAGGAAGAACTAAGGTGCTGCTCTCAGAACTACAAGCTTGAACGACAGCATCGATTTCTGTGGTTGCGTTGTTGAGATAGTTTGAAGGATGCTTAAAGGGGTAAAGGGGTCCCTCCCAATTGGGCGTGCTCAAGGTACTATCGAAGGTACTACTGGCTACTGTCGTGTTGTTGGATGGAGGAAGCTCAAAGGTGTCATTCTTGGGGGAAACCCATGGAGCGCCAGCCCCTGCAGCTGAGCAAAGCTGGCTCAAAGCAGGGCAACTGTCAGAATTGTCGGTCTGAGAGCAATTATTGTCAACATCAGCCTTGACTTCTGTGGTTGTATTACTGAGACGTGATTGAGGGATCTCAAAGGTGTTGTTCTGACAACGATTAGTGGCAACATCAGCCTTGGTCTCTGTAGTCCTGTTGTTGGATGGAGGAAGAACTAAGGTGCTGCTCTCAGAACTACAAGCTTGAACGACAGCATCGATTTCTGTGGTTGCGTTGTTGAGATAGTTTGAAGGATGCTTAAAGGTGTAAAGCTCAAAGGGGTAAAGGGGTCCCTCCCAATTGGGCATGCTTAAGGTACTATCGAAGGTACTACTGGCTACTGTCATGTTGTTGGATGGAGGAAGCTCAAAGGTGTCATTCTTGGGGGAAACCCATGGAGCGCCAGCCCCTGCAGCTGAGCAAAGCTGGCTCGAAGCAGGGCAACTGTCAGAATTGTCGGTCTGAGAGCAATTATTGTCAACATCAGCCTCGACTTCTGTGGTTGTATTACTGAGACGTGATGGAGGGATATCAAAGGTGTTGTTCTGACAACCATTAGTGGCAACATCAGCCTTGGTCTCTGTAGTCCTGTTGATGGATGGAGGAAGCTCAAAGGTGTCATTCTTGGGGGAAACCCATGGAGCGCCAGCCCCTGCAGCTGAGCAAAGCTGGCTCATAGCAGGGCAACTGTCAGAATTGTCGGTCTGAGAGCAATTATTGTCAACATCAGCCTCGACTTCTGTGGTTGTATTACTGAGACGTGATTGAGGGATATCAAAGGTGTTGTTCTGACAACGATTAGTGGCAACATCAGCCTTGGTCTCTGTAGTCCTGTTGTTGGATGGAGGAAGAACTATGGTGCTGCTCTCAGAACTACAAGCTTGAACGACAGCATCGATTTCTGTGGTTGCGTTATTGAGATAGTTTGAAGGATGCTTAAAGGTGTAAAGCTCAAAGGGGTAAAGGGGTCCCTCCCATTTGGGCGTGCTCAAGGTACTATCGAAGGTACTACTGGCTACTGTCGTGTTGTTGGATGGAGGAAGCTCAAAGGTGTCATTCTTTGGGGAAACCCATGGAGCGCCAGCCCCTGCAGCTGAGCAAAGCTGGCTCAAAGCAGGGCAACTGTCAGAATTGTCGGTCTGAGAGCAATTATTGTCAACATCAGCCTCGAGTTCTGTGGTTGTATTACTGAGACGTGATGGAGGGATATCAAAGGTGTTGTTCTGACAACCATTAGTGGCAACATCAGCCTTGGTCTCTGTAGTCCTGTTGTTGGATGGAGGAAGCTCAAAGGTGTCATTCTTGGGGGAAACCCATGGAGCGCCAGCCCCTGGAGCTGAGCAAAGCTGGCTCAAAACAGGGCAACTGTCAGAATTGTCGGTCTGAGAGCAATTATTTTCAACATCAGCCTCAACTTCTGTGGTTGTAATACTGAGACGTGATTGAGGGATATCAAAGGTGTTGTTCTGACAGCGATTAGTGGCAACATCAGCCTTGGTCTCTGTAGTCCTGTTGTTGGATGGAGGAAGAACTAAGGTGCTGCTCTCAGAACTACAAGCTTGAACGACAGCATCGATTTCTGTGGTTGCGTTGTTGAGATAGTTTAAAGGATGCTTAAAGGGGTAAAGCTCAAAGGGGTAAAGGGGTCCCTCCCAATTGGGTGTGCTCAAGGTACTATCGAAGGTACTACTGGCTACTGTCGTGTTAGTGGATGGAGGAAGCTCAAAGGTGTCATTCTTGGGGGAAACCCATGGAGCGCCAGCCCCTGCAGCTGAGCAAAGCTGGCTCAAAGCAGGGCAACTGTCAGAATTGTCGGTCTGAGAGCAATTATTGTCAACATCAGCCTTGACTTCTGTGGTTGTATTACTGAGACGTGATGGAGGGATATCAAAGGTGTTGTTCTGACAACGATTAGTGGCAACATCAGCCTTGGTCTCTGTAGTCCTGTTGTTGGATGGAGGAAGCTCAAAGGTGTCATTCTTGGGGGAAACCCATGGAGCGCCAGCCCCTGGAGCTGAGCAAAGCTGGCTCAAAACAGGGCAACTGTCAGAATTGTCGGTCTGAGAGCAATTATTGTCAACATCAGCCTCAACTTCTGTGGTTGTAATACTGAGACGTGATTGAGGGATATCAAAGGTGTTGTTCTGACAGCGATTAGTGGCAACATCAGCCTTGGTCTCTGTAGTCCTGTTGTTGGATGGAGGAAGAACTAAGGAGCTGCTCTCAGAACTACAAGCTTGAACGACAGCATCGATTTCTGTGGTTGCGTTGTTGAGATAGTTTGAAGGATGCTTAAAGGGGTAAAGGGGTCCCTCCCAATTGGGCGTGCTCAAGGTACTATCGAAGGTACTACTGGCTACTGTCGTGTTGTTGGATGGAGGAAGCTCAAAGGTGTCATTCTTGGGGGAAACCCATGGAGCGCCAGCCCCTGCAGCTGAGCAAAGCTGGCTCAAAGCAGGGCAACTGTCAGAATTGTCGGTCTGAGAGCAATTATTGTCAACATCAGCCTTGACTTCTGTGGTTGTATTACTGAGACGTGATTGAGGGATCTCAAAGGTGTTGTTCTGACAACGATTAGTGGCAACATCAGCCTTGGTCTCTGTAGTCCTGTTGTTGGATGGAGGAAGAACTAAGGTGCTGCTCTCAGAACTACAAGCTTGAACGACAGCATCGATTTCTGTGGTTGCGTTGTTGAGATAGTTTGAAGGATGCTTAAAGGTGTAAAGCTCAAAGGGGTAAAGGGGTCCCTCCCAATTGGGCATGCTCAAGGTACTATCGAAGGTACTACTGGCTACTGTCATGTTGTTGGATGGAGGAAGCTCAAAGGTGTCATTCTTGGGGGAAACCCATGGAGCGCCAGCCCCTGCAGCTGAGCAAAGCTGGCTCGAAGCAGGGCAACTGTCAGAATTGTCGGTCTGAGAGCAATTATTGTCAACATCAGCCTCGACTTCTGTGGTTGTATTACTGAGACGTGATGGAGGGATATCAAAGGTGTTGTTCTGACAACCATTAGTGGCAACATCAGCCTTGGTCTCTGTAGTCCTGTTGATGGATGGAGGAAGCTCAAAGGTGTCATTCTTGGGGGAAACCCATGGAGCGCCAGCCCCTGCAGCTGAGCAAAGCTGGCTCATAGCAGGGCAACTGTCAGAATTGTCGGTCTGAGAGCAATTATTGTCAACATCAGCCTCGACTTCTGTGGTTGTATTACTGAGACGTGATTGAGGGATATCAAAGGTGTTGTTCTGACAACGATTAGTGGCAACATCAGCCTTGGTCTCTGTAGTCCTGTTGTTGGATGGAGGAAGAACTATGGTGCTGCTCTCAGAACTACAAGCTTGAACGACAGCATCGATTTCTGTGGTTGCGTTATTGAGATAGTTTGAAGGATGCTTAAAGGTGTAAAGCTCAAAGGGGTAAAGGGGTCCCTCCCATTTGGGCGTGCTCAAGGTACTATCGAAGGTACTACTGGCTACTGTCGTGTTGTTGGATGGAGGAAGCTCAAAGGTGTCATTCTTTGGGGAAACCCATGGAGCGCCAGCCCCTGCAGCTGAGCAAAGCTGGCTCGAAGCAGGGCAACTGTCAGAATTGTCGGTCTGAGAGCAATTATTGTCAACATCAGCCTCGACTTCTGTGGTTGTATTACTGAGACGTGATGGAGGGATATCAAAGGTGTTGTTCTGACAACCATTAGTGGCAACATCAGCCTTGGTCTCTGTAGTCCTGTTGATGGATGGAGGAAGCTCAAAGGTGTCATTCTTGGGGGAAACCCATGGAGCGCCAGCCCCTGCAGCTGAGCAAAGCTGGCTCATAGCAGGGCAACTGTCAGAATTGTCTGTCTGAGAGCAATTATTGTCAACATCAGCCTCGACTTCTGTGGTTGTATTATTGAGACGTGATTGAGGGATATCAAAGGTGTTGTTCTGACAACGATTAGTGGCAACATCAGCCTTGGTCTCTGTAGTCCTGTTGTTGGATGGAGGAAGAACTAAGGTGCTGCTCTCAGAACTACAAGCTTGAACGACAGCATCGATTTCTGTGGTTGCGTTGTTGAGATAGTTTAAAGGATGCTTAAAGGGGTAAAGCTCAAAGGGGTAAAGGGGTCCCTCCCAATTGGGCGTGCTCAAGGTACTATCGAAGGTACTACTGGCTACTGTCGTGTTAGTGGATGGAGGAAGCTCAAAGGTGTCATTCTTGGGGGAAACCCATGGAGCGCCAGCCCCTGCAGCTGAGCAAAGCTGGCTCAAAGCAGGGCAACTGTCAGAATTGTCGGTCTGAGAGCAATTATTGTCAACATCAGCCTTGACTTCTGTGGTTGTATTACTGAGACGTGATGGAGGGATATCAAAGGTGTTGTTCTGACAACGATTAGTGGCAACATCAGCCTTGGTCTCTGTAGTCCTGTTGTTGGATGGAGGAAGCTCAAAGGTGTCATTCTTGGGGGAAACCCATGGAGCGCCAGCCCCTGGAGCTGAGCAAAGCTGGCTCAAAACAGGGCAACTGTCAGAATTGTCGGTCTGAGAGCAATTATTGTCAACATCAGCCTCAACTTCTGTGGTTGTAATACTGAGACGTGATTGAGGGATATCAAAGGTGTTGTTCTGACAGCGATTAGTGGCAACATCAGCCTTGGTCTCTGTAGTCCTGTTGTTGGATGGAGGAAGAACTAAGGTGCTGCTCTCAGAACTACAAGCTTGAACGACAGCATCGATTTCTGTGGTTGCGTTGTTGAGATAGTTTGAAGGATGCTTAAAGGGGTAAAGGGGTCCCTCCCAATTGGGCGTGCTCAAGGTACTATCGAAGGTACTACTGGCTACTGTCGTGTTGTTGGATGGAGGAAGCTCAAAGGTGTCATTCTTGGGGGAAACCCATGGAGCGCCAGCCCCTGCAGCTGAGCAAAGCTGGCTCAAAGCAGGGCAACTGTCAGAATTGTCGGTCTGAGAGCAATTATTGTCAACATCAGCCTTGACTTCTGTGGTTGTATTACTGAGACGTGATTGAGGGATCTCAAAGGTGTTGTTCTGACAACGATTAGTGGCAACATCAGCCTTGGTCTCTGTAGTCCTGTTGTTGGATGGAGGAAGAACTAAGGTGCTGCTCTCAGAACTACAAGCTTGAACGACAGCATCGATTTCTGTGGTTGCGTTGTTGAGATAGTTTGAAGGATGCTTAAAGGTGTAAAGCTCAAAGGGGTAAAGGGGTCCCTCCCAATTGGGCATGCTCAAGGTACTATCGAAGGTACTACTGGCTACTGTCATGTTGTTGGATGGAGGAAGCTCAAAGGTGTCATTCTTGGGGGAAACCCATGGAGCGCCAGCCCCTGCAGCTGAGCAAAGCTGGCTCGAAGCAGGGCAACTGTCAGAATTGTCGGTCTGAGAGCAATTATTGTCAACATCAGCCTCGACTTCTGTGGTTGTATTACTGAGACGTGATGGAGGGATATCAAAGGTGTTGTTCTGACAACCATTAGTGGCAACATCAGCCTTGGTCTCTGTAGTCCTGTTGATGGATGGAGGAAGCTCAAAGGTGTCATTCTTGGGGGAAACCCATGGAGCGCCAGCCCCTGCAGCTGAGCAAAGCTGGCTCATAGCAGGGCAACTGTCAGAATTGTCGGTCTGAGAGCAATTATTGTCAACATCAGCCTCGACTTCTGTGGTTGTATTACTGTGACGTGATTGAGGGATATCAAAGGTGTTGTTCTGACAACGATTAGTGGCAACATCAGCCTTGGTCTCTGTAGTCCTGTTGTTGGATGGAGGAAGAACTATGGTGCTGCTCTCAGAACTACAAGCTTGAACGACAGCATCGATTTCTGTGGTTGCGTTATTGAGATAGTTTGAAGGATGCTTAAAGGTGTAAAGCTCAAAGGGGTAAAGGGGTCCCTCCCATTTGGGCGTGCTCAAGGTACTATCGAAGGTACTACTGGCTACTGTCGTGTTGTTGGATGGAGGAAGCTCAAAGGTGTCATTCTTTGGGGAAACCCATGGAGCGCCAGCCCCTGCAGCTGAGCAAAGCTGGCTCAAAGCAGGGCAACTGTCAGAATTGTCGGTCTGAGAGCAATTATTGTCAACATCAGCCTCGAGTTCTGTGGTTGTATTACTGAGACGTGATGGAGGGATATCAAAGGTGTTGTTCTGACAACCATTAGTGGCAACATCAGCCTTGGTCTCTGTAGTCCTGTTGTTGGATGGAGGAAGCTCAAAGGTGTCATTCTTGGGGGAAACCCATGGAGCGCCAGCCCCTGGAGCTGAGCAAAGCTGGCTCAAAACAGGGCAACTGTCAGAATTGTCGGTCTGAGAGCAATTATTTTCAACATCAGCCTCAACTTCTGTGGTTGTAATACTGAGACGTGATTGAGGGATATCAAAGGTGTTGTTCTGACAGCGATTAGTGGCAACATCAGCCTTGGTCTCTGTAGTCCTGTTGTTGGATGGAGGAAGAACTAAGGTGCTGCTCTCAGAACTACAAGCTTGAACGACAGCATCGATTTCTGTGGTTGCGTTGTTGAGATAGTTTGAAGGATGCTTAAAGGGGTAAAGGGGTCCCTCCCAATTGGGCGTGCTCAAGGTACTATCGAAGGTACTACTGGCTACTGTCGTGTTGTTGGATGGAGGAAGCTCAAAGGTGTCATTCTTGGGGGAAACCCATGGAGCGCCAGCCCCTGCAGCTGAGCAAAGCTGGCTCAAAGCAGGGCAACTGTCAGAATTGTCGGTCTGAGAGCAATTATTGTCAACATCAGCCTTGACTTCTGTGGTTGTATTACTGAGACGTGATTGAGGGATCTCAAAGGTGTTGTTCTGACAACGATTAGTGGCAACATCAGCCTTGGTCTCTGTAGTCCTGTTGTTGGATGGAGGAAGAACTAAGGTGCTGCTCTCAGAACTACAAGCTTGAACGACAGCATCGATTTCTGTGGTTGCGTTGTTGAGATAGTTTGAAGGATGCTTAAAGGTGTAAAGCTCAAAGGGGTAAAGGGGTCCCTCCCAATTGGGCATGCTCAAGGTACTATCGAAGGTACTACTGGCTACTGTCATGTTGTTGGATGGAGGAAGCTCAAAGGTGTCATTCTTGGGGGAAACCCATGGAGCGCCAGCCCCTGCAGCTGAGCAAAGCTGGCTCGAAGCAGGGCAACTGTCAGAATTGTCGGTCTGAGAGCAATTATTGTCAACATCAGCCTCGACTTCTGTGGTTGTATTACTGAGACGTGATGGAGGGATATCAAAGGTGTTGTTCTGACAACCATTAGTGGCAACATCAGCCTTGGTCTCTGTAGTCCTGTTGATGGATGGAGGAAGCTCAAAGGTGTCATTCTTGGGGGAAACCCATGGAGCGCCAGCCCCTGCAGCTGAGCAAAGCTGGCTCAAAGCAGGGCAACTGTCAGAATTGTCGGTCTGAGAGCAATTATTGTCAACATCAGCCTTGACTTCTGTGGTTGTATTACTGAGACGTGATTGAGGGATCTCAAAGGTGTTGTTCTGACAACGATTAGTGGCAACATCAGCCTTGGTCTCTGTAGTCCTGTTGTTGGATGGAGGAAGAACTAAGGTGCTGCTCTCAGAACTACAAGCTTGAACGACAGCATCGATTTCTGTGGTTGCGTTGTTGAGATAGTTTGAAGGATGCTTAAAGGTGTAAAGCTCAAAGGGGTAAAGGGGTCCCTCCCAATTGGGCATGCTCAAGGTACTATCGAAGGTACTACTGGCTACTGTCATGTTGTTGGATGGAGGAAGCTCAAAGGTGTCATTCTTGGGGGAAACCCATGGAGCGCCAGCCCCTGCAGCTGAGCAAAGCTGGCTCGAAGCAGGGCAACTGTCAGAATTGTCGGTCTGAGAGCAATTATTGTCAACATCAGCCTCGACTTCTGTGGTTGTATTACTGAGACGTGATGGAGGGATATCAAAGGTGTTGTTCTGACAACCATTAGTGGCAACATCAGCCTTGGTCTCTGTAGTCCTGTTGATGGATGGAGGAAGCTCAAAGGTGTCATTCTTGGGGGAAACCCATGGAGCGCCAGCCCCTGCAGCTGAGCAAAGCTGGCTCATAGCAGGGCAACTGTCAGAATTGTCGGTCTGAGAGCAATTATTGTCAACATCAGCCTCGACTTCTGTGGTTGTATTACTGAGACGTGATTGAGGGATATCAAAGGTGTTGTTCTGACAACGATTAGTGGCAACATCAGCCTTGGTCTCTGTAGTCCTGTTGTTGGATGGAGGAAGAACTATGGTGCTGCTCTCAGAACTACAAGCTTGAACGACAGCATCGATTTCAGTGGTTGCGTTATTGAGATAGTTTGAAGGATGCTTAAAGGTGTAAAGCTCAAAGGGGTAAAGGGGTCCCTCCCATTTGGGCGTGCTCAAGGTACTATCGAAGGTACTACTGGCTACTGTCGTGTTGTTGGATGGAGGAAGCTCAAAGGTGTCATTCTTTGGGGAAACCCATGGAGCGCCAGCCCCTGCAGCTGAGCAAAGCTGGCTCAAAGCAGGGCAACTGTCAGAATTGTCGGTCTGAGAGCAATTATTGTCAACATCAGCCTCGAGTTCTGTGGTTGTATTACTGAGACGTGATGGAGGGATATCAAAGGTGTTGTTCTGACAACCATTAGTGGCAACATCAGCCTTGGTCTCTGTAGTCCTGTTGTTGGATGGAGGAAGCTCAAAGGTGTCATTCTTGGGGGAAACCCATGGAGCGCCAGCCCCTGGAGCTGAGCAAAGCTGGCTCAAAGCAGGGCAACTGTCAGAATTGTCAGTCTGAGAGCAATTATTGTCAACATCAGCCTCGACTTCTGTGGTTGTAATACTGAGACGTGATTGAGGGATATCAAAGGTGTTGTTCTGACAACGATTAGTGGCAACATCAGCCTTGGTCTCTGTAGTCCTGTTGTTGGATGGAGGAAGAACTAAGGTGCTGCTCTCAGAACTACAAGCTTGAACGACAGCATCGATTTCTGTGGTTGCGTTGTTGAGATAGTTTATAGGATGCTTAAAGGGGTAAAGCCCAAAGGGGTAAAGGGGTCCCTCCCAATTGGGCCTGCTCAAGGTACTATCGAAGGTACTACTGGCTAGTGTCGTGTTGTTGGATGGAGGAAGCTCAAAGGTGTCATTCTTGGGGGAAACCCATGGAGCGCCAGCCCCTGCAGCTGAGCAAAGCTGGCTCAAAGCAGGGCAACTGTCAGAATTGTCGGTCTGAGAGCAATTATTGTCAACATCAGCCTCGACTTCTGTGGTTGTATTACTGAGACGTGATGGAGGGATATCAAAGGTGTTGTTCTGACAACCATTAGTGGCAACATCAGCCTTGGTCTCTGTAGTCCTGTTGATGGATGGAGGAAGCTCAAAGGTGTCATTCTTGGGGGAAACCCATGGAGCGCCAGCCCCTGCAGCTGAGCAAAGCTGGCTCATAGCAGGGCAACTGTCAGAATTGTCGGTCTGAGAGCAATTATTGTCAACATCAGCCTCGACTTCTGTGGTTGTATTACTGAGACGTGATTGAGGGATATCAAAGGTGTTGTTCTGACAACGATTAGTGGCAACATCAGCCTTGGTCTCTGTAGTCCTGTTGTTGGATGGAGGAAGAACTATGGTGCTGCTCTCAGAACTACAAGCTTGAACGACAGCATCGATTTCTGTGGTTGCGTTATTGAGATAGTTTGAAGGATGCTTAAAGGTGTAAAGCTCAAAGGGGTAAAGGGGTCCCTCCCAATTGGGCGTGCTCAAGGTACTATCGAAGGTACTACTGGCTACTGTCGTGTTGTTGGATGGAGGAAGCTCAAAGGTGTCATTCTTGGGGGAAACCCATGGAGCGCCAGCCCCTGCAGCTGAGCAAAGCTGGCTCAAAGCAGGGCAACTGTCAGAATTGTCGGTCTGAGAGCAATTATTGTCAACATCAGCCTCGAGTTCTGTGGTTGTATTACTGAGACGTGATGGAGGGATATCAAAGGTGTTGTTCTGACAACCATTAGTGGCAACATCAGCCTTGGTCTCTGTAGTCCTGTTGATGGATGGAGGAAGCTCAAAGGTGTCATTCTTGGGGGAAACCCATGGAGCGCCAGCCCCTGGAGCTGAGCAAAGCTGGCTCAAAACAGGGCAACTGTCAGAATTGTCGGTCTGAGAGCAATTATTGTCAACATCAGCCTCAACTTCTGTGGTTGTAATACTGAGACGTGATTGAGGGATATCAAAGGTGTTGTTCTGACAGCGATTAGTGGCAACATCAGCCTTGGTCTCTGTAGTCCTGTTGTTGGATGGAGGAAGAACTAAGGTGCTGCTCTCAGAACTACAAGCTTGAACGACAGCATCGATTTCTGTGGTTGCGTTGTTGAGATAGTTTGAAGGATGCTTAAAGGGGTAAAGGGGTCCCTCCCAATTGGGCGTGCTCAAGGTACTATCGAAGGTACTACTGGCTACTGTCGTGTTGTTGGATGGAGGAAGCTCAAAGGTGTCATTCTTGGGGGAAACCCATGGAGCGCCAGCCCCTGGAGCTGAGCAAAGCTGGCTCAAAGCAGGGCAACTGTCAGAATTGTCAGTCTGAGAGCAATTATTGTCAACATCAGCCTCGACTTCTGTGGTTGTAATACTGAGACGTGATTGAGGGATATCAAAGGTGTTGTTCTGACAACGATTAGTGGCAACATCAGCCTTGGTCTCTGTAGTCCTGTTGTTGGATGGAGGAAGAACTAAGGTGCTGCTCTCAGAACTACAAGCTTGAACGACAGCATCGATTTCTGTGGTTGCGTTGTTGAGATAGTTTATAGGATGCTTAAAGGGGTAAAGCCCAAAGGGGTAAAGGGGTCCCTCCCAATTGGGCCTGCTCAAGGTACTATCGAAGGTACTACTGGCTAGTGTCGTGTTGTTGGATGGAGGAAGCTCAAAGGTGTCATTCTTGGGGGAAACCCATGGAGCGCCAGCCCCTGCAGCTGAGCAAAGCTGGCTCAAAGCAGGGCAACTGTCAGAATTGTCGGTCTGAGAGCAATTATTGTCAACATCAGCCTCGACTTCTGTGGTTGTATTACTGAGACGTGATGGAGGGATATCAAAGGTGTTGTTCTGACAACCATTAGTGGCAACATCAGCCTTGGTCTCTGTAGTCCTGTTGATGGATGGAGGAAGCTCAAAGGTGTCATTCTTGGGGGAAACCCATGGAGCGCCAGCCCCTGCAGCTGAGCAAAGCTGGCTCATAGCAGGGCAACTGTCAGAATTGTCGGTCTGAGAGCAATTATTGTCAACATCAGCCTCGACTTCTGTGGTTGTATTACTGAGACGTGATTGAGGGATATCAAAGGTGTTGTTCTGACAACGATTAGTGGCAACATCAGCCTTGGTCTCTGTAGTCCTGTTGTTGGATGGAGGAAGAACTATGGTGCTGCTCTCAGAACTACAAGCTTGAACGACAGCATCGATTTCTGTGGTTGCGTTATTGAGATAGTTTGAAGGATGCTTAAAGGTGTAAAGCTCAAAGGGGTAAAGGGGTCCCTCCCAATTGGGCGTGCTCAAGGTACTATCGAAGGTACTACTGGCTACTGTCGTGTTGTTGGATGGAGGAAGCTCAAAGGTGTCATTCTTGGGGGAAACCCATGGAGCGCCAGCCCCTGCAGCTGAGCAAAGCTGGCTCAAAGCAGGGCAACTGTCAGAATTGTCGGTCTGAGAGCAATTATTGTCAACATCAGCCTCGAGTTCTGTGGTTGTATTACTGAGACGTGATGGAGGGATATCAAAGGTGTTGTTCTGACAACCATTAGTGGCAACATCAGCCTTGGTCTCTGTAGTCCTGTTGATGGATGGAGGAAGCTCAAAGGTGTCATTCTTGGGGGAAACCCATGGAGCGCCAGCCCCTGGAGCTGAGCAAAGCTGGCTCAAAACAGGGCAACTGTCAGAATTGTCGGTCTGAGAGCAATTATTGTCAACATCAGCCTCAACTTCTGTGGTTGTAATACTGAGACGTGATTGAGGGATATCAAAGGTGTTGTTCTGACAGCGATTAGTGGCAACATCAGCCTTGGTCTCTGTAGTCCTGTTGTTGGATGGAGGAAGAACTAAGGTGCTGCTCTCAGAACTACAAGCTTGAACGACAGCATCGATTTCTGTGGTTGCGTTGTTGAGATAGTTTGAAGGATGCTTAAAGGGGTAAAGGGGTCCCTCCCAATTGGGCGTGCTCAAGGTACTATCGAAGGTACTACTGGCTACTGTCGTGTTGTTGGATGGAGGAAGCTCAAAGGTGTCATTCTTGGGGGAAACCCATGGAGCGCCAGCCCCTGCAGCTGAGCAAAGCTGGCTCAAAGCAGGGCAACTGTCAGAATTGTCGGTCTGAGAGCAATTATTGTCAACATCAGCCTCGAGTTCTGTGGTTGTATTACTGAGACGTGATGGAGGGATATCAAAGGTGTTGTTCTGACAACCATTAGTGGCAACATCAGCCTTGGTCTCTGTAGTCCTGTTGTTGGATGGAGGAAGCTCAAAGGTGTCATTCTTGGGGGAAACCCATGGAGCGCCAGCCCCTGGAGCTGAGCAAAGCTGGCTCAAAACAGGGCAACTGTCAGAATTGTCGGTCTGAGAGCAATTATTTTCAACATCAGCCTCAACTTCTGTGGTTGTAATACTGAGACGTGATTGAGGGATATCAAAGGTGTTGTTCTGACAGCGATTAGTGGCAACATCAGCCTTGGTCTCTGTAGTCCTGTTGTTGGATGGAGGAAGAACTAAGGTGCTGCTCTCAGAACTACAAGCTTGAACGACAGCATCGATTTCTGTGGTTGCGTTGTTGAGATAGTTTGAAGGATGCTTAAAGGGGTAAAGGGGTCCCTCCCAATTGGGCGTGCTCAAGGTACTATCGAAGGTACTACTGGCTACTGTCGTGTTGTTGGATGGAGGAAGCTCAAAGGTGTCATTCTTGGGGGAAACCCATGGAGCGCCAGCCCCTGCAGCTGAGCAAAGCTGGCTCAAAGCAGGGCAACTGTCAGAATTGTCGGTCTGAGAGCAATTATTGTCAACATCAGCCTTGACTTCTGTGGTTGTATTACTGAGACGTGATTGAGGGATCTCAAAGGTGTTGTTCTGACAACGATTAGTGGCAACATCAGCCTTGGTCTCTGTAGTCCTGTTGTTGGATGGAGGAAGAACTAAGGTGCTGCTCTCAGAACTACAAGCTTGAACGACAGCATCGATTTCTGTGGTTGCGTTGTTGAGATAGTTTGAAGGATGCTTAAAGGTGTAAAGCTCAAAGGGGTAAAGGGGTCCCTCCCAATTGGGCATGCTCAAGGTACTATCGAAGGTACTACTGGCTACTGTCATGTTGTTGGATGGAGGAAGCTCAAAGGTGTCATTCTTGGGGGAAACCCATGGAGCGCCAGCCCCTGCAGCTGAGCAAAGCTGGCTCGAAGCAGGGCAACTGTCAGAATTGTCGGTCTGAGAGCAATTATTGTCAACATCAGCCTCGACTTCTGTGGTTGTATTACTGAGACGTGATGGAGGGATATCAAAGGTGTTGTTCTGACAACCATTAGTGGCAACATCAGCCTTGGTCTCTGTAGTCCTGTTGATGGATGGAGGAAGCTCAAAGGTGTCATTCTTGGGGGAAACCCATGGAGCGCCAGCCCCTGCAGCTGAGCAAAGCTGGCTCAAAGCAGGGCAACTGTCAGAATTGTCGGTCTGAGAGCAATTATTGTCAACATCAGCCTTGACTTCTGTGGTTGTATTACTGAGACGTGATTGAGGGATCTCAAAGGTGTTGTTCTGACAACGATTAGTGGCAACATCAGCCTTGGTCTCTGTAGTCCTGTTGTTGGATGGAGGAAGAACTAAGGTGCTGCTCTCAGAACTACAAGCTTGAACGACAGCATCGATTTCTGTGGTTGCGTTGTTGAGATAGTTTGAAGGATGCTTAAAGGTGTAAAGCTCAAAGGGGTAAAGGGGTCCCTCCCAATTGGGCATGCTCAAGGTACTATCGAAGGTACTACTGGCTACTGTCATGTTGTTGGATGGAGGAAGCTCAAAGGTGTCATTCTTGGGGGAAACCCATGGAGCGCCAGCCCCTGCAGCTGAGCAAAGCTGGCTCGAAGCAGGGCAACTGTCAGAATTGTCGGTCTGAGAGCAATTATTGTCAACATCAGCCTCGACTTCTGTGGTTGTATTACTGAGACGTGATGGAGGGATATCGACATGGCCCCCCTAAGAACCACCAGGGTAAAAAATCGCGCTGAGCCGTGGATGCACTCCGAAATACTGGCCGCTATGAAAACCAGAGACAAAAAATGCTCTGAGTTTCGTAAAAGTCAGTCAAAGCTTACTAAAAGCACGAGCAGTGAACTCCAAGCCCACGTGACTGAACTCAAACTAGAAAGAAACAGACTAAGAAACGACGTAAACTCCATGATCAAAACTGCAAAAAAGAATTTCATCAATGACAAAACTGAGGAAAACAAAAACAAACCACGTGAACTTTGGAAATTACTCAATAATCAACTAGGATGCAGTAAAAAACTTAAAACCAGATTCTCAAACATAAACATAAAAACTGACAACACGCTCATCACAGACAAGCTGGATGTAGCCAATTACTTAAACATTTTCTTCACAAACATAGCCACAACACTGGTAAACAAACTACCCTCCCACTCAGGGCTTTATGGGGTAGAACACATAGTAGCTTTCTACAAAAACCTAGGGGTCCGCAAGGACGACTTCAAGCTGGAAACGGTAACAACAGATGAGGTACTCAATAAACTGAGCGCCCTCCAACCTAACAAGGCCACTGGCCATGACAACATCCCCTCCAAATTCCTCAGAGACTCAGCAGCCGCCATCACACCAATCATCACACACATAATAAACCTCTCCATAAAACAGGGACACGTCCCCAAGGACTTCAAAATTGCGAGGGTGACCCCTCTGCACAAAAAGGGCAGCAAATTAGACCCAGGCAACTACCGCCCTGTTTCTATTCTCACCTCCATCTCGAAAGTCATGGAAAAAATAGTCTACGAACAGGTCGAAAAGTACCTAGCGGAAAAAAATCTAATCTACGAATTCCAATCTGGCTTCAGAACATCCCACTCCACTGACACATGCCTTCTCTATTTGAATGACCACATCAAACAAGAGGTGGACGCAGGCAAATACTGCGGCATGGTCATGCTGGACCTACAAAAGGCCTTTGACACGGTCAATCACTCCATTCTGATTGACAAGCTAAAAGCAATTGGTTTTGATAGTCTATCAGTGAGCTGGATGCAATCCTACCTTGAGGGGAGGGAACAGATGGTGGAGGTAAACGGTACCCTATCCCCCCCCCTCACAGTGAGCTGTGGTGTTCCACAAGGAAGCATACTAGGACCGCTACTGTTCCTAATTTATGCAAATGACATGTCGTCAGCTTGTGACTGCAACTTGTTCCTGTTTGCGGACGACTCAGCCCTGCTGGTCTCTGACAAGAACAAGTTACAGGTTGAAAAAACCCTCAGCTCGGAACTAGGCAGAATCTGCATATGGCTCGCTGATAACAAACTATCATTACACATGGGCAAAACAGAGTCCATTCTCTTCGGTTCAAATAACAAACTCAGCAAGACCGACGGCTTCTCAGTTACAGTGGGTGACAATATTGTCACAAGGAAAGATGAAATTACCTACCTGGGGTCCATCCTAGAGGCTAATCTCTCCTGTGACAAAATGGCATCCAATGTAATAAAAAAAGTCAACCAACGAACTCGATTCTTGTACCGGATCTCCTCTCTGGTAAACAAGAACACCCTGAAGACTCTGGCAGGAGCACTCATTCAGGGGTACTACGACTATGCTTGCACCTCATGGTACCAAAGCACCTCAAAGGCGCTAAAAACAAAATTACAAACATCTCAAAACAAACTGGTCAGACTACTGCTTGACCTTACTCCTAGAACCCACCTCACCCCTGCCCACTTCGACAACCTAGGATGGCTTAGAGTAGACGACAGAGTACAACAACTTGCAATGGGCCTGGTCTACAAGATACACTACACGACCAAGGTACCCATGTACATGTCAAAATACTTCCCAAAGGTCAGTGAATACCACGATCACAACACCAGAGGGAGCTCCACAAATCATGTCAAACCCAGATTCGGCTCAAATAAGGGACTAAACACGTTTCGCAATTATGCCACATCAATGTGGAACGCCCTACCCAAAGCTGTAAAGGAATGTGGATCACTACCCACTTTCAAAACCTCTCTCAAGGGACACCTACGGGAGACTGCAATTCAACACTGGCCCCTGTAAATATCCTAACCCAATCATTCCAACCCCCTCCAATGTACAGTCATTTACCTAGTATGGTTTTGTCAATAGTTCAATGTACAATTGTGTTTGTTTGTACAGTGTCTCCTCCCCCCCCCCCCTCAATGTACAGTGTTACTTGTTTATACAGTATGCCCCCCGCCCCCCCCCCCCCCCCCCCCCAACCACCTCCAATGTAAATTACCCAGTATGGTTGTCAATATCCCAATGTACCCAACCCCCCCCACCCAACCTCCAATGTACAGTTTCTACGTCAAATGTATATACTCCCTTTTCTTGACTCCTTCTGTATCACAAACAGTACTGTATTTGCAAATCTGGTATGTCATAAATGTATAGATGTAGCAGTACTGACTATCTGTATGTCATGTATGTCATATATGTCTATATGAATTGAAAATGGGGGACCCTGATGGAAACAAGACAAACGTCTTTCTCAGGTCTGCATCCCCTTAACAATTGTATGTATTGAGCCGTACTGTATTGTACCCATTCTGCAATCTGTTAAATAAAGTTTTCATTCATTCATTCATTCATCAAAGGTGTTGTTCTGACAACCATTAGTGGCAACATCAGCCTTGGTCTCTGTAGTCCTGTTGATGGATGGAGGAAGCTCAAAGGTGTCATTCTTGGGGGAAACCCATGGAGCGCCAGCCCCTGCAGCTGAGCAAAGCTGGCTCATAGCAGGGCAACTGTCAGAATTGTCGGTCTGAGAGCAATTATTGTCAACATCAGCCTCGACTTCTGTGGTTGTATTACTGAGACGTGATTGAGGGATATCAAAGGTGTTGTTCTGACAACGATTAGTGGCAACATCAGCCTTGGTCTCTGTAGTCCTGTTGTTGGATGGAGGAAGAACTATGGTGCTGCTCTCAGAACTACAAGCTTGAACGACAGCATCGATTTCAGTGGTTGCGTTATTGAGATAGTTTGAAGGATGCTTAAAGGTGTAAAGCTCAAAGGGGTAAAGGGGTCCCTCCCATTTGGGCGTGCTCAAGGTACTATCGAAGGTACTACTGGCTACTGTCGTGTTGTTGGATGGAGGAAGCTCAAAGGTGTCATTCTTTGGGGAAACCCATGGAGCGCCAGCCCCTGCAGCTGAGCAAAGCTGGCTCAAAGCAGGGCAACTGTCAGAATTGTCGGTCTGAGAGCAATTATTGTCAACATCAGCCTCGAGTTCTGTGGTTGTATTACTGAGACGTGATGGAGGGATATCAAAGGTGTTGTTCTGACAACCATTAGTGGCAACATCAGCCTTGGTCTCTGTAGTCCTGTTGTTGGATGGAGGAAGCTCAAAGGTGTCATTCTTGGGGGAAACCCATGGAGCGCCAGCCCCTGGAGCTGAGCAAAGCTGGCTCAAAGCAGGGCAACTGTCAGAATTGTCAGTCTGAGAGCAATTATTGTCAACATCAGCCTCGACTTCTGTGGTTGTAATACTGAGACGTGATTGAGGGATATCAAAGGTGTTGTTCTGACAACGATTAGTGGCAACATCAGCCTTGGTCTCTGTAGTCCTGTTGTTGGATGGAGGAAGAACTAAGGTGCTGCTCTCAGAACTACAAGCTTGAACGACAGCATCGATTTCTGTGGTTGCGTTGTTGAGATAGTTTATAGGATGCTTAAAGGGGTAAAGCCCAAAGGGGTAAAGGGGTCCCTCCCAATTGGGCCTGCTCAAGGTACTATCGAAGGTACTACTGGCTAGTGTCGTGTTGTTGGATGGAGGAAGCTCAAAGGTGTCATTCTTGGGGGAAACCCATGGAGCGCCAGCCCCTGCAGCTGAGCAAAGCTGGCTCAAAGCAGGGCAACTGTCAGAATTGTCGGTCTGAGAGCAATTATTGTCAACATCAGCCTCGACTTCTGTGGTTGTATTACTGAGACGTGATGGAGGGATATCAAAGGTGTTGTTCTGACAACCATTAGTGGCAACATCAGCCTTGGTCTCTGTAGTCCTGTTGATGGATGGAGGAAGCTCAAAGGTGTCATTCTTGGGGGAAACCCATGGAGCGCCAGCCCCTGCAGCTGAGCAAAGCTGGCTCATAGCAGGGCAACTGTCAGAATTGTCGGTCTGAGAGCAATTATTGTCAACATCAGCCTCGACTTCTGTGGTTGTATTACTGAGACGTGATTGAGGGATATCAAAGGTGTTGTTCTGACAACGATTAGTGGCAACATCAGCCTTGGTCTCTGTAGTCCTGTTGTTGGATGGAGGAAGAACTATGGTGCTGCTCTCAGAACTACAAGCTTGAACGACAGCATCGATTTCTGTGGTTGCGTTATTGAGATAGTTTGAAGGATGCTTAAAGGTGTAAAGCTCAAAGGGGTAAAGGGGTCCCTCCCAATTGGGCGTGCTCAAGGTACTATCGAAGGTACTACTGGCTACTGTCGTGTTGTTGGATGGAGGAAGCTCAAAGGTGTCATTCTTGGGGGAAACCCATGGAGCGCCAGCCCCTGCAGCTGAGCAAAGCTGGCTCAAAGCAGGGCAACTGTCAGAATTGTCGGTCTGAGAGCAATTATTGTCAACATCAGCCTCGAGTTCTGTGGTTGTATTACTGAGACGTGATGGAGGGATATCAAAGGTGTTGTTCTGACAACCATTAGTGGCAACATCAGCCTTGGTCTCTGTAGTCCTGTTGATGGATGGAGGAAGCTCAAAGGTGTCATTCTTGGGGGAAACCCATGGAGCGCCAGCCCCTGGAGCTGAGCAAAGCTGGCTCAAAACAGGGCAACTGTCAGAATTGTCGGTCTGAGAGCAATTATTGTCAACATCAGCCTCAACTTCTGTGGTTGTAATACTGAGACGTGATTGAGGGATATCAAAGGTGTTGTTCTGACAGCGATTAGTGGCAACATCAGCCTTGGTCTCTGTAGTCCTGTTGTTGGATGGAGGAAGAACTAAGGTGCTGCTCTCAGAACTACAAGCTTGAACGACAGCATCGATTTCTGTGGTTGCGTTGTTGAGATAGTTTGAAGGATGCTTAAAGGGGTAAAGGGGTCCCTCCCAATTGGGCGTGCTCAAGGTACTATCGAAGGTACTACTGGCTACTGTCGTGTTGTTGGATGGAGGAAGCTCAAAGGTGTCATTCTTGGGGGAAACCCATGGAGCGCCAGCCCCTGCAGCTGAGCAAAGCTGGCTCAAAGCAGGGCAACTGTCAGAATTGTCGGTCTGAGAGCAATTATTGTCAACATCAGCCTTGACTTCTGTGGTTGTATTACTGAGACGTGATTGAGGGATCTCAAAGGTGTTGTTCTGACAACGATTAGTGGCAACATCAGCCTTGGTCTCTGTAGTCCTGTTGTTGGATGGAGGAAGAACTAAGGTGCTGCTCTCAGAACTACAAGCTTGAACGACAGCATCGATTTCTGTGGTTGCGTTGTTGAGATAGTTTGAAGGATGCTTAAAGGTGTAAAGCTCAAAGGGGTAAAGGGGTCCCTCCCAATTGGGCATGCTCAAGGTACTATCGAAGGTACTACTGGCTACTGTCATGTTGTTGGATGGAGGAAGCTCAAAGGTGTCATTCTTGGGGGAAACCCATGGAGCGCCAGCCCCTGCAGCTGAGCAAAGCTGGCTCGAAGCAGGGCAACTGTCAGAATTGTCGGTCTGAGAGCAATTATTGTCAACATCAGCCTCGACTTCTGTGGTTGTATTACTGAGACGTGATGGAGGGATATCAAAGGTGTTGTTCTGACAACCATTAGTGGCAACATCAGCCTTGGTCTCTGTAGTCCTGTTGATGGATGGAGGAAGCTCAAAGGTGTCATTCTTGGGGGAAACCCATGGAGCGCCAGCCCCTGCAGCTGAGCAAAGCTGGCTCATAGCAGGGCAACTGTCAGAATTGTCGGTCTGAGAGCAATTATTGTCAACATCAGCCTCGACTTCTGTGGTTGTATTATTGAGACGTGATTGAGGGATATCAAAGGTGTTGTTCTGACAACGATTAGTGGCAACATCAGCCTTGGTCTCTGTAGTCCTGTTGTTGGATGGAGGAAGAACTAAGGTGCTGCTCTCAGAACTACAAGCTTGAACGACAGCATCGATTTCTGTGGTTGCGTTGTTGAGATAGTTTAAAGGATGCTTAAAGGGGTAAAGCTCAAAGGGGTAAAGGGGTCCCTCCCAATTGGGCGTGCTCAAGGTACTATCGAAGGTACTACTGGCTACTGTCGTGTTAGTGGATGGAGGAAGCTCAAAGGTGTCATTCTTGGGGGAAACCCATGGAGCGCCAGCCCCTGCAGCTGAGCAAAGCTGGCTCAAAGCAGGGCAACTGTCAGAATTGTCGGTCTGAGAGCAATTATTGTCAACATCAGCCTTGACTTCTGTGGTTGTATTACTGAGACGTGATGGAGGGATATCAAAGGTGTTGTTCTGACAACGATTAGTGGCAACATCAGCCTTGGTCTCTGTAGTCCTGTTGTTGGATGGAGGAAGCTCAAAGGTGTCATTCTTGGGGGAAACCCATGGAGCGCCAGCCCCTGGAGCTGAGCAAAGCTGGCTCAAAACAGGGCAACTGTCAGAATTGTCGGTCTGAGAGCAATTATTGTCAACATCAGCCTCAACTTCTGTGGTTGTAATACTGAGACGTGATTGAGGGATATCAAAGGTGTTGTTCTGACAGCGATTAGTGGCAACATCAGCCTTGGTCTCTGTAGTCCTGTTGTTGGATGGAGGAAGAACTAAGGTGCTGCTCTCAGAACTACAAGCTTGAACGACAGCATCGATTTCTGTGGTTGCGTTGTTGAGATAGTTTGAAGGATGCTTAAAGGGGTAAAGGGGTCCCTCCCAATTGGGCGTGCTCAAGGTACTATCGAAGGTACTACTGGCTAGTGTCATGTTGTTGGATGGAGGAAGCTCAAAGGTGTCATTCTTGGGGGAAACCCATGGAGCGCCAGCCCCTGCAGCTGAGCAAAGCTGGCTCAAAGCAGGGCAACTGTCAGAATTGTCGGTCTGAGAGCAATTATTGTCAAAATCAGCCTTGACTTCTGTGGTTGTATTACTGAGACGTGATGGAGGGATATCAAAGGTGTTGTTCTGACAACGATTAGTGGCAACATCAGCCTTGGTCTCTGTAGTCCTGTTGTTGGATGGAGGAAGAACTAAGGTGCTGCTCTCAGAACTACAAGCTTGAACGACAGCATCGATCTCTGTGGTTGCGTTGTTGAGATAGTTTGAAGGATGCTTAAAGGGGTAAAGCTCAAAGGGGTAAAGGGGTCCCTCCCTATTGGGCGTGCTCAAGGTACTATCGAAGGTACTACTGGCTACTGTCGTGTTGTTGGATGGAGGAAGCTCAAAGGTGTCTTTCTTGGGGGAAACCCATGGAGCGCCAGCCCCTGCAGCTGAGCAAAGCTGGCTCAAAGCAGGGCAACTGTCAGAATTGTCGGTCTGAGAACAATTATTGTCAACATCAGCCTCGACTTCTGTGGTTGTATTACTGAGACGTGATGGAGGGATATCAAAGGTGTTGTTCTGACAACCATTAGTGGCAACATCAGCCTTGGTCTCTGTAGTCCTGTTGTTGGATGGAGGAAGCTCAAAGGTGTCATTCTTGGGGGAAACCCATGGAGCGCCAGCCCCTGCAACTGAGCAAAGCTGGCTCAAAGCAGGGCAACTGTCAGAATTGTCGGTCTGAGAGCAATTATTGTCAACATCAGCCTCGACTTCTGTGGTTGTAATACTGAGACGTGATTGAGGGATATCAAAGGTGTTGTTCTGACAACGATTAGTGGCAACATCAGCCTTGGTCTCTGTAGTTCTGTTGTTGGATGGAGGACGAACTAAGGTGCTGCTCTCAGAACTACAAGCTTGAACGACAACATCGATTTCTGTGGTTGCGTTGTTGAGATAGTTTATAGGATGCTTAAAGGGGTAAAGCTCAAAGGGGTCCCTCCCAATTGGGCGTGCTCAAGGTACTATCGAAGGTACTACTGGCTAGTGTCATGTTGTTGGATGGAGGAAGCTCAACGGTGTCATTCTTGGGGGAAACCCATGGAGCGCCAGCCCCTGCAGCTGAGCAAAGCTGGCTCAAAGCAGGGCAACTGTCAGAATTGTCGGTCTGAGAGCAATTATTGTCAAAATCAGCCTCGACTTCTGTGGTTGTATTACTGAGACGTGATGTAGGGATATCAAAGGTGTTGTTCTGACAACGATTAGTGGCAACATCAGCCTTGGTCTCTGTAGTCCTGTTGTTGGATGGAGGAAGAACTAAGGTGCTGCTCTCAGAACTACAAGCTTGAACGACAGCATCGATCTCTGTGGTTGCGTTGTTGAGATAGTTTGAAGGATGCTTAAAGGGGTAAAGCTCAAATGGGTAAAGGGGTCCCTCCCTATTGGGCGTGCTCAAGGTACTATCGAAGGTACTACTGGCTACTGTCGTGTTGTTGGATGGAGGAAGCTCAAAGGTGTCATTCTTGGGGGAAACCCATGGAGCGCCAGCCCCTGCAGCTGAGCAAAGCTGGCTCAAAGCAGGGCAACTGTCAGAATTGTCGGTCTGAGAACAATTATTGTCAACATCAGCCTCGACTTCTGTGGTTGTATTACTGAGACGTGATGGAGGGATATCAAAGGTGTTGTTCTGACAACCAATAGTGGCAACATCAGCCTTGGTCTCTGTAGTCCTGTTGTTGGATGGAGGAAGCTCAAAGGTGTCATTCTTGGGGGAAACCCATGGAGCGCCAGCCCCTGCAGCTGAGCAAAGCTGGCTCAAAGCAGGGGAACTGTCAGAATTGTCGGTCTGAGAGCAATTATTGTCAACATCAGCCTTGACTTCTGTGGTTGTATTACTGAGACGTGATTGAGGGATATCAAAGGTGTTGTTCTGACAACGATTAGTGGCAACATCAGCCTTGGTCTCTGTAGTCCTGTTGTTGGATGGAGGAAGAACTAAGGTGCTGCTCTCAGAACTACAAGCTTGAACGACAGCATCGATTTCTGTGGTTGCGTTGTTGAGATAGTTTGAAGGATGCTTAAAGGGGTAAAGCTCAAAGGGGTAAAGGGGTCCCTCCCAATTGGGCGTGCTCAAGGTACTATCGAAGGTACTACTGGCTACTGTCGTGTTGTTGGATGGAGGAAGCTCAAAGGTGTCATTCTTGGGGGAAACCCATGGAGCGCCAGCCCCTGCAGCTGAGCAAAGCTGGTTCAAAGCAGGGCAACGGTCAGAATTGTCGGTCTGAGAACAATTATTGTCAACATCAGCCTCGACTTCTGTGGTTGTATTACTGAGACGTGATGGAGGGATATTGTAACTGAGGGGTACAATTCCCTGACTGTATTGAGAGTATGGTATTATTAAACCACTACTTAGTTATGTACTTTAATTACTGGCCATACAGTACATGGTATATATGGTGAACACCCACACAAGAATACAGCTTAACAAAGAAAGTTATATTTAGAAGTATTTATTATTAAAGCAGCACCAATAGGTTACATTATTGAGAATTATGAATTGCGCTTATATGGCGAAGAACACTTAAGTAGGTCAAGAGCGTAAGTCCATGAGCATATTAAGATGGGTATAATTGACACCACCTGTAGCATAAGAATTATATAAGGCACACTCGTAGTCAGCTGGAGATACTAAGGGGGCTCCCTCCGGTTGTAAGCCAGCAGGGGAGAGGAATGTTCGGATGCAAAAGTCTGGATCAACGGGGAATCAATAAGCTCCAGCTACGGGAGTCGGTACATATACTCCCCTCGATCGGCAGACAAAAGCAGCAGCTATAATCCAGTATGCGCGACAGCATGGATGAAAGCCAGCCAGCCTCTTCCGAGAGACGGGCTCGAGTGATGCTCCTCACGGGTAGATCCCACACAGCAGTGGGGTAGACGGTTCTCTGCTCCAGCAGCCACAGTACCAAAAGCAATATAATCCAGCCGGAAAAGGCTCTGCATTCGCCGGTGTAGATTCTCCTGTGCACTACACTTCACATTAACTAGGTCGAACTTGACGTTATTTCACTAAGCTCTGACACTTTTACTATCCTATTCGCACGCGGTTCTCAAGGCTCTATTTAGACGCAAAGTTGCTCACTTCACTTGGTCGTTGACTCGTGGTGAAGGCTTTAACGTTGGGATAAGACTAGACGTTACTTTGAACGAATGATGAACTGAATGAACTGATACTTTGAACGAAGTGCTGCTGTTTCCACCTGCGCCGTATTTATACATAAGGTGAATAATCTAGTGCCAACCTCAGTTCTGTCTCGTATTACTGCGCAAACCTGGACATGTTGAGACAAGCCTTGGCGGTGGCTTTGAACTCGCCATTGGGGGTATGGTCGCTGGCGCCTAGGGGGTCGCTGTCCAATAGGAGAACGAATATTATGGTCTGGCCTGTACCTAGGTAAGGGGATATTCCGTGTATATATACAAAGAATATACAAGGGATATCAGACGATATACAAATATTATACAATATATCTCAAGTAATAAATATATATATTCGGTTTAATCTGACCCTTTGTAACAGCCACCTCCTAATTAGTCCGCACCTAATTAGATAAACAGAGACAGATTAACCGTCTTGTCCACTACTCAATGTCCGTTGTGAGGAGTAGGGCAATTCACAAAGTCAGTGGGTCATGATCGTCAGCAAGGGAGTCAGGGAGCCTTGGCAACTCTATCAGCCTCGCCACGGGTCGGGTGTATGTCCGTCCCTGGACAAGAACTTCTGCCGTTCTGACCTTTCCGTCGGCACCAGTGATCACTTTGCTTACGCGGCCGGCCGGCCACGCAGCTCGGGGTAGTGACTGGTCTATGATCATGACGATTGTGTCCACTTTTAAGTTGTCCCTGTCCTTGACCCGCTTCTGATGGGCTGGACGGGATGGAGGGGGGGCTTAGGAGGAAGCGGGCCTGAGACTGGTTGATCTGTGCTTGGCTGTGCCTCCACATCCTCCGTCTGTTCCTCTTGTTTGGTCTGTACCCCGTCTGAGGAGGGGCCGGTTCCGGCCGCCCCATCAAGGAGTCGCTTGGGGTGCTGGGTTCGAGGTCAGCTACGTCTGGAGCGCAGCTGAGGGGGGTGGAGTTCGGAACTCCCTCTTGTGCCCACGGTTCTCTCACAGGCCTCTCGCCTAAAGTCAATAGCCTCTCAACGGGGTGTACGAGAGAGTGGCCGGTGTCGCTCACCTTTGTGTGCAGGCAGCGTGTAGACGTGGGTTTACTGTCAAGTCCGTAGAGGGGGCCCTGGAGCGTCCACCCCAGTCGGGTCTGAACCGCGACTGGGCATCCTTTGGGTCCGATGTGGGCCGCCTCAATTGGGAGAATGAGGTCCGCGTGGTCGGAGCCTATGAGCAGGGTCGGTGTGGCGCCGTCGATAAGCGGTATAGGTAGTCTGCGTAGGTGCACGTACTTCGCCATCAGCTGTGGGATGGGGTAGGTGTACTGTGACAGGCCTATGTCGTGGCTGGTGAAGACGTTAGTGATACTATACTGCTTCTCGGGCTGGTCCACCGCTGCTATCTTGAAGGAGACATTTTCACCCTTTATGGTCTTCTGGTCTCTTCTGATGGTACGTATTGTCATTGTTCCTTTGGTACCCCGCAGACCCAGCTGGGCTGCGGCGGAAGCGAGGAGGAGAGTCTTTTCAGACCCATCGTCTAGGACGGCGTAAGTGTCCAGGACCTTGTCCTCGTAGCTCAGGAGCACTCTGACCACTTTGATGAGCACTCGGGGGGTCCCGCTATGCTGGTCTATATGGAGCACTCCTGTTGGTCGGTTGCCTTGGATCTTCTGGAGTGGTGCCGACTCGCGGTCGTCCGAGTAGCACCATGACTCCCAGTGTCTGCTGTAGCAGTCGGTACACCAGGGGGCGGTCTGGTGGATCTTCGGTACTGGTGCCACCGCCTCGGCCTGGTACATTACCGTGACGGGCCCACTTTGTTGTCCTGGCGGACGCCTGTTGATGTCATGCAGGACCTCCAAGTGGGCGCCGCCGCACCTGCTGCACTTCTTCTTCAAACGGCACTCAGCTGCCATATGGCTGCGCGCGCAGCGGAAGCAGCGGCGGTGGTCTTTGATCCACTGACTCACCTCGTCCGTGGTCAGCTTCTTGAAAGTGTCACATTGATACAGCCGATGTTCCCCTTCACAGTACTGGCATTCAATCTTCCACTCCTCTTTCGTCGAGGGGGTGTTGTGGTTCTTGTGCTGCGGTACTGATTCGGCTTGGTGCATAACGGTCACCGACCGGCGGTTATCATTTGATCCCCGAGGTCCTGGTCTTGGGCTTGGTCCACTCCACACGAACGTGTCCAGTCGTAGGCTGCTGACCTCCCTGGCGAGGAAATCAGATAGGTCTAGGAGGGATGCCTCTGGGCCGTTGGGGTCGCGGTGGTCTCTTTGCCGCCTGAAGCGCTCTTGTCGGGCGGGAGGGAGCTTCTCTAATATCCGTTCTACATTAGAGTTAGCATACAGTTCATATATCCCTTTCTCCTTTTGGGACCCCAGCATCCCTACCAGGGACTGTACCTTGATAGAGAGGTCATCCAATGCTCTATTGTCTCTGGCTGGGGGGAGGCGGTCGATATCTCTTATTTCCTGTATCACGTAGTCCCATATGCGTCCATAACGCTGGTCGAGGGCTACTAGAGCCGCGGTGTATGGGGTACTTGAGTTGGAATATGCCAGCGCTATATTATGCGCTCTGGGCACCTTCAGGTGCTTGAGGAGGATAGCATATTTGTACGTCTCATCAGGGACGTCGGACATCATAGTCTCCAAGCACATCCGTAATTCCGTGTACTGTGCTCTGTCCTCGCGCGTAAAGTCTGGGAACGTCGGTGTGCCAAGGTACGATGCCATGGATGGCTGGCACATCGGTGAGCGTTGGGGAAGAGGCCTCCTGGGCGAGTCTCCCCGTACGTGTTGTCATGGGTTGGTACTTGGTGGGTACCAGGGGCCGGGTACCCAGGTGCTGTTCCTCGGTGCTGACGGTGCGTCAAACTCACCCGTGAGTTGAGTCGGGGGTTTGTAGCGCAGTGACTCGGGGCTGACGTCTGGGCTGTACTGGGCCTCCTGGTCCAGAGTACGTTGCTGCTGGTCGGGGCTGTACTGGGCCTCCTGGTCCAGAGTACGTTGCTGCTGGTCGGCTTGACATTCCTCCTCTTCCTCTTCCTCTTCCTCTGCTAGGTCCTGGAGTCTTCTAGTCAGTCTCTCGGCGACGTAGGCCGGTTCTTCCCGGTTGCTGGGTCTCGTATGGACCGGCCGGGGAGGGGGTTCGGAGATGCAGACAGGATCCTCCTGTTGGCGGGGTCCCGGGTCGCTTGGTCGGGTAGGGGAATGTGCCCTAGACCCTTGTCGTGATGATCTCCGGGAGCTCCGTGCGGAGAGAGGGGGTGTCGCCATGGCAATCAATTGTTCCATCATCTGCGCCTGCAGCCGGTCGCGCTCTGCCTCGCGCTGGGCATGGGCGGCGTCGCGCACTGCTTCGCGCTGGGCATTGGCGCCGTCGCGCTGTGCATTGGCGCTGGCTTGGGCGGCGTCGCGCTGTGCATTGGCGCTGGCATAGGCGGCGTCGCGCTGTGCATTGGCGGCGGCGCGCTGTGCATCGGCGCGGCCTCTTTCAATGTTCTCTTCCGTCTGAAGGCGTCTGGTCTCCAGTCTTATGCGGTCGTCTTCACTCCTTTGTTGCGCCTGGAAGCGCTCTCGCTCGATTGCAGCGTGTTCGCGCTCGCTCGTCTGTTGAGCCTGGAGGCGTTCTCTTTCCATGGTAGAATGTTCGCGCTCACTTAGTTGTTGCGCTTGAAGTCGATCGCGTTCGGTGGAGGCTGCCAGGGTGGCGATGAATGCCTGCGCCAGCATCTTGTCCGCTTCGCTGGGGGAAGACACTGACGGAGGTGATCGGCTTCTGGCAGTGCTCGTTGGAGATCTGTTCTCTGGGCGCGCCTCGAGGTCCGTCTCCTGGGCGCGCTTCTCTTCTGGTAGTGGGTCGGGTTCTGTCCCTGGAGCGATTTCTTTATCCTGGAGCTCTCCGGGGACCGTCCCGTTGACGTTGTCTGGGGGTATAGTCATGTCATGTCCCCCCTGGTCCCCCCCGTGAGCTTGGTCAGTTACGTTAGAACCCACTGGGTTCTCTACTGGCAGGGTCGTCTGGTCAGTAGGATTTGACATGCTTTGACTATCCGCTTTATTTATTTTATCCGCATTTAACGTCTTTATAAAGCTAGGTATTAGACTGACAGCGTATGCCTCTAGATAGGGAGGTGGCTGACGTTTGTGCTGCGGGCGTTCTAGCTCGGGAGAGCTGCTTGGGGAGTGTTCACCGCTGGCCATGGTTAATATCAATATTATATTTAGATATTACACTGATATTCATCCGGCTCGAAGGACCAATTGTAACTGAGGGGTACAATTCCCTGACTGTATTGAGAGTATGGTATTATTAAACCACTACTTAGTTATGTACTTTAATTACTGGCCATACAGTACACGGTATATATGGTGAACACCCACACAAGAATACAGCTTAACAAAGAAAGTTATATTTAGAAGTATTTATTATTAAAGCAGCACCAATAGGTTACAATATTGAGAATTATGAATTGCGCTTATATGGCGAAGAACACTTAAGTAGGTCAAGAGCGTAAGTCCATGAGCATATCAAGATGGGTATAATTGACACCACCTGTAGCATAAGAATTATATAAGGCACACTCGTAGTCAGCTGGAGATACTAAGGGGGTTCCCTCCGGTTGTAAGCCAGCAGGGGAGAGGAATGTTCGGATGCAAAAGTCTGGATCAACGGGGAATCAATAAGCTCCAGCTACGGGAGTCGGTACATATACTCCCCTCGATCGGCAGACAAAAGCAGCAGCTATAATCCAGTATGCGCAACAGCCTGGAAGAAAGCCAGCCAGCCTCTTCCGAGAGACGGGCTCGAGTGATGCTCCTCACGGGTAGATCCCACACAGCAGTGGGGTAGACGGTTCTCTGCTCCAGCAGCCACAGTACCAAAAGCAATATAATCCAGCCGGAAAAGGCTCTGCATTCGCCGGTGTAGATTCTCCTGTGCACTATACTTCACATTAACTAGGTCGAACTTGACGTTATTTCACTAAGCTCTGACACTTTTACTATCCTATTCGCACGCGGTTCTCAAGGCTCTATTTAGACACAAAGTTGCTCACTTCACTTGGTCGTTGAGTCGTGGTGAAGGCTTTAACGTTGGGATAAGACTAGACGTTACTTTGAACGAATGATGAACTGAATGAACTGATACTTTGAACGAAGTGCTGCTGTTTCCACCTGCGCCGTATTTATACGTAAGGTGAATAATCTAGTGCCAACCTCAGTTCTGTCTCGTATTACTGCGCAAACCTGGACATGTTGAGACAAGCCTTGGCGGTGGCTTTGAACTCGCCATTGAGGGTATGGTCGCTGGCGCCTAGGGGGTCGCTGTCCAATAGGAGAGCGAATATTATGGTCTGGCCTGTACCTAGGTAAGGGGATATTCCGTGTATATATACAAAGAATATACAAGGGATATCAGACGATATACAAATATTATACAATATATCTCAAGTAATAAATATATATATTCGGTTTAATCTGACCCTTTGTAACAGATATCAAAGGTGTTGTTCTGACAACCATTAGTGGCAACATCAGCCTTGGTCTCTGTAGTCCTGTTGTTGGATGGAGGAAGCTCAAAGGTGTCATTCTTGGGGGAAACCCATGGAGCGCCAGCCCCTGCAGCTGAGCAAAGCTGGCTCAAAGCAGGGCAACTGTCAGAATTGTCGGTCTGAGAACAATTATTGTCAACATCAGCCTCGACTTCTGTGGTTCTATTACTGAGACGTGATGGAGGGATATCAAAGGTGTTGTTCTGACAACCATTAGTGGCAACATCAGCCTTGGTCTCTGTAGTCCTGTTGTTGGATGGAGGAAGAACTAAGGTGCTGCTCTCAGAACTACAAGCTTGAACGACAGCATCGATTTCTGTGGTTGCGTTGTTGAGATAGTTTGAAGGATGCTTAAAGGGGTAAAGCTCAAAGGGGTAAAGCGGTCCCTCCCAATTGGGCGTGCTCAAGGTACTATCGAAGGTACTACTGGCTACTGTCGTGTTGTTGGATGGAGGAAGCTCAAAGGTGTCATTCTTGGGGGAAACCCATGGAGCGCCAGCCCCTGCAGCTGAGCAAAGCTGGCTCAAAGCAGGGCAACTGTCAGAATTGTCGGTCTGAGAACAATTATTGTCAACATCAGCCTCGACTTCTGTGGTTGTATTACTGAGACGTGATGGAGGGATATCAAAGGTGTTGTTCTGACAACCATTAGTGGCAACATCAGCCTTGGTCTCTGTAGTCCTGTTGTTGGATGGAGGAAGCTCAAAGGTGTCATTCTTGGGGGAAACCCATGGAGCGCCAGCCCCTGCAGCTGAGCAAAGCTGGCTCAAAGCAGGGCAACTGTCAGAATTGTCGGTCTGAGAACAATTATTGTCAACATCAGCCTCGACTTCTGTGGTTCTATTACTGAGACGTGATGGAGGGATATCAAAGGTGTTGTTCTGACAACCATTAGTGGCAACATCAGCCTTGGTCTCTGTAGTCCTGTTGTTGGATGGAGGAAGAACTAAGGTGCTGCTCTCAGAACTACAAGCTTGAACGACAGCATCGATTTCTGTGGTTGCGTTGTTGAGATAGTTTGAAGGATGCTTAAAGGGGTAAAGCTCAAAGGGGTAAAGCGGTCCCTCCCAATTGGGCGTGCTCAAGGTACTATCGAAGGTACTACTGGCTACTGTCGTGTTGTTGGATGGAGGAAGCTCAAAGGTGTCATTCTTGGGGGAAACCCATGGAGCGCCAGCCCCTGCAGCTGAGCAAAGCTGGCTCAAAGCAGGGCAACTGTCAGAATTGTCGGTCTGAGAACAATTATTGTCAACATCAGCCTCGACTTCTGTGGTTGTATTACTGAGACGTGATGGAGGGATATCAAAGGTGTTGTTCTGACAACCATTAGTGGCAACATCAGCCTTGGTCTCTGTAGTCCTGTTGTTGGATGGAGGAAGAACTAAGGTGCTGCTCTCAGAACTACAAGCTTGAACGACAGCATCGATTTCTGTGGTTGCGTTGTTGAGATAGTTTGAGGGATGCTTAAAGGGGTAAAGCTCAAAGGGGTAAAGGGGTCCCTCCCAATTGGGCGTGCTCAAGGTACTATCAAAGGTACTACTGGCTAGTGTTGTGTTGTTGGATGGAGGAAGCTCAAAGGTGTCATTCTAGGGGGAAACCAATGGAGCGCCAGCCCATGCAGCTGAGCAAAGCTGGCTCAAAGCAGGGCAACTGTCAGAATTGTCGGTCTGAGAGCAATTATTGTCAACATCAGCCTCGACTTCTGTGGTTGTATTACTGAGACGTGATGGAGGGATATCAAAGGTGTTGTTCTGACAACCATTAGTGGCAACATCAGCCTTGGTCTCTGTAGTCCTGTTGTTGGATGGAGGAAGCTCAAAGGTGTCATTCTTGGCGGAAACCCATGGAGCGCCAGCCCCTGCAGCTGAGCAAAGCTGGCTCAAAGCAGGGCAACTGTCAGAATTGTCGGTCTGAGAGCAATTATTGTCAACATCAGCCTTGACTTCTGTGGTTGTATTACTGAGACGTGATTGAGGGATATCAAAGGTGTTGTTCTGACAACGATTAGTGGCAACATCAGCCTTGGTCTCTGTAGTCCTGTTGTTGGATGGAGGAAGAACTAAGGTGCTGCTCTCAGAACTACAAGGTTGAACCACAGCATCGATTTCTGTGGTTGCGTTGTTGAGATAGTTTGAAGGTGCTTAAAGGGGTAAAGCTCAAAGGGGTAAAGGGGTCCCTCCCAATTGGGCATGCTCAAGGTACTATCGAAGGTACTACTGGCTACTGTCGTGTTGTTGGATGGCGGAAGCTCAAAGGTGTCATTCTTGGGGGAAACCCATGGAGCGCCAGCCCCTGCAGCTGAGCAAAGCTGGCTCAAAGCAGGGCAACTGTCAGAATTGTCGGTCTGAGAACAATTATTGTCAACATCAGCCTCGACTTCTGTGGTTGTATTACTGAGACGTGATGGAGGGATATCAAAGGTGTTGTTCTGACAACCATTAGTGGCAACAACAGCCTTGGTCTCTGTAGTCCTGTTGTTGGATGGAGGAAGCTCAAAGGTGTCATTCTTGGGGGAAACCCATGGAGCCCCAGCCCCTGGAGCTGAGCAAAGCTGGCTCAAAGCAGGGCAACTGTCAGAATTGTCGGTCTGAGAGCAATTATTGTCAACATCAGCCTCGACTTCTGTGGTTGTAATACTGAGACGTGATTGAGGGATATCAAAGGTGTTGTTCTGACAACGATTAGTGGCAACATCAGCCTTGGTCTCTGTAGTCCTGTTGTTGGATGGAGGAAGAACTAAGGTGCTGCTCTCAGAACTACAAGCTTGAACGACAGCATCGATTTCTGTGGTTGCGTTGTTGAGATAGTTTGAAGGATGCTTAAAGGGGTAAAGCTCAAAGGGGTAAAGGGGTCCCTCCCAATTGGGCATGCTCAAGGTACTATCGAAGGTACTACTGGCTACTGTCGTGTTGTTGGATGGAGGAAGCTCAAAGGCGTCATTCTTGGGGGAAACCCATGGAGCGCCAGCCCCTGCAGCTGAGCAAAGCTGGCTCAAAGCAGGGCAACGGTCAGAATTGTCGGTCTGAGAGCAATTATTGTCAACATCAGCCTTGACTTCTGTGGTTGTATTACTGAGACGTGATTGAGAGATATCAAAAGTGTTGTTCTGACAACGATTAGTGGCAACATCAGCCTTGGTCTCTGTAGTCCTGTTGTTGGATGGAGGAAGAACTAAGGTGCTGCTCTCAGAACTACAAGCTTGAACGACAGCATCGATTTCTGTGGTTGCGTTGTTGAGATAGTTTGAAGGATGCTTAAAGGGGTAAAGCTCAAAGGGGTAAAGGGGTCCCTCCCAATTGGGCGTGCTCAAGGTACTATCGAAGGTACTACTGGCTACTGTCGTGTTGTTGGATGGCGGAAGCTCAAAGGTGTCATTCTTGGGGGAAACCCATGGAGCGCCAGCCCCTGCAGCTGAGCAAAGCTGGCTCAAAGCAGGGCAACTGTCAGAATTGTCGGTCTGAGAACAATTATTGTCAACATCAGCCTCGACTTCTGTGGTTGTATTACTGAGACGTGATGGAGGGATATCAAAGGTGTTGTTCTGACAACCATTAGTGGCAACATCAGCCTTGGTCTCTGTAGTCCTGTTGTTGGATGGAGGAAGCTCAAAGGTGTCATTCTTGGGGGAAACCCATGGAGCCCCAGCCCCTGGAGCTGAGCAAAGCTGGCTCAAAGCAGGGCAACTGTCAGAATTGTCGGTCTGAGAGCAATTATTGTCAACATCAGCCTCGACTTCTGTGGTTGTAATACTGAGACGTGATTGAGGGATATCAAAGGTGTTGTTCTGACAACGATTAGTGGCAACATCAGCCTTGGTCTCTGTAGTCCTGTTGTTGGATGGAGGAAGAACTAAGGTGCTGCTCTCAGAACTACAAGCTTGAACGACAGCATCGATTTCTGTGGTTGCGTTGTTGAGATAGTTTGAAGGATGCTTAAAGGGGTAAAGCTCAAAGGGGTAAAGGGGTCCCTCCCAATTGGGCATGCTCAAGGTACTATCGAAGGTACTACTGGCTACTGTCGTGTTGTTGGATGGAGGAAGCTCAAAGGCGTCATTCTTGGGGGAAACCCATGGAGCGCCAGCCCCTGCAGCTGAGCAAAGCTGGCTCAAAGCAGGGCAACGGTCAGAATTGTCGGTCTGAGAGCAATTATTGTCAACATCAGCCTTGACTTCTGTGGTTGTATTACTGAGACGTGATTGAGAGATATCAAAGGTGTTGTTCTGACAACGATTAGTGGCAACATCAGCCTTGGTCTCTGTAGTCCTGTTGTTGGATGGAGGAAGAACTAAGGTGCTGCTCTCAGAACTACAAGCTTGAACGACAGCATCGATTTCTGTGGTTGCGTTGTTGAGATAGTTTGAAGGATGCTTAAAGGGGTAAAGCTCAAAGGGGTAAAGGGGTCCCTCCCAATTGGGCGTGCTCAAGGTACTATCGAAGGTACTACTGGCTACTGTCGTGTTGTTGGATGGCGGAAGCTCAAAGGTGTCATTCTTGGGGGAAACCCATGGAGCGCCAGCCCCTGCAGCTGAGCAAAGCTGGCTCAAAGCAGGGCAACTGTCAGAATTGTCGGTCTGAGAACAATTATTGTCAACATCAGCCTCGACTTCTGTGGTTGTATTACTGAGACGTGATGGAGGGATATCAAAGGTGTTGTTCTGACAACCATTAGTGGCAACATCAGCCTTGGTCTCTGTAGTCCTGTTGTTGGATGGAGGAAGCTCAAAGGTGTCATTCTTGGGGGAAACCCATGGAGCGCCAGCCCCTGGAGCTGAGCAAAGCTGGCTCAAAGCAGGGCAACTGTCAGAATTGTCGGTCTGAGAGCAATTATTGTCAACATCAGCCTCGACTTCTGTGGTTGTAATACTGAGACGTGATTGAGGGATATCAAAGGTGTTGTTCTGACAACGATTAGTGGCAACATCAGCCTTGGTCTCTGTAGTCCTGTTGTTGGATGGAGGAAGAACTAAGGTGCTGCTCTCAGAACTACAAGCTTGAACGACAGCATCGATTTCTGTGGTTGCGTTGTTGAGATAGTTTATAGGATGCTTAAAGGGGTAAAGCTCAAAGGGGTCCCTCCCAATAGACCTGTCTCAAACCCTGCCCCTTTTCTCTATCCTCCAATCACAGCTGTCGCTTACCTCTGACTTCCTCGTACAAACAAAGTTTGTACGAGGAAGTCCGAGGTAAGCGACAGCTGTGATTGGAGGATCAAGAAAAGAGGGCAGGGTTTTGAGACAGGTCCATTGGGCGTGCTCAAGGTACTATCGAAGGTACTACTGGCTAGTGTCATGTTGTTGGATGGAGGAAGCTCAAAAGTGTCATTCTTGGGGGAAACCCATGGAGCGCCAGCCCCTGCAGCTGAGCAAAGCTGGCTCAAAGCAGGGCAACTGTCAGAATTGTCGGTCTGAGAGCAATTATTGTCAAAATCAGCCTCGACTTCTGTGGTTGTATTACTGAGACGTGATGGAGGGATATCAAAGGTGTTGTTCTGACAACGATTAGTGGCAACATCAGCCTTGGTCTCTGTAGTCCTGTTGTTGGATGGAGGAAGAACTATGGTGCTGCTCTCAGAACTACAAGCTTGAAAAACAGCATCGATTTCTGTGGTTGCGTTGTTGAGATAGTTTGAAGGATGCTTAAAGGGGTAAAGCTCAAAGGGGTAAAGGGGTCCCTCCCAATTGGGCGTGCTCAAGGTACTATCGAAGGTACTACTGGCTACTGTCGTGTTGTTGGATGGAGGAAGCTCAAAGGCGTCATTCTTGGGGGAAACCCATGGAGCGCCAGCCCCTGCAGCTGAGCAAAGCTGGCTCAAAGCAGGGCAACTGTCAGAATTGTCGGTCTGAGAGCAATTATTGTCAACATCAGCCTCGACTTCTGTGGTTGTATTACTGAGACGTGATGGAGGGATATCAAAGGTGTTGTTCTGACAACCATTAGTGGCAACATCAGCCTTGGTCTCTGTAGTCCTGTTGTTGGATGGAGGAAGCTCAAAGGTGTCATTCTTGGGGGAAACCCATGGAGCGCCAGCCCCTGCAGCTGAGCAAAGCTGGCTCAAAGCAGGGCAACTGTCAGAATTGTCGGTCTGAGAGCAATTATTGTCAACATCAGCCTTGACTTCTGTGGTTGTATTACTGAGACGTGATTGAGGGATATCAAAGGTGTTGTTCTGACAACGATTAGTGGCAACATCAGCCTTGGTCTCTGTAGTCCTGTTGTTGGATGGAGGAAGAACTAAGGTGCTGCTCTCAGAACTACAAGCTTGAACGACAGCATCGATCTCTGTGGTTGCGTTGTTGAGATAGTTTGAAGGATGCTTAAAGGGGTAAAGCTCAAAGCGGTAAAGGGGTCCCTCCCTATTGGGCGTGCTCAAGGTACTATCGAAGGTACTACTGGCTACTGTCGTGTTGTTGGATGGAGGAAGCTCAAAGGTGTCATTCTTGGGGGAAACCCATGGAGCGCCAGCCCCTGCAGCTGAGCAAAGCTGTCTCAAAGCAGGGCAACTGTCAGAATTGTCGGTCTGAGAACAATTATTGTCAACATCAGCCTCGACTTCTGTGGTTGTATTACTGAGACGTGATGGAGGGATATCAAAGGTGTTGTTCTGACAACCATTAGTGGCAACATCAGCCTTGGTCTCTGTAGTCCTGTTGTTGGATGGAGGAAGCTCAAAGGTGTCATTCTTGGGGGAAACCCATGGAGCGCCAGCCCCTGCAGCTGAGCAAAGCTGGCTCAAAGCAGGGCAACTGTCAGAATTGTCGGTCTGAGAGCAATTATTGTCAACATCAGCCTTGACTTCTGTGGTTGTATTACTGAGACGTGATTGAGGGATATCAAAGGTGTTGTTCTGACAACGATTAGTGGCAACATCAGCCTTGGTCTCTGTAGTCCTGTTGTTGGATGGAGGAAGAACTAAGGTGCTGCTCTCAGAACTACAAGCTTGAACGACAGCATCGATCTCTGTGGTTGCGTTGTTGAGATAGTTTGAAGGATGCTTAAAGGGGTAAAGCTCAAAGCGGTAAAGGGGTCCCTCCCTATTGGGCGTGCTCAAGGTACTATCGAAGGTACTACTGGCTACTGTCGTGTTGTTGGATGGAGGAAGCTCAAAGGTGTCATTCTTGGGGGAAACCCATGGAGCGCCAGCCCCTGCAGCTGAGCAAAGCTGTCTCAAAGCAGGGCAACTGTCAGAATTGTCGGTCTGAGAACAATTATTGTCAACATCAGCCTCGACTTCTGTGGTTGTATTACTGAGACGTGATGGAGGGATATCAAAGGTGTTGTTCTGACAACCATTAGTGGCAACATCAGCCTTGGTCTCTGTAGTCCTGTTGTTGGATGGAGGAAGCTCAAAGGTGTCATTCTTGGGGGAAACCCATGGAGCGCCAGCCCCTGCAGCTGAGCAAAGCTGGCTCAAAGCAGGGCAACTGTCAGAATTGTCGGTCTGAGAGCAATTATTGTCAACATCAGCCTTGACTTCTGTGGTTGTATTACTGAGACGTGATTGAGGGATATCAAAGGTGTTGTTCTGACAACGATTAGTGGCAACATCAGCCTTGGTCTCTGTAGTCCTGTTGTTGGATGGAGGAAGAACTAAGGTGCTGCTCTCAGAACTACAAGCTTGAACGACAGCATCGATTTCTGTGGTTGCGTTGTTGAGATAGTTTGAAGGATGCTTAAAGGGGTAAAGCTCAAAGGGGTAAAGGGGTCCCTCCCAATTGGGCGTGCTCAAGGTACTATCGAAGGTACTACTGGCTACTGTCGTGTTGTTGGATGGAGGAAGCTCAAAGGTGTCATTCTTGGGGGAAACCCATGGAGCGCCAGCCCCTGCAGCTGAGCAAAGCTGGCTCAAAGCAGGGCAACTGTCAGAATTGTCGGTCTGAGAACAATTATTGTCAACATCAGCCTCGACTTCTGTGGTTGTATTACTGAGACGTGATGGAGGGATATCAAAGGTGTTGTTCTGACAACCATTAGTGGCAACATCAGCCTTGGTCTCTGTAGTCCTGTTGTTGGATGGAGGAAGCTCAAAGGTGTCATTCTTGGGGGAAACCCATGGAGCGCCAGCCCCTGGAGCTGAGCAAAGCTGGCTCAAAGCAGGGCAACTGTCAGAATTGTCGGTCTGAGAGCAATTATTGTCAACATCAGCCTCGACTTCTGTGGTTGTAATACTGAGACGTGATTGAGGGATATCAAAGGTGTTGTTCTGACAACGATTAGTGGCAACATCAGCATTGGTCTCTGTAGTCCTGTTGTTGGATGGAGGAAGAACTAAGGTGCTGCTCTCAGAACTACAAGCTTGAACGACAGCATCGATTTCTGTGGTTGCGTTGTTGAGATAGTTTATAGGATGCTTAAAGGGGTAAAGCTCAAAGGGGTCCCTCCCAATTGGGCGTGCTCAAGGTACTATCGAAGGTACTACTGGCTAGTGTCATGTTGTTGGATGGAGGAAGCTCAAAGGTGTCATTCTTGGGGGAAACCCATGGAGCGCCAGCCCCTGCAGCTGAGCAAAGCTGGCTCAAAGCAGGGCAACTGTCAGAATTGTCGGTCTGAGAGCAATTATTGTCAAAATCAGCCTTGACTTCTGTGGTTGTATTACTGAGACGTGATGGAGGGATATCAAAGGTGTTGTTCTGACAACGATTAGTGGCAACATCAGCCTTGGTCTCTGTAGTCCTGTTGTTGGATGGAGGAAGAACTATGGTGCTGCTCTCAGAACTACAAGCTTGAAAAACAGCATCGATTTCTGTGTTTGCGTTGTTGAGATAGTTTGAAGGATGCTTAAAGGGGTAAAGCTCAAAGGGGTAAAGGGGTCCCTCCCAATTGGGCGTGCTCAAGGTACTATCGAAGGTACTACTGGCTACTGTCGTGTTGTTGGATGGAGGAAGCTCAAAGGCGTCATTCTTGGGGGAAACCCATGGAGCGCCAGCCCCTGCAGCTGAGCAAAGCTGCCTCAAAGCAGGGCAACTGTCAGAATTGTCGGTCTGAGAGCAATTATTGTCAACATCAGCCTCGACTTCTGTGGTTGTATTACTGAGACGTGATGGAGGGATATCAAAGGTGTTGTTCTGACAACCATTAGTGGCAACATCAGCCTTGGTCTCTGTAGTCCTGTTGTTGGATGGAGGAAGCTCAAAGGTGTCATTCTTGGGGGAAACCCATGGAGCGCCAGCCCCTGCAGCTGAGCAAAGCTGGCTCAAAGCAGGGCAACTGTCAGAATTGTCGGTCTGAGAGCAATTATTGTCAACATCAGCCTTGACTTCTGTGGTTGTATTACTGAGACGTGATTGAGGGATATCAAAGGTGTTGTTCTGACAACGATTAGTGGCAACATCAGCCTTGGTCTCTGTAGTCCTGTTGTTGGATGGAGGAAGAACTAAGGTGCTGCTCTCAGAACTACAAGCTTGAACGACAGCATCGATCTCTGTGGTTGCGTTGTTGAGATAGTTTGAAGGATGCTTAAAGGGGTAAAGCTCAAAGCGGTAAAGGGGTCCCTCCCTATTGGGCGTGCTCAAGGTACTATCGAAGGTACTACTGGCTACTGTCGTGTTGTTGGATGGAGGAAGCTCAAAGGTGTCATTCTTGGGGGAAACCCATGGAGCGTCAGCCCCTGCAGCTGAGCAAAGCTGGCTCAAAGCAGGGCAACTGTCAGAATTGTCGGTCTGAGAACAATTATTGTCAACATCAGCCTCGACTTCTGTGGTTGTATTACTGAGACGTGATGGAGGGATATCAAAGGTGTTGTTCTGACAACCATTAGTGGCAACATCAGCCTTGGTCTCTGTAGTCCTGTTGTTGGATGGAGGAAGCTCAAAGGTGTCATTCTTGGGGGAAACCCATGGAGCGCCAGCCCCTGCAGCTGAGGAAAGCTGGCTCAAAGCAGGGCAACTGTCAGAATTGTCGGTCTGAGAGCAATTATTGTCAACATCAGCCTTGACTTCTGTGGTTGTATTACTGAGACGTGATTGAGGGATATCAAAGGTGTTGTTCTGACAACGATTAGTGGCAACATCAGCCTTGGTCTCTGTAGTCCTGTTGTTGGATGGAGGAAGAACTAAGGTGCTGCTCTCAGAACTACAAGCTTGAACGACAGCATCGATTTCTGTGGTTGCGTTGTTGAGATAGTTTGAAGGATGCTTAAAGGGGTAAAGCTCAAAGGGGTAAAGGGGTCCCTCCCAATTGGGCGTGCTCAAGGTACTATCGAAGGTACTACTGGCTACTGTCGTGTTGTTGGATGGAGGAAGCTCAAAGGTGTCATTCTTGGGGGAAACCCATGGAGCGCCAGCCCCTGCAGCTGAGCAAAGCTGGCTCAAAGCAGGGCAACTGTCAGAATTGTCGGTCTGAGAACAATTATTGTCAACATCAGCCTCGACTTCTGTGGTTGTAATACTGAGACGTGATTGAGGGATATCAAAGGTGTTTTTCTGACAACGATTAGTGGCAACATCAGCCTTGGTCTCTGTAGTCCTGTTGTTGGATGGAGGAAGAACTAAGGTGCTGCTCTCAGAACTACAAGCTTGAACGACAGCATCGATTTCTGTGGTTGCATTGTTGAGATAGTTTATAGGATGCTTAAAGGGGTAAAGCTCAAAGGGGTCCCTCCCAATTGGGCGTGCTCAAGGTACTATCGAAGGTACTACTTGCTAGTGTCATGTTGTTGGATGGAGGAAGCTCAAAGGTGTCATTCTTGGCGGAAACCCATGGAGCGCCAGCCCCTGCAGCTGAGCAAAGCTGGCTCAAAGCAGGGCAACTGTCAGAATTGTCGGTCTGAGAGCAATTATTGTCAACATCAGCCTTGACTTCTGTGGTTGTATTACTGAGACGTGATTGAGGGATATCAAAGGTGTTGTTCTGACAACGATTAGTGGCAACATCAGCCTTGGTCTCTGTAGTCCTGTTGTTGGATGGAGGAAGAACTAAGGTGCTGCTCTCAGAACTACAAGCTTGAACGACAGCATCGATTTCTGTGGTTGCGTTGTTGAGATAGTTTGAAGGATGCTTAAAGGGGTAAAGCTCAAAGGGGTAAAGGGGTCCCTCCCAATTGGGCGTGCTCAAGGTACTATCGAAGGTACTACTGGCTACTGTCGTGTTGTTGGATGGCGGAAGCTCAAAGGTGTCATTCTTGGGGGAAACCCATGGAGCGCCAGCCCCTGCAGCTGAGCAAAGCTGGCTCAAAGCAGGGCAACTGTCAGAATTGTCGGTCTGAGAACAATTATTGTCAACATCAGCCTCGACTTCTGTGGTTGTATTACTGAGACGTGATGGAGGGATATCAAAGGTGTTGTTCTGACAACCATTAGTGGCAACATCAGCCTTGGTCTCTGTAGTCCTGTTGTTTGATGGAGGAAGCTCAAAGGTGTCATTCTTGGCGGAAACCCATGGAGCGCCAGCCCCTGCAGCTGAGCAAAGCTGGCTCAAAGCAGGGCAACTGTCAGAATTGTCGGTCTGAGAGCAATTATTGTCAACATCAGCCTTGACTTCTGTGGTTGTATTACTGAGACGTGATTGAGGGATATCAAAGGTGTTGTTCTGACAACGATTAGTGGCAACATCAGCCTTGGTCTCTGTAGTCCTGTTGTTGGATGGAGGAAGAACTAAGGTGCTGCTCTCAGAACTACAAGCTTGAACGACAGCATCGATTTCTGTGGTTGCGTTGTTGAGATAGTTTGAAGGTGCTTAAAGGGGTAAAGCTCAAAGGGGTAAAGGGGTCCCTCCCAATTGGGCGTGCTCAAGGTACTATCGAAGGTACTACTGGCTACTGTCGTGTTGTTGGATGGCGGAAGCTCAAAGGTGTCATTCTTGGGGGAAACCCATGGAGCGCCAGCCCCTGCAGCTGAGTAAAGCTGGCTCAAAGCAGGGCAACTGTCAGAATTGTCGGTCTGAGAGCAATTATTGTCAACATCAGCCTCGACTTCTGTGGTTGTATTACTGAGACATGATTGAGGGATATCAAAGGTGTTGTTCTGACAACGATTAGTGGCAACATCAGCCTTGGTCTCTGTAGTCCTGTTGTTGGATGGAGGAAGAACTAAGGTGCTGCTCTCAGAACTACAAGCTTGAACGACAGCATCGATTTCTGTGGTTGCGTTGTTGAGATAGTTTATAGGATGCTTAAAGGGGTAAAGCTCAAAGGGGTCCCTCCCAATAGACCTGTCTCAAACCCTGCCCCTTTTCTCTATCCTCCAATCACAGCTGTCGCTTACCTCTGACTTCCTCGTACAAACAAAGTTTGTACGAGGAAGTCCGAGGTAAGCGACAGCTGTGATTGGAGGATCAAGAAAAGAGGGCAGGGTTTTGAGACAGGTCCATTGGGCGTGCTCAAGGTACTATCGAAGGTACTACTGGCTAGTGTCATGTTGTTGGATGGAGGAAGCTCAAAAGTGTCATTCTTGGGGGAAACCCATGGAGCGCCAGCCCCTGCAGCTGAGCAAAGCTGGCTCAAAGCAGGGCAACTGTCAGAATTGTCGGTCTGAGAGCAATTATTGTCAAAATCAGCCTCGACTTCTGTGGTTGTATTACTGAGACGTGATGGAGGGATATCAAAGGTGTTGTTCTGACAACGATTAGTGGCAACATCAGCCTTGGTCTCTGTAGTCCTGTTGTTGGATGGAGGAAGAACTAAGGTGCTGCTCTCAGAACTACAAGCTTGAACGACAGCATCGATTTCTGTGGTTGCGTTGTTGAGATAGTTTGAAGGATGCTTAAAGGGGTAAAGCTCAAAGGGGTAAAGGGGTCCCTCCCAATTGGGCGTGCTCAAGGTACTATCGAAGGTACTACTGGCTACTGTCGTGTTGTTGGATGGAGGAAGCTCAAAGGTGTCATTCTTGGGGGAAACCCATGGAGCGCCAGCCCCTGCAGCTGAGCAAAGCTGGCTCAAAGCAGGGCAACTGTCAGAATTGTCGGTCTGAGAGCAATTATTGTCAACATCAGCCTCGACTTCTGTGGTTGTATTACTGAGACGTGATGGAGGGATATCAAAGGTGTTGTTCTGACAACCATTAGTGGCAACATCAGCCTTGGTCTCTGTAGTCCTGTTGTTGGATGGAGGAAGCTCAAAGGTGTCATTCTTGGGGGAAACCCATGGAGCGCCAGCCCCTGCAGCTGAGCAAAGCTGGCTCAAAGCAGGGCAACTGTCAGAATTGTCGGTCTGAGAGCAATTATTGTCAACATCAGCCTTGACTTCTGTGGTTGTATTACTGAGACGTGATTGAGGGATATCAAAGGTGTTGTTCTGACAACGATTAGTGGCAACATCAGCCTTGGTCTCTGTAGTCCTGTTGTTGGATGGAGGAATAACTAAGGTGCTGCTCTCAGAACTACAAGCTTGAACGACAGCATCGATCTCTGTGGTTGCGTTGTTGAGATAGTTTGAAGGATGCTTAAAGGGGTAAAGCTCAAAGCGGTAAAGGGGTCCCTCCCTATTGGGCGTGCTCAAGGTACTATCGAAGGTACTACTGGCTACTGTCGTGTTGTTGGATGGAGGAAGCTCAAAGGTGTCATTCTTGGGGGAAACCCATGGAGCGCCAGCCCCTGCAGCTGAGCAAAGCTGTCTCAAAGCAGGGCAACTGTCAGAATTGTCGGTCTGAGAACAATTATTGTCAACATCAGCCTCGACTTCTGTGGTTGTATTACTGAGACGTGATGGAGGGATATCAAAGGTGTTGTTCTGACAACCATTAGTGGCAACATCAGCCTTGGTCTCTGTAGTCCTGTTGTTGGATGGAGGAAGCTCAAAGGTGTCATTCTTGGGGGAAACCCATGGAGCGCCAGCCCCTGCAGCTGAGCAAAGCTGGCTCAAAGCAGGGCAACTGTCAGAATTGTCGGTCTGAGAGCAATTATTGTCAACATCAGCCTTGACTTCTGTGGTTGTATTACTGAGACGTGATTGAGGGATATCAAAGGTGTTGTTCTGACAACGATTAGTGGCAACATCAGCCTTGGTCTCTGTAGTCCTGTTGTTGGATGGAGGAAGAACTAAGGTGCTGCTCTCAGAACTACAAGCTTGAACGACAGCATCGATTTCTGTGGTTGCGTTGTTGAGATAGTTTGAAGGATGCTTAAAGGGGTAAAGCTCAAAGGGGTAAAGGGGTCCCTCCCAATTGGGCGTGCTCAAGGTACTATCGAAGGTACTACTGGCTACTGTCGTGTTGTTGGATGGAGGAAGCTCAAAGGTGTCATTCTTGGGGGAAACCCATGGAGCGCCAGCCCCTGCAGCTGAGCAAAGCTGGCTCAAAGCAGGGCAACTGTCAGAATTGTCGGTCTGAGAACAATTATTGTCAACATCAGCCTCAACTTCTGTGGTTGTATTACTGAGACGTGATGGAGGGATATCAAAGGTGTTGTTCTGACAACCATTAGTGGCAACATCAGCCTTGGTCTCTGTAGTCCTGTTGTTGGATGGAGGAAGCTCAAAGGTGTCATTCTTGGGGGAAACCCATGGAGCGCCAGCCCCTGCAGCTGAGCAAAGCTGGCTCAAAGCAGGGCAACTGTCAGAATTGTCGGTCTGAGAGCAATTATTGTCAACATCAGCCTCGACTTCTGTGGTTGTAATACTGAGACATGATTGAGGGATATCAAAGGTGTTTTTCTGACAACGATTAGTGGCAACATCAGCCTTGGTCTCTGTAGTCCTGTTGTTGGATGGAGGAAGAACTAAGGTGCTGCTCTCAGAACTACAAGCTTGAACGACAGCATCGATTTCTGTGGTTGCATTGTTGAGATAGTTTATAGGATGCTTAAAGGGGTAAAGCTCAAAGGGGTCCCTCCCAATTTGGCGTGCTCAAGGTACTATCGAAGGTACTACTGGCTAGTGTCATGTTGTTGGATGGAGGAAGCTCAAAGGTGTCATTCTTGGGGGAAACCCATGGAGCGCCAGCCCCTGCAGCTGAGCAAAGCTGGCTCAAAGGAGGGCAACTGTCAGAATTGTCGGTCTGAGAGCAATTATTGTCAACATCAGCCTCGACTTCTGTGGTTGTATTACTGAGACGTGATGGAGGGATATCAAAGGTGTTGTTCTGACAACGATTAGTGGCAACATCAGCCTTGGTCTCTGTAGTCCTGTTGTTGGATGGAGGAAGAACTATGGTGCTGCTCTCAGAACTACAAGCTTGAACGACAGCATCGATTTCTGTGGTTGCGTTGTTGAGATAGTTTGAAGGATGCTTAAAGGGGTAAAGCTCAAAGGGGTAAAGGGGTCCCTCCCAATTGGGCGTGCTCAAGGTACTAACGAAGGTACTACTGGCTACTGTCGTGTTGTTGGATGGAGGAAGCTCAAAGGTGTCATTCTTGGGGGAAACCCATGGAGCGCCAGCCCCTGCAGCTGAGCAAAGCTGGCTCAAAGCAGGGCAACTGTCAGAATTGTCGGTCTGAGAGCAATTATTGTCAACATCAGCCTTGACTTCTGTGGTTGTATTACTGAGACGTGATTGAGGGATATTGTTACAAAGGATCAGATTAAACCAAATATATATATTTATTGATTGATATATATTGCATAGTATTTGTATATCGTTTGATATCCCTTGTATATTCCTTGTACATATACACGGAATATCCCTTTAGCCTATTACAGACCATAATATTTCATTCTCCTATTGGACAGCCGTCCACAGGCGCCGGGGCCGTGCCTCCAGAGTCAGGTTCAAAGCCACCGTCAAGACATGTCTGTACATGCCCGGCCTTGCCCAGGGATATGAGACAGAAATGAGGTTGGCACTAGATTGTTCGCCGTGCATATAAATATGGCGCAGGTGAATACAGAAGTAGAGTTACCCAATAAGTTGAAGCCTCACCCACGATACTCCGTGCGGTGAAGTATGGCCTGTTTGGCCCCAAAATAGAGCATTGAGACCGCGTGCGAATTAATAACTGAATTGTCAGAGTTTGGCGCTATACCGTCGAGTGCGACATATTTCTATTAAGTCAGTAATAGTCTATTTGTGTATAGTGTATCGTGCGGCTAAAGTTCTACAGTGACCAGCATCACCAACGCTTCCTCGTACCAGCTAGAGTGCTTATCCAGGCTGGGCTGCTTTCATGGCGCTTTCACCCGAGGAGACCTAGACGAGAACCGTGTGGACATGTACACTGGATTAATCTACCCGACGACTACATAGCCCTTTGCGGCTGGATTATATTTGTTTTGGTCCTGTGATTTATGGAGCGGAGAATCGCAGACGCCTACACGTGTGGGATTTACCCTGTGAGGAGCCAGGTCGAGTCTGCGCCTCAGAGAGCCTGAGGCCGGCTAGCTTTCTTCACTGTGGAGCTACAGTCTACGGAGAACAGCTGTATTCGTCTGTGGATCAAGAGACTATTGCACCGTCTCCTGTACTTGGAGTCTCCTTAGTCATCGTTGACCAGACTCTCTACTACCGACAGATCCTCTACCCCTGCTGGCTTACAACCGGGGGGACCCTTCCAGTATCTCCCGCTATATATTACTAGTGTACCATAGATATAATTCCCTAAGATTCAGGTTGTATAATTACCTCCTGCGTAACCAGAGAATGGACATTCATTATTGATTTGCCTACGCACATTCCTTTGCCTTATAAGCGCATCCAAAGTAAAATACAGAGAAGTATATTATGTACCTTTTGCTGCAATAAATACTTGATTACACCTTTGTGTGGAACCGGTTCATTGTGGGAAGTGTTCATCATATTTATATATCATGTACTGTATGGCCAGTAATTAAAGTACATAAAGCGGTAGTGGTTTAATGATACCATACTTATCAATACAGTCAGGGAATTGTACCCCTCAGTTACAGATATCAAAGGTGTTGTTCTGACAACGATTAGTGGCAACATCAGCCTTGGTCTCTGTAGTCCTGTTGTTGGATGGAGGAAGAACTAAGGTGCTGCTCTCAGAACTACAAGCTTGAACGACAGCATCGATTTCTGTGGTTGCGTTGTTGAGATAGTTTGAAGGATGCTTAAAGGGGTAAAGCTCAAAGGGGTAAAGGGGTCCCTCCCAATTGGGCGTGCTCAAGGTACTATCGAAGGTACTACTGGCTACTGTCGTGTTGTTGGATGGAGGAAGCTCAAAGGTGTCATTCTTGGGGGAAACCCATGGAGCGCCAGCCCCTGCAGCTGAGCAAAGCTGGCTCAAAGCAGGGCAACTGTCAGAATTGTCGGTCTGAGAGCAATTATTGTCAACATCAGCCTCGACTTCTGTGGTTGTATTACTGAGACGTGATGGAGGGATATCAAAGGTGTTGTTCTGACAACCATTAGTGGCAACATCAGCCTTGGTCTCTGTAGTCCTGTTGTTGGATGGAGGAAGCTCAAAGGTGTCATTCTTGGGGGAAACCCATGGAGCGCCAGCCCCTGGAGCTGAGCAAAGCTGGCTCAAAGCAGGGCAACTGTCAGAATTGTCGGTCTGAGAGCAATTATTGTCAACATCAGCCTCGACTTCTGTGGTTGTAATACTGAGACGTGATTGAGGGATATCAAAGGTGTTGTTCTGACAACGATTAGTGGCAACATCAGCCTTGGTCTCTGTAGTCCTGTTGTTGGATGGAGGAAGAACTAAGGTGCTGCTCTCAGAACTACAAGCTTGAACGACAGCATCGATTTCTGTGGTTGCGTTGTTGAGATAGTTTATAGGATGCTTAAAGGGGTAAAGCTCAAAGGGGTCCCTCCCAATTGGGCGTGCTCAAGGTACTAACGAAGGTACTACTGGCTACTGTCGTGTTGTTGGATGGAGGAAGCTCAAAGGTGTCATTCTTGGGGGAAACCCATGGAGCGCCAGCCCCTGCAGCTGAGCAAAGCTGGCTCAAAGCAGGGCAACTGTCAGAATTGTCGGTCTGAGAGCAATTATTGTCAACATCAGCCTTGACTTCTGTGGTTGTATTACTGAGACGTGATTGAGGGATATTGTTACAAAGGATCAGATTAAACCAAATATATATATTTATTGATTGATATATATTGCATAGTATTTGTATATCGTTTGATATCCCTTGTATATTCCTTGTACATATACACGGAATATCCCTTTAGCCTATTACAGACCATAATATTTCATTCTCCTATTGGACAGCGGTCCACAGGCGCCGGGGCCGTGCCTCCAGAGTCAGGTTCAAAGCCACCGTCAAGACATGTCTGTACATGCCCGGCCTTGCCCAGGGATATGAGACAGAAATGAGGTTGGCACTAGATTGTTCGCCGTGCATATAAATATGGCGCAGGTGAATACAGAAGTAGAGTTACCCAATAAGTTGAAGCCTCACCCACGATACTCCGTGCGGTGAAGTATGGCCTGTTTGGCCCCAAAATAGAGCATTGAGACCGCGTGCGAATTAATAACTGAATTGTCAGAGTTTGGCGCTATACCGTCGAGTGCGACATATTTCTATTAAGTCAGTAATAGTCTATTTGTGTATAGTGTATCGTGCGGCTAAAGTTCTACAGTGACCAGCATCACCAACGCTTCCTCGTACCAGCTAGAGTGCTTATCCAGGCTGGGCTGCTTTCATGGCGCTTTCACCCGAGGAGACCTAGACGAGAACCGTGTGGACATGTACACTGGATTAATCTACCCGACGACTACATAGCCCTTTGCGGCTGGATTATATTTGTTTTGGTCCTGTGATTTATGGAGCGGAGAATCGCAGACGCCTACACGTGTGGGATTTACCCTGTGAGGAGCCAGGTCGAGTCTGCGCCTCAGAGAGCCTGAGGCCGGCTAGCTTTCTTCACTGTGGAGCTACAGTCTACGGAGAACAGCTGTATTCGTCTGTGGATCAAGAGACTATTGCTCCGTCTCCTGTACTTGGAGTCTCCTTAGTCATCGTTGACCAGACTCTCTACTACCGACAGATCCTCTACCCCTGCTGGCTTACAACCGGGGGGACCCTTCCAGTATCTCCCGCTATATATTACTAGTGTACCATAGATATAATTCCCTAAGATTCAGGTTGTATAATTACCTCCTGCGTAACCAGAGAATGGACATTCATTATTGATTTGCCTACGCACATTCCTTTGCCTTATAAGCGCATCCAAAGTAAAATACAGAGAAGTATATTATGTACCTTTTGCTGCAATAAATACTTGATTACACCTTTGTGTGGAACCGGTTCATTGTGGGAAGTGTTCATCATATTTATATATCATGTACTGTATGGCCAGTAATTAAAGTACATAAAGCGGTAGTGGTTTAATGATACCATACTTATCAATACAGTCAGGGAATTGTACCCCTCAGTTACAGATATCAAAGGTGTTGTTCTGACAACGATTAGTGGCAACATCAGCCTTGGTCTCTGTAGTCCTGTTGTTGGATGGAGGAAGAACTAAGGTGCTGCTCTCAGAACTACAAGCTTGAACGACAGCATCGATTTCTGTGGTTGCGTTGTTGAGATAGTTTGAAGGATGCTTAAAGGGGTAAAGCTCAAAGGGGTAAAGGGGTCCCTCCCAATTGGGCGTGCTCAAGGTACTATCGAAGGTACTACTGGCTACTGTCGTGTTGTTGGATGGAGGAAGCTCAAAGGTGTCATTCTTGGGGGAAACCCATGGAGCGCCAGCCCCTGCAGCTGAGCAAAGCTGGCTCAAAGCAGGGCAACTGTCAGAATTGTCGGTCTGAGAGCAATTATTGTCAACATCAGCCTCGACTTCTGTGGTTGTATTACTGAGACGTGATGGAGGGATATCAAAGGTGTTGTTCTGACAACCATTAGTGGCAACATCAGCCTTGGTCTCTGTAGTCCTGTTGTTGGATGGAGGAAGCTCAAAGGTGTCATTCTTGGGGGAAACCCATGGAGCGCCAGCCCCTGGAGCTGAGCAAAGCTGGCTCAAAGCAGGGCAACTGTCAGAATTGTCGGTCTGAGAGCAATTATTGTCAACATCAGCCTCGACTTCTGTGGTTGTAATACTGAGACGTGATTGAGGGATATCAAAGGTGTTGTTCTGACAACGATTAGTGGCAACATCAGCCTTGGTCTCTGTAGTCCTGTTGTTGGATGGAGGAAGAACTAAGGTGCTGCTCTCAGAACTACAAGCTTGAACGACAGCATCGATTTCTGTGGTTGCGTTGTTGAGATAGTTTATAGGATGCTTAAAGGGGTAAAGCTCAAAGGGGTCCCTCCCAATTGGGCGTGCTCAAGGTACTATCGAAGGTACTACTGGCTAGTGTCATGTTGTTGGATGGAGGAAGCTCAAAGGTGTCATTCTTGGGGGAAACCCATGGAGCGCCAGCCCCTGCAGCTGAGCAAAGCTGGCTCAAAGCAGGGCAACTGTCAGAATTGTCGGTCTGAGAGCAATTATTGTCAAAATCAGCCTTGACTTCTGTGGTTGTATTACTGAGACGTGATGGAGGGATATCAAAGGTGTTGTTCTGACAACGATTAGTGGCAACATCAGCCTTGGTCTCTGTAGTCCTGTTGTTGGATGGAGGAAGAACTATGGTGCTGCTCTCAGAACTACAAGCTTGAAAAACAGCATCGATTTCTGTGTTTGCGTTGTTGAGATAGTTTGAAGGATGCTTAAAGGGGTAAAGCTCAAAGGGGTAAAGGGGTCCCTCCCAATTGGGCGTGCTCAAGGTACTATCGAAGGTACTACTGGCTACTGTCGTGTTGTTGGATGGAGGAAGCTCAAAGGCGTCATTCTTGGGGGAAACCCATGGAGCGCCAGCCCCTGCAGCTGAGCAAAGCTGCCTCAAAGCAGGGCAACTGTCAGAATTGTCGGTCTGAGAGCAATTATTGTCAACATCAGCCTCGACTTCTGTGGTTGTATTACTGAGACGTGATGGAGGGATATCAAAGGTGTTGTTCTGACAACCATTAGTGGCAACATCAGCCTTGGTCTCTGTAGTCCTGTTGTTGGATGGAGGAAGCTCAAAGGTGTCATTCTTGGGGGAAACCCATGGAGCGCCAGCCCCTGCAGCTGAGCAAAGCTGGCTCAAAGCAGGGCAACTGTCAGAATTGTCGGTCTGAGAGCAATTATTGTCAACATCAGCCTTGACTTCTGTGGTTGTATTACTGAGACGTGATTGAGGGATATCAAAGGTGTTGTTCTGACAACGATTAGTGGCAACATCAGCCTTGGTCTCTGTAGTCCTGTTGTTGGATGGAGGAAGAACTAAGGTGCTGCTCTCAGAACTACAAGCTTGAACGACAGCATCGATCTCTGTGGTTGCGTTGTTGAGATAGTTTGAAGGATGCTTAAAGGGGTAAAGCTCAAAGCGGTAAAGGGGTCCCTCCCTATTGGGCGTGCTCAAGGTACTATCGAAGGTACTACTGGCTACTGTCGTGTTGTTGGATGGAGGAAGCTCAAAGGTGTCATTCTTGGGGGAAACCCATGGAGCGTCAGCCCCTGCAGCTGAGCAAAGCTGGCTCAAAGCAGGGCAACTGTCAGAATTGTCGGTCTGAGAACAATTATTGTCAACATCAGCCTCGACTTCTGTGGTTGTAATACTGAGACGTGATTGAGGGATATCAAAGGTGTTTTTCTGACAACGATTAGTGGCAACATCAGCCTTGGTCTCTGTAGTCCTGTTGTTGGATGGAGGAAGAACTAAGGTGCTGCTCTCAGAACTACAAGCTTGAACGACAGCATCGATTTCTGTGGTTGCGTTGTTGAGATAGTTTATAGGATGCTTAAAGGGGTAAAGCTCAAAGGGGTCCCTCCCAATTGGGCGTGCTCAAGGTACTATCGAAGGTACTACTGGCTAGTGTCATGTTGTTGGATGGAGGAAGCTCAAAGGTGTCATTCTTGGGGGAAACCCATGGAGCGCCAGCCCCTGCAGCTGAGCAAAGCTGGCTCAAAGCAGGGCAACTGTCAGAATTGTCGGTCTGAGAGCAATTATTGTCAAAATCAGCCTTGACTTCTGTGGTTGTATTACTGAGACGTGATGGAGGGATATCAAAGGTGTTGTTCTGACAACGATTAGTGGCAACATCAGCCTTGGTCTCTGTAGTCCTGTTGTTGGATGGAGGAAGAACTATGGTGCTGCTCTCAGAACTACAAGCTTGAAAAACAGCATCGATTTCTGTGTTTGCGTTGTTGAGATAGTTTGAAGGATGCTTAAAGGGGTAAAGCTCAAAGGGGTAAAGGGGTCCCTCCCAATTGGGCGTGCTCAAGGTACTATCGAAGGTACTACTGGCTACTGTCGTGTTGTTGGATGGAGGAAGCTCAAAGGCGTCATTCTTGGGGGAAACCCATGGAGCGCCAGCCCCTGCAGCTGAGCAAAGCTGCCTCAAAGCAGGGCAACTGTCAGAATTGTCGGTCTGAGAGCAATTATTGTCAACATCAGCCTCGACTTCTGTGGTTGTATTACTGAGACGTGATGGAGGGATATCAAAGGTGTTGTTCTGACAACCATTAGTGGCAACATCAGCCTTGGTCTCTGTAGTCCTGTTGTTGGATGGAGGAAGCTCAAAGGTGTCATTCTTGGGGGAAACCCATGGAGCGCCAGCCCCTGCAGCTGAGCAAAGCTGGCTCAAAGCAGGGCAACTGTCAGAATTGTCGGTCTGAGAGCAATTATTGTCAACATCAGCCTTGACTTCTGTGGTTGTATTACTGAGACGTGATTGAGGGATATCAAAGGTGTTGTTCTGACAACGATTAGTGGCAACATCAGCCTTGGTCTCTGTAGTCCTGTTGTTGGATGGAGGAAGAACTAAGGTGCTGCTCTCAGAACTACAAGCTTGAACGACAGCATCGATCTCTGTGGTTGCGTTGTTGAGATAGTTTGAAGGATGCTTAAAGGGGTAAAGCTCAAAGCGGTAAAGGGGTCCCTCCCTATTGGGCGTGCTCAAGGTACTATCGAAGGTACTACTGGCTACTGTCGTGTTGTTGGATGGAGGAAGCTCAAAGGTGTCATTCTTGGGGGAAACCCATGGAGCGTCAGCCCCTGCAGCTGAGCAAAGCTGGCTCAAAGCAGGGCAACTGTCAGAATTGTCGGTCTGAGAACAATTATTGTCAACATCAGCCTCGACTTCTGTGGTTGTAATACTGAGACGTGATTGAGGGATATCAAAGGTGTTTTTCTGACAACGATTAGTGGCAACATCAGCCTTGGTCTCTGTAGTCCTGTTGTTGGATGGAGGAAGAACTAAGGTGCTGCTCTCAGAACTACAAGCTTGAACGACAGCATCGATTTCTGTGGTTGCGTTGTTGAGATAGTTTATAGGATGCTTAAAGGGGTAAAGCTCAAAGGGGTCCCTCCCAATTGGGCGTGCTCAAGGTACTATCGAAGGTACTACTGGCTAGTGTCATGTTGTTGGATGGAGGAAGCTCAAAGGTGTCATTCTTGGGGGAAACCCATGGAGCGCCAGCCCCTGCAGCTGAGCAAAGCTGGCTCAAAGCAGGGCAACTGTCAGAATTGTCGGTCTGAGAGCAATTATTGTCAAAATCAGCCTTGACTTCTGTGGTTGTATTACTGAGACGTGATGGAGGGATATCAAAGGTGTTGTTCTGACAACGATTAGTGGCAACATCAGCCTTGGTCTCTGTAGTCCTGTTGTTGGATGGAGGAAGAACTATGGTGCTGCTCTCAGAACTACAAGCTTGAAAAACAGCATCGATTTCTGTGTTTGCGTTGTTGAGATAGTTTGAAGGATGCTTAAAGGGGTAAAGCTCAAAGGGGTAAAGGGGTCCCTCCCAATTGGGCGTGCTCAAGGTACTATCGAAGGTACTACTGGCTACTGTCGTGTTGTTGGATGGAGGAAGCTCAAAGGCGTCATTCTTGGGGGAAACCCATGGAGCGCCAGCCCCTGCAGCTGAGCAAAGCTGCCTCAAAGCAGGGCAACTGTCAGAATTGTCGGTCTGAGAGCAATTATTGTCAACATCAGCCTCGACTTCTGTGGTTGTATTACTGAGACGTGATGGAGGGATATCAAAGGTGTTGTTCTGACAACCATTAGTGGCAACATCAGCCTTGGTCTCTGTAGTCCTGTTGTTGGATGGAGGAAGCTCAAAGGTGTCATTCTTGGGGGAAACCCATGGAGCGCCAGCCCCTGCAGCTGAGCAAAGCTGGCTCAAAGCAGGGCAACTGTCAGAATTGTCGGTCTGAGAGCAATTATTGTCAACATCAGCCTTGACTTCTGTGGTTGTATTACTGAGACGTGATTGAGGGATATCAAAGGTGTTGTTCTGACAACGATTAGTGGCAACATCAGCCTTGGTCTCTGTAGTCCTGTTGTTGGATGGAGGAAGAACTAAGGTGCTGCTCTCAGAACTACAAGCTTGAACGACAGCATCGATCTCTGTGGTTGCGTTGTTGAGATAGTTTGAAGGATGCTTAAAGGGGTAAAGCTCAAAGCGGTAAAGGGGTCCCTCCCTATTGGGCGTGCTCAAGGTACTATCGAAGGTACTACTGGCTACTGTCGTGTTGTTGGATGGAGGAAGCTCAAAGGTGTCATTCTTGGGGGAAACCCATGGAGCGTCAGCCCCTGCAGCTGAGCAAAGCTGGCTCAAAGCAGGGCAACTGTCAGAATTGTCGGTCTGAGAACAATTATTGTCAACATCAGCCTCGACTTCTGTGGTTGTAATACTGAGACGTGATTGAGGGATATCAAAGGTGTTTTTCTGACAACGATTAGTGGCAACATCAGCCTTGGTCTCTGTAGTCCTGTTGTTGGATGGAGGAAGAACTAAGGTGCTGCTCTCAGAACTACAAGCTTGAACGACAGCATCGATTTCTGTGGTTGCATTGTTGAGATAGTTTATAGGATGCTTAAAGGGGTAAAGCTCAAAGGGGTCCCTCCCAATTGGGCGTGCTCAAGGTACTATCGAAGGTACTACTTGCTAGTGTCATGTTGTTGGATGGAGGAAGCTCAAAGGTGTCATTCTTGGCGGAAACCCATGGAGCGCCAGCCCCTGCAGCTGAGCAAAGCTGGCTCAAAGCAGGGCAACTGTCAGAATTGTCGGTCTGAGAGCAATTATTGTCAACATCAGCCTTGACTTCTGTGGTTGTATTACTGAGACGTGATTGAGGGATATCAAAGGTGTTGTTCTGACAACGATTAGTGGCAACATCAGCCTTGGTCTCTGTAGTCCTGTTGTTGGATGGAGGAAGAACTATGGTGCTGCTCTCAGAACTACAAGCTTGAAAAACAGCATCGATTTCTGTGGTTGCGTTGTTGAGATAGTTTGAAGGATGCTTAAAGGGGTAAAGCTCAAAGGGGTAAAGGGGTCCCTCCCAATTGGGCGTGCTCAAGGTACTATCGAAGGTACTACTGGCTACTGTCGTGTTGTTGGATGGAGGAAGCTCAAAGGCGTCATTCTTGGGGGAAACCCATGGAGCGCCAGCCCCTGCAGCTGAGCAAAGCTGGCTCAAAGCAGGGCAACTGTCAGAATTGTCGGTCTGAGAGCAATTATTGTCAACATCAGCCTCGACTTCTGTGGTTGTATTACTGAGACGTGATGGAGGGATATCAAAGGTGTTGTTCTGACAACCATTAGTGGCAACATCAGCCTTGGTCTCTGTAGTCCTGTTGTTGGATGGAGGAAGCTCAAAGGTGTCATTCTTGGGGGAAACCCATGGAGCGCCAGCCCCTGCAGCTGAGCAAAGCTGGCTCAAAGCAGGGCAACTGTCAGAATTGTCGGTCTGAGAGCAATTATTGTCAACATCAGCCTTGACTTCTGTGGTTGTATTACTGAGACGTGATTGAGGGATATCAAAGGTGTTGTTCTGACAACGATTAGTGGCAACATCAGCCTTGGTCTCTGTAGTCCTGTTGTTGGATGGAGGAAGAACTAAGGTGCTGCTCTCAGAACTACAAGCTTGAACGACAGCATCGATCTCTGTGGTTGCGTTGTTGAGATAGTTTGAAGGATGCTTAAAGGGGTAAAGCTCAAAGCGGTAAAGGGGTCCCTCCCTATTGGGCGTGCTCAAGGTACTATCGAAGGTACTACTGGCTACTGTCGTGTTGTTGGATGGAGGAAGCTCAAAGGTGTCATTCTTGGGGGAAACCCATGGAGCGCCAGCCCCTGCAGCTGAGCAAAGCTGGCTCAAAGCAGGGCAACTGTCAGAATTGTCGGTCTGAGAACAATTATTGTCAACATCAGCCTCAACTTCTGTGGTTGTATTACTGAGACGTGATGGAGGGATATCAAAGGTGTTGTTCTGACAACCATTAGTGGCAACATCAGCCTTGGTCTCTGTAGTCCTGTTGTTGGATGGAGGAAGCTCAAAGGTGTCATTCTTGGGGGAAACCCATGGAGCGCCAGCCCCTGCAGCTGAGCAAAGCTGGCTCAAAGCAGGGCAACTGTCAGAATTGTCGGTCTGAGAGCAATTATTGTCAACATCAGCCTCGACTTCTGTGGTTGTAATACTGAGACATGATTGAGGGATATCAAAGGTGTTTTTCTGACAACGATTAGTGGCAACATCAGCCTTGGTCTCTGTAGTCCTGTTGTTGGATGGAGGAAGAACTAAGGTGCTGCTCTCAGAACTACAAGCTTGAACGACAGCATCGATTTCTGTGGTTGCATTGTTGAGATAGTTTATAGGATGCTTAAAGGGGTAAAGCTCAAAGGGGTCCCTCCCAATTGGGCGTGCTCAAGGTACTATCGAAGGTACTACTGGCTAGTGTCATGTTGTTGGATGGAGGAAGCTCAAAGGTGTCATTCTTGGGGGAAACCCATGGAGCGCCAGCCCCTGCAGCTGAGCAAAGCTGGCTCAAAGGAGGGCAACTGTCAGAATTGTCGGTCTGAGAGCAATTATTGTCAACATCAGCCTCGACTTCTGTGGTTGTATTACTGAGACGTGATGGAGGGATATCAAAGGTGTTGTTCTGACAACGATTAGTGGCAACATCAGCCTTGGTCTCTGTAGTCCTGTTGTTGGATGGAGGAAGAACTATGGTGCTGCTCTCAGAACTACAAGCTTGAACGACAGCATCGATTTCTGTGGTTGCGTTGTTGAGATAGTTTGAAGGATGCTTAAAGGGGTAAAGCTCAAAGGGGTAAAGGGGTCCCTCCCAATTGGGCGTGCTCAAGGTACTAACGAAGGTACTACTGGCTACTGTCGTGTTGTTGGATGGAGGAAGCTCAAAGGTGTCATTCTTGGGGGAAACCCATGGAGCGCCAGCCCCTGCAGCTGAGCAAAGCTGGCTCAAAGCAGGGCAACTGTCAGAATTGTCGGTCTGAGAGCAATTATTGTCAACATCAGCCTTGACTTCTGTGGTTGTATTACTGAGACGTGATTGAGGGATATTGTTACAAAGGATCAGATTAAACCAAATATATATATTTATTGATTGATATATATTGCATAGTATTTGTATATCGTTTGATATCCCTTGTATATTCCTTGTACATATACACGGAATATCCCTTTAGCCTATTACAGACCATAATATTTCATTCTCCTATTGGACAGCGGTCCACAGGCGCCGGGGCCGTGCCTCCAGAGTCAGGTTCAAAGCCACCGTCAAGACATGTCTGTACATGCCCGGCCTTGCCCAGGGATATGAGACAGAAATGAGGTTGGCACTAGATTGTTCGCCGTGCATATAAATATGGCGCAGGTGAATACAGAAGTAGAGTTACCCAATAAGTTGAAGCCTCACCCACGATACTCCGTGCGGTGAAGTATGGCCTGTTTGGCCCCAAAATAGAGCATTGAGACCGCGTGCGAATTAATAACTGAATTGTCAGAGTTTGGCGCTATACCGTCGAGTGCGACATATTTCTATTAAGTCAGTAATAGTCTATTTGTGTATAGTGTATCGTGCGGCTAAAGTTCTACAGTGACCAGCATCACCAACGCTTCCTCGTACCAGCTAGAGTGCTTATCCAGGCTGGGCTGCTTTCATGGCGCTTTCACCCGAGGAGACCTAGACGAGAACCGTGTGGACATGTACACTGGATTAATCTACCCGACGACTACATAGCCCTTTGCGGCTGGATTATATTTGTTTTGGTCCTGTGATTTATGGAGCGGAGAAGCAGACGCCTACACGTGTGGGATTTACCCTGTGAGGAGCCAGGTCGAGTCTGCGCCTCAGAGAGCCTGAGGCCGGCTAGCTTTCTTCACTGTGGAGCTACAGTCTACGGAGAACAGCTGTATTCGTCTGTGGATCAAGAGACTATTGCACCGTCTCCTGTACTTGGAGTCTCCTTAGTCATCGTTGACCAGACTCTCTACTACCGACAGATCCTCTACCCCTGCTGGCTTACAACCGGGGGGACCCTTCCAGTATCTCCCGCTATATATTACTAGTGTACCATAGATATAATTCCCTAAGATTCAGGTTGTATAATTACCTCCTGCGTAACCAGAGAATGGACATTCATTATTGATTTGCCTACGCACATTCCTTTGCCTTATAAGCGCATCCAAAGTAAAATACAGAGAAGTATATTATGTACCTTTTGCTGCAATAAATACTTGATTACACCTTTGTGTGGAACCGGTTCATTGTGGGAAGTGTTCATCATATTTATATATCATGTACTGTATGGCCAGTAATTAAAGTACATAAAGCGGTAGTGGTTTAATGATACCATACTTATCAATACAGTCAGGGAATTGTACCCCTCAGTTACAGATATCAAAGGTGTTGTTCTGACAACGATTAGTGGCAACATCAGCCTTGGTCTCTGTAGTCCTGTTGTTGGATGGAGGAAGAACTAAGGTGCTGCTCTCAGAACTACAAGCTTGAACGACAGCATCGATTTCTGTGGTTGCGTTGTTGAGATAGTTTGAAGGATGCTTAAAGGGGTAAAGCTCAAAGGGGTAAAGGGGTCCCTCCCAATTGGGCGTGCTCAAGGTACTATCGAAGGTACTACTGGCTACTGTCGTGTTGTTGGATGGAGGAAGCTCAAAGGTGTCATTCTTGGGGGAAACCCATGGAGCGCCAGCCCCTGCAGCTGAGCAAAGCTGGCTCAAAGCAGGGCAACTGTCAGAATTGTCGGTCTGAGAGCAATTATTGTCAACATCAGCCTCGACTTCTGTGGTTGTATTACTGAGACGTGATGGAGGGATATCAAAGGTGTTGTTCTGACAACCATTAGTGGCAACATCAGCCTTGGTCTCTGTAGTCCTGTTGTTGGATGGAGGAAGCTCAAAGGTGTCATTCTTGGGGGAAACCCATGGAGCGCCAGCCCCTGGAGCTGAGCAAAGCTGGCTCAAAGCAGGGCAACTGTCAGAATTGTCGGTCTGAGAGCAATTATTGTCAACATCAGCCTCGACTTCTGTGGTTGTAATACTGAGACGTGATTGAGGGATATCAAAGGTGTTGTTCTGACAACGATTAGTGGCAACATCAGCCTTGGTCTCTGTAGTCCTGTTGTTGGATGGAGGAAGAACTAAGGTGCTGCTCTCAGAACTACAAGCTTGAACGACAGCATCGATTTCTGTGGTTGCGTTGTTGAGATAGTTTATAGGATGCTTAAAGGGGTAAAGCTCAAAGGGGTCCCTCCCAATTGGGCGTGCTCAAGGTACTATCGAAGGTACTACTGGCTAGTGTCATGTTGTTGGATGGAGGAAGCTCAAAGGTGTCATTCTTGGGGGAAACCCATGGAGCGCCAGCCCCTGCAGCTGAGCAAAGCTGGCTCAAAGGAGGGCAACTGTCAGAATTGTCGGTCTGAGAGCAATTATTGTCAACATCAGCCTCGACTTCTGTGGTTGTATTACTGAGACGTGATGGAGGGATATCAAAGGTGTTGTTCTGACAACGATTAGTGGCAACATCAGCCTGGGTCTCTGTAGTCCTGTTGTTGGATGGAGGAAGAACTATGGTGCTGCTCTCAGAACTACAAGCTTGAACGACAGCATCGATTTCTGTGGTTGCGTTGTTGAGATAGTTTGAAGGATGCTTAAAGGGGTAAAGCTCAAAGGGGTAAAGGGGTCCCTCCCAATTGGGCGTGCTCAAGGTACTAACGAAGGTACTACTGGCTACTGTCGTGTTGTTGGATGGAGGAAGCTCAAAGGTGTCATTCTTGGGGGAAACCCATGGAGCGCCAGCCCCTGCAGCTGAGCAAAGCTGGCTCAAAGCAGGGCAACTGTCAGAATTGTCGGTCTGAGAGCAATTATTGTCAACATCAGCCTTGACTTCTGTGGTTGTATTACTGAGACGTGATTGAGGGATATTGTTACAAAGGATCAGATTAAACCAAATATATATATTTATTGATTGATATATATTGCATAGTATTTGTATATCGTTTGATATCCCTTGTATATTCCTTGTACATATACACGGAATATCCCTTTAGCCTATTACAGACCATAATATTTCATTCTCCTATTGGACAGCGGTCCACAGGCGCCGGGGCCGTGCCTCCAGAGTCAGGTTCAAAGCCACCGTCAAGACATGTCTGTACATGCCCGGCCTTGCCCAGGGATATGAGACAGAAATGAGGTTGGCACTAGATTGTTCGCCGTGCATATAAATATGGCGCAGGTGAATACAGAAGTAGAGTTACCCAATAAGTTGAAGCCTCACCCACGATACTCCGTGCGGTGAAGTATGGCCTGTTTGGCCCCAAAATAGAGCATTGAGACCGCGTGCGAATTAATAACTGAATTGTCAGAGTTTGGCGCTATACCGTCGAGTGCGACATATTTCTATTAAGTCAGTAATAGTCTATTTGTGTATAGTGTATCGTGCGGCTAAAGTTCTACAGTGACCAGCATCACCAACGCTTCCTCGTACCAGCTAGAGTGCTTATCCAGGCTGGGCTGCTTTCATGGCGCTTTCACCCGAGGAGACCTAGACGAGAACCGTGTGGACATGTACACTGGATTAATCTACCCGACGACTACATAGCCCTTTGCGGCTGGATTATATTTGTTTTGGTCCTGTGATTTATGGAGCGGAGAATCGCAGACGCCTACACGTGTGGGATTTACCCTGTGAGGAGCCAGGTCGAGTCTGCGCCTCAGAGAGCCTGAGGCCGGCTAGCTTTCTTCACTGTGGAGCTACAGTCTACGGAGAACAGCTGTATTCGTCTGTGGATCAAGAGACTATTGCACCGTCTCCTGTACTTGGAGTCTCCTTAGTCATCGTTGACCAGACTCTCTACTACCGACAGATCCTCTACCCCTGCTGGCTTACAACCGGGGGGACCCTTCCAGTATTTCCCCGCTATATATTACTAGTGTACCATAGATATAATTCCCTAAGATTCAGGTTGTATAATTACCTCCTGCGTAACCAGAGAATGGACATTCATTATTGATTTGCCTACGCACATTCCTTTGCCTTATAAGCGCATCCAAAGTAAAATACAGAGAAGTATATTATGTACCTTTTGCTACAATAAATACTTGATTACACCTTTGTGTGGAACCGGTTCATTGTGGGAAGTGTTCATCATATTTATATATCATGTACTGTATGGCCAGTAATTAAAGTACATAAAGCGGTAGTGGTTTAATGATACCATACTTATCAATACAGTCAGGGAATTGTACCCCTCAGTTACAGATATCAAAGGTGTTGTTCTGACAACGATTAGTGGCAACATCAGCCTTGGTCTCTGTAGTCCTGTTGTTGGATGGAGGAAGAACTAAGGTGCTGCTCTCAGAACTACAAGCTTGAACGACAGCATCGATTTCTGTGGTTGCGTTGTTGAGATAGTTTGAAGGATGCTTAAAGGGGTAAAGCTCAAAGGGGTAAAGGGGTCCCTCCCAATTGGGCGTGCTCAAGGTACTATCGAAGGTACTACTGGCTACTGTCGTGTTGTTGGATGGAGGAAGCTCAAAGGTGTCATTCTTGGGGGAAACCCATGGAGCGCCAGCCCCTGCAGCTGAGCAAAGCTGGCTCAAAGCAGGGCAACTGTCAGAATTGTCGGTCTGAGAGCAATTATTGTCAACATCAGCCTCGACTTCTGTGGTTGTATTACTGAGACGTGATGGAGGGATATCAAAGGTGTTGTTCTGACAACCATTAGTGGCAACATCAGCCTTGGTCTCTGTAGTCCTGTTGTTGGATGGAGGAAGCTCAAAGGTGTCATTCTTGGGGGAAACCCATGGAGCGCCAGCCCCTGGAGCTGAGCAAAGCTGGCTCAAAGCAGGGCAACTGTCAGAATTGTCGGTCTGAGAGCAATTATTGTCAACATCAGCCTCGACTTCTGTGGTTGTAATACTGAGACGTGATTGAGGGATATCAAAGGTGTTGTTCTGACAACGATTAGTGGCAACATCAGCCTTGGTCTCTGTAGTCCTGTTGTTGGATGGAGGAAGAACTAAGGTGCTGCTCTCAGAACTACAAGCTTGAACGACAGCATCGATTTCTGTGGTTGCGTTGTTGAGATAGTTTATAGGATGCTTAAAGGGGTAAAGCTCAAAGGGGTCCCTCCCAATTGGGCGTGCTCAAGGTACTATCGAAGGTACTACTGGCTAGTGTCATGTTGTTGGATGGAGGAAGCTCAAAGGTGTCATTCTTGGGGGAAACCCATGGAGCGCCAGCCCCTGCAGCTGAGCAAAGCTGGCTCAAAGCAGGGCAACTGTCAGAATTGTCGGTCTGAGAGCAATTATTGTCAAAATCAGCCTTGACTTCTGTGGTTGTATTACTGAGACGTGATGGAGGGATATCAAAGGTGTTGTTCTGACAACGATTAGTGGCAACATCAGCCTTGGTCTCTGTAGTCCTGTTGTTGGATGGAGGAAGAACTATGGTGCTGCTCTCAGAACTACAAGCTTGAAAAACAGCATCGATTTCTGTGTTTGCGTTGTTGAGATAGTTTGAAGGATGCTTAAAGGGGTAAAGCTCAAAGGGGTAAAGGGGTCCCTCCCAATTGGGCGTGCTCAAGGTACTATCGAAGGTACTACTGGCTACTGTCGTGTTGTTGGATGGAGGAAGCTCAAAGGCGTCATTCTTGGGGGAAACCCATGGAGCGCCAGCCCCTGCAGCTGAGCAAAGCTGCCTCAAAGCAGGGCAACTGTCAGAATTGTCGGTCTGAGAGCAATTATTGTCAACATCAGCCTCGACTTCTGTGGTTGTATTACTGAGACGTGATGGAGGGATATCAAAGGTGTTGTTCTGACAACCATTAGTGGCAACATCAGCCTTGGTCTCTGTAGTCCTGTTGTTGGATGGAGGAAGCTTAAAGGTGTCATTCTTGGGGGAAACCCATGGAGCGCCAGCCCCTGCAGCTGAGCAAAGCTGGCTCAAAGCAGGGCAACTGTCAGAATTGTCGGTCTGAGAGCAATTATTGTCAACATCAGCCTTGACTTCTGTGGTTGTATTACTGAGACGTGATTGAGGGATATCAAAGGTGTTGTTCTGACAACGATTAGTGGCAACATCAGCCTTGGTCTCTGTAGTCCTGTTGTTGGATGGAGGAAGAACTAAGGTGCTGCTCTCAGAACTACAAGCTTGAACGACAGCATCGATCTCTGTGGTTGCGTTGTTGAGATAGTTTGAAGGATGCTTAAAGGGGTAAAGCTCAAAGCGGTAAAGGTGTCCCTCCCTATTGGGCGTGCTCAAGGTACTATCGAAGGTACTACTGGCTACTGTCGTGTTGTTGGATGGAGGAAGCTCAAAGGTGTCATTCTTGGGGGAAACCCATGGAGCGTCAGCCCCTGCAGCTGAGCAAAGCTGGCTCAAAGCAGGGCAACTGTCAGAATTGTCGGTCTGAGAACAATTATTGTCAACATCAGCCTCGACTTCTGTGGTTGTATTACTGAGACGTGATGGAGGGATATCAAAGGTGTTGTTCTGACAACCATTAGTGGCAACATCAGCCTTGGTCTCTGTAGTCCTGTTGTTGGATGGAGGAAGCTCAAAGGTGTCATTCTTGGGGGAAACCCATGGAGCGCCAGCCCCTGCAGCTGAGGAAAGCTGGCTCAAAGCAGGGCAACTGTCAGAATTGTCGGTCTGAGAGCAATTATTGTCAACATCAGCCTTGACTTCTGTGGTTGTATTACTGAGACGTGATTGAGGGATATCAAAGGTGTTGTTCTGACAACGATTAGTGGCAACATCAGCCTTGGTCTCTGTAGTCCTGTTGTTGGATGGAGGAAGAACTAAGGTGCTGCTCTCAGAACTACAAGCTTGAACGACAGCATCGATTTCTGTGGTTGCGTTGTTGAGATAGTTTGAAGGATGCTTAAAGGGGTAAAGCTCAAAGGGGTAAAGGGGTCCCTCCCAATTGGGCGTGCTCAAGGTACTATCGAAGGTACTACTGGCTACTGTCGTGTTGTTGGATGGAGGAAGCTCAAAGGTGTCATTCTTGGGGGAAACCCATGGAGCGCCAGCCCCTGCAGCTGAGCAAAGCTGGCTCAAAGCAGGGCAACTGTCAGAATTGTCGGTCTGAGAACAATTATTGTCAACATCAGCCTCGACTTCTGTGGTTGTAATACTGAGACGTGATTGAGGGATATCAAAGGTGTTTTTCTGACAACGATTAGTGGCAACATCAGCCTTGGTCTCTGTAGTCCTGTTGTTGGATGGAGGAAGAACTAAGGTGCTGCTCTCAGAACTACAAGCTTGAACGACAGCATCGATTTCTGTGGTTGCATTGTTGAGATAGTTTATAGGATGCTTAAAGGGGTAAAGCTCAAAGGGGTCCCTCCCAATTGGGCGTGCTCAAGGTACTATCGAAGGTACTACTTGCTAGTGTCATGTTGTTGGATGGAGGAAGCTCAAAGGTGTCATTCTTGGCGGAAACCCATGGAGCGCCAGCCCCTGCAGCTGAGCAAAGCTGGCTCAAAGCAGGGCAACTGTCAGAATTGTCGGTCTGAGAGCAATTATTGTCAACATCAGCCTTGACTTCTGTGGTTGTATTACTGAGACGTGATTGAGGGATATCAAAGGTGTTGTTCTGACAACGATTAGTGGCAACATCAGCCTTGGTCTCTGTAGTCCTGTTGTTGGATGGAGGAAGAACTAAGGTGCTGCTCTCAGAACTACAAGCTTGAACGACAGCATCGATTTCTGTGGTTGCGTTGTTGAGATAGTTTGAAGGTGCTTAAAGGGGTAAAGCTCAAAGGGGTAAAGGGGTCCCTCCCAATTGGGCGTGCTCAAGGTACTATCGAAGGTACTACTGGCTACTGTCGTGTTGTTGGATGGCGGAAGCTCAAAGGTGTCATTCTTGGGGGAAACCCATGGAGCGCCAGCCCCTGCAGCTGAGCAAAGCTGGCTCAAAGCAGGGCAACTGTCAGAATTGTCGGTCTGAGAGCAATTATTGTCAACATCAGCCTCGACTTCTGTGGTTGTATTACTGAGACATGATTGAGGGATATCAAAGGTGTTGTTCTGACAACGATTAGTGGCAACATCAGCCTTGGTCTCTGTAGTCCTGTTATTGGATGGAGGAAGCACTAAGGTGCTGCTCTCAGAACTACAAGCTTGAACGACAGCATCGATTTCTGTGGTTGCGTTGTTGAGATAGTTTGAAGGATGCTTAAAGGGGTAAAGCTCAAAGGGGTAAAGGGGTCCCTCCCAATTGGGCGTGCTCAAGGTACTATCGAAGGTACTACTGGCTACTGTCGTGTTGTTGGATGGAGGAAGCTCAAAGGCGTCATTCTTGGGGGAAACCCATGGAGCGCCAGCCCCTGCAGCTGAGCAAAGCTGGCTCAAAGCAGGGCAACTGTCAGAATTGTCGGTCTGAGAGCAATTATTGTCAACATCAGCCTCGACTTCTGTGGTTGTATTACTGAGACGTGATGGAGGGATATCAAAGGTGTTGTTCTGACAACCATTAGTGGCAACATCAGCCTTGGTCTCTGTAGTCCTGTTGTTGGATGGAGGAAGCTCAAAGGTGTCATTCTTGGCGGAAACCCATGGAGCGCCAGCCCCTGCAGCTGAGCAAAGCTGGCTCAAAGCAGGGCAACTGTCAGAATTGTCGGTCTGAGAGCAATTATTGTCAACATCAGCCTTGACTTCTGTGGTTGTATTACTGAGACGTGATTGAGGGATATCAAAGGTGTTGTTCTGACAACGATTAGTGGCAACATCAGCCTTGGTCTCTGTAGTCCTGTTGTTGGATGGAGGAAGAACTAAGGTGCTGCTCTCAGAACTACAAGCTTGAACGACAGCATCGATTTCTGTGGTTGCGTTGTTGAGATAGTTTGAAGGTGCTTAAAGGGGTAAAGCTCAAAGGGGTAAAGGGGTCCCTCCCAATTGGGCGTGCTCAAGGTACTATCGAAGGTACTACTGGCTACTGTCGTGTTGTTGGATGGCGGAAGCTCAAAGGTGTCATTCTTGGGGGAAACCCATGGAGCGCCAGCCCCTGCAGCTGAGTAAAGCTGGCTCAAAGCAGGGCAACTGTCAGAATTGTCGGTCTGAGAGCAATTATTGTCAACATCAGCCTCGACTTCTGTGGTTGTATTACTGAGACATGATTGAGGGATATCAAAGGTGTTGTTCTGACAACGATTAGTGGCAACATCAGCCTTGGTCTCTGTAGTCCTGTTATTGGATGGAGGAAGCACTAAGGTGCTGCTCTCAGAACTACAAGCTTGAACGACAGCATCGATTTCTGTGGTTGCGTTGTTGAGATAGTTTGAAGGATGCTTAAAGGGGTAAAGCTCAAAGGGGTAAAGGGGTCCCTCCCAATTGGGCGTGCTCAAGGTACTATCGAAGGTACTACTGGCTACTGTCGTGTTGTTGGATGGAGGAAGCTCAAAGGCGTCATTCTTGGGGGAAACCCATGGAGCGCCAGCCCCTGCAGCTGAGCAAAGCTGGCTCAAAGCAGGGCAACTGTCAGAATTGTCGGTCTGAGAGCAATTATTGTCAACATCAGCCTCGACTTCTGTGGTTGTATTACTGAGACGTGATGGAGGGATATCAAAGGTGTTGTTCTGACAACCATTAGTGGCAACATCAGCCTTGGTCTCTGTAGTCCTGTTGTTGGATGGAGGAAGCTCAAAGGTGTCATTCTTGGCGGAAACCCATGGAGCGCCAGCCCCTGCAGCTGAGCAAAGCTGGCTCAAAGCAGGGCAACTGTCAGAATTGTCGGTCTGAGAGCAATTATTGTCAACATCAGCCTTAACTTCTGTGGTTGTATTACTGAGACGTGATTGAGGGATATCAAAGGTGTTGTTCTGACAACGATTAGTGGCAACATCAGCCTTGGTCTCTGTAGTCCTGTTGTTGGATGGAGGAAGAACTAAGGTGCTGCTCTCAGAACTACAAGCTTGAACGACAGCATCGATTTCTGTGGTTGCGTTGTTGAGATAGTTTATAGGATGCTTAAAGGGGTAAAGCTCAAAGGGGTCCCTCCCAATAGACCTGTCTCAAACCCTGCCCCTTTTCTCTATCCTCCAATCACAGCTGTCGCTTACCTCTGACTTCCTCGTACAAACAAAGTTTGTACGAGGAAGTCCGAGGTAAGCGACAGCTGTGATTGGAGGATCAAGAAAAGAGGGCAGGGTTTTGAGACAGGTCCATTGGGCGTGCTCAAGGTACTATCGAAGGTACTACTGGCTAGTGTCATGTTGTTGGATGGAGAAAGCTCAAAAGTGTCATTCTTGGGGGAAACCCATGGAGCGCCAGCCCCTGCAGCTGAGCAAAGCTGGCTCAAAGCAGGGCAACTGTCAGAATTGTCGGTCTGAGAGCAATTATTGTCAAAATCAGCCTCGACTTCTGTGGTTGTATTACTGAGACGTGATGGAGGGATATCAAAGGTGTTGTTCTGACAACGATTAGTGGCAACATCAGCCTTGGTCTCTGTAGTCCTGTTGTTGGATGGAGGAAGAACTATGGTGCTGCTCTCAGAACTACAAGCTTGAAAAACAGCATCGATTTCTGTGGTTGCGTTGTTGAGATAGTTTGAAGGATGCTTAAAGGGGTAAAGCTCAAAGGGGTAAAGGGGTCCCTCCCAATTGGGCGTGCTCAAGGTACTATCGAAGGTACTACTGGCTACTGTCGTGTTGTTGGATGGAGGAAGCTCAAAGGCGTCATTCTTGGGGGAAACCCATGGAGCGCCAGCCCCTGCAGCTGAGCAAAGCTGGCTCAAAGCAGGGCAACTGTCAGAATTGTCGGTCTGAGAGCAATTATTGTCAACATCAGCCTCGACTTCTGTGGTTGTATTACTGAGACGTGATGGAGGGATATCAAAGGTGTTGTTCTGACAACCATTAGTGGCAACATCAGCCTTGGTCTCTGTAGTCCTGTTGTTGGATGGAGGAAGCTCAAAGGTGTCATTCTTTGGGGAAACCCATGGAGCGCCAGCCCCTGCAGCTGAGCAAAGCTGGCTCAAAGCAGGGCAACTGTCAGAATTGTCGGTCTGAGAGCAATTATTGTCAACATCAGCCTTGACTTCTGTGGTTGTATTACTGAGACGTGATTGAGGGATATCAAAGGTGTTGTTCTGACAACGATTAGTGGCAACATCAGCCTTGGTCTCTGTAGTCCTGTTGTTGGATGGAGGAAGAACTAAGGTGCTGCTCTCAGAACTACAAGCTTGAACGACAGCATCGATTTCTGTGGTTGCGTTGTTGAGATAGTTTGAAGGATGCTTAAAGGGGTAAAGCTCAAAGGGGTAAAGGGGTCCCTCCCAATTGGGCGTGCTCAAGGTACTATCGAAGGTACTACTGGCTACTGTCGTGTTGTTGGATGGAGGAAGCTCAAAGGTGTCATTCTTGGGGGAAACCCATGGAGCGCCAGCCCCTGCAGCTGAGCAAAGCTGGCTCAAAGCAGGGCAACTGTCAGAATTGTCGGTCTGAGAACAATTATTGTCAACATCAGCCTCGACTTCTGTGGTTGTATTACTGAGACGTGATGGAGGGATATCAAAGGTGTTGTTCTGACAACCATTAGTGGCAACATCAGCCTTGGTCTCTGTAGTCCTGTTGTTGGATGGAGGAAGCTCAAAGGTGTCATTCTTGGGGGAAACCCATGGAGCGCCAGCCCCTGGAGCTGAGCAAAGCTGGCTCCAAGCAGGGCAACTGTCAGAATTGTCGGTCTGAGAGCAATTATTGTCAACATCAGCCTTGACTTCTGTGGTTGTATTACTGAGACGTGATTGAGGGATATCAAAGGTGTTGTTCTGACAACGATTAGTGGCAACATCAGCCTTGGTCTCTGTAGTCCTGTTGTTGGATGGAGGAAGAACTAAGGTGCTGCTCTCAGAACTACAAGCTTGAACGACAGCATCGATTTCTGTGGTTGCGTTGTTGAGATAGTTTATAGGATGCTTAAAGGGGTAAAGCTCAAAGGGGTCCCTCCCAATTGGGCGTGCTCAAGGTACTATCGAAGGTACTACTGGCTAGTGTCATGTTGTTGGATGGAGGAAGCTCAAAGGTGTCATTCTTGGGGGAAACCCATGGAGCGCCAGCCCCTGCAGCTGAGCAAAGCTGGCTCAAAGCAGGGCAACTGTCAGAATTGTCGGTCTGAGAGCAATTATTGTCAAAATCAGCCTTGACTTCTGTGGTTGTATTACTGAGACGTGATGGAGGGATATCAAAGGTGTTGTTCTGACAACGATTAGTGGCAACATCAGCCTTGGTCTCTGTAGTCCTGTTGTTGGATGGAGGAAGAACTATGGTGCTGCTCTCAGAACTACAAGCTTGAAAAACAGCATCGATTTCTGTGTTTGCGTTGTTGAGATAGTTTGAAGGATGCTTAAAGGGGTAAAGCTCAAAGGGGTAAAGGGGTCCCTCCCAATTGGGCGTGCTCAAGGTACTATCGAAGGTACTACTGGCTACTGTCGTGTTGTTGGATGGAGGAAGCTCAAAGGCGTCATTCTTGGGGGAAACCCATGGAGCGCCAGCCCCTGCAGCTGAGCAAAGCTGCCTCAAAGCAGGGCAACTGTCAGAATTGTCGGTCTGAGAGCAATTATTGTCAACATCAGCCTCGACTTCTGTGGTTGTATTACTGAGACGTGATGGAGGGATATCAAAGGTGTTGTTCTGACAACCATTAGTGGCAACATCAGCCTTGGTCTCTGTAGTCCTGTTGTTGGATGGAGGAAGCTCAAAGGTGTCATTCTTGGGGGAAACCCATGGAGCGCCAGCCCCTGCAGCTGAGGAAAGCTGGCTCAAAGCAGGGCAACTGTCAGAATTGTCGGTCTGAGAGCAATTATTGTCAACATCAGCCTTGACTTCTGTGGTTGTATTACTGAGACGTGATTGAGGGATATCAAAGGTGTTGTTCTGACAACGATTAGTGGCAACATCAGCCTTGGTCTCTGTAGTCCTGTTGTTGGATGGAGGAAGAACTAAGGTGCTGCTCTCAGAACTACAAGCTTGAACGACAGCATCGATTTCTGTGGTTGCGTTGTTGAGATAGTTTGAAGGATGCTTAAAGGGGTAAAGCTCAAAGGGGTAAAGGGGTCCCTCCCAATTGGGCGTGCTCAAGGTACTATCGAAGGTACTACTGGCTACTGTCGTGTTGTTGGATGGAGGAAGCTCAAAGGTGTCATTCTTGGGGGAAACCCATGGAGCGCCAGCCCCTGCAGCTGAGCAAAGCTGGCTCAAAGCAGGGCAACTGTCAGAATTGTCGGTCTGAGAACAATTATTGTCAACATCAGCCTCGACTTCTGTGGTTGTAATACTGAGACGTGATTGAGGGATATCAAAGGTGTTTTTCTGACAACGATTAGTGGCAACATCAGCCTTGGTCTCTGTAGTCCTGTTGTTGGATGGAGGAAGAACTAAGGTGCTGCTCTCAGAACTACAAGCTTGAACGACAGCATCGATTTCTGTGGTTGCATTGTTGAGATAGTTTATAGGATGCTTAAAGGGGTAAAGCTCAAAGGGGTCCCTCCCAATTGGGCGTGCTCAAGGTACTATCGAAGGTACAACTTGCTAGTGTCATGTTGTTGGATGGAGGAAGCTCAAAGGTGTCATTCTTGGCGGAAACCCATGGAGCGCCAGCCCCTGCAGCTGAGCAAAGCTGGCTCAAAGCAGGGCAACTGTCAGAATTGTCGGTCTGAGAGCAATTATTGTCAACATCAGCCTTGACTTCTGTGGTTGTATTACTGAGACGTGATTGAGGGATATCAAAGGTGTTGTTCTGACAACGATTAGTGGCAACATCAGCCTTGGTCTCTGTAGTCCTGTTGTTGGATGGAGGAAGAACTAAGGTGCTGCTCTCAGAACTACAAGCTTGAACGACAGCATCGATTTCTGTGGTTGCGTTGTTGAGATAGTTTGAAGGTGCTTAAAGGGGTAAAGCTCAAAGGGGTAAAGGGGTCCCTCCCAATTGGGCGTGCTCAAGGTACTATCGAAGGTACTACTGGCTACTGTCGTGTTGTTGGATGGCGGAAGCTCAAAGGTGTCATTCTTGGGGGAAACCCATGGAGCGCCAGCCCCTGCAGCTGAGCAAAGCTGGCTCAAAGCAGGGCAACTGTCAGAATTGTCGGTCTGAGAGCAATTATTGTCAACATCAGCCTCGACTTCTGTGGTTGTATTACTGAGACATGATTGAGGGATATCAAAGGTGTTGTTCTGACAACGATTAGTGGCAACATCAGCCTTGGTCTCTGTAGTCCTGTTATTGGATGGAGGAAGCACTAAGGTGCTGCTCTCAGAACTACAAGCTTGAACGACAGCATCGATTTCTGTGGTTGCGTTGTTGAGATAGTTTGAAGGATGCTTAAAGGGGTAAAGCTCAAAGGGGTAAAGGGGTCCCTCCCAATTGGGCGTGCTCAAGGTACTATCGAAGGTACTACTGGCTACTGTCGTGTTGTTGGATGGAGGAAGCTCAAAGGCGTCATTCTTGGGGGAAACCCATGGAGCGCCAGCCCCTGCAGCTGAGCAAAGCTGGCTCAAAGCAGGGCAACTGTCAGAATTGTCGGTCTGAGAGCAATTATTGTCAACATCAGCCTCGACTTCTGTGGTTGTATTACTGAGACGTGATGGAGGGATATCAAAGGTGTTGTTCTGACAACCATTAGTGGCAACATCAGCCTTGGTCTCTGTAGTCCTGTTGTTGGATGGAGGAAGCTCAAAGGTGTCATTCTTGGCGGAAACCCATGGAGCGCCAGCCCCTGCAGCTGAGCAAAGCTGGCTCAAAGCAGGGCAACTGTCAGAATTGTCGGTCTGAGAGCAATTATTGTCAACATCAGCCTTGACTTCTGTGGTTGTATTACTGAGACGTGATTGAGGGATATCAAAGGTGTTGTTCTGACAACGATTAGTGGCAACATCAGCCTTGGTCTCTGTAGTCCTGTTGTTGGATGGAGGAAGAACTAAGGTGCTGCTCTCAGAACTACAAGCTTGAACGACAGCATCGATTTCTGTGGTTGCGTTGTTGAGATAGTTTGAAGGTGCTTAAAGGGGTAAAGCTCAAAGGGGTAAAGGGGTCCCTCCCAATTGGGCGTGCTCAAGGTACTATCGAAGGTACTACTGGCTACTGTCGTGTTGTTGGATGGCGGAAGCTCAAAGGTGTCATTCTTGGGGGAAACCCATGGAGCGCCAGCCCCTGCAGCTGAGTAAAGCTGGCTCAAAGCAGGGCAACTGTCAGAATTGTCGGTCTGAGAGCAATTATTGTCAACATCAGCCTCGACTTCTGTGGTTGTATTACTGAGACATGATTGAGGGATATCAAAGGTGTTGTTCTGACAACGATTAGTGGCAACATCAGCCTTGGTCTCTGTAGTCCTGTTATTGGATGGAGGAAGCACTAAGGTGCTGCTCTCAGAACTACAAGCTTGAACGACAGCATCGATTTCTGTGGTTGCGTTGTTGAGATAGTTTGAAGGATGCTTAAAGGGGTAAAGCTCAAAGGGGTAAAGGGGTCCCTCCCAATTGGGCGTGCTCAAGGTACTATCGAAGGTACTACTGGCTACTGTCGTGTTGTTGGATGGAGGAAGCTCAAAGGCGTCATTCTTGGGGGAAACCCATGGAGCGCCAGCCCATGCAGCTGAGCAAAGCTGGCTCAAAGCAGGGCAACTGTCAGAATTGTCGGTCTGAGAGCAATTATTGTCAACATCAGCCTCGACTTCTGTGGTTGTATTACTGAGACGTGATGGAGGGATATCAAAGGTGTTGTTCTGACAACCATTAGTGGCAACATCAGCCTTGGTCTCTGTAGTCCTGTTGTTGGATGGAGGAAGCTCAAAGGTGTCATTCTTGGCGGAAACCCATGGAACGCCAGCCCCTGCAGCTGAGCAAAGCTGGCTCAAAGCAGGGCAACTGTCAGAATTGTCAGTCTGAGAGCAATTATTGTCAACATCAGCCTTGACTTCTGTGGTTGTATTACTGAGACGTGATTGAGGGATATCAAAGGTGTTGTTCTGACAACGATTAGTGGCAACATCAGCCTTGGTCTCTGTAGTCCTGTTGTTGGATGGAGGAAGAACTAAGGTGCTGCTCTCAGAACTACAAGCTTGAACGACAGCATCGATTTCTGTGGTTGCGTTGTTGAGATAGTTTGAAGGTGCTTAAAGGGGTAAAGCTCAAAGGGGTAAAGGGGTCCCTCCCAATTGGGCGTGCTCAAGGTACTATCGAAGGTACTACTGGCTACTGTCGTGTTGTTGGATGGCGGAAGCTCAAAGGTGTCATTCTTGGGGGAAACCCATGGAGCGCCAGCCCCTGCAGCTGAGCAAAGCTGGCTCAAAGCAGGGCAACTGTCAGAATTGTCGGTCTGAGAGCAATTATTGTCAACATCAGCCTCGACTTCTGTGGTTGTAATACTGAGACGTGATTGAGGGATATCAAAGGTGTTGTTCTGACAACGATTAGTGGCAACATCAGCCTTGGTCTCTGTAGTCCTGTTGTTGGATGGAGGAAGAACTAAGGTGCTGCTCTCAGAACTACAAGCTTGAACGACAGCATCGATTTCTGTGGTTGCGTTGTTGAGATAGTTTATAGGATGCTTAAAGGGGTAAAGCTCAAAGGGGTCCCTCCCAATTGGGCGTGCTCAAGGTACTATCGAAGGTACTACTGGCTAGTGTCATGTTGTTGGATGGAGGAAGCTCAAAGGTGTCATTCTTGGGGGAAACCCATGGAGCGCCAGCCCCTGCAGCTGAGCAAAGCTGGCTCAAAGCAGGGCAACTGTCAGAATTGTCGGTCTGAGAGCAATTATTGTCAAAATCAGCCTTGACTTCTGTGGTTGTATTACTGAGACGTGATGGAGGGATATCAAAGGTGTTGTTCTGACAACGATTAGTGGCAACATCAGCCTTGGTCTCTGTAGTCCTGTTGTTGGATGGAGGAAGAACTATGGTGCTGCTCTCAGAACTACAAGCTTGAAAAACAGCATCGATTTCTGTGTTTGCGTTGTTGAGATAGTTTGAAGGATGCTTAAAGGGGTAAAGCTCAAAGGGGTAAAGGGGTCCCTCCCAATTGGGCGTGCTCAAGGTACTATCGAAGGTACTACTGGCTACTGTCGTGTTGTTGGATGGAGGAAGCTCAAAGGCGTCATTCTTGGGGGAAACCCATGGAGCGCCAGCCCCTGCAGCTGAGCAAAGCTGCCTCAAAGCAGGGCAACTGTCAGAATTGTCGGTCTGAGAGCAATTATTGTCAACATCAGCCTCGACTTCTGTGGTTGTATTACTGAGACGTGATGGAGGGATATCAAAGGTGTTGTTCTGACAACCATTAGTGGCAACATCAGCCTTGGTCTCTGTAGTCCTGTTGTTGGATGGAGGAAGCTCAAAGGTGTCATTCTTGGGGGAAACCCATGGAGCGCCAGCCCCTGCAGCTGAGGAAAGCTGGCTCAAAGCAGGGCAACTGTCAGAATTGTCGGTCTGAGAGCAATTATTGTCAACATCAGCCTTGACTTCTGTGGTTGTATTACTGAGACGTGATTGAGGGATATCAAAGGTGTTGTTCTGACAACGATTAGTGGCAACATCAGCCTTGGTCTCTGTAGTCCTGTTGTTGGATGGAGGAAGAACTAAGGTGCTGCTCTCAGAACTACAAGCTTGAACGACAGCATCGATTTCTGTGGTTGCGTTGTTGAGATAGTTTGAAGGATGCTTAAAGGGGTAAAGCTCAAAGGGGTAAAGGGGTCCCTCCCAATTGGGCGTGCTCAAGGTACTATCGAAGGTACTACTGGCTACTGTCGTGTTGTTGGATGGAGGAAGCTCAAAGGTGTCATTCTTGGGGGAAACCCATGGAGCGCCAGCCCCTGCAGCTGAGCAAAGCTGGCTCAAAGCAGGGCAACTGTCAGAATTGTCGGTCTGAGAACAATTATTGTCAACATCAGCCTCGACTTCTGTGGTTGTAATACTGAGACGTGATTGAGGGATATCAAAGGTGTTTTTCTGACAACGATTAGTGGCAACATCAGCCTTGGTCTCTGTAGTCCTGTTGTTGGATGGAGGAAGAACTAAGGTGCTGCTCTCAGAACTACAAGCTTGAACGACAGCATCGATTTCTGTGGTTGCATTGTTGAGATAGTTTATAGGATGCTTAAAGGGGTAAAGCTCAAAGGGGTCCCTCCCAATTGGGCGTGCTCAAGGTACTATCGAAGGTACAACTTGCTAGTGTCATGTTGTTGGATGGAGGAAGCTCAAAGGTGTCATTCTTGGCGGAAACCCATGGAGCGCCAGCCCCTGCAGCTGAGCAAAGCTGGCTCAAAGCAGGGCAACTGTCAGAATTGTCGGTCTGAGAGCAATTATTGTCAACATCAGCCTTGACTTCTGTGGTTGTATTACTGAGACGTGATTGAGGGATATCAAAGGTGTTGTTCTGACAACGATTAGTGGCAACATCAGCCTTGGTCTCTGTAGTCCTGTTGTTGGATGGAGGAAGAACTAAGGTGCTGCTCTCAGAACTACAAGCTTGAACGACAGCATCGATTTCTGTGGTTGCGTTGTTGAGATAGTTTGAAGGTGCTTAAAGGGGTAAAGCTCAAAGGGGTAAAGGGGTCCCTCCCAATTGGGCGTGCTCAAGGTACTATCGAAGGTACTACTGGCTACTGTCGTGTTGTTGGATGGCGGAAGCTCAAAGGTGTCATTCTTGGGGGAAACCCATGGAGCGCCAGCCCCTGCAGCTGAGCAAAGCTGGCTCAAAGCAGGGCAACTGTCAGAATTGTCGGTCTGAGAGCAATTATTGTCAACATCAGCCTCGACTTCTGTGGTTGTATTACTGAGACATGATTGAGGGATATCAAAGGTGTTGTTCTGACAACGATTAGTGGCAACATCAGCCTTGGTCTCTGTAGTCCTGTTATTGGATGGAGGAAGCACTAAGGTGCTGCTCTCAGAACTACAAGCTTGAACGACAGCATCGATTTCTGTGGTTGCGTTGTTGAGATAGTTTGAAGGATGCTTAAAGGGGTAAAGCTCAAAGGGGTAAAGGGGTCCCTCCCAATTGGGCGTGCTCAAGGTACTATCGAAGGTACTACTGGCTACTGTCGTGTTGTTGGATGGAGGAAGCTCAAAGGCGTCATTCTTGGGGGAAACCCATGGAGCGCCAGCCCCTGCAGCTGAGCAAAGGTGGCTCAAAGCAGGGCAACTGTCAGAATTGTCGGTCTGAGAGCAATTATTGTCAACATCAGCCTCGACTTCTGTGGTTGTATTACTGAGACGTGATGGAGGGATATCAAAGGTGTTGTTCTGACAACCATTAGTGGCAACATCAGCCTTGGTCTCTGTAGTCCTGTTGTTGGATGGAGGAAGCTCAAAGGTGTCATTCTTGGCGGAAACCCATGGAGCGCCAGCCCCTGCAGCTGAGCAAAGCTGGCTCAAAGCAGGGCAACTGTCAGAATTGTCGGTCTGAGAGCAATTATTGTCAACATCAGCCTTGACTTCTGTGGTTGTATTACTGAGACGTGATTGAGGGATATCAAAGGTGTTGTTCTGACAACGATTAGTGGCAACATCAGCCTTGGTCTCTGTAGTCCTGTTGTTGGATGGAGGAAGAACTAAGGTGCTGCTCTCAGAACTACAAGCTTGAACGACAGCATCGATTTCTGTGGTTGCGTTGTTGAGATAGTTTGAAGGTGCTTAAAGGGGTAAAGCTCAAAGGGGTAAAGGGGTCCCTCCCAATTGGGCGTGCTCAAGGTACTATCGAAGGTACTACTGGCTACTGTCGTGTTGTTGGATGGCGGAAGCTCAAAGGTGTCATTCTTGGGGGAAACCCATGGAGCGCCAGCCCCTGCAGCTGAGTAAAGCTGGCTCAAAGCAGGGCAACTGTCAGAATTGTCGGTCTGAGAGCAATTATTGTCAACATCAGCCTCGACTTCTGTGGTTGTATTACTGAGATATGATTGAGGGATATCAAAGGTGTTGTTCTGACAACGATTAGTGGCAACATCAGCCTTGGTCTCTGTAGTCCTGTTATTGGATGGAGGAAGCACTAAGGTGCTGCTCTCAGAACTACAAGCTTGAACGACAGCATCGATTTCTGTGGTTGCGTTGTTGAGATAGTTTGAAGGATGCTTAAAGGGGTAAAGCTCAAAGGGGTAAAGGGGTCCCTCCCAATTGGGCGTGCTCAAGGTACTATCGAAGGTACTACTGGCTACTGTCGTGTTGTTGGATGGAGGAAGCTCAAAGGCGTCATTCTTGGGGGAAACCCATGGAGCGCCAGCCCATGCAGCTGAGCAAAGCTGGCTCAAAGCAGGGCAACTGTCAGAATTGTCGGTCTGAGAGCAATTATTGTCAACATCAGCCTCGACTTCTGTGGTTGTATTACTGAGACGTGATGGAGGGATATCAAAGGTGTTGTTCTGACAACCATTAGTGGCAACATCAGCCTTGGTCTCTGTAGTCCTGTTGTTGGATGGAGGAAGCTCAAAGGTGTCATTCTTGGCGGAAACCCATGGAACGCCAGCCCCTGCAGCTGAGCAAAGCTGGCTCAAAGCAGGGCAACTGTCAGAATTGTCGGTCTGAGAGCAATTATTGTCAACATCAGCCTTGACTTCTGTGGTTGTATTACTGAGACGTGATTGAGGGATATCAAAGGTGTTGTTCTGACAACGATTAGTGGCAACATCAGCCTTGGTCTCTGTAGTCCTGTTGTTGGATGGAGGAAGAACTAAGGTGCTGCTCTCAGAACTACAAGCTTGAACGACAGCATCGATTTCTGTGGTTGCGTTGTTGAGATAGTTTGAAGGTGCTTAAAGGGGTAAAGCTCAAAGGGGTAAAGGGGTCCCTCCCAATTGGGCGTGCTCAAGGTACTATCGAAGGTACTACTGGCTACTGTCGTGTTGTTGGATGGCGGAAGCTCAAAGGTGTCATTCTTGGGGGAAACCCATGGAGCGCCAGCCCCTGCAGCTGAGCAAAGCTGGCTCAAAGCAGGGCAACTGTCAGAATTGTCGGTCTGAGAACAATTATTGTCAACATCAGCCTCGACTTCTGTGGTTGTATTACTGAGACGTGATGGAGGGATATCAAAGGTGTTGTTCTGACAACCATTAGTGGCAACATCAGCCTTGGTCTCTGTAGTCCTGTTGTTGGATGGAGGAAGCTCAAAGGTGTCATTATTGGGGGAAACCCATGGAGCCCCAGCCCCTGGAGCTGAGCAAAGCTGGCTCAAAGCAGGGCAACTGTCAGAATTGTCGGTCTGAGAGCAATTATTGTCAACATCAGCCTCGACTTCTGTGGTTGTAATACTGAGACGTGATTGAGGGATATCAAAGGTGTTGTTCTGACAACGATTAGTGGCAACATCAGCCTTGGTCTCTGTAGTCCTGTTGTTGGATGGAGGAAGAACTAAGGTGCTGCTCTCAGAACTACAAGCTTGAACGACAGCATCGATTTCTGTGGTTGCGTTGTTGAGATAGTTTGAAGGATGCTTAAAGGGGTAAAGCTCAAAGGGGTAAAGGGGTCCCTCCCAATTGGGCGTGCTCAAGGTACTATCGAAGGTACTACTGGCTACTGTCGTGTTGTTGGATGGAGGAAGCTCAAAGGCGTCATTCTTGGGGGAAACCCATGGAGCGCCAGCCCATGCAGCTGAGCAAAGCTGGCTCAAAGCAGGGCAACTGTCAGAATTGTCGGTCTGAGAGCAATTATTGTCAACATCAGCCTCGACTTCTGTGGTTGTATTACTGAGACGTGATGGAGGGATATCAAAGGTGTTGTTCTGACAACCATTAGTGGCAACATCAGCCTTGGTCTCTGTAGTCCTGTTGTTGGATGGAGGAAGCTCAAAGGTGTCATTCTTGGCGGAAACCCATGGAACGCCAGCCCCTGCAGCTGAGCAAAGCTGGCTCAAAGCAGGGCAACTGTCAGAATTGTCGGTCTGAGAGCAATTATTGTCAACATCAGCCTTGACTTCTGTGGTTGTATTACTGAGACGTGATTGAGGGATATCAAAGGTGTTGTTCTGACAACGATTAGTGGCAACATCAGCCTTGGTCTCTGTAGTCCTGTTGTTGGATGGAGGAAGAACTAAGGTGCTGCTCTCAGAACTACAAGCTTGAACGACAGCATCGATTTCTGTGGTTGCGTTGTTGAGATAGTTTGAAGGTGCTTAAAGGGGTAAAGCTCAAAGGGGTAAAGGGGTCCCTCCCAATTGGGCGTGCTCAAGGTACTATCGAAGGTACTACTGGCTACTGTCGTGTTGTTGGATGGCGGAAGCTCAAAGGTGTCATTCTTGGGGGAAACCCATGGAGCGCCAGCCCCTGCAGCTGAGCAAAGCTGGCTCAAAGCAGGGCAACTGTCAGAATTGTCGGTCTGAGAACAATTATTGTCAACATCAGCCTCGACTTCTGTGGTTGTATTACTGAGACGTGATGGAGGGATATCAAAGGTGTTGTTCTGACAACCATTAGTGGCAACATCAGCCTTGGTCTCTGTAGTCCTGTTGTTGGATGAAGGAAGCTCAAAGGTGTCATTATTGGGGGAAACCCATGGAGCCCCAGCCCCTGGAGCTGAGCAAAGCTGGCTCAAAGCAGGGCAACTGTCAGAATTGTCGGTCTGAGAGCAATTATTGTCAACATCAGCCTCGACTTCTGTGGTTGTAATACTGAGACGTGATTGAGGGATATCAAAGGTGTTGTTCTGACAACGATTAGTGGCAACATCAGCCTTGGTCTCTGTAGTCCTGTTGTTGGATGGAGGAAGAACTAAGGTGCTGCTCTCAGAACTACAAGCTTGAACGACAGCATCGATTTCTGTGGTTGCGTTGTTGAGATAGTTTGAAGGATGCTTAAAGGGGTAAAGCTCAAAGGGGTAAAGGGGTCCCTCCCAATTGGGCGTGCTCAAGGTACTATCGAAGGTACTACTGGCTACTGTCGTGTTGTTGGATGGCGGAAGCTCAAAGGTGTCATTCTTGGGGGAAACCCATGGAGCGCCAGCCCCTGCAGCTGAGCAAAGCTGGCTCAAAGCAGGGCAACTGTCAGAATTGTCGGTCTGAGAGCAATTATTGTCAACATCAGCCTTGACTTCTGTGGTTGTATTACTGAGACGTGATTGAGGGATATCAAAGGTGTTGTTCTGACAACGATTAGTGGCAACATCAGCCTTGGTCTCTGTAGTCCTGTTGTTGGATGGAGGAAGAACTAAGGTGCTGCTCTCAGAACTACAAGCTTGAACGACAGCATCGATTTCTGTGGTTGCGTTGTTGAGATAGTTTGAAGGTGCTTAAAGGGGTAAAGCTCAAAGGGGTAAAGGGGTCCCTCCCAATTGGGCGTGCTCAAGGTACTATCGAAGGTACTACTGGCTACTGTCGTGTTGTTGGATGGCGGAAGCTCAAAGGTGTCATTCTTGGGGGAAACCCATGGAGCGCCAGCCCCTCCAGCTGAGCAAAGCTGGCTCAAAGCAGGGAAACTGTCAGAATTGTCGGTCTGAGAACAATTATTGTCAACATCAGCCTCGACTTCTGTGGTTGTATTACTGAGACGTGATGGAGGGATATCAAAGGTGTTGTTCTGACAACCATTAGTGGCAACATCAGCCTTGGTCTCTGTAGTCCTGTTGTTGGATGGAGGAAGCTCAAAGGTGTCATTCTTGGGGGAAACCCATGGAGCGCCAGCCCCTGGAGCTGAGCAAAGCTGGCTCAAAGCAGGGCAACTGTCAGAATTGTCGGTCTGAGAGCAATTATTGTCAACATCAGCCTCGACTTCTGTGGTTGTAATACTGAGACGTGATTGAGGGATATCAAAGGTGTTGTTCTGACAACGATTAGTGGCAACATTAGCCTTGGTCTCTGTAGTCCTGTTGTTGGATGGAGGAAGAACTAAGGTGCTGCTCTCAGAACTACAAGCTTGAACGACAGCATCGATTTCTGTGGTTGCGTTGTTGAGATAGTTTGAAGGATGCTTAAAGGGGTAAAGCTCAAAGGGGTAAAGGGGTCCCTCCCAATTGGGCGTGCTCAAGGTACTATCGAAGGTACTACTGGCTACTGTCGTGTTGTTGGATGGCGGAAGCTCAAAGGTGTCATTCTTGGGGGAAACCCATGGAGCGCCAGCCCCTGCAGCTGAGCAAAGCTGGCTCAAAGCAGGGCAACTGTCAGAATTGTCGGTCTGAGAACAATTATTGTCAACATCAGCCTCGACTTCTGTGGTTGTATTACTGAGACGTGATGGAAGGATATCAAAGGTGTTGTTCTGACAACCATTAGTGGCAACATCCGCCTTGGTCTCTGTAGTCCTGTTGTTGGATGGAGGAAGCTCAAAGGTGTCATTCTTGGGGGAAACCCATGGAGCGCCAGCCCCTGGAGCTGAGCAAAGCTGGCTCAAAGCAGGGCAACTGTCAGAATTGTCGGTCTGAGAGCAATTATTGTCAACATCAGCCTCGACTTCTGTGGTTGTAATACTGAGACGTGATTGAGGGATATCAAAGGTGTTGTTCTGACAACGATTAGTGGCAACATCAGCCTTGGTCTCTGTAGTCCTGTTGTTGGATGGAGGAAGAACTAAGGTGCTGCTCTCAGAACTACAAGCTTGAACGACAGCATCGATTTCTGTGGTTGCGTTGTTGAGATAGTTTATATGATGCTTAAAGGGGTAAAGCTCAAAGGGGTCCCTCCCAATAGACCTGTCTCAAACCCTGCCCCTTTTCTCTATCCTCCAATCACAGCTGTCGCTTACCTCTGACTTCCTCGTACAAACAAAGTTTGTACGAGGAAGTCCGAGGTAAGCGACAGCTGTGATTGGAGGATCAAGAAAAGAGGGCAGGGTTTTGAGACAGGTCCATTGGGCGTGCTCAAGGTACTATCGAAGGTACTACTGGCTAGTGTCATGTTGTTGGATGGAGGAAGCTCAAAGGTGTCATTCTTGGGGGAAACCCATGGAGCGCCAGCCCCTGCAGCTGAGCAAAGCTGGCTCAAAGCAGGGCAACTGTCAGAATTGTCGGTCTGAGAGCAATTATTGTCAAAATCGGCCTCGACTTCTGTGGTTGTATTACTGAGACGTGATGGAGGGATATCAAAGGTGTTGTTCTGACAACGATTAGTGGCAACATCAGCCTTGGTCTCTGTAGTCCTGTTGTTGGATGGAGGAAGAACTATGGTGCTGCTCTCAGAACTACAAGCTTGAAAAACAGCATCGATTTCTGTGGTTGCGTTGTTGAGATAGTTTGAAGGATGCTTAAAGGGGTAAAGCTCAAAGGGGTAAAGGGGTCCCTCCCAATTGGGCGTGCTCAAGGTACTATCGAAGGTACTACTGGCTACTGTCGTGTTGTTGGATGGAGGAAGCTCAAAGGCGTCATTCTTGGGGGAAACCCATGGAGCGCCAGCCCCTGCAGCTGAGCAAAGCTGGCTCAAAGCAGGGCAACTGTCAGAATTGTCGGTCTGAGAGCAATTATTGTCAACATCAGCCTCGACTTCTGTGGTTGTATTACTGAGACGTGATGGAGGGATATCAAAGGTGTTGTTCTGACAACCATTAGTGGCAACATCAGCCTTGGTCTCTGTAGTCCTGTTGTTGGATGGAGGAAGCTCAAAGGTGTCATTCTTGGGGGAAACCCATGGAGCGCCAGCCCCTGCAGCTGAGCAAAGCTGGCTCAAAGCAGGGCAACTGTCAGAATTGTCGGTCTGAGAGCAATTATTGTCAACATCAGCCTTGACTTCTGTGGTTGTATTACTGAGACGTGATTGAGGGATATCAAAGGTGTTGTTCTGACAACGATTAGTGGCAACATCAGCCTTGGTCTCTGTAGTCCTGTTGTTGGATGGAGGAAGAACTAAGGTGCTGCTCTCAGAACTACAAGCTTGAACGACAGCATCGATTTCTGTGGTTGCGTTGTTGAGATAGTTTGAAGGATGCTTAAAGGGGTAAAGCTCAAAGGGGTAAAGGGGTCCCTCCCAATTGGGCGTGCTCAAGGTACTATCGAAGGTACTACTGGCTACTGTCGTGTTGTTGGATGGAGGAAGCTCAAAGGTGTCATTCTTGGGGGAAACCCATGGAGCGCCAGCCCCTGCAGCTGAGCAAAGCTGGCTCAAAGCAGGGCAACTGTCAGAATTGTCGGTCTGAGAACAATTATTGTCAACATCAGCCTCGACTTCTGTGGTTGTAATACTGAGACGTGATTGAGGGATATCAAAGGTGTTTTTCTGACAACGATTAGTGGCAACATCAGCCTTGGTCTCTGTAGTCCTGTTGTTGGATGGAGGAAGAACTAAGGTGCTGCTCTCAGAACTACAAGCTTGAACGACAGCATCGATTTCTGTGGTTGCATTGTTGAGATAGTTTATAGGATGCTTAAAGGGGTAAAGCTCAAAGGGGTCCCTCCCAATTGGGCGTGCTCAAGGTACTATCGAAGGTACTACTTGCTAGTGTCATGTTGTTGGATGGAGGAAGCTCAAAGGTGTCATTCTTGGCGGAAACCCATGGAGCGCCAGCCCCTGCAGCTGAGCAAAGCTGGCTCAAAGCAGGGCAACTGTCAGAATTGTCGGTCTGAGAGCAATTATTGTCAACATCAGCCTTGACTTCTGTGGTTGTATTACTGAGACGTGATTGAGGGATATCAAAGGTGTTGTTCTGACAACGATTAGTGGCAACATCAGCCTTGGTCTCTGTAGTCCTGTTGTTGGATGGAGGAAGAACTAAGGTGCTGCTCTCAGAACTACAAGCTTGAACGACAGCATCGATTTCTGTGGTTGCGTTGTTGAGATAGTTTGAAGGTGCTTAAAGGGGTAAAGCTCAAAGGGGTAAAGGGGTCCCTCCCAATTGGGCGTGCTCAAGGTACTATCGAAGGTACTACTGGCTACTGTCGTGTTGTTGGATGGCGGAAGCTCAAAGGTGTCATTCTTGGGGGAAACCCATGGAGCGCCAGCCCCTGCAGCTGAGCAAAGCTGGCTCAAAGCAGGGCAACTGTCAGAATTGTCGGTCTGAGAGCAATTATTGTCAACATCAGCCTCGACTTCTGTGGTTGTATTACTGAGACATGATTGAGGGATATCAAAGGTGTTGTTCTGACAACGATTAGTGGCAACATCAGCCTTGGTCTCTGTAGTCCTGTTATTGGATGGAGGAAGCACTAAGGTGCTGCTCTCAGAACTACAAGCTTGAACGACAGCATCGATTTCTGTGGTTGCGTTGTTGAGATAGTTTGAAGGATGCTTAAAGGGGTAAAGCTCAAAGGGGTAAAGGGGTCCCTCCCAATTGGGCGTGCTCAAGGTACTATCGAAGGTACTACTGGCTACTGTCGTGTTGTTGGATGGCGGAAGCTCAAAGGTGTCATTCTTGGGGGAAACCCATGGAGCGCCAGCCCCTGCAGCTGAGCAAAGCTGGCTCAAAGCAGGGCAACTGTCAGAATTGTCGGTCTGAGAACAATTATTGTCAACATCAGCCTCGACTTCTGTGGTTGTATTACTGAGACGTGATGGAGGGATATCAAAGGTGTTGTTCTGACAACCATTAGTGGCAACATCAGCCTTGGTCTCTGTAGTCCTGTTGTTGGATGGAGGAAGCTCAAAGGTGTCATTCTTGGGGGAAACCCATGGAGCCCCAGCCCCTGGAGCTGAGCAAAGCTGGCTCAAAGCAGGGCAACTGTCAGAATTGTCGGTCTGAGAGCAATTATTGTCAACATCAGCCTCGACTTCTGTGGTTGTAATACTGAGACGTGATTGAGGGATATCAAAGGTGTTGTTCTGACAACGATTAGTGGCAACATCAGCCTTGGTCTCTGTAGTCCTGTTGTTGGATGGAGGAAGAACTAAGGTGCTGCTCTCAGAACTACAAGCTTGAACGACAGCATCGATTTCTGTGGTTGCGTTGTTGAGATAGTTTGAAGGATGCTTAAAGGGGTAAAGCTCAAAGGGGTAAAGGGGTCCCTCCCAATTGGGCGTGCTCAAGGTACTATCGAAGGTACTACTGGCTACTGTCGTGTTGTTGGATGGCGGAAGCTCAAAGGTGTCATTCTTGGGGGAAACCCATGGAGCGCCAGCCCCTGGAGCTGAGCAAAGCTGGCTCAAAGCAGGGCAACTGTCAGAATTGTCGGTCTGAGAGCAATTATTGTCAACATCAGCCTCGACTTCTGTGGTTGTAATACTGAGACGTGATTGAGGGATATCAAAGGTGTTGTTCTGACAACGATTAGTGGCAACATCAGCCTTGGTCTCTGTAGTCCTGTTGTTGGATGGAGGAAGAACTAAGGTGCTGCTCTCAGAACTACAAGCTTGAACGACAGCATCGATTTCTGTGGTTGCGTTGTTGAGATAGTTTATATGATGCTTAAAGGGGTAAAGCTCAAAGGGCTCCCTCCCAATAGACCTGTCTCAAACCCTGCCCCTTTTCTCTATCCTCCAATCACAGCTGTCGCTTACCTCTGACTTCCTCGTACAAACAAAGTTTGTACGAGGAAGTCCGAGGTAAGCGACAGCTGTGATTGGAGGATCAAGAAAAGAGGGCAGGGTTTTGAGACAGGTCCATTGGGCGTGCTCAAGGTACTATCGAAGGTACTACTGGCTAGTGTCATGTTGTTGGATGGAGGAAGCTCAAAGGTGTCATTCTTGGGGGAAACCCATGGAGCGCCAGCCCCTGCAGCTGAGCAAAGCTGGCTCAAAGCAGGGCAACTGTCAGAATTGTCGGTCTGAGAGCAATTATTGTCAACATCAGCCTCGACTTCTGTGGTTGTAATACTGAGACGTGATTGAGGGATATCAAAGGTGTTGTTCTGACAACGATTAGTGGCAACATCAGCCTTGGTCTCTGTAGTCCTGTTGTTGGATGGAGGAAGAACTAAGGTGCTGCTCTCAGAACTACAAGCTTGAACGACGGCATCGATTTCTGTGGTTGCGTTGTTGAGATAGTTTGAAGGATGCTTAAAGGGGTAAAGCTCAAAGGGGTAAAGGGGTCCCTCCCAATTGGGCGTGCTCAAGGTACTATCGAAGGTACTACTGGCTACTGTCGTGTTGTTGGATGGCGGAAGCTCAAAGGTGTCATTCTTGGGGGAAACCCATGGAGCGCCAGCCCCTGCAGCTGAGCAAAGCTGGCTCAAAGCAGGGCAACTGTCAGAATTGTCGGTCTGAAAACAATTATTGTCAACATCAGCCTCGACTTCTGTGGTTGTATTACTGAGACGTGATGGAGGGATATCAAAGGTGTTGTTCTGACAACCATTAGTGGCAACATCAGCCTTGGTCTCTGTAGTCCTGTTGTTGGATGGAGGAAGCTCAAAGGTGTCATTCTTGGCGGAAACCCATGGAGCGCCAGCCCCTGCAGCTGAGCAAAGCTGGCTCAAAGCAGGGCAACTGTCAGAATTGTCGGTCTGAGAGCAATTATTGTCAACATCAGCCTTGACTTCTGTGGTTGTATTACTGAGACGTGATTGAGGGATATCAAAGGTGTTGTTCTGACAACGATTAGTGGCAACATCAGCCTTGGTCTCTGTAGTCCTGTTGTTGGATGGAGGAAGAACTAAGGTGCTGCTCTCAGAACTACAAGCTTGAACGACAGCATCGATTTCTGTGGTTGCGTTGTTGAGATAGTTTGAAGGTGCTTAAAGGGGTAAAGCTCAAAGGGGTAAAGGGGTCCCTCCCAATTGGGCGTGCTCAAGGTACTATCGAAGGTACTACTGGCTACTGTCGTGTTGTTGGATGGCGGAAGCTCAAAGGTGTCATTCTTGGGGGAAACCCATGGAGCGCCAGCCCCTGCAGCTGAGCAAAGCTGGCTCAAAGCAGGGCAACTGTCAGAATTGTCGGTCTGAGAACAATTATTGTCAACATCAGCCTCGACTTCTGTGGTTGTATTACTGAGACGTGATGGAGGGATATCAAAGGTGTTGTTCTGACAACCATTAGTGGCAACATCAGCCTTGGTCTCTGTAGTCCTGTTGTTGGATGGAGGAAGCTCAAAGGTGTCATTCTTGGGGGAAACCCATGGAGCCCCAGCCCCTGGAGCTGAGCAAAGCTGGCTCAAAGCAGGGCAACTGTCAGAATTGTCGGTCTGAGAGCAATTATTGTCAACATCAGCCTCGACTTCTGTGGTTGTAATACTGAGACATGATTGAGGGATATCAAAGGTGTTGTTCTGACAACGATTAGTGGCAACATCAGCCTTGGTCTCTGTAGTCCTGTTGTTGGATGGAGGAAGAACTAAGGTGCTGCTCTCAGAACTACAAGCTTGAACGACAGCATCGATTTCTGTGGTTGCGTTGTTGAGATAGTTTGAAGGATGCTTAAAGGGGTAAAGCTCAAAGGGGTAAAGGGGTCCCTCCCAATTGGGCGTGCTCAAGGTACTATCGAAGGTACTACTGGCTACTGTCGTGTTGTTGGATGGCGGAAGCTCAAAGGTGTCATTCTTGGGGGAAACCCATGGAGCGCCAGCCCCTGCAGCTGAGCAAAGCTGGCTCAAAGCAGGGCAACTGTCAGAATTGTCGGTCTGAGAACAATTATTGTCAACATCAGCCTCGACTTCTGTGGTTGTATTACTGAGACGTGATGGAAGGATATCAAAGGTGTTGTTCTGACAACCATTAGTGGCAACATCCGCCTTGGTCTCTGTAGTCCTGTTGTTGGATGGAGGAAGCTCAAAGGTGTCATTCTTGGGGGAAACCCATGGAGCCCCAGCCCCTGGAGCTGAGCAAAGCTGGCTCAAAGCAGGGCAACTGTCAGAATTGTCGGTCTGAGAGCAATTATTGTCAACATCAGCCTCGACTTCTGTGGTTGTAATACTGAGACATGATTGAGGGATATCAAAGGTGTTGTTCTGACAACGATTAGTGGCAACATCAGCCTTGGTCTCTGTAGTCCTGTTGTTGGATGGAGGAAGAACTAAGGTGCTGCTCTCAGAACTACAAGCTTGAACGACAGCATCGATTTCTGTGGTTGCGTTGTTGAGATAGTTTGAAGGATGCTTAAAGGGGTAAAGCTCAAAGGGGTAAAGGGGTCCCTCCCAATTGGGCGTGCTCAAGGTACTATCGAAGGTACTACTGGCTACTGTCGTGTTGTTGGATGGCGGAAGCTCAAAGGTGTCATTCTTGGGGGAAACCCATGGAGCGCCAGCCCCTGCAGCTGAGCAAAGCTGGCTCAAAGCAGGGCAACTGTCAGAATTGTCGGTCTGAGAACAATTATTGTCAACATCAGCCTCGACTTCTGTGGTTGTATTACTGAGACGTGATGGAAGGATATCAAAGGTGTTGTTCTGACAACCATTAGTGGCAACATCCGCCTTGGTCTCTGTAGTCCTGTTGTTGGATGGAGGAAGCTCAAAGGTGTCATTCTTGGGGGAAACCCATGGAGCGCCAGCCCCTGGAGCTGAGCAAAGCTGGCTCAAAGCAGGGCAACTGTCAGAATTGTCGGTCTGAGAGCAATTATTGTCAACATCAGCCTCGACTTCTGTGGTTGTAATACTGAGACGTGATTGAGGGATATCAAAGGTGTTGTTCTGACAACGATTAGTGGCAACATCAGCCTTGGTCTCTGTAGTCCTGTTGTTGGATGGAGGAAGAACTAAGGTGCTGCTCTCAGAACTACAAGCTTGAACGACAGCATCGATTTCTGTGGTTGCGTTGTTGAGATAGTTTATATGATGCTTAAAGGGGTAAAGCTCAAAGGGGTCCCTCCCAATAGACCTGTCTCAAACCCTGCCCCTTTTCTCTATCCTCCAATCACAGCTGTCGCTTACCTCTGACTTCCTCGTACAAACAAAGTTTGTACGAGGAAGTCCGAGGTAAGCGACAGCTGTGATTGGAGGATCAAGAAAAGAGGGCAGGGTTTTGAGACAGGTCCATTGGGCGTGCTCAAGGTACTATCGAAGGTACTACTGGCTAGTGTCATGTTGTTGGATGGAGGAAGCTCAAAGGTGTCATTCTTGGGGGAAACCCATGGAGCGCCAGCCCCTGCAGCTGAGCAAAGCTGGCTCAAAGCAGGGCAACTGTCAGAATTGTCGGTCTGAGAGCAATTATTGTCAACATCAGCCTCGACTTCTGTGGTTGTAATACTGAGACGTGATGGAAGGATATCAAAGGTGTTGTTCTGACAACGATTAGTGGCAACATCAGCCTTGGTCTCTGTAGTCCTGTTGTTGGATGGAGGAAGAACTATGGTGCTGCTCTCAGAACTACAAGCTTGAAAAACAGCATCGATTTCTGTGGTTGCGTTGTTGAGATAGTTTGAAGGATGCTTAAAGGGGTAAAGCTCAAAGGGGTAAAGGGGTCCCTCCCAATTGGGCGTGCTCAAGGTACTATCGAAGGTACTACTGGCTACTGTCGTGTTGTTGGATGGAGGAAGCTCAAAGGCGTCATTCTTGGGGGAAACCCATGGAGCGCCAGCCCCTGCAGCTGAGCAAAGCTGGCTCAAAGCAGGGCAACTGTCAGAATTGTCGGTCTGAGAGCAATTATTGTCAACATCAGCCTCGACTTCTGTGGTTGTATTACTGAGACGTGATGGAGGGATATCAAAGGTGTTGTTCTGACAACCATTAGTGGCAACATCAGCCTTGGTCTCTGTAGTCCTGTTGTTGGATGGAGGAAGCTCAAAGGTGTCATTCTTGGGGGAAACCCATGGAGCGCCAGCCCCTGCAGCTGAGCAAAGCTGGCTCAAAGCAGGGCAACTGTCAGAATTGTCGGTCTGAGAGCAATTATTGTCAACATCAGCCTTGACTTCTGTGGTTGTATTACTGAGACGTGATTGAGGGATATCAAAGGTGTTGTTCTGACAACGATTAGTGGCAACATCAGCCTTGGTCTCTGTAGTCCTGTTGTTGGATGGAGGAAGAACTAAGGTGCTGCTCTCAGAACTACAAGCTTGAACGACAGCATCGATTTCTGTGGTTGCGTTGTTGAGATAGTTTGAAGGATGCTTAAAGGGGTAAAGCTCAAAGGGGTAAAGGGGTCCCTCCCAATTGGGCGTGCTCAAGGTACTATCGAAGGTACTACTGGCTACTGTCGTGTTGTTGGATGGCGGAAGCTCAAAGGTGTCATTCTTGGGGGAAACCCATGGAGCGCCAGCCCCTGCAGCTGAGCAAAGCTGGCTCAAAGCAGGGCAACTGTCAGAATTGTCGGTCTGAGAACAATTATTGTCAACATCAGCCTCGACTTCTGTGGTTGTATTACTGAGACGTGATGGAAGGATATCAAAGGTGTTGTTCTGACAACCATTAGTGGCAACATCCGCCTTGGTCTCTGTAGTCCTGTTGTTGGATGGAGGAAGCTCAAAGGTGTCATTCTTGGGGGAAACCCATGGAGCGCCAGCCCCTGGAGCTGAGCAAAGCTGGCTCAAAGCAGGGCAACTGTCAGAATTGTCGGTCTGAGAGCAATTATTGTCAACATCAGCCTCGACTTCTGTGGTTGTAATACTGAGACGTGATTGAGGGATATCAAAGGTGTTGTTCTGACAACGATTAGTGGCAACATCAGCCTTGGTCTCTGTAGTCCTGTTGTTGGATGGAGGAAGAACTAAGGTGCTGCTCTCAGAACTACAAGCTTGAACGACAGCATCGATTTCTGTGGTTGCGTTGTTGAGATAGTTTATATGATGCTTAAAGGGGTAAAGCTCAAAGGGGTCCCTCCCAATAGACCTGTCTCAAACCCTGCCCCTTTTCTCTATCCTCCAATCACAGCTGTCGCTTACCTCTGACTTCCTCGTACAAACAAAGTTTGTACGAGGAAGTCCGAGGTAAGCGACAGCTGTGATTGGAGGATCAAGAAAAGAGGGCAGGGTTTTGAGACAGGTCCATTGGGCGTGCTCAAGGTACTATCGAAGGTACTACTGGCTAGTGTCATGTTGTTGGATGGAGGAAGCTCAAAGGTGTCATTCTTGGGGGAAACCCATGGAGCGCCAGCCCCTGCATCTGAGCAAAGCTGGCTCAAAGCAGGGCAACTGTCAGAATTGTCGGTCTGAGAGCAATTATTGTCAACATCAGCCTCGACTTCTGTGGTTGTAATACTGAGACGTGATTGAGGGATATCAAAGGTGTTGTTCTGACAACGATTAGTGGCAACATCAGCCTTGGTCTCTGTAGTCCTGTTGTTGGATGGAGGAAGAACTAAGGTGCTGCTCTCAGAACTACAAGCTTGAACGACGGCATCGATTTCTGTGGTTGCGTTGTTGAGATAGTTTGAAGGATGCTTAAAGGGGTAAAGCTCAAAGGGGTAAAGGGGTCCCTCCCAATTGGGCGTGCTCAAGGTACTATCGAAGGTACTACTGGCTACTGTCGTGTTGTTGGATGGCGGAAGCTCAAAGGTGTCATTCTTGGGGGAAACCCATGGAGCGCCAGCCCCTGCAGCTGAGCAAAGCTGGCTCAAAGCAGGGCAACTGTCAGAATTGTCGGTCTGAAAACAATTATTGTCAACATCAGCCTCGACTTCTGTGGTTGTATTACTGAGACGTGATGGAGGGATATCAAAGGTGTTGTTCTGACAACCATTAGTGGCAACATCAGCCTTGGTCTCTGTAGTCCTGTTGTTGGATGGAGGAAGCTCAAAGGTGTCATTCTTGGCGGAAACCCATGGAGCGCCAGCCCCTGCAGCTGAGCAAAGCTGGCTCAAAGCAGGGCAACTGTCAGAATTGTCGGTCTGAGAGCAATTATTGTCAACATCAGCCTTGACTTCTGTGGTTGTATTACTGAGACGTGATTGAGGGATATCAAAGGTGTTGTTCTGACAACGATTAGTGGCAACATCAGCCTTGGTCTCTGTAGTCCTGTTGTTGGATGGAGGAAGAACTAAGGTGCTGCTCTCAGAACTACAAGCTTGAACGACAGCATCGATTTCTGTGGTTGCGTTGTTGAGATAGTTTGAAGGTGCTTAAAGGGGTAAAGCTCAAAGGGGTAAAGGGGTCCCTCCCAATTGGGCATGCTCAAGGTACTATCGAAGGTACTACTGGCTACTGTCGTGTTGTTGGATGGCGGAAGCTCAAAGGTGTCATTCTTGGGGGAAACCCATGGAGCGCCAGCCCCTGCAGCTGAGCAAAGCTGGCTCAAAGCAGGGCAACTGTCAGAATTGTCGGTCTGAGAACAATTATTGTCAACATCAGCCTCGACTTCTGTGGTTGTATTACTGAGACGTGATGGAGGGATATCAAAGGTGTTGTTCTGACAACCATTAGTGGCAACATCAGCCTTGGTCTCTGTAGTCCTGTTGTTGGATGGAGGAAGCTCAAAGGTGTCATTCTTGGGGGAAACCCATGGAGCCCCAGCCCCTGGAGCTGAGCAAAGCTGGCTCAAAGCAGGGCAACTGTCAGAATTGTCGGTCTGAGAGCAATTATTGTCAACATCAGCCTCGACTTCTGTGGTTGTAATACTGAGACGTGATTGAGGGATATCAAAGGTGTTGTTCTGACAACGATTAGTGGCAACATCAGCCTTGGTCTCTGTAGTCCTGTTGTTGGATGGAGGAAGAACTAAGGTGCTGCTCTCAGAACTACAAGCTTGAACGACAGCATCGATTTCTGTGGTTGCGTTGTTGAGATAGTTTGAAGGATGCTTAAAGGGGTAAAGCTCAAAGGGGTAAAGGGGTCCCTCCCAATTGGGCGTGCTCAAGGTACTATCGAAGGTACTACTGGCTACTGTCGTGTTGTTGGATGGCGGAAGCTCAAAGGTGTCATTCTTGGGGGAAACCCATGGAGCGCCAGCCCCTGCAGCTGAGCAAAGCTGGCTCAAAGCAGGGCAACTGTCAGAATTGTCGGTCTGAGAACAATTATTGTCAACATCAGCCTCGACTTCTGTGGTTGTATTACTGAGACGTGATGGAAGGATATCAAAGGTGTTGTTCTGACAACCATTAGTGGCAACATCCGCCTTGGTCTCTGTAGTCCTGTTGTTGGATGGAGGAAGCTCAAAGGTGTCATTCTTGGGGGAAACCCATGGAGCGCCAGCCCCTGGAGCTGAGCAAAGCTGGCTCAAAGCAGGGCAACTGTCAGAATTGTCGGTCTGAGAGCAATTATTGTCAACATCAGCCTCGACTTCTGTGGTTGTAATACTGAGACGTGATTGAGGGATATCAAAGGTGTTGTTCTGACAACGATTAGTGGCAACATCAGCCTTGGTCTCTGTAGTCCTGTTGTTGGATGGAGGAAGAACTAAGGTGCTGCTCTCAGAACTACAAGCTTGAACGACAGCATCGATTTCTGTGGTTGCGTTGTTGAGATAGTTTATATGATGCTTAAAGGGGTAAAGCTCAAAGGGGTCCCTCCCAATAGACCTGTCTCAAACCCTGCCCCTTTTCTCTATCCTCCAATCACAGCTGTCGCTTACCTCTGACTTCCTCGTACAAACAAAGTTTGTACGAGGAAGTCCGAGGTAAGCGACAGCTGTGATTGGAGGATCAAGAAAAGAGGGCAGGGTTTTGAGACAGGTCCATTGGGCGTGCTCAAGGTACTATCGAAGGTACTACTGGCTAGTGTCATGTTGTTGGATGGAGGAAGCTCAAAGGTGTCATTCTTGGGGGAAACCCATGGAGCGCCAGCCCCTGCAGCTGAGCAAAGCTGGCTCAAAGCAGGGCAACTGTCAGAATTGTCGGTCTGAGAGCAATTATTGTCAAAATCGGCCTCGACTTCTGTGGTTGTATTACTGAGACGTGATGGAGGGATATCAAAGGTGTTGTTCTGACAACGATTAGTGGCAACATCAGCCTTGGTCTCTGTAGTCCTGTTGTTGGATGGAGGAAGAACTATGGTGCTGCTCTCAGAACTACAAGCTTGAAAAACAGCATCGATTTCTGTGGTTGCGTTGTTGAGATAGTTTGAAGGATGCTTAAAGGGGTAAAGCTCAAAGGGGTAAAGGGGTCCCTCCCAATTGGGCGTGCTCAAGGTACTATCGAAGGTACTACTGGCTACTGTCGTGTTGTTGGATGGAGGAAGCTCAAAGGCGTCATTCTTGGGGGAAACCCATGGAGCGCTAGCCCCTGCAGCTGAGCAAAGCTGGCTCAAAGCAGGGCAACTGTCAGAATTGTCGGTCTGAGAGCAATTATTGTCAACATCAGCCTCGACTTCTGTGGTTGTATTACTGAGACGTGATGGAGGGATATCAAAGGTGTTGTTCTGACAACCATTAGTGGCAACATCAGCCTTGGTCTCTGTAGTCCTGTTGTTGGATGGAGGAAGAACTAAGGTGCTGCTCTCAGAACTACAAGCTTGAACGACAGCATCGATCTCTGTGGTTGCGTTGTTGAGATAGTTTGAAGGATGCTTAAAGGGGTAAAGCTCAAAGCGGTAAAGGGGTCCCTCCCTATTGGGCATGCTCAAGGTACTATCGAAGGTACTACTGGCTACTGTCGTGTTGTTGGATGGAGGAAGCTCAAAGGTGTCATTCTTGGGGGAAACCCATGGAGCGCCAGCCCCTGCAGCTGAGCAAAGCTGGCTCAAAGCAGGGCAACTGTCAGAATTGTCGGTCTGAGAACAATTATTGTCAACATCAGCCTCGACTTCTGTGGTTGTATTACTGAGACGTGATGGAGGGATATCAAAGGTGTTGTTCTGACAACCATTAGTGGCAACATCAGCCTTGGTCTCTGTAGTCCTGTTGTTGGATGGAGGAAGCTCAAAGGTGTCATTATTGGGGGAAACCCATGGAGCGCCAGCCCCTGCAGCTGAGCAAAGCTGGCTCAAAGCAGGGCAACTGTCAGAATTGTCGGTCTGAGAGCAATTATTGTCAACATCAGCCTTGACTTCTGTGGTTGTATTACTGAGACGTGATTGAGGGATATCAAAGGTGTTGTTCTGACAACGATTAGTGGCAACATCAGCCTTGGTCTCTGTAGTCCTGTTGTTGTATGGAGGAAGAACTAAGGTGCTGCTCTCAGAACTACAAGCTTGAACGACAGCATCGATTTCTGTGGTTGCGTTGTTGAGATAGTTTGAAGGATGCTTAAAGGGGTAAAGCTCAAAGGGGTAAAGGGGTCCCTCCCAATTGGGCGTGCTCAAGGTACTATCGAAGGTACTACTGGCTACTGTCGTGTTGTTGGATGGAGGAAGCTCAAAGGTGTCATTCTTGGGGGAAACCCATGGAGCGCCAGCCCCTGCAGCTGAGCAAAGCTGGCTCAAAGCAGGGCAACTGTCAGAATTGTCGGTCTGAGAACAATTATTGTCAACATCAGCCTCAACTTCTGTGGTTGTATTACTGAGACGTGATGGAGGGATATCAAAGGTGTTGTTCTGACAACCATTAGTGGCAACATCAGCCTTGGTCTCTGTAGTCCTGTTGTTGGATGGAGGAAGCTCAAAGGTGTCATTCTTGGGGGAAACCCATGGAGCGCCAGCCCCTGCAGCTGAGCAAAGCTGGCTCAAAGCAGGGCAAGTGTCAGAATTGTCGGTCTGAGAACAATTAGTCAACATCAGCCTCGACTTCTGTGGTTGTATTACTGAGACGTGATGGAGGGATATCAAAGGTGTTGTTCTGACAACCATTAGTGGCAACATCAGCCTTGGTCTCTGTAGTCCTGTTGTTGGATGGAGGAAGCTCAAAGGTGTCATTCTTGGGGGAAACCCATGGAGCGCCAGCCCCTGGAGCTGAGCAAAGCTGGCTCAAAGCAGGGCAACTGTCAGAATTGTCGGTCTGAGAGCAATTATTGTCAACATCAGCCTCGACTTCTGTGGTTGTAATACTGAGACGTGATTGAGGGATATCAAAGGTGTTGTTCTGACAACGATTAGTGGCAACATCAGCCTTGGTCTCTGTAGTCCTGTTGTTGGATGGAGGAAGAACTATGGTGCTGCTCTCAGAACTACAAGCTTGAACGACAGCATCGATTTCTGTGGTTGCGTTGTTGAGATAGTTTGAAGGATGCTTAAAGGGGTAAAGCTCAAAGGGGTAAAGGGGTCCCTCCCAATTGGGCGTGCTCAAGGTACTAACGAAGGTACTACTGGCTACTGTCGTGTTGTTGGATGGAGGAAGCTCAAAGGTGTCATTCTTGGGGGAAACCCATGGAGCGCCAGCCCCTGCAGCTGAGCAAAGCTGGCTCAAAGCAGGGCAACTGTCAGAATTGTCGGTCTGAGAGCAATTATTGTCAACATCAGCCTTGACTTCTGTGGTTGTATTACTGAGACGTGATTGAGGGATATTGTTACAAAGGATCAGATTAAACCGAATATATATATATTTATTGATTGATATATATTGCATAGTATTTGTATATCGTTTGATATCCCTTGTATATTCCTTGTACATATACACGGAATATCCCTTTAGCCTATTACAGACCATATTATTTCATTCTCCTATTGGACAGCGGTCCACAGGCGCCGGGGCCGTGCCTCCAGAGTCAGGTTCAAAGCCACCGTCAAGACATGTCTGTACATGCCCAGCCTTGCCCAGGGATACGAGACAGAAATGAGGTTGGCACTAGATTGTTCGCCGTGCATATAAATATGGCGCAGGTGAATACAGAAGTAGAGTTACCCAATAAGTTGAAGCCTCACCCACGATACTCCGTGCGGTGAAGTATGGCCTGTTTGGCCCCAAAATAGAGCATTGAGACCGCGTGCGAATTAATAACTGAATTGTCAGAGTTTGGCGTTATACCGTCGAGTGCGACATATTTCTATTAAGTCAGTAATAGTCTATTTGTGTATAGTGTATCGTGCGGCTAAAGTTCTACAGTGACCAGCATCACCAACGCTTCCTCGTACCAGCTAGAGTGCTTATCCAGGCTGGGCTGCTTTCATGGCGCTTTCACCCGAGGAGACCTAGACGAGAACCGTGTGGACATGTACACTGGATTAATCTACCCGACGACTACATAGCCCTTTGCGGCTGGATTATATTTGTTTTGGTCCTGTGATTTATGGAGCGGAGAATCGCCGACGCCTACACGTGTGGGATTTACCCTGTGAGGAGCCAGGTCGAGTCTGCGCCTCAGAGAGCCTGAGGCCGGCTAGCTTTCTTCACTGTGGAGCTACAGTCTACGGAGAACAGCTGTATTCGTCTGTGGATCAAGAGACTATTGCACCGTCTCCTGTACTTGGAGTCTCCTTAGTCATCGTTGACCAGACTCTCTACTACCGACAGATCCTCTACCCCTGCTGGCTTACAACCGGGGGGACCCTTCCAGTATCTCCCGCTATATATTACTAGTGTACCATAGATATAATTCCCTAAGATTCAGGTTGTATAATTACCTCCTGCGTAACCAGAGAATGGACATTCATTATTGATTTGCCTACGCACATTCCTTTGCCTTATAAGCGCATCCAAAGTAAAATACAGAGAAGTATATTATGTACCTTTTGCTGCAATAAATACTTGATTACACCTTTGTGTGGAACCGGTTCATTGTGGGAAGTGTTCATCATATTTATATATCATGTACTGTATGGCCAGTAATTAAAGTACATAAAGCGGTAGTGGTTTAATGATACCATACTTATCATACAGTCAGGGAATTGTACCCCTCAGTTACAGATATCAAAGGTGTTGTTCTGACAACGATTAGTGGCAACATCAGCCTTGGTCTCTGTAGTCCTGTGGTTGGATGGAGGAAGAACTAAGGTGCTGCTCTCAGAACTACAAGCTTGAACGACAGCATCGATTTCTGTGGTTGCGTTGTTGAGATAGTTTGAAGGATGCTTAAAGGGGTAAAGCTCAAAGGGGTAAAGGGGTCCCTCCCAATTGGGCGTGCTCAAGGTACTATCGAAGGTACTACTGGCTACTGTCGTGTTGTTGGATGGAGGAAGCTCAAAGGTGTCATTCTTGGGGGAAACCCATGGAGCGCCAGCCCCTGCAGCTGAGCAAAGCTGGCTCAAAGCAGGGCAACTGTCAGAATTGTCGGTCTGAGAACAATTATTGTCAACATCAGCCTCGACTTCTGTGGTTGTATTACTGAGACGTGATGGAGGGATATCAAAGGTGTTGTTCTGACAACCATTAGTGGCAACATCAGCCTTGGTCTCTGTAGTCCTGTTGTTGGATGGAGGAAGCTCAAAGGTGTCATTCTTGGGGGAAACCCATGGAGCGCCAGCCCCTGGAGCTGAGCAAAGCTGGCTCAAAGCAGGGCAACTGTCAGAATTGTCGGTCTGAGAGCAATTATTGTCAACATCAGCCTCGACTTCTGTGGTTGTAATACTGAGACGTGATTGAGGGATATCAAAGGTGTTGTTCTGACAACGATTAGTGGCAACATCAGCCTTGGTCTCTGTAGTCCTGTTGTTGGATGGAGGAAGAACTAAGGTGCTGCTCTCAGAACTACAAGCTTGAACGACAGCATCGATTTCTGTGGTTGCGTTGTTGAGATAGTTTATAGGATGCTTAAAGGGTTAAAGCTCAAAGGGGTCCCTCCCAATTGGGCGTGCTCAAGGTACTATCGAAGGTACTACTGGCTAGTGTCATGTTGTTGGATGGAGGAACCTCAAAGGTGTCATTCTTGGGGGAAACCCATGGAGCTCCAGCCCCTGCAGCTGAGCAAAGCTGGCTCAAAGCAGGGCAACTGTCAGAATTGTCGGTCTGAGAGCAATTATTGTCAAAATCAGCCTCGACTTCTGTGGTTGTATTACTGAGACGTGATGGAGGGATATCAAAGGTGTTGTTCTGACAACGATTAGTGGCAACATCAGCCTTGGTCTCTGTAGTCCTGTTGTTGGATGGAGGAAGAACTAAGGTGCTGCTCTCAGAACTACAAGCTTGAACGACAGCATCGATTTCTGTGGTTGCGTTGTTGAGATAGTTTATAGGATGCTTAAAGGGTTAAAGCTCAAAGGGGTCCCTCCCAATTGGGCGTGCTCAAGGTACTATCGAAGGTACTACTGGCTAGTGTCATGTTGTTGGATGGAGGAACCTCAAAGGTGTCATTCTTGGGGGAAACCCATGGAGCGCCAGCCCCTGCAGCTGAGCAAAGCTGGCTCAAAGCAGGGCAACTGTCAGAATTGTCGGTCTGAGAGCAATTATTGTCAAAATCAGCCTCGACTTCTGTGGTTGTATTACTGAGACGTGATGGAGGGATATCAAAGGTGTTGTTCTGACAACGATTAGTGGCAACATCAGCCTTGGTCTCTGTAGTCCTGTTGTTGGATGGAGGAAGAACGATGGTGCTGCTCTCAGAACTACAAGCTTGAAAAACAGCATCGATTTCTGTGGTTGCGTTGTTGAGATAGTTTGAAGGATGCTTAAAGGGGTAAAGCTCAAAGGGGTAAAGGGGTCCCTCCCAATTGGGCGTGCTCAAGGTACTATCGAAGGTACTACTGGCTACTGTCGTGTTGTTGGATGGAGGAAGCTCAAAGGCGTCATTCTTGGGGGAAACCCATGGAGCGCCAGCCCCTGCAGCTGAGCAAAGCTGGCTCAAAGCAGGGCAACTGTCAGAATTGTCGGTCTGAGAGCAATTATTGTCAACATCAGCCTCGACTTCTGTGGTTGTATTACTGAGACGTGATGGAGGGATATCAAAGGTGTTGTTCTGACAACCATTAGTGGCAACATCAGCCTTGGTCTCTGTAGTCCTGTTGTTGGATGGAGGAAGCTCAAAGGTGTCATTCTTGGGGGAAACCCATGGAGCGCCAGCCCCTGCAGCTGAGCAAAGCTGGCTCAAAGCAGGGCAACTGTCAGAATTGTCGGTCTGAGAGCAATTATTGTCAACATCAGCCTTGACTTCTGTGGTTGTATTACTGAGACGTGATTGAGGGATATCAAAGGTGTTGTTCTGACAACGATTAGTGGCAACATCAGCCTTGGTCTCTGTAGTCCTGTTGTTGGATGGAGGAAGAACTAAGGTGCTGCTCTCAGAACTACAAGCTTGAACGACAGCATCGATCTCTGTGGTTGCGTTGTTGAGATAGTTTGAAGGATACTTAAAGGGGTAAAGCTCAAAGCGGTAAAGGGGTCCCTCCCTATTGGGCGTGCTCAAGGTACTATCGAAGGTACTACTGGCTACTGTCGTGTTGTTGGATGGAGGAAGCTCAAAGGTGTCATTCTTGGGGGAAACCCATGGAGCGCCAGCCCCTGCAGCTGAGCAAAGCTGGCTCAAAGCAGGGCAACTGTCAGAATTGTCGGTCTGAGAACAATTATTGTCAACATCAGCCTCGACTTCTGTGGTTGTATTACTGAGACGTGATGGAGGGATATCAAAGGTGTTGTTCTGACAACCATTAGTGGCAACATCAGCCTTGGTCTCTGTAGTCCTGTTGTTGGATGGAGGAAGCTCAAAGGTGTCATTCTTGGGGGAAACCCATGGAGCGCCAGCCCCTGGAGCTGAGCAAAGCTGGCTCAAAGCAGGGCAACTGTCAGAATTGTCGGTCTGAGAGCAATTATTGTCAACATCAGCCTCGACTTCTGTGGTTGTAATACTGAGACGTGATTGAGGGATATCAAAGGTGTTGTTCTGACAACGATTAGTGGCAACATCAGCCTTGGTCTCTGTAGTCCTGTTGTTGGATGGAGGAAGAACTAAGGTGCTGCTCTCAGAACTACAAGCTTGAACGACAGCATCGATTTCTGTGGTTGCATTGTTGAGATAGTTTATAGGATGCTTAAAGGGGTAAAGCTCAAAGGGGTCCCTCCCATTTGGGCGTGCTCAAGGTACTATCGAAGGTACTACTGGCTAGTGTCATGTTGTTGGATGGAGGAAGCTCAAAGGTGTCATTCTTGGGGGAAACCCATGGAGCGCCAGCCCCTGCAGCTGAGCAAAGCTGGCTCAAAGGAGGGCAACTGTCAGAATTGTCGGTCTGAGAGCAATTATTGTCAACATCAGCCTCGACTTCTGTGGTTGTATTACTGAGACGTGATGGAGGGATATCAAAGGTGTTGTTCTGACAACGATTAGTGGCAACATCAGCCTTGGTCTCTGTAGTCCTGTTGTTGGATGGAGGAAGAACTATGGTGCTGCTCTCAGAACTACAAGCTTGAACGACAGCATCGATTTCTGTGGTTGCGTTGTTGACATAGTTTGAAGGATGCTTAAAGGGGTAAAGCTCAAAGGGGTAAAGGGGTCCCTCCCAATTGGGCGTGCTCAAGGTACTAACGAAGGTACTACTGGCTACTGTCGTGTTGTTGGATGGAGGAAGCTCAAAGGTGTCATTCTTGGGGGAAACCCATGGAGCGCCAGCCCCTGCAGCTGAGCAAAGCTGGCTCAAAGCAGGGCAACTGTCAGAATTGTCGGTCTGAGAGCAATTTTTGTCAACATCAGCCTTGACTTCTGTGGTTGTATTACTGAGACGTGATTGAGGGATATTGTTACAAAGGATCAGATTAAACCGAATATATATATTTATTGATTGATATATATTGCATAGTATTTGTATATCGTTTGATATCCCTTGTATATTCCTTGTACATATACACAGAATATCCCTTTAGCCTATTACAGACCATAATATTTCATTCTCCTATTGGACAGCGGTCCACAGGCGCCGGGGCCGTGCCTCCAGAGTCAGGTTCAAAGCCACCGTCAAGACATGTCTGTACATGCCCAGCCTTGCCCAGGGATACGAGACAGAAATGAGGTTGGCACTAGATTGTTCGCCGTGCATATAAATATGGCGCAGGTGAATACAGAAGTAGAGTTACCCAATAAGTTGAAGCCTCACCCACGATACTCCGTGCGGTGAAGTATGGCCTGTTTGGCCCCAAAATAGAGCATTGAGACCGCGTGCGAATTAATAACTGAATTGTCAGAGTTTGGCGCTATACCGTCGAGTGCGACATATTTCTATTAAGTCAGTAATAGTCTATTTGTGTATAGTGTATCGTGCGGCTAAAGTTCTACAGTGACCAGCATCACCAACGCTTCCTCGTACCAGCTAGAGTGCTTATCCAGGCTGGGCTGCTTTCATGGCGCTTTCACCCGAGGAGACCTAGACGAGAACCGTGTGGACATGTACACTGGATTAATCTACCCGACGACTACATAGCCCTTTGCGGCTGGATTATATTTGTTTTGGTCCTGTGATTTATGGAGCGGAGAATCGCCGACGCCTACATGTGTGGGATTTACCCTGTGAGGAGCCAGGTCGAGTCTGCGCCTCAGAGAGCCTGAGGCCGGCTAGCTTTCTTCACTGTGGAGCTACAGTCTACGGAGAACAGCTGTATTCGTCTGTGGATCAAGAGACTATTGCACCGTCTCCTGTACTTGGAGTCTCCTTAGTCATCGTTGACCAGACTCTCTACTACCGACAGATCCTCTACCCCTGCTGGCTTACAACCGGGGGGACCCTTCCAGTATCTCCCGCTATATATTACTAGTGTACCATAGATATAATTCCCTAAGATTCAGGTTGTATAATTACCTCCTGCGTAACCAGAGAATGGACATTAATTATTGATTTGACTACGCACATTCCTTTGCCTTATAAGCGCATCCAAAGTAAAATACAGAGAAGTATATTATGTACCTTTTGCTGCAATAAATACTTGATTACACCTTTGTGTGGAACCGGTTCATTGTGGGAAGTGTTCATCATATTTATATATCATGTACTGTATGGCCAGTAATTAAAGTACATAAAGCGGTAGTGGTTTAATGATACCATACTTATCATACAGTCAGGGAATTGTACCCCTCAGTTACAGATATCAAAGGTGTTGTTCTGACAACGATTAGTGGCAACATCAGCCTTGGTCTCTGTAGTCCTGTTGTTGGATGGAGGAAGAACTAAGGTGCTGCTCTCAGAACTACAAGCTTGAACGACAGCATCGATTTCTGTGGTTGCGTTGTTGAGATAGTTTGAAGGATGCTTAAAGGGGTAAAGCTCAAAGGGGTAAAGGGGTCCCTCCCAATTGGGCGTGCTCAAGGTACTATCGAAGGTACTACTGGCTACTGTCGTGTTGTTGGATGGAGGAAGCTCAAAGGTGTCATTCTTGGGGGAAACCCATGGAGCGCCAGCCCCTGCAGCTGAGCAAAGCTGGCTCAAAGCAGGGCAACTGTCAGAATTGTCGGTCTGAGAACAATTATTGTCAACATCAGCCTCGACTTCTGTGGTTGTATTACTGAGACGTGATGGAGGGATATCAAAGGTGTTGTTCTGACAACCATTAGTGGCAACATCAGCCTTGGTCTCTGTAGTCCTGTTGTTGGATGGAGGAAGCTCAAAGGTGTCATTCTTGGGGGAAACCCATGGAGCGCCAGCCCCTGGAGCTGAGCAAAGCTGGCTCAAAGCAGGGCAACTGTCAGAATTGTCGGTCTGAGAGCAATTATTGTCAACATCAGCCTCGACTTCTGTGGTTGTAATACTGAGACGTGATTGAGGGATATCAAAGGTGTTGTTCTGACAACGATTAGTGGCAACATCAGCCTTGGTCTCTGTAGTCCTGTTGTTGGATGGAGGAAGAACTAAGGTGCTGCTCTCAGAACTACAAGCTTGAACGACAGCATCGATTTCTGTGGTTGCGTTGTTGAGATAGTTTGAAGGATGCTTAAAGGGGTAAAGCTCAAAGGGGTAAAGGGGTCCCTCCCAATTGGGCGTGCTCAAAGTACTATCGAAGGTACTACTGGCTACTGTCGTGTTGTTGGATGGAGGAAGCTCAAAGGCGTCATTCTTGGGGGAAACCCATGGAGCGCCAGCCCCTGCAGCTGAGCAAAGCTGGCTCAAAGCAGGGCAACTGTCAGAATTGTCGGTCTGAGAGCAATTATTGTCAACATCAGCCTCGACTTCTGTGGTTGTATTACTGAGACGTGATGGAGGGATATCAAAGGTGTTGTTCTGACAACCATTAGTGGCAACATCAGCCTTGGTCTCTGTAGTCCTGTTGTTGGATGGAGGAAGAACTAAGGTGCTGCTCTCAGAACTACAAGCTTGAACGACAGCATCGATTTCTGTGGTTGCGTTGTTGAGATAGTTTATAGGATGCTTAAAGGGGTAAAGCTCAAAGGGTCCCTCCCAATTGGGCGTGCTCAAGGTACTATCGAAGGTACTACTGGCTAGTGTCATGTTGTTGGATGGAGGAACCTCAAAGGTGTCATTCTTGGGGGAAACCCATGGAGCGCCAGCCCCTGCAGCTGAGCAAAGCTGGCTCAAAGCAGGGCAACTGTCAGAATTGTCGGTCTGAGAGCAATTATTGTCAAAATCAGCCTCGACTTCTGTGGTTGTATTACTGAGACGTGATGGAGGGATATCAAAGGTGTTGTTCTGACAACGATTAGTGGCAACATCAGCCTTGGTCTCTGTAGTCCTGTTGTTGGATGGAGGAAGAACGATGGTGCTGCTCTCAGAACTACAAGCTTGAAAAACAGCATCGATTTCTGTGGTTGCGTTGTTGAGATAGTTTGAAGGATGCTTAAAGGGGTAAAGCTCAAAGGGGTAAAGGGGTCCCTCCCAATTGGGCGTGCTCAAAGTACTATCGAAGGTACTACTGGCTACTGTCGTGTTGTTGGATGGAGGAAGCTCAAAGGCGTCATTCTTGGGGGAAACCCATGGAGCGCCAGCCCCTGCAGCTGAGCAAAGCTGGCTCAAAGCAGGGCAACTGTCAGAATTGTCGGTCTGAGAGCAATTATTGTCAACATCAGCCTCGACTTCTGTGGTTGTATTACTGAGACGTGATGGAGGGATATCAAAGGTGTTGTTCTGACAACCATTAGTGGCAACATCAGCCTTGGTCTCTGTAGTCCTGTTGTTGGATGGAGGAAGCTCAAAGGTGTCATTCTTGGGGGAAACCCATGGAGCGCCAGCCCCTGCAGCTGAGCAAAGCTGGCTCAAAGCAGGGCAACTGTCAGAATTGTCGGTCTGAGAGCAATTATTGTCAACATCAGCCTTGACTTCTGTGGTTGTATTACTGAGACGTGATTGAGGGATATCAAAGGTGTTGTTCTGACAACGATTAGTGGCAACATCAGCCTTGGTCTCTGTAGTCCTGTTGTTGGATGGAGGAAGAACTAAGGTGCTGCTCTCAGAACTACAAGCTTGAACGACAGCATCGATCTCTGTGGTTGCGTTGTTGAGATAGTTTGAAGGATGCTTAAAGGGGTAAAGCTCAAAGCGGTAAAGGGGTCCCTCCCTATTGGGCGTGCTCAAGGTACTATCGAAGGTACTACTGGCTACTGTCGTGTTGTTGGATGGAGGAAGCTCAAAGGTGTCATTCTTGGGGGAAACCCATGGAGCGCCAGCCCCTGCAGCTGAGCAAAGCTGGCTCAAAGCAGGGCAACTGTCAGAATTGTCGGTCTGAGAACAATTATTGTCAACATCAGCCTCGACTTCTGTGGTTGTATTACTGAGACGTGATGGAGGGATATCAAAGGTGTTGTTCTGACAACCATTAGTGGCAACATCAGCCTTGGTCTCTGTAGTCCTGTTGTTGGATGGAGGAAGCTCAAAGGTGTCATTCTTGGGGGAAACCCATGGAGCGCCAGCCCCTGCAGCTGAGCAAAGCTGGCTCAAAGCAGGGCAACTGTCAGAATTGTCGGTCTGAGAGCAATTATTGTCAACATCAGCCTTGACTTCTGTGGTTGTATTACTGAGACGTGATTGAGGGATATCAAAGGTGTTGTTCTGACAACGATTAGTGGCAACATCAGCCTTGGTCTCTGTAGTCCTGTTGTTGGATGGAGGAAGAACTAAGGTGCTGCTCTCAGAACTACAAGCTTGAACGACAGCATCGATTTCTGTGGTTGCGTTGTTGAGATAGTTTGAAGGATGCTTAAAGGGGTAAAGCTCAAAGGGGTAAAGGGGTCCCTCCCAATTGGGCGTGCTCAAGGTACTATCGAAGGTACTACTGGCTACTGTCGTGTTGTTGGATGGAGGAAGCTCAAAGGTGTCATTCTTGGGGGAAACCCATGGAGCGCCAGCCCCTGCAGCTGAGCAAAGCTGGCTCAAAGCAGGGCAACTGTCAGAATTGTTGGTCTGAGAACAATTATTGTCAACATCATCCTCAACTTCTGTGGTTGTATTACTGAGACGTGATGGAGGGATATCAAAGGTGTTGTTCTGACAACCATTAGTGGCAACATCAGCCTTGGTCTCTGTAGTCCTGTTGTTGGATGGAGGAAGCTCAAAGCTGTCATTCTTGGGGGAAACCCATGGAGCGCCAGCCCCTGCAGCTGAGCAAAGCTGGCTCAAAGCAGGGCAACTGTCAGAATTGTCGGTCTGAGAACAATTATTGTCAACATCAGCCTCGACTTCTGTGGTTGTATTACTGAGACGTGATGGAGGGATATCAAAAGTGTTGTTCTGACAACCATTAGTGGCAACATCAGCCTTGGTCTCTGTAGTCCTGTTGTTGGATGGAGGAAGCTCAAAGGTGTCATTCTTGGGGGAAACCCATGGAGCGCCAGCCCCTGGAGCTGAGCAAAGCTGGCTCAAAGCAGGGCAACTGTCAGAATTGTCAGTCTGAGAGCAATTATTGTCAACATCAGCCTCGACTTCTGTGGTTGTAATACTGAGACGTGATTGAGGGATATCAAAGGTGTTTTTCTGACAACGATTAGTGGCAACATCAGCCTTGGTCTCTGTATTGCTGTTGTTGGATGGAGGAAGAACTAAGGTGCTGCTCTCAGAACTACAAGCTTGAACGACAGCATTGATTTCTGTGGTTGCATTGTTGAGATAGTTTATAGGATGCTTAAAGGGGTAAAGCTCAAAGGGGTCCCTCCCAATTGGGCGTGCTCAAGGTACTATCGAAGGTACTACTGGCTAGTGTCATGTTGTTGGATGGAGGAAGCTCAAAGGTGTCATTCTTGGGGGAAACCCATGGAGCGCCAGCCCCTGCAGCTGAGCAAAGCTGGCTCAAAGGAGGGCAACTGTCAGAATTGTCGGTCTGAGAGCAATTATTGTCAACATCAGCCTCGACTTCTGTGGTTGTATTACTGAGACGTGATGGAGGGATATCAAAGGTGTTGTTCTGACAACGATTAGTGGCAACATCAGCCTTGGTCTCTGTAGTCCTGTTGTTGGATGGAGGAAGAACTATGGTGCTGCTCTCAGAACTACAAGCTTGAACGACAGCATCGATTTCTGTGGTTGCGTTGTTGAGATAGTTTGAAGGATGCTTAAAGGGGTAAAGCTCAAAGGGGTAAAGGGGTCCCTCCCAATTGGGCGTGCTCAAGGTACTAACGAAGGTACTACTGGCTACTGTCGTGTTGTTGGATGGAGGAAGCTCAAAGGTGTCATTCTTGGGGGAAACCCATGGAGCGCCAGCCCCTGCAGCTGAGCAAAGCTGGCTCAAAGCAGGGCAACTGTCAGAATTGTCGGTCTGAGAACAATTATTGTCAACATCAGCCTCGACTTCTGTGGTTGTATTACTGAGACGTGATGGAGGGATATCAAAGGTGTTGTTCTGACAACCATTAGTGGCAACATCAGCCTTGGTCTCTGTAGTCCTGTTGTTGGATGGAGGAAGCTCAAAGGTGTCATTCTTGGGGGAAACCCATGGAGCGCCAGCCCCTGGAGCTGAGCAAAGCTGGCTCAAAGCAGGGCAACTGTCAGAATTGTCGGTCTGAGAGCAATTATTGTCAACATCAGCCTCGACTTCTGTGGTTGTAATACTGAGACGTGATTGAGGGATATCAAAGGTGTTTTTCTGACAACGATTAGTGGCAACATCAGCCTTGGTCTCTGTAGTCCTGTTGTTGGATGGAGGAAGAACTAAGGTGCTGCTCTCAGAACTACAAGCTTGAACGACAGCATCGATTTCTGTGGTTGCATTGTTTAGATAGTTTATAGGATGCTTAAAGGGGTAAAGTTCAAAGGGGTAAAGGGGTCCCTCCCAATTGGGCGTGCTCAAGGTACTATCGAAGGTACTACTGGCTAGTGTCATGTTGTTGGATGGAGGAAGCTCAAAGGTGTCATTCTTGGGGGAAACCCATGGAGCGCCAGCCCCTGCAGCTGAGCAAAGCTGGCTCAAAGGAGGGCAACTGTCAGAATTGTCGGTCTGAGAGCAATTATTGTCAACATCAGCCTCGACTTCTGTGGTTGTATTACTGAGACGTGATGGAGGGATATCAAAGGTGTTGTTCTGACAACGATTAGTGGCAACATCAGCCTTGGTCTCTGTAGTCCTGTTGTTGTATGGAGGAAGAACTATGGTGCTGCTCTCAGAACTACAAGCTTGAACGACAGCATCGATTTCTGTGGTTGCGTTGTTGAGATAGTTTGAAGGATGCTTAAAGGGGTAAAGCTCAAAGGGGTAAAGGGGTCCCTCCCAATTGGGCGTGCTCAAGGTACTATCGAAGGTACTACTGGCTACTGTCGTGTTGTTGGATGGAGGAAGCTCAAAGGCGTCATTCTTGGGGGAAACCCATGGAGCGCCAGCCCCTGCAGCTGAGCAAAGCTGGCTCAAAGCAGGGCAACTGTCAGAATTGTCGGTCTGAGAGCAATTATTGTCAACATCAGCCTCGACTTCTGTGGTTGTATTACTGAGACGTGATGGAGGGATATCAAAGGTGTTGTTCTGACAACCATTACTGGCAACATCAGCCTTGGTCTCTGTAGTCCTGTTGTTGGATGGAGGAAGCTCAAAGGTGTCATTCTTGGGGGAAACCCATGGAGCACCAGCCCCTGGAGCTGAGCAAAGCTGGCTCAAAGCAGGGCAACTGTCAGAATTGTCGGTCTGAGAGCAATTATTGTCAACATCAGCCTCGACTTCTGTGGTTGTAATACTGAGACGTGATTGAGGGATATCAAAGGTGTTTTTCTGACAATGATTAGTGGCAACATCAGCCTTGGTCTCTGTAGTCCTGTTGTTGGATGGAGGAAGAACTAAGGTGCTGCTCTCAGAACTACAAGCTTGAACGACAGCATCGATTTCTGTGGTTGCATTGTTGAGATAGTTTATAGGATGCTTAAAGGGGTAAAGCTCAAAGGGGTCCCTCCCAATTGGGCGTGCTCAAGGTACTATCGAAGGTACTACTGGCTAGTGTCATGTTGTTGGATGGAGGAAGCTCAAAGGTGTCATTCTTGGGGGAAACCCATGGAGCGCCAGCCCCTGCAGCTGAGCAAAGCTGGCTCAAAGGAGGGCAACTGTCAGAATTGTCGGTCTGAGAGCAATTATTGTCAACATCAGCCTCGACTTCTGTGGTTGTATTACTGAGACGTGATGGAGGGATATCAAAGGTGTTGTTCTGACAACGATTAGTGGCAACATCAGCCTTGGTCTCTGTAGTCCTGTTGTTGGATGGAGGAAGAACTATGGTGCTGCTCTCAGAACTACAAGCTTGAACGACAGCATCGATTTCTGTGGTTGCGTTGTTGAGATAGTTTGAAGGATGCTTAAAGGGGTAAAGCTCAAAGGGGTAAAGGGGTCCCTCCCAATTGGGCGTGCTCAAGGTACTATCGAAGGTACTACTGGCTACTGTCGTGTTGTTGGATGGAGGAAGCTCAAAGGCGTCATTCTTGGGGGAAACCCATGGAGCGCCAGCCCCTGCAGCTGAGCAAAGCTGGCTCAAAGCAGGGCAACTGTCAGAATTGTCGGTCTGAGAGCAATTATTGTCAACAACAGCCTCGACTTCTGTGGTTGTATTACTGAGACGTGATGGAGGGATATCAAAGGTGTTGTTCTGACAACCATTACTGGCAACATCAGCCTTGGTCTCTGTAGTCCTGTTGTTGGATGGAGGAAGCTCAAAGGTGTCATTCTTGGCGGAAACCCATGGAGCGCCGGCCCCTGCAGCTGAGCAAAGCTGGCTCAAATAGGGCAACGGTCAGAATTGTCGGTCTGAGAGCAATTATTGTCAACATCAGCCTTGACTTCTGTGGTTGTATTACTGAGACGTGATTGAGGGATATCAAAGGTGTTGTTCTGACAACGATTAGTGGCAACATCAGCCTTGGTCTCTGTAGTCCTGTTGTTGGATGGAGGAAGAACTAAGGTGCTGCTCTCAGAACTACAAGCTTGAACGACAGCATCGATTTCTGTGGTTGCGTTGTTGAGATAGTTTGAAGGATGCTTAAAGGGGTAAAGCTCAAAGGGGTAAAGGGGTCCCTCCCAATTGGGCGTGCTCAAGGTACTATCGAAGGTACTACTGGCTACGGTCGTGTTGTTGGATGGAGGAAGCTCAAAGGTGTCATTCTTTGGGGAAACCCATGGAGCGCCAGCCCCTGCAGCTGAGCAAAGCTGGCTCAAAGCAGGGCAACTGTCAGAATTGTCGGTCTGAGAACAATTATTGTCAACATCAGCCTCGACTTCTGTGGTTGTATTACTGAGACGTGATGGAGGGATATCAAAGGTGTTGTTCTGACAACCATTAGTGGCAACACCAGCCTTGGTCTCTGTAGTCCTGTTGTTGATTGGAGGAAGCTCAAAGGTGTCATTCTTGGGGGAAACCCATGGAGCGCCAGCCCCTGCAGCTGAGCAAAGCTGGCTCAAAGCAGGGCAACTGTCAGAATTGTCGGTCTGAGAGCAATTATTGTCAACATCAGCCTTGACTTCTGTGGTTGTATTACTGAGACGTGATTGAGGGATATCAAAGGTGTTGTTCTGACAACGATTAGTGGCAACATCAGCCTTGGTCTCTGTAGTCCTGTTGTTGGATGGAGGAAGAACTATGGTGCTGCTCTCAGAACTACAAGCTTGAACGACAGCATCGATTTCTGTGGTTGCGTTGTTGAGATAGTTTGAAGGATGCTTAAAGGGGTAAAGCTCAAAGGGGTAAAGGGGTCCCTCCCAATTGGGCGTGCTCAAGGTACTATCGAAGGTACTACTGGCTACTGTCGTGTTGTTGGATGGAGGAAGCTCAAAGGCGTCATTCTTGGGGGAAACCCATGGAGCGCCAGCCCCTGCAGCTGAGCAAAGCTGGCTCAAAGCAGGGCAACTGTCAGAATTGTCGTTCTGAGAGCAATTATTGTCAACATCAGCCTCGACTTCTGTGGTTGTATTACTGAGACGTGATGGAGGGATATCAAAGGTGTTGTTCTGACAACCATTAGTGGCAACATCAGCCTTGGTCTCTGTAGTCCTGTTGTTGGATGGAGGAAGCTCAAAGGTGTCATTCTTGGCGGAAACCCATGGAGCGCCAGTCCCTGCAGCTGAGCAAAGCTGGCTCAAAGCAGGGCAACGGTCAGAATTGTTGGTCTGAGAGCAATTATTGTCAACATCAGCCTTGACTTCTGTGGTTGTATTACTGAGACGTGATTGAGGGATATCAAAGGTCTTGTTCTGACAACGATTAGTGGCAACATCAGCCTTGGTCTCTGTAGTCCTGTTGTTGGATGGAGGAAGAACTAAGGTGATGCTCTCAGAACTACAAACTTGAACGACAGCATCGATTTCTGTGGTTGCGTTGTTGAGATAGTTTGAAGGATGCTTAAAGGGGTAAAGCTCAAAGGGGTAAAGGGGTCCCTCCCAATTGGGCGTGCTCAAGGTACTATCGAAGGTACTACTGGCTACTGTCGTGTTGTTGGATGGAGGAAGCTCAAAGGCGTCATTATTGGGGGAAACCCATGGAGCGCCAGCCCCTGCAGCTGAGCAAAGCTGGCTCAAAGCAGGGCAACTGTCAGAATTGTCGGTCTGAGAGCAATTATTGTCAACATCAGCCTCGACTTCTGTGGTTGTATTACTGAGACGTGATGGAGGGATATCAAAGGTGTTGTTCTGACAACCATTAGTGGCAACATCAGCCTTGGTCTCTGTAGTCCTGTTGTTGGATGGAGGAAGCTCAAAGGTGTCATTCTTGGCGGAAACCCATGGAGCGCCAGCCCCTGCAGCTGAGCAAAGCTGGCTCAAAGCAGGGCAACGGTCAGAATTGTCGGTCTGAGAGCAATTATTGTCAACATCAGCCTTGACTTCTGTGGTTGTATTACTGAGACGTGATTGAGGGATATCAAAGGTGTTGTTCTGACAACGATTAGTGGCAACATCAGCCTTGGTCTCTGTAGTCCTGTTGTTTGATGGAGGAAGAACTAAGGTGCTGCTCTCAGAACTACAAGCTTGAACGACAGCATCGATTTCTGTGGTTGCGTTGTTGAGATAGTTTGAAGGATGCTTAAAGGGGTAAAGCTCAAAGGGGTAAAGGGGTCCCTCCCAATTGGGTGTGCTCAAGGTACTATCGAAGGTACTACTGGCTACTGTCGTGTTGTTGGATGGAGGAAGCTCAAAGGCGTCATTCTTGGGGGTAATCCATGGAGCGCCAGCCCCTGCAGCTGAGCAAAGCTGGCTCAAAGCAGGGCAACTGTCAGAATTGTCGTTCTGAGAGCAATTATTGTCAACATCAGCCTCGACTTCTGTGGTTGTATTACTGAGACGTGATGGAGGGATATCAAAGGTGTTGTTCTGACAACCATTAGTGGCAACATCAGCCTTGGTCTCTGTAGTCCTGTTGTTGGATGGAGGAAGCTCAAAGGTGTCATTCTTGGCGGAAACCCATGGAGCGCCAGTCCCTGCAGCTGAGCAAAGCTGGCTCAAAGCAGGGCAACGGTCAGAATTGTCGGTCTGAGAGCAATTATTGTCAACATCAGCCTTGACTTCTGTGGTTGTATTACTGAGACGTGATTGAGGGATATCAAAGGTGTTGTTCTGACAACGATTAGTGGCAACATCAGCCTTGGTCTCTGTAGTCCTGTTGTTGGATGGAGGAAGAACTATGGTGCTGCTCTCAGAACTACAAGCTTGAACGACAGCATCGATTTCTGTGGTTGCGTTGTTGAGATAGTTTGAAGGATGCTTAAAGGGGTAAAGCTCAAAGGGGTAAAGGGGTCCCTCCCAATTGGGCGTGCTCAAGGTACTATCGAAGGTACTACTGGCTACTGTCGTGTTGTTGGATGGAGGAAGCTCAAAGGCGTCATTCTTGGGGGAAACCCATGGAGCGCCAGCCCCTGCAGCTGAGCAAAGCTGGCTCAAAGCAGGGCAACTGTCAGAATTGTCGGTCTGAGAGCAATTATTGTCAACATCAGCCTCGACTTCTGTGGTTGTATTACTGAGACGTGATGGAGGGATATCAAAGGTGTTGTTCTGACAACCATTACTGGCAACATCAGCCTTGGTCTCTGTAGTCCTGTTGTTGGATGGAGGAAGCTCAAAGGTGTCATTCTTGGCGGAAACCCATGGAGCGCCGGCCCCTGCAGCTGAGCAAAGCTGGCTCAAATAGGGCAACGGTCAGAATTGTCGGTCTGAGAGCAATTATTGTCAACATCAGCCTTGACTTCTGTGGTTGTATTACTGAGACGTGATTGAGGGATATCAAAGGTGTTGTTCTGACAACGATTAGTGGCAACATCAGCCTTGGTCTCTGTAGTCCTGTTGTTGGATGGAGGAAGAACTAAGGTGCTGCTCTCAGAACTACAAGCTTGAACGACAGCATCGATTTCTGTGGTTGCGTTGTTGAGATAGTTTGAAGGATGCTTAAAGGGGTAAAGCTCAAAGGGGTAAAGGGGTCCCTCCCAATTGGGCATGCTCAAGGTACTATCGAAGGTACTACTGGCTACTGTCGTGTTGTTGGATGGCGGAAGCTCAAAGGCGTCATTCTTGGGGGAAACCCATGGAGCGCCAGCCCCTGCAGCTGAGCAAAGCTGGCTCAAAGCAGGGCAACTGTCAGAATTGTCGTTCTGAGAGCAATTATTGTCAACATCAGCCTCGACTTCTGTGGTTGTATTACTGAGACGTGATGGAGGGATATCAAAGGTGTTGTTCTGACAACCATTAGTGGCAACATCAGCCTTGGTCTCTGTAGTCCTGTTGTTGGATGGAGGAAGCTCAAAGGTGTCATTCTTGGCGGAAACCCATGGAGCGCCAGTCCCTGCAGCTGAGCAAAGCTGGCTCAAAGCAGGGCAACGGTCAGAATTGTCGGTCTGAGAGCAATTATTGTCAACATCAGCCTTGACTTCTGTGGTTGTATTACTGAGACGTGATTGAGGGATATCAAAGGTCTTGTTCTGACAACGATTAGTGGCAACATCAGCCTTGGTCTCTGTAGTCCTGTTGTTGGATGGAGGAAGAACTAAGGTGATGCTCTCAGAACTACAAACTTGAACGACAGCATCGATTTCTGTGGTTGCGTTGTTGAGATAGTTTGAAGGATGCTTAAAGGGGTAAAGCTCAAAGGGGTAAAGGGGTCCCTCCCAATTGGGCGTGCTCAAGGTACTATCGAAGGTACTACTGGCTACTGTCGTGTTGTTGGATGGAGGAAGCTCAAAGGCGTCATTATTGGGGGAAACCCATGGAGCGCCAGCCCCTGCAGCTGAGCAAAGCTGGCTCAAAGCAGGGCAACTGTCAGAATTGTCGGTCTGAGAGCAATTATTGTCAACATCAGCCTCTACTTCTGTGGTTGTATTACTGAGACGTGATGGAGGGATATCAAAGGTGTTGTTCTGACAACCATTAGTGGCAACATCAGCCTTGGTCTCTGTAGTCCTGTTGTTGGATGGAGGAAGCTCAAAGGTGTCATTCTTGGCGGAAACCCATGGAGCGCCAGTCCCTGCAGCTGAGCAAAGCTGGCTCAAAGCAGGGCAACGGTCAGAATTGTCGGTCTGAGAGCAATTATTGTCAACATCAGCCTTGACTTCTGTGGTTGTATTACTGAGACGTGATTGAGGGATATCAAAGGTGTTGTTCTGACAACGATTAGTGGCAACATCAGCCTTGGTCTCTGTAGTCCTGTTGTTGGATGGAGGAAGAACTAAGGTGATGCTCTCAGAACTACAAACTTGAACGACAGCATCGATTTCTGTGGTTGCGTTGTTGAGATAGTTTGAAGGATGCTTAAAGGTGTAAAGCTCAAAGGGGTAAAGGGGTCCCTCCCAATTGGGCGTGCTCAAGGTACTATCGAAGGTACAACTGGCTACTGTCGTGTTGTTGGATGGAGGAAGCTCAAAGGCGTCATTATTGGGGGAAACCCATGGAGCGCCAGCCCCTGCAGCTGAGCAAAGCTGGCTCAAAGCAGGGCAACTGTCAGAATTGTCGGTCTGAGAGCAATTATTGTCAACATCAGCCTCGACTTCTGTGGTTGTATTACTGAGACGTGATGGAGGGATATCAAAGGTGTTGTTCTGACAACCATAAGTGGCAACATCAGCCTTGGTCTCTGTAGTCCTGTTGTTGGATGGAGGAAGCTCAAAGGTGTCATTCTTGGCGGAAACCCATGGAGCGCCAGCCCCTGCAGCTGAGCAAAGCTGGCTCAAAGCAGGGCAACGGTCAGAATTGTCGGTCTGAGAGCAATTATTGTCAACATCAGCCTTGACTTCTGTGGTTGTATTACTGAGACGTGATTGAGGGATATCAAAGGTGTTGTTCTGACAACGATTAGTGGCAACATCAGCCTTGGTCTCTGTAGTCCTGTTATTGGATGGAGGAAGAACTAAGGTGCTGCTCTCAGAACTACAAGCTTGAACGACAGCATCGATTTCTGTGGTTGCGTTGTTGAGATAGTTTGAAGGATGCTTAAAGGGGTAAAGCTCAAAGGGGTAAAGGGGTCCCTCCCAATTTGGCGTGCTCAAGGTACTATCGAAGGTACTACTGGCTACTGTCGTGTTGTTGGATGGAGGAAGCTCAAAGGTGTCATTCTTGCGGGAAACCCATGGAGCGCCAGCCCCTGCAGCTGAGCAAAGCTGGCTCAAAGCAGGGCAACTGTCAGAATTGTCGGTCTGAGAACAATTATTGTCAACATCAGCCTCGACTTCTGTGGTTGTATTACTGAGACGTGATGGAGGGATATCAAAGGTGTTGTTCTGACAACCATTAGTGGCAACATCAGCCTTGGTCTCTGTAGTCCTGTTGTTGGATGGAGGAAGCTCAAAGGTGTCATTCTTGGGGGAAACCCATGGAGCGCCAGCCCCTGCAGCTGAGCAAAGCTGGCTCAAAGCAGGGCAACGGTCAGAATTGTCGGTCTGAGAGCAATTATTGTCAACATCAGCCTTGACTTCTGTGGTTGTATTACTGAGACGTGATGGAGGGATATCAAAGGTGTTGTTCTGACAACCATTAGTGGCAACATCAGCCTTGGTCTCTGTAGTCATGTTGTTGGATGGAGGAAGCTCAAAGGTGTCATTCTTGGGGGAAACCCATGGAGCGCCAGCCCCTGCAGCTGAGCAAAGCTGGCTCAAAGCAGGGCAACTGTCAGAATTGTCGGTCTGAGAGCAATTATTGTCAACATCAGCCTTGACTTCTGTGGTTGTATTACTGAGACGTGATTGAGGGATATCAAAGGTGTTGTTCTGACAACGATTAGTGGCAACATCAGCCTTGGTCTCTGTAGTCCTGTTGTTGGATGGAGGAAGAACTAAGGTGCTGCTCTCAGAACTACAAGCTTGAATGACAGCATCGATTTATGTGGTCGCGTTGTTGAGATAGTTTGAAGGATGCTTAAAGGGGTAAAGCTCAAAGGGGTAAAGGGGTCCCTCCCAATTGGGCGTGCTCAAGGTACTATCGAAGGTACTACTGGCTACTGTCGTGTTGTTGGATGGAGGAAGCTCAAAGGTGTCATTCTTGGGGGAAACCCATGGAGCGCCAGCCCCTGCAGCTGAGCAAAGCTGGCTCAAAGCAGGGCAACTGTCAGAATTGTCGGTCTGAGAACAATTATTGTCAACATCAGCCTCGACTTCTGTGGTTGTATTACTGAGACGTGATGTAGGGACATCAAAGGTGTTGTTCTGACAACCATTAGTGGCAACATCAGCCTTGGTCTCTGTAGTCCTGTTGTTGGATGGAGGAAGCTCAAAGGTGTCATTCTTGGGGGAAACCCATGGAGCGCCAGCCCCTGCAGCTGAGCAAAGCTGGCTCAAAGCAGGGCAACTGTCAGAATTGTCGGTCTGAGAACAATTATTGTCAACATCAGCCTCGACTTCTGTGGTTGTATTACTGAGACGTGATGGAGGGATATCAAAGGTGTTGTTCTGACAACCATTAGTGGCAACATCAGCCTTGGTCTCTGTAGTCCTGTTGTTGGATGGAGGAAGCTCAAAGGTGTCATTCTTGGCGGAAACCTATGGAGCACCAGCCCCTGCAGCTGAGCAAAGCTGGCTCAAAGCAGGGCAACGGTCAGAATTGTCGGTCTGAGAGCAATTATTGTCAACATCAGCCTTGACTTCTGTGGTTGTATTACTGAGACGTGATTGAGGGATATCAAAGGTGTTGTTCTGACAACGATTAGTGGCAACATCAGCCTTGGTCTCTGTAGTCCTGTTGTTGGGTGGAGGAAGAACTAAGGTGCTGCTCTCAGAACTACAAGCTTGAACGACAGCATCGATTTCTGTGGTTGCGTTGTTGAGATAGTTTGAAGGATGCTTAAAGGGGTAAAGCTCAAAGGGGTAAAGGGGTCCCTCCCAATTGGGCGTGCTCAAGGTACTATCGAAGGTACTACTGGCTACTGTCGTGTTGTTGGATGGAGGAAGCTCAAATGTGTCATTCTTGGGGGAAACCCATGGAGCGCCAGCCCCTGCAGCTGAGCAAAGCTGGCTCAAAGCAGGGCAACTGTCAGAATTGTCAGTCTGAGAGCAATTATTGTCAACATCAGCCTCGACTTCTGTGGTTGTATTACTGAGACGTGATGGAGGGATATCAAAGGTGTTGTTCTGACAACCATTAGTGGCAACCTCAGCCTTGGTCTCTGTAGTCCTGTTGTTGGTTGGAGGAAGCTCAAAGGTGTCATTCTTGGGGGAAACCCATGGAGCGCCAGCCCCTGCAGCTGAGCAAAGCTGGCTCAAAGCAGGGCAACTGTCAGAATTGTCGGTCTGAGAGCAATTATTGTCAACATCAGCCTTGACTTCTGTGGTTGTATTACTGAGACGTGATTGAGGGATATCAAAGGTGTTGTTCTGACAACGATTAGTGGCAACATCAGCCTTGGTCTCTGTAGTCCTGTTGTTGGATGGAGGAAGAACTAAGGTGCTGCTCTCAGAACTACAAGCTTGAACGACAGCATCGATTTCTGTGGTTGCGTTGTTGAGATAGTTTGAAGGATGCTTAAAGGGGTAAAGCTCAAAGGGGTAAAGGGGTCCCTCCCAATTGGGCGTGCTCAAGGTACTATCGAAGGTACTACTGGCTACTGTCGTGTTGTTGGATGGAGGAAGCTCAAAGGTGTCATTCTTGGGGGAAACCCATGGAGCGCCAGCCCCTGCAGCTGAGCAAAGCTGGCTCAAAGCAGGGCAACTGTCAGAATTGTCGGTCTGAGAACAATTATTGTCAACATCAGCCTCGACTTCTGTGGTTGTATTACTGAGACGTGATGGAGGGATATCAAAGGTGTTGTTCTGACAACCATTAGTGGCAACATCAGCCTTGGTCTCTGTAGTCCTGTTGTTGGATGGAGGAAGCTCAAAGGTGTCATTCTTGGCGGAAACCCACGGAGCGCCAGCCCCTGCAGCTGAGCAAAGCTGGCTCAAAGCAGGGCAACGGTCAGAATTGTCGGTCTGAGAGCAATTATTGTCAACATCAGCCTTGACTTCTGTGGTTGTATTACTGAGACGTGATTGAGGGATATCAAAGGTGTTGTACTGACAACGATTAGTGGCAACATCAGCCTTGGTCTCTGTAGTCCTGTTGTTGGATGGAGGAAGAACTAAGGTGCTGCTCTCAGAACTACAAGCTTGAATGACAGCATCGATTTCTGTGGTTGCGTTGTTGAGATAGTTTGAAGGATGCTTAAAGGGGTAAAGCTCAAAGGGGTAAAGGGGTCCCTCCCAATTGGGCGTGCTCAAGGTACTATCGAAGGTACTACTGGCTACTGTCGTGTTGTTGGATGGAGGAAGCTCAAAGGTGTCATTCTTGGGGGAAACCCATGGAGCGCCAGCCCCTGCAGCTGAGCAAAGCTGGCTCAAAGCAGGGCAACTGTCAGAATTGTCGGTCTGAGAACAATTATTGTCAACATCAGCCTCGACTTCTGTGGTTGTATTACTGAGACGTGATGGAGGGATATCAAAGGTGTTGTTCTGACAACCATTAGTGGCAACATCAGCCTTGGTCTCTGTAGTCCTGTTGTTGGATGGAGGAAGCACAAAGGTGTCATTCTTGGGGGAAACCCATGGAGCGCCAGCCCCTGCAGCTGAGCAAAGCTGGCTCAAAGCAGGGCAACTGTCAAAATTGTCGGTCTGAGAGCAATTATTGTCAACATCAGCCTTGACTTCTGTGGTTGTATTACTGAGACGTGATTGAGGGATATCAAAGGTGTTGTTCTGACAACGATTAGTGGCAACATCAGGCTTGGTCTCTGTAGTCCTGTTGTTGGATGGAGGAAGAACTAAGGTGCTGCTCTCAGAACTACAAGCTTGAACGACAGCATCGATTTCTGTGGTTGCGTTGTTGAGATAGTTTGAAGGATGCTTAAAGGGGTAAAGCTCAAAGGGGTAAAGGGGTCCCTGCCAATTGGGCGTGCTCAAGGTACTATCGAAGGTACTACTGGCTACTGTCGTGTTGTTGGATGGAGGAAGCTCAAAGGTGTCATTCTTGCGGGAAACCCATGGAGTGCCAGCCCCTGCAGCTGAGCAAAGCTGGCTCAAAGCAGGGCAACTGTCAGAATTGTCGGTCTGAGAACAATTATTGTCAACATCAGCCTCGACTTCTGTGGTTGTATTACTGAGACGTGATGGAGGGATATCAAAGGTGTTGTTCTGACAACCATTAGTGGCAACATCAGCCTTGGTCTCTGTAGTCCTGTTGTTGGATGGAGGAAGCTCAAAGGTGTCATTCTTGGGGGAAACCCATGGAGCGCCAGCCCCTGCAGCTGAGCAAAGCTGGCTCAAAGCAGGGCAACGGTCAGAATTGTCGGTCTGAGAGCAATTATTGTCAACATCAGCCTTGACTTCTGTGGTTGTATTACTGAGACGTGATGGAGGGATATCAAAGGTGTTGTTCTGACAACCATTAGTGGCAACATCAGCCTTGGTCTCTGTAGTCCTGTTGTTGGGTGGAGGAAGAACTAAGGTGCTGCTCTCAGAACTACAAGCTTGAACGACAGCATCGATTTCTGTGGTTGCGTTGTTGAGATAGTTTGAAGGATGCTTAAAGGGGTAAAGCTCAAAGGGGTAAAGGGGTCCCTCCCAATTGGGCGTGCTCAAGGTACTATCGAAGGTACTACTGGCTACTGTCGTGTTGTTGGATGGAGGAAGCTCAAAGGTGTCATTCTTGGGGGAAACCCATGGAGCGCCAGCCCCTGCAGCTGAGCAAAGCTGGCTCAAAGCAGGGCAACTGTCAGAATTGTCGGTCTGAGAGCAATTATTGTCAACATCAGCCTCGACTTCTGTGGTTGTATTACTGAGACGTGATGGAGGGATATCAAAGGTGTTGTTCTGACAACCATTAGTGGCAACCTCAGCCTTGGTCTCTGTAGTCCTGTTGTTGGTTGGAGGAAGCTCAAAGGTGTCATTCTTGGGGGAAACCCATGGAGCGCCAGCCCCTGCAGCTGAGCAAAGCTGGCTCAAAGCAGGGCAACTGTCAGAATTGTCGGTCTGAGAGCAATTATTGTCAACATCAGCCTTGACTTCTGTGGTTGTATTACTGAGACGTGATTGAGGGATATCAAAGGTGTTGTTCTGACAACGATTAGTGGCAACATCAGCCTTGGTCTCTGTAGTCCTGTTGTTGGATGGAGGAAGAACTAAGGTGCTGCTCTCAGAACTACAAGCTTGAACGACAGCATCGATTTCTGTGGTTGCGTTGTTGAGATAGTTTGAAGGATGCTTAAAGGGGTAAAGCTCAAAGGGGTAAAGGGGTCCCTCCCAATTGGGCGTGCTCAAGGTACTATCGAAGGTACTACTGGCTACTGTCGTGTTGTTGGATGGAGGAAGCTCAAAGGTGTCATTCTTGGGGGAAACCCATGGAGCGCGAGCCCCTGCAGCTGAGCAAAGCTGGCTCAAAGCAGGGCAACTGTCAGAATTGTCGGTCTGAGAACAATTATTGTCAACATCAGCCTCGACTTCTGTGGTTGTATTACTGAGACGTGATGGAGGGATATCAAAGGTGTTGTTCTGACAACCATTAGTGGCAACATCAGCCTTGGTCTCTGTAGTCCTGTTGTTGGATGGAGGAAGCTCAAAGGTGTCATTCTTGGCGGAAACCCATGGAGCGCCAGCCCCTGCAGCTGAGCAAAGCTGGCTCAAAGCAGGGCAACGGTCAGAATTGTCGGTCTGAGAGCAATTATTGTCAACATCAGCCTTGACTTCTGTGGTTGTATTACTGAGACGTGATTGAGGGATATCAAAGGTGTTGTTCTGACAACGATTAGTGGCAACATCAGCCTTGGTCTCTGTAGTCCTGTTGTTGGATGGAGGAAGAACTAAGGTGCTGCTCTCAGAACTACAAGCTTGAACGACAGCATCGATTTCTGTGGTTGCGTTGTTGAGATAGTTTGAAGGATGCTTAAAGGGGTAAAGCTCAAAGGGGTAAAGGGGTCCCTCCCAATTGGGCGTGCTCAAGGTACTATCGAAGGTACTACTGGCTACTGTCGTGTTGTTGGATGGAGGAAGCTCAAAGGTGTCATTCTTGGGGGAAACCCATGGAGCCCCAGCCCCTGCAGCTGAGCAAAGCTGGCTCAAAGCAGGGCAACTGTCAGAATTGTCGGTCTGAGAACAATATTGTCAACATCAGCCTCGACTTCTGTGGTTGTATTACTGAGATGTGATGGAGGGATATCAAAGGTGTTGTTCTGACAACCATTAGTGGCAACACTCAGCCTTGGTCTCTGTAGTCCTGTTGTTGGATGGAGGAAGCTCAAAGGTGTCATTATTGGCGGAAACCCATGGAGCGCCAGCCCCTGCAGCTGAGCAAAGCTGGCTCAAAGCAGGGCAACGGTCAGAATTGTCGGTCTGAGAGCAATTATTGTCAACATCAGCCTTGACTTCTGTGGTTGTATTACTGAGACGTGATTGAGGGATATCAAAGGTGTTGTTCTGACAACGATTAGTGGCAACATCAGCCTTGGTCTCTGTAGTCCTGTTGTTGGATGGAGGAAGAACTAAGGTGCTGCTCTCAGAACTACAAGCTTGAACGACAGCATCGATTTCTGTGGTTGCGTTGTTGAGATAGTTTGAAGGATGCTTAAAGGGGTAAAGCTCAAAGGGGTAAAGGGGTCCCTCCCAATTTGGCGTGCTCAAGGTACTATCGAAGGTACTACTGGCTACTGTCGTGTTGTTGGATGGAGGAAGCTCAAAGGTGTCATTCTTGCGGGAAACCCATGGAGCGCCAGCCCCTGCAGCTGAGCAAAGCTGGCTCAAAGCAGGGCAACTGTCAGAATTGTCGGTCTGAGAACAATTATTGTCAACATCAGCCTCGACTTCTGTGGTTGTATTACTGAGACGTGATGGAGGGATATCAAAGGTGTTGTTCTGACAACCATTAGTGGCAACAGCAGCCTTGGTCTCTGTAGTCCTGTTGTTGGATGGAGGAAGCTCAAAGGTGTCATTCTTGGGGGAAACCCATGGAGCGCCAGCCCCTGCAGCTGAGCAAAGCTGGCTCAAAGCAGGGCAACTGTCAGAATTGTTGGTCTGAGAACAATTATTGTCAACATCAGCCTCGACTTCTGTGGTTGTATTACTGAGACGTGATGGAGGGATATCAAAAGTGTTGTTCTGACAACCATTAGTGGCAACATCAGCCTTGGTCTCTGTAGTCCTGTTGTTGGATGGAGGAAGAACTAAGGTGCTGCTCTCAGAACTACAAGCTTGAACGACAGCATCGATTTCTGTGGTTGCGTTGTTGAGATAGTTTGAAGGATGCTTAAAGGGGTAAAGCTCAAAGGGGTAAAGGGGTCCCTCCCAATTTGGCGTGCTCAAGGTACTATCGAAGGTACTACTGGCTACTGTCGTGTTGTTGGATGGAGGAAGCTCAAAGGTGTCATTCTTGCGGGAAACCCATGGAGCGCCAGCCCCTGCAGCTGAGCAAAGCTGGCTCAAAGCGCAGGGCAACTGTCAGAATTGTCGGTCTGAGAACAATTATTGTCAACATCAGCCTCGACTTCTGTGGTTGTATTACTGAGACGTGATGGAGGGATATCAAAGGTGTTGTTCTGACAACCATTAGTGGCAACATCAGCCTTGGTCTCTGTAGTCCTGTTGTTGGATGGAGGAAGCTCAAAGGTGTCATTCTTGGGGGAAACCCATGGAGCGCCAGCCCCTGCAGCTGAGCAAAGCTGGCTCAAAGCAGGGCAACGGTCAGAATTGTCGGTCTGAGAGCAATTATTGTCAACATCAGCCTTGACTTCTGTGGTTGTATTACTGAGACGTGATGGAGGGATATCAAAGGTGTTGTTCTGACAACCATTAGTGGCAACATCAGCCTTGGTCTCTGTAGTCCTGTTGTTGGATGGAGGAAGAACTAAGGTGCTGCTCTCAGAACTACAAGCTTGAACGACAGCATCGATTTCTGTGGTTGCGTTGTTGAGATAGTTTGAAGGATGCTTAAAGGGGTAAAGCTCAAAGGGGAAAAGGGGTCCCTCCCAATTGGGCGTGCTCAAGGTACTATCGAAGGTACTACTGGCTACTGTCGTGTTGTTGGATGGAGGAAGCTCAAAGGTGTCATTCTTGGGGGAAACCCATGGAGCGCCAGCCCCTGCAGCTGAGCAAAGCTGGCTCAAAGCAGGGCAACTGTCAGAATTGTCAGTCTGAGAACAATTATTGTCAACATCAGCCTCGACTTCTGTGGTTGTATTACTGAGACGTGATGGAGGGACATCAAAGGTGTTGTTCTGACAACCATTAGTGGCAACATCAGCCTTGGTCTCTGTAGTCCTGTTGTTGGATGGAGGAAGCTCAAAGGTGTCATTCTTGGGGGAAACCCATGGAGCGCCAGCCCCTGCAGCTGAGCAAAGCTGGCTCAAAGCAGGGCAACTGTCAGAATTGTCGGTCTGAGAACAATTATTGTCAGCATCAGCCTCGACTTCTGTGGTTGTATTACTGAGACGTGATGGAGGGATATCAAAGGTGTTGTTCTGACAACCATTAGTGGCAACATCAGCCTTGGTCTCTGTCGTCCTGTTGTTGGATGAAGGAAGCTCAAAGGTGTCATTCTTGGGGGAAACCCATGGAGCGCCAGCCCCTGGAGCTGAGCAAAGCTGGCTCAAAGCAGGGCAACTGTCAGAATTGTCGGTCTGAGAGCAATTATTGTCAACATCAGCCTCGACTTCTGTGGTTGTATTACTGAGAAGTGATGGAGGGATATCAAAGGTGTTGTTCTGACAACCATTAGTGGCAACATCAGCCTTGATCTCTGTAGTCCTGTTGTTGGATGGAGGAAGCTCAAAGGTGTCATTCTTGGGGGAAACCCATGGAGCGCCAGCCCCTGCAGCTGAGCAAAGCTGGCTCAAAGCAGGGCAACGGTCAGAATTGTCGGTCTGAGAGCAATAATTGTCAACATCAGCCTTGACTTCTGTGGTTGTATTACTGAGACGTGATGGAGGGATATCAAAGGTGTTGTTCTGACAACCATTAGTGGCAACATCAGCCTTGGTCTCTGTAGTCCTGTTGTTGGATGGAGGAAGAACTAAGGTGCTGCTCTCAGAACTACAAGCTTGAACGACAGCATCGATTTCTGTGGTTGCGTTGTTGAGATAGTTTGAAGGATGCTTAAAGGGGTAAAGCTCAAAGGGGTAAAGGGGTCCCTCCCAATTGGGCGTGCTCAAGGTACTATCGAAGGTACTACTGGCTACTGTCGTGTTGTTGGATGGAGGAAGCTCAAAGGTGTCATTCTTGGGGGAAACCCATGGAGCGCCAGCCCCTGCAGCTGAGCAAAGCTGGCTCAAAGCAGGGCAACTGTCAGAATTGTCAGTCTGAGAACAATTATTGTCAACATCAGCCTCGACTTCTGTGGTTGTATTACTGAGACGTGATGGAGGGACATCAAAGGTGTTGTTCTGACAACCATTAGTGGCAACATCAGCCTTGGTCTCTGTAGTCCTGTTGTTGGATGGAGGAAGCTCAAAGGTGTCATTCTTGGGGGAAACCCATGGAGCGCCAGCCCCTGCAGCTGAGCAAAGCTGGCTCAAAGCAGGGCAACTGTCAGAATTGTCGGTCTGAGAACAATTATTGTCAGCATCAGCCTCGACTTCTGTGGTTGTATTACTGAGACGTGATGGAGGGATATCAAAGGTGTTGTTCTGACAACCATTAGTGGCAACATCAGCCTTGGTCTCTGTCGTCCTGTTGTTGGATGAAGGAAGCTCAAAGGTGTCATTCTTGGGGGAAACCCATGGAGCGCCAGCCCCTGCAGCTGAGCAAAGCTGGCTCAAATAGGGCAACGGTCAGAATTGTCGGTCTGAGAGCAATTATTGTCAACATCAGCCTTGACTTCTGTGGTTGTATTACTGAGACGTGATTGAGGGATATCAAAGGTGTTGTTCTGACAACGATTAGTGGCAACATCAGCCTTGGTCTCTGTAGTCCTGTTGTTGGATGGAGGAAGAACTAAGGTGCTGCTCTCAGAACTACAAGCTTGAACGACAGCATCGATTTCTGTGGTTGCGTTGTTGAGATAGTTTGAAGGATGCTTAAAGGGGTAAAGCTCAAAGGGGTAAAGGGGTCCCTCCCAATTGGGCGTGCTCAAGGTACTATCGAAGGTACTACTGGCTACTGTCGTGTTGTTGGATGGAGGAAGCTCAAAGGTGTCATTCTTTGGGGAAACCCATGGAGCGCCAGCCCCTGCAGCTGAGCAAAGCTGGCTCAAAGCAGGGCAACTGTCAGAATTGTCGGTCTGAGAACAATTATTGTCAACATCAGCCTCGACTTCTGTGGTTGTATTACTGAGACGTGATGGAGGGATATCAAAGGTGTTGTTCTGACAACCATTAGTGGCAACACCAGCCTTGGTCTCTGTAGTCCTGTTGTTGATTGGAGGAAGCTCAAAGGTGTCATTCTTGGGGGAAACCCATGGAGCGCCAGCCCCTGCAGCTGAGCAAAGCTGGCTCAAAGCAGGGCAACTGTCAGAATTGTCGGTCTGAGAGCAATTATTGTCAACATCAGCCTTGACTTCTGTGGTTGTATTACTGAGACGTGATTGAGGGATATCAAAGGTGTTGTTCTGACAACGATTAGTGGCAACATCAGCCTTGGTCTCTGTAGTCCTGTTGTTGGATGGAGGAAGAACTATGGTGCTGCTCTCAGAACTACAAGCTTGAACGACAGCATCGATTTCTGTGGTTGCGTTGTTGAGATAGTTTGAAGGATGCTTAAAGGGGTAAAGCTCAAAGGGGTAAAGGGGTCCCTCCCAATTGGGCGTGCTCAAGGTACTATCGAAGGTACTACTGGCTACTGTCGTGTTGTTGGATGGAGGAAGCTCAAAGGCGTCATTCTTGGGGGAAACCCATGGAGCGCCAGCCCCTGCAGCTGAGCAAAGCTGGCTCAAAGCAGGGCAACTGTCAGAATTGTCGTTCTGAGAGCAATTATTGTCAACATCAGCCTCGACTTCTGTGGTTGTATTACTGAGACGTGATGGAGGGATATCAAAGGTGTTGTTCTGACAACCATTAGTGGCAACATCAGCCTTGGTCTCTGTAGTCCTGTTGTTGGATGGAGGAAGCTCAAAGGTGTCATTCTTGGCGGAAACCCATGGAGCGCCAGTCCCTGCAGCTGAGCAAAGCTGGCTCAAAGCAGGGCAACGGTCAGAATTGTCGGTCTGAGAGCAATTATTGTCAACATCAGCCTTGACTTCTGTGGTTGTATTACTGAGACGTGATTGAGGGATATCAAAGGTGTTGTTCTGACAACGATTAGTGGCAACATCAGCCTTGGTCTCTGTAGTCCTGTTGTTGGATGGAGGAAGAACTAAGGTGATGCTCTCAGAACTACAAACTTGAACGACAGCATCGATTTCTGTGGTTGCGTTGTTGAGATAGTTTGAAGGATGCTTAAAGGGGTAAAGCTCAAAGGGGTAAAGGGGTCCCTCCCAATTGGGCGTGCTCAAGGTACTATCGAAGGTACTACTGGCTACTGTCGTGTTGTTGGATGGAGGAAGCTCAAAGGCGTCATTATTGGGGGAAACCCATGGAGCGCCAGCCCCTGCAGCTGAGCAAAGCTGGCTCAAAGCAGGGCAACTGTCAGAATTGTCGGTCTGAGAGCAATTATTGTCAACATCAGCCTCGACTTCTGTGGTTGTATTACTGAGACGTGATGGAGGGATATCAAAGGTGTTGTTCTGACAGCCATTAGTGGCAACATCAGCCTTGGTCTCTGTAGTCCTGTTGTTGGATGGAGGAAGCTCAAAGGTGTCATTCTTGGCGGAAACCCATGGAGCGCCAGCCCCTGCAGCTGAGCAAAGCTGGCTCAAAGCAGGGCAACGGTCAGAATTGTCGGTCTGAGAGCAATTATTGTCAACATCAGCCTTGACTTCTGTGGTTGTATTACTGACACGTGATTGAGGGATATCAAAGGTGTTGTTCTGACAACGATTAGTGGCAACATCAGCCTTGGTCTCTGTAGTCCTGTTGTTTGATGGAGGAAGAACTAAGGTGCTGCTCTCAGAACTACAAGCTTGAACGACAGCATCGATTTCTGTGGTTGCGTTGTTGAGATAGTTTGAAGGATGTATAAAGGGGTAAAGCTCAAAGGGGTAAAGGGGTCCCTCCCAATTGGGCGTGCTCAAGGTACTATCGAAGGTACTACTGGCTACTGTCGTGTTGTTGGATGGAGGAAGCTCAAAGGCGTCATTCTTGGGGGAAACCCATGGAGCGCCAGCCCCTGCAGCTGAGCAAAGCTGGCTCAAAGCAGGGCAACTGTCAGAATTGTCGTTCTGAGAGCAATTATTGTCAACATCAGCCTCGACTTCTGTGGTTGTATTACTGAGACGTGATGGAGGGATATCAAAGGTGTTGTTCTGACAACCATTAGTGGCAACATCAGCCTTGGTCTCTGTAGTCCTGTTGTTGGATGGAGGAAGCTCAAAGGTGTCATTCTTGGCGGAAACCCATGGAGCGCCAGTCCCTGCAGCTGAGCAAAGCTGGCTCAAAGCAGGGCAACGGTCAGAATTGTCGGTCTGAGAGCAATTATTGTCAACATCAGCCTTGACTTCTGTGGTTGTATTACTGAGACGTGATTGAGGGATATCAAAGGTGTTGTTCTGACAACGATTAGTGGCAACATCAGCCTTGGTCTCTGTAGTCCTGTTGTTGGATGGAGGAAGAACTAAGGTGATGCTCTCAGAACTACAAACTTGAACGACAGCATCGATTTCTGTGGTTGCGTTGTTGAGATAGTTTGAAGGATGCTTAAAGGTGTAAAGCTCAAAGGGGTAAAGGGGTCCCTCCCAATTGGGCGTGCTCAAGGTACTATCGAAGGTACTACTGGCTACTGTCGTGTTGTTGGATGGAGGAAGCTCAAAGGCGTCATTATTGGGGGAAACCCATGGAGCGCCAGCCCCTGCAGCTGAGCAAAGCTGGCTCAAAGCAGGGCAACTGTCAGAATTGTCGGTCTGAGAGCAATTATTGTCAACATCAGCCTCGACTTCTGTGGTTGTATTACTGAGACGTGATGGAGGGATATCAAAGGTGTTGTTCTGACAACCATAAGTGGCAACATCAGGCTTGGTCTCTGTAGTCCTGTTGTTGGATGGAGGAAGCTCAAAGGTGTCATTCTTGGCGGAAACCCATGGAGCGCCAGCCCCTGCAGCTGAGCAAAGCTGGCTCAAAGCAGGGCAACGGTCAGAATTGTCGGTCTGAGAGCAATTATTGTCAACATCAGCCTTGACTTCTGTGGTTGTATTACTGAGACGTGATTGAGGGATATCAAAGGTGTTGTTCTGACAACGATTAGTGGCAACATCAGCCTTGGTCTCTGTAGTCCTGTTGTTTGATGGAGGAAGAACTAAGGTGCTGCTCTCAGAACTACAAGCTTGAACGACAGCATCGATTTCTGTGGTTGCGTTGTTGAGATAGTTTGAAGGATGCTTAAAGGGGTAAAGCTCAAAGGGGTAAAGGGGTCCCTCCCAATTGGGCGTGCTCAAGGTACTATCGAAGGTACTACTGGCTACTGTTGTGTTGTTGGATGGAGGAAGCTCAAAGGTGTCATTCTTGGGGGAAACCCATGGAGCGCCAGCCCCTGCAGCTGAGCAAAGCTGGCTCAAAGCAGGGCAACTGTCAGAATTGTCGGTCTGAGAACAATTATTGTCAACATCAGCCTCGACTTCTGTGGTTGTATTACTGAGACGTGATGGAGGGATATCAAAGGTGTTGTTCTGACAACCATTAGTGGCAACATCAGCCTTGGTCTCTGTAGTCCTGTTGTTGGATGGAGGAAGCTCAAAGGTGTCATTCTTGGGGGAAACCCATGGAGCGCCAGCCCCTGCAGCTGAGCAAAGCTGGCTCAAAGCAGGGCAACTGTCAGAATTGTCGGTCTGATAGCAATTATTGTCAACATCAGCCTTGACTTCTGTGGTTGTATTACTGAGACGTGATTGAGGGATATCAAAGGTGTTGTTCTGACAACGATTAGTGGCAACATCAGCCTTGGTCTCTGTAGTCCTGTTGTTGGATGGAGGAAGAACTAAGGTGCTGCTCTCAGAACTACAAGCTTGAACGACAGCATCGATTTCTGTGGTTGCGTTGTTGAGATAGTTTGAAGGATGCTTAAAGGGGTAAAGCTCAAAGGGGTAAAGGGGTCCCTCCCAATTTGGCGTGCTCAAGGTACTATCGAAGGTACTACTGGCTACTGTCGTGTTGTTGGATGGAGGAAGCTCAAAGGTGTCATTCTTGCGGGAAACCCATGGAGCGCCAGCCCCTGCAGCTGAGCAAAGCTGGCTCAAAGCAGGGCAACTGTCAGAATTGTCGGTCTGAGAACAATTATTGTCAACATCAGCCTCGACTTCTGTGGTTGTATTACTGAGACGTGATGGAGGGATATCAAAGGTGTTGTTCTGACAACCATTAGTGGCAACATCAGCCTTGGTCTCTGTAGTCCTGTTGTTGGATGGAGGAAGCTCAAAGGTGTCATTCTTGGGGGAAACCCATGGAGCGCCAGCCCCTGCAGCTGAGCAAAGCTGGCTCAAAGCAGGGCAACGGTCAGAATTGTCGGTCTGAGAGCAATTATTGTCAACATCAGCCTTGACTTCTGTGGTTGTATTACTGAGACGTGATGGAGGGATATCAAAGGTGTTGTTCTGACAACCATTAGTGGCAACATCAGCCTTGGTCTCTGTAGTCATGTTGTTGGATGGAGGAAGCTCAAAGGTGTCATTCTTGGGGGAAACCCATGGAGCGCCAGCCCCTGCAGCTGAGCAAAGCTGGCTCAAAGCAGGGCAACTGTCAGAATTGTCGGTCTGAGAGCAATTATTGTCAACATCAGCCTTGACTTCTGTGGTTGTATTACTGAGACGTGATTGAGGGATATCAAAGGTGTTGTTCTGACAACGATTAGTGGCAACATCAGCCTTGGTCTCTGTAGTCCTGTTGTTGGATGGAGGAAGAACTAAGGTGCTGCTCTCAGAACTACAAGCTTGAATGACAGCATCGATTTATGTGGTCGCGTTGTTGAGATAGTTTGAAGGATGCTTAAAGGGGTAAAGCTCAAAGGGGTAAAGGGGTCCCTCCCAATTGGGCGTGCTCAAGGTACTATCGAAGGTACTACTGGCTACTGTCGTGTTGTTGGATGGAGGAAGCTCAAAGGTGTCATTCTTGGGAGAAACCCATGGAGCGCCAGCCCCTGCAGCTGAGCAAAGCTGGCTCAAAGCAGGGCAACTGTCAGAATTGTCGGTCTGAGAACAATTATTGTCAACATCAGCCTCGACTTCTGTGGTTGTATTACTGAGACGTGATGTAGGGACATCAAAGGTGTTGTTCTGACAACCATTAGTGGCAACATCAGCCTTGGTCTCTGTAGTCCTGTTGTTGGATGGAGGAAGCTCAAAGGTGTCATTCTTGGGGGAAACCCATGGAGCGCCAGCCCCTGCAGCTGAGCAAAGCTGGCTCAAAGCAGGGCAACTGTCAGAATTGTCGGTCTGAGAACAATTATTGTCAACATCAGCCTCGACTTCTGTGGTTGTATTACTGAGACGTGATGGAGGGATATCAAAGGTGTTGTTCTGACAACCATTAGTGGCAACATCAGCCTTGGTCTCTGTAGTCCTGTTGTTGGATGGAGGAAACTCAAAGGTGTCATTCTTGGCGGAAACCTATGGAGCACCAGCCCCTGCAGCTGAGCAAAGCTGGCTCAAAGCAGGGCAACGGTCAGAATTGTCGGTCTGAGAGCAATTATTGTCAACATCAGCCTTGACTTCTGTGGTTGTATTACTGAGACGTGATTGAGGGATATCAAAGGTGTTGTTCTGACAACGATTAGTGGCAACATCAGCCTTGGTCTCTGTAGTCCTGTTGTTGGGTGGAGGAAGAACTAAGGTGCTGCTCTCAGAACTACAAGCTTGAACGACAGCATCGATTTCTGTGGTTGCGTTGTTGAGATAGTTTGAAGGATGCTTAAAGGGGTAAAGCTCAAAGGGGTAAAGGGGTCCCTCCCAATTGGGCGTGCTCAAGGTACTATCGAAGGTACTACTGGCTACTGTCGTGTTGTTGGATGGAGGAAGCTCAAAGGTGTCATTCTTGGGGGAAACCCATGGAGCGCCAGCCCCTGCAGCTGAGCAAAGCTGGCTCAAAGCAGGGCAACTGTCAGAATTGTCGGTCTGAGAGCAATTATTGTCAACATCAGCCTCGACTTCTGTGGTTGTATTACTGAGACGTGAAGGAGGGATATCAAAGGTGTTGTTCTGACAACCATTAGTGGCAACCTCAGCCTTGGTCTCTGTAGTCCTGTTGTTGGTTGGAGGAAGCTCAAAGGTGTCATTCTTGGGGGAAACCCATGGAGCGCCAGCCCCTGCAGCTGAGCAAAGCTGGCTCAAAGCAGGGCAACTGTCAGAATTGTCGGTCTGAGAGCAATTATTGTCAACATCAGCCTTGACTTCTGTGGTTGTATTACTGAGACGTGATTGAGGGATATCAAAGGTGTTGTTCTGACAACGATTAGTGGCAACATCAGCCTTGGTCTCTGTAGTCCTGTTGTTGGATGGAGGAAGAACTAAGGTGCTGCTCTCAGAACTACAAGCTTGAACGACAGCATCGATTTCTGTGGTTGCGTTGTTGAGATAGTTTGAAGGATGCTTAAAGGGGTAAAGCTCAAAGGGGTAAAGGGGTCCCTCCCAATTGGGCGTGCTCAAGGTACTATCGAAGGTACTACTGGCTACTGTCGTGTTGTTGGATGGAGGAAGCTCAAAGGTGTCATTCTTGGGGGAAACCCATGGAGCGCCAGCCCCTGCAGCTGAGCAAAGCTGGCTCAAAGCAGGGCAACTGTCAGAATTGTCGGTCTGAGAACAATTATTGTCAACATCAGCCTCGACTTCTGTGGTTGTATTACTGAGACGTGATGGAGGGATATCAAAGGTGTTGTTCTGACAACCATTAGTGGCAACATCAGCCTTGGTCTCTGTAGTCCTGTTGTTGGATGGAGGAAGCTCAAAGGTGTCATTCTTGGCGGAAACCCATGGAGCGCCAGCCCCTGCAGCTGAGCAAAGCTGGCTCAAAGCAGGGCAACGGTCAGAATTGTCGGTCTGAGAGCAATTATTGTCAACATCAGCCTTGACTTCTGTGGTTGTATTACTGAGACGTGATTGAGGGATATCAAAGGTGTTGTACTGACAACGATTAGTGGCAACATCAGCCTTGGTCTCTGTAGTCCTGTTGTTGGATGGAGGAAGAACTAAGGTGCTGCTCTCAGAACTACAAGCTTGAACGACAGCATCGATTTCTGTGGTTGCGTTGTTGAGATAGTTTGAAGGATGCTTAAAGGGGTAAAGCTCAAAGGGGTAAAGGGGTCCCTCCCAATTGGGCGTGCTCAAGGTACTATCGAAGGTACTACTGGCTACTGTCGTGTTGTTGGATGGAGGAAGCTCAAAGGTGTCATTCTTGGGGGAAACCCATCGAGCACCAGCCCCTGCAGCTGAGCAAAGCTGGCTCAAAGCAGTGCAACTGTCAGAATTGTCGGTCTGAGAACAATTATTGTCAACATCAGCCTCGACTTCTGTGGTTGTATTACTGAGACGTGATGGAGGGATATCAAAGGTGTTGTTCTGACAACCATTAGTGGCAACATCAGCCTTGGTCTCTGTAGTCCTGTTGTTGGATGGAGGAAGCTCAAAGGTGTCATTCTTGGGGGAAACCCATGGAGCGCCAGCCCCTGCAGCTGAGCAAAGCTGGCTCAAAGCAGGGCAACTGTCAAAATTGTCGGTCTGAGAGCAATTATTGTCAACATCAGCCTTGACTTCTGTGGTTGTATTACTGAGACGTGATTGAGGGATATCAAAGGTGTTGTTCTGACAACGATTAGTGGCAACATCAGCCTTGGTCTCTGTAGTCCTGTTGTTGGATGGAGGAAGAACTAAGGTGCTGCTCTCAGAACTACAAGCTTGAACGACAGCATCGATTTCTGTGGTTGCGTTGTTGAGATAGTTTGAAGGATGCTTAAAGGGGTAAAGCTCAAAGGGGTAAAGGGGTCCCTCCCAATTGGGCGTGCTCAAGGTACTATCGAAGGTACTACTGGCTACTGTCGTGTTGTTGGATGGAGGAAGCTCAAAGGTGTCATTCTTGCGGGAAACCCATGGAGTGCCAGCCCCTGCAGCTGAGCAAAGCTGGCTCAAAGCAGGGCAACTGTCAGAATTGTCGGTCTGAGAACAATTATTGTCAACATCAGCCTCGACTTCTGTGGTTGTATTACTGAGACGTGATGGAGGGATATCAAAGGTGTTGTTCTGACAACCATTAGTGGCAACATCAGCCTTGGTCTCTGTAGTCCTGTTGTTGGATGGAGGAAGCTCAAAGGTGTCATTCTTGGGGGAAACCCATGGAGCGCCAGCCCCTGCAGCTGAGCAAAGCTGGCTCAAAGCAGGGCAACGGTCAGAATTGTCGGTCTGAGAGCAATTATTGTCAACATCAGCCTTGACTTCTGTGGTTGTATTACTGAGATGTGATGGAGGGATATCAAAGGTGTTGTTCTGACAACCATTAGTGGCAACATCAGCCTTGGTCTCTGTAGTCCTGTTGTTGGGTGGAGGAAGAACTAAGGTGCTGCTCTCAGAACTACAAGCTTGAACGACAGCATCGATTTCTGTGGTTGCGTTGTTGAGATAGTTTGAAGGATGCTTAAAGGGGTAAAGCTCAAAGGGGTAAAGGGGTCCCTCCCAATTGGGCGTGCTCAAGGTACTATCGAAGGTACTACTGGCTACTGTCGTGTTGTTGGATGGAGGAAGCTCAAAGGTGTCATTCTTGGGGGAAACCCATGGAGCGCCAGCCCCTGCAGCTGAGCAAAGCTGGCTCAAAGCAGGGCAACTGTCAGAATTGTCGGTCTGAGAGCAATTATTGTCAACATCAGCCTCGACTTCTGTGGTTGTATTACTGAGACGTGATGGAGGGATATCAAAGGTGTTGTTCTGACAACCATTAGTGGCAACCTCAGCCTTGGTCTCTGTAGTCCTGTTGTTGGTTGGAGGAAGCTCAAAGGTGTCATTCTTGGGGGAAACCCATGGAGCGCCAGCCCCTGCAGCTGAGCAAAGCTGGCTCAAAGCAGGGCAACTGTCAGAATTGTCGGTCTGAGAGCAATTATTGTCAACATCAGCCTTGACTTCTGTGGTTGTATTACTGAGACGTGATTGAGGGATATCAAAGGTGTTGTTCTGACAACGATTAGTGGCAACATCAGCCTTGGTCTCTGTAGTCCTGTTGTTGGATGGAGGAAGAACTAAGGTGCTGCTCTCAGAACTACAAGCTTGAACGACAGCATAGATTTCTGTGGTTGCGTTGTTGAGATAGTTTGAAGGATGCTTAAAGGGGTAAAGCTCAAAGGGGTAAAGGGGTCCCTCCCAATTGGGCGTGCTCAAGGTACTATCGAAGGTACTACTGGCTACTGTCGTGTTGTTGGATGGAGGAAGCTCAAAGGTGTCATTCTTGGGGGAAACCCATGGAGCGCGAGCCCCTGCAGCTGAGCAAAGCTGGCTCAAAGCAGGGCAACTGTCAGAATTGTCGGTCTGAGAACAATTATTGTCAACATCAGCCTCGACTTCTGTGGTTGTATTACTGAGACGTGATGGAGGGATATCAAAGGTGTTGTTCTGACAACCATTAGTGGCAACATCAGCCTTGGTCTCTGTAGTCCTGTTGTTGGATGGAGGAAGCTCAAAGGTGTCATTCTTGGCGGAAACCCATGGAGCACCAGCCCCTGCAGCTGAGCAAAGCTGGCTCAAAGCAGGGCAACGGTCAGAATTGTCGGTCTTAGAGCAATTATTGTCAACATCAGCCTTGACTTCTGTGGTTGTATTACTGAGACGTGATTGAGGGATATCAAAGGTGTTGTTCTGACAACGATTAGTGGCAACATCAGCCTTGGTCTCTGTAGTCCTGTTGTTGGATGGAGGAAGAACTAAGGTGCTGCTCTCAGAACTACAATCTTGAACGACAGCATCGATTTCTGTGGTTGCGTTGTTGAGATAGTTTGAAGGATGCTTAAAGGGGTAAAGCTCAAAGGGGTAAAGGGGTCCCTCCCAATTGGGCGTGCTCAAGGTACTATCGAAGGTACTACTGGCTACTGTCGTGTTGTTGGATGGAGGAAGCTCAAAGGTGTCATTCTTGGGGGAAACCCATGGAGCGCCAGCCCCTGCAGCTGAGCAAAGCTGGCTCAAAGCAGGGCAACTGTCAGAATTGTCGGTCTGAGAACAATTATTGTCAACATCAGCCTCGACTTCTGTGGTTGTATTACTGAGACGTGATGGAGGGATATCAAAGGTGTTGTTCTGACAACCATTAGTGGCAACATCAGCCTTGGTCTCTGTAGTCCTGTTGTTGGATGGAGGAAGCTCAAAGGTGTCATTCTTGGGGGAAACCCATGGAGCGCCAGCCCCTGCAGCTGAGCAAAGCTGGCTCAAAGCAGGGCAACTGTCAGAATTGTCGGTCTGAGAGCAATTATTGTCAACATCAGCCTTGACTTCTGTGGTTGTATTACTGAGACGTGATTGAGGGATATCAAAGGTGTTGTTCTGACAACGATTAGTGGCAACATCAGCCTTGGTCTCTGTAGTCCTGTTGTTGGATGGAGGAAGAACTAAGGTGCTGCTCTCAGAACTACAAGCTTGAACGACAGCATCGATTTCTGTGGTTGCGTTGTTGAGATAGTTTGAAGGATGCTTAAAGGGGTAAAGCTCAAAGGGGTAAAGGGGTCCCTCCCAATTGGGCGTGCTCAAGGTACTATCGAAGGTACTACTGGCTACTGTCGTGTTGTTGGATGGAGGAAGCTCAAAGGTGTCATTCTTGCGGGAAACCCATGGAGTGCCAGCCCCTGCAGCTGAGCAAAGCTGGCTCAAAGCAGGGCAACTGTCAGAATTGTCGGTCTGAGAACAATTATTGTCAACATCAGCCTCGACTTCTGTGGTTGTATTACTGAGACGTGATGGAGGGATATCAAAGGTGTTGTTCTGACAACCATTAGTGGCAACATCAGCCTTGGTCTCTGTAGTCCTGTTGTTGGATGGAGGAAGCTCAAAGGTGTCATTCTTGGGGGAAACCCATGGAGCGCCAGCCCCTGCAGCTGAGCAAAGCTGGCTCAAAGCAGGGCAACGGTCAGAATTGTCGGTCTGAGAGCAATTATTGTCAACATCAGCCTTGACTTCTGTGGTTGTATTACTGAGACGTGATGGAGGGCTATCAAAGGTGTTGTTCTGACAACCATTAGTGGCAACATCAGCCTTGGTCTCTGTAGTCCTGTTGTTGGATGGAGGAAGCTCAAAGGTGTCATTCTTGGGGGAAACCCATGGAGCGCCAGCCCCTGCAGCTGAGCAAAGCTGGCTCAAAGCAGGGCAACTGTCAGAATTGTCGGTCTGAGAGCAATTATTGTCAACATCAGCCTTGACTTCTGTGGTTGTATTACTGAGACGTGATTGAGGGATATCAAAGGTGTTGTTCTGACAACGATTAGTGGCAACATCAGCCTTGGTCTCTGTAGTCCTGTTGTTGGATGGAGGAAGAACTAAGGTGCTGCTCTCAGAACTACAAGCTTGAACGACAGCATCGATTTCTGTGGTTGCGTTGTTGAGATAGTTTGAAGGATGCTTAAAGGGGTAAAGCTCAAAGGGGTAAAGGGGTCCCTCCCAATTGGGCGTGCTCAAGGTACTATCGAAGGTACTACTGGCTACTGTCGTGTTGTTGGATGGAGGAAGCTCAAAGGTGTCATTCTTGGGGGAAACCCATGGAGCGCCAGCCCCTGCAGCTGAGCAAAGCTGGCTCAAAGCAGGGCAACTGTCAGAATTGTCGGTCTGAGAACAATTATTGTCAACATCAGCCTCGACTTCTGTGGTTGTATTACTGAGACGTGATGGAGGGATATCAAAGGTGTTGTTCTGACAACCATTAGTGGCAACATCAGCCTTGGTCTCTGTAGTCCTGTTGTTGGATGGAGGAAGCTCAAAGGTGTCATTCTTGGCGGAAACCTATGGAGCACCAGCCCCTGCAGCTGAGCAAAGCTGGCTCAAAGCAGGGCAACGGTCAGAATTGTCGGTCTGAGAGCAATTATTGTCAACATCAGCCTTGACTTCTGTGGTTGTATTACTGAGACGTGATTGAGGGATATCAAAGGTGTTGTTCTGACAACGATTAGTGGCAACATCAGCCTTGGTCTCTGTAGTCCTGTTGTTGGGTGGAGGAAGAACTAAGGTGCTGCTCTCAGAACTACAAGCTTGAACGACAGCATCGATTTCTGTGGTTGCGTTGTTGAGATAGTTTGAAGGATGCTTAAAGGGGTAAAGCTCAAAGGGGTAAAGGGGTCCCTCCCAATTGGGCATGCTCAAGGTACTATCGAAGGTACTACTGGCTACTGTCGTGTTGTTGGATGGAGGAAGCTCAAAGGTGTCATTCTTGGGGGAAACCCATGGAGCGCCAGCCCCTGCAGCTGAGCAAAGCTGGCTCAAAGCAGGGCAACTGTCAGAATTGTCGGTCTGAGAGCAATTATTGTCAACATCAGCCTCGACTTCTGTGGTTGTATTACTGAGACGTGATGGAGGGATATCAAAGGTGTTGTTCTGACAACCATTAGTGGCAACCTCAGCCTTGGTCTCTGTAGTCCTGTTGTTGGTTGGAGGAAGCTCAAAGGTGTCATTCTTGGGGGAAACCCATGGAGCGCCAGCCCCTGCAGCTGAGCAAAGCTGGCTCAAAGCAGGGCAACTGTCAGAATTGTCGGTCTGAGAGCAATTATTGTCAACATCAGCCTTGACTTCTGTGGTTGTATTACTGAGACGTGATTGAGGGATATCAAAGGTGTTGTTCTGACAACGATTAGTGGCAACATCAGCCTTGGTCTCTGTAGTCCTGTTGTTGGATGGAGGAAGAACTAAGGTGCTGCTCTCAGAACTACAAGCTTGAACGACAGCATCGATTTCTGTGGTTGCGTTGTTGAGATAGTTTGAAGGATGCTTAAAGGGGTAAAGCTCAAAGGGGTAAAGGGGTCCCTCCCAATTGGGCGTGCTCAAGGTACTATCGAAGGTACTACTGGCTACTGTCGTGTTGTTGGATGGAGGAAGCTCAAAGGTGTCATTCTTGGGGGAAACCCATGGAGCGCCAGCCCCTGCAGCTGAGCAAAGCTGGCTCAAAGCAGGGCAACTGTCAGAATTGTCGGTCTGAGAACAATTATTGTCAACATCAGCCTCGACTTCTGTGGTTGTATTACTGAGACGTGATGGAGGGATATCAAAGGTGTTGTTCTGACAACCATTAGTGGCAACATCAGCCTTGGTCTCTGTAGTCCTGTTGTTGGATGGAGGAAGCTCAAAGGTGTCATTCTTGGCGGAAACCCATGGAGCGCCAGCCCCTGCAGCTGAGCAAAGCTGGCTCAAAGCAGGGCAACGGTCAGAATTGTCGGTCTGAGAGCAATTATTGTCAACATCAGCCTTGACTTCTGTGGTTGTATTACTGAGACGTGATTGAGGGATATCAAAGGTGTTGTACTGACAACGATTAGTGGCAACATCAGCCTTGGTCTCTGTAGTCCTGTTGTTGGATGGAGGAAGAACTAAGGTGCTGCTCTCAGAACTACAAGCTTGAACGACAGCATCGATTTCTGTGGTTGCGTTGTTGAGATAGTTTGAAGGATGCTTAAAGGGGTAAAGCTCAAAGGGGTAAAGGGGTCCCTCCCAATTGGGCGTGCTCAAGGTACTATCGAAGGTACTACTGGCTACTGTCGTGTTGTTGGATGGAGGAAGCTCAAAGGTGTCATTCTTGGGGGAAACCCATGGAGCGCCAGCCCCTGCAGCTGAGCAAAGCTGGCTCAAAGCAGGGCAACTGTCAGAATTGTCGGTCTGAGAACAATTATTGTCAACATCAGCCTCGACTTCTGTGGTTGTATTACTGAGACGTGATGGAGGGATATCAAAGGTGTTGTTCTGACAACCATTAGTGGCAACATCAGCCTTGGTCTCTGTAGTCCTGTTGTTGGATGGAGGAAGCTCAAAGGTGTCATTCTTGGGGGAAACCCATGGAGCGCCAGCCCCTGCAGCTGAGCAAAGCTGGCTCAAAGCAGGGCAACTGTCAAAATTGTCGGTCTGAGAGCAATTATTGTCAACATCAGCCTTGACTTCTGTGGTTGTATTACTGAGACGTGATTGAGGGATATCAAAGGTGTTGTTCTGACAACGATTAGTGGCAACATCAGCCTTGGTCTCTGTAGTCCTGTTGTTGGATGGAGGAAGAACTAAGGTGCTGCTCTCAGAACTACAAGCTTGAACGACAGCATCGATTTCTGTGGTTGCGTTGTTGAGATAGTTTGAAGGATGCTTAAAGGGGTAAAGCTCAAAGGGGTAAAGGGGTCCCTCCCAATTGGGCGTGCTCAAGGTACTATCGAAGGTACTACTGGCTACTGTCGTGTTGTTGGATGGAGGAAGCTCAAAGGTGTCATTCTTGGGGGAAACCCATGGAGCGCCAGCCCCTGCAGCTGAGCAAAGCTGGCTCAAAGCAGGGCAACTGTCAGAATTGTCGGTCTGAGAACAATTATTGTCAACATCAGCCTCGACTTCTGTGGTTGTATTACTGAGACGTGATGGAGGGATATCAAAGGTGTTGTTCTGACAACCATTAGTGGCAACATCAGCCTTGGTCTCTGTAGTCCTGTTGTTGGATGGAGGAAGCTCAAAGGTGTCATTCTTGGCGGAAACCTATGGAGCACCAGCCCCTGCAGCTGAGCAAAGCTGGCTCAAAGCAGGGCAACGGTCAGAATTGTCGGTCTGAGAGCAATTATTGTCAACATCAGCCTTGACTTCTGTGGTTGTATTACTGAGACGTGATTGAGGGATATCAAAGGTGTTGTTCTGACAACGATTAGTGGCAACATCAGCCTTGGTCTCTGTAGTCCTGTTGTTGGGTGGAGGAAGAACTAAGGTGCTGCTCTCAGAACTACAAGCTTGAACGACAGCATCGATTTCTGTGGTTGCGTTGTTGAGATAGTTTGAAGGATGCTTAAAGGGGTAAAGCTCAAAGGGGTAAAGGGGTCCCTCCCAATTGGGCATGCTCAAGGTACTATCGAAGGTACTACTGGCTACTGTCGTGTTGTTGGATGGAGGAAGCTCAAAGGTGTCATTCTTGGGGGAAACCCATGGAGCGCCAGCCCCTGCAGCTGAGCAAAGCTGGCTCAAAGCAGGGCAACTGTCAGAATTGTCGGTCTGAGAGCAATTATTGTCAACATCAGCCTCGACTTCTGTGGTTGTATTACTGAGACGTGATGGAGGGATATCAAAGGTGTTGTTCTGACAACCATTAGTGGCAACCTCAGCCTTGGTCTCTGTAGTCCTGTTGTTGGTTGGAGGAAGCTCAAAGGTGTCATTCTTGGGGGAAACCCATGGAGCGCCAGCCCCTGCAGCTGAGCAAAGCTGGCTCAAAGCAGGGCAACTGTCAGAATTGTCGGTCTGAGAGCAATTATTGTCAACATCAGCCTTGACTTCTGTGGTTGTATTACTGAGACGTGATTGAGGGATATCAAAGGTGTTGTTCTGACAACGATTAGTGGCAACATCAGCCTTGGTCTCTGTAGTCCTGTTGTTGGATGGAGGAAGAACTAAGGTGCTGCTCTCAGAACTACAAGCTTGAACGACAGCATCGATTTCTGTGGTTGCGTTGTTGAGATAGTTTGAAGGATGCTTAAAGGGGTAAAGCTCAAAGGGGTAAAGGGGTCCCTCCCAATTGGGCGTGCTCAAGGTACTATCGAAGGTACTACTGGCTACTGTCGTGTTGTTGGATGGAGGAAGCTCAAAGGTGTCATTCTTGGGGGAAACCCATGGAGCGCCAGCCCCTGCAGCTGAGCAAAGCTGGCTCAAAGCAGGGCAACTGTCAGAATTGTCGGTCTGAGAACAATTATTGTCAACATCAGCCTCGACTTCTGTGGTTGTATTACTGAGACGTGATGGAGGGATATCAAAGGTGTTGTTCTGACAACCATTAGTGGCAACATCAGCCTTGGTCTCTGTAGTCCTGTTGTTGGATGGAGGAAGCTCAAAGGTGTCATTCTTGGCGGAAACCCATGGAGCGCCAGCCCCTGCAGCTGAGCAAAGCTGGCTCAAAGCAGGGCAACGGTCAGAATTGTCGGTCTGAGAGCAATTATTGTCAACATCAGCCTTGACTTCTGTGGTTGTATTACTGAGACGTGATTGAGGGATATCAAAGGTGTTGTACTGACAACGATTAGTGGCAACATCAGCCTTGGTCTCTGTAGTCCTGTTGTTGGATGGAGGAAGAACTAAGGTGCTGCTCTCAGAACTACAAGCTTGAACGACAGCATCGATTTCTGTGGTTGCGTTGTTGAGATAGTTTGAAGGATGCTTAAAGGGGTAAAGCTCAAAGGGGTAAAGGGGTCCCTCCCAATTGGGCGTGCTCAAGGTACTATCGAAGGTACTACTGGCTACTGTCGTGTTGTTGGATGGAGGAAGCTCAAAGGTGTCATTCTTGGGGGAAACCCATGGAGCGCCAGCCCCTGCAGCTGAGCAAAGCTGGCTCAAAGCAGGGCAACTGTCAGAATTGTCGGTCTGAGAACAATTATTGTCAACATCAGCCTCGACTTCTGTGGTTGTATTACTGAGACGTGATGGAGGGATATCAAAGGTGTTGTTCTGACAACCATTAGTGGCAACATCAGCCTTGGTCTCTGTAGTCCTGTTGTTGGATGGAGGAAGCTCAAAGGTGTCATTCTTGGGGGAAACCCATGGAGCGCCAGCCCCTGCAGCTGAGCAAAGCTGGCTCAAAGCAGGGCAACTGTCAAAATTGTCGGTCTGAGAGCAATTATTGTCAACATCAGCCTTGACTTCTGTGGTTGTATTACTGAGACGTGATTGAGGGATATCAAAGGTGTTGTTCTGACAACGATTAGTGGCAACATCAGCCTTGGTCTCTGTAGTCCTGTTGTTGGATGGAGGAAGAACTAAGGTGCTGCTCTCAGAACTACAAGCTTGAACGACAGCATCGATTTCTGTGGTTGCGTTGTTGAGATAGTTTGAAGGATGCTTAAAGGGGTAAAGCTCAAAGGGGTAAAGGGGTCCCTCCCAATTGGGCGTGCTCAAGGTACTATCGAAGGTACTACTGGCTACTGTCGTGTTGTTGGATGGAGGAAGCTCAAAGGTGTCATTCTTGCGGGAAACCCATGGAGTGCCAGCCCCTGCAGCTGAGCAAAGCTGGCTCAAAGCAGGGCAACTGTCAGAATTGTCGGTCTGAGAGCAATTATTGTCAACATCAGCCTCGACTTCTGTGGTTGTATTACTGAGACGTGATGGAGGGATATCAAAGGTGTTGTTCTGACAACCATTAGTGGCAACATCAGCCTTGGTCTCTGTAGTCCTGTTGTTGGATGGAGGAAGCTCAAAGGTGTCATTCTTGGCGGAAACCCATGGAGCGCCAGCCCCTGCAGCTGAGCAAAGCTGGCTCAAAGCAGGGCAACGGTCAGAATTGTCGGTCTGAGAGCAATTATTGTCAACATCAGCCTTGACTTCTGTGGTTGTATTACTGAGACGTGATTGAGGGATATCAAAGGTGTTGTACTGACAACGATTAGTGGCAACATCAGCCTTGGTCTCTGTAGTCCTGTTGTTGGATGGAGGAAGAACTAAGGTGCTGCTCTCAGAACTACAAGCTTGAACGACAGCATCGATTTCTGTGGTTGCGTTGTTGAGATAGTTTGAAGGATGCTTAAAGGGGTAAAGCTCAAAGGGGTAAAGGGGTCCCTCCCAATTGGGCGTGCTCAAGGTACTATCGAAGGTACTACTGGCTACTGTCGTGTTGTTGGATGGAGGAAGCTCAAAGGTGTCATTCTTGGGGGAAACCCATGGAGCGCCAGCCCCTGCAGCTGAGCAAAGCTGGCTCAAAGCAGGGCAACTGTCAGAATTGTCGGTCTGAGAACAATTATTGTCAACATCAGCCTCGACTTCTGTGGTTGTATTACTGAGACGTGATGGAGGGATATCAAAGGTGTTGTTCTGACAACCATTAGTGGCAACATCAGCCTTGGTCTCTGTAGTCCTGTTGTTGGATGGAGGAAGCTCAAAGGTGTCATTCTTGGGGGAAACCCATGGAGCGCCAGCCCCTGCAGCTGAGCAAAGCTGGCTCAAAGCAGGGCAACTGTCAAAATTGTCGGTCTGAGAGCAATTATTGTCAACATCAGCCTTGACTTCTGTGGTTGTATTACTGAGACGTGATTGAGGGATATCAAAGGTGTTGTTCTGACAACGATTAGTGGCAACATCAGCCTTGGTCTCTGTAGTCCTGTTGTTGGATGGAGGAAGAACTAAGGTGCTGCTCTCAGAACTACAAGCTTGAACGACAGCATCGATTTCTGTGGTTGCGTTGTTGAGATAGTTTGAAGGATGCTTAAAGGGGTAAAGCTCAAAGGGGTAAAGGGGTCCCTCCCAATTGGGCGTGCTCAAGGTACTATCGAAGGTACTACTGGCTACTGTCGTGTTGTTGGATGGAGGAAGCTCAAAGGTGTCATTCTTGCGGGAAACCCATGGAGTGCCAGCCCCTGCAGCTGAGCAAAGCTGGCTCAAAGCAGGGCAACTGTCAGAATTGTCGGTCTGAGAGCAATTATTGTCAACATCAGCCTCGACTTCTGTGGTTGTATTACTGAGACGTGATGGAGGGATATCAAAGGTGTTGTTCTGACAACCATTAGTGGCAACATCAGCCTTGGTCTCTGTAGTCCTGTTGTTGGATGGAGGAAGCTCAAAGGTGTCATTCTTGGGGGAAACCCATGGAGCGCCAGCCCCTGCAGCTGAGCAAAGCTGGCTCAAAGCAGGGCAACGGTCAGAATTGTCGGTCTGAGAGCAATTATTGTCAACATCAGCCTTGACTTCTGTGGTTGTATTACTGAGACGTGATGGAGGGCTATCAAAGGTGTTGTTCTGACAACCATTAGTGGCAACATCAGCCTTGGTCTCTGTAGTCCTGTTGTTGGATGGAGGAAGCTCAAAGGTGTCATTCTTGGGGGAAACCCATGGAGCGCCAGCCCCTGCAGCTGAGCAAAGCTGGCTCAAAGCAGGGCAACTGTCAGAATTGTCGGTCTGAGAGCAATTATTGTCAACATCAGCCTTGACTTCTGTGGTTGTATTACTGAGACGTGATTGAGGGATATCAAAGGTGTTGTTCTGACAACGATTAGTGGCAACATCAGCCTTGGTCTCTGTAGTCCTGTTGTTGGATGGAGGAAGAACTAAGGTGCTGCTCTCAGAACTACAAGCTTGAACGACAGCATCGATTTCTGTGGTTGCGTTGTTGAGATAGTTTGAAGGATGCTTAAAGGGGTAAAGCTCAAAGGGGTAAAGGGGTCCCTCCCAATTGGGCGTGCTCAAGGTACTATCGAAGGTACTACTGGCTACTGTCGTGTTGTTGGATGGAGGAAGCTCAAAGGTGTCATTCTTGGGGGAAACCCATGGAGCGCCAGCCCCTGCAGCTGAGCAAAGCTGGCTCAAAGCAGGGCAACTGTCAGAATTGTCGGTCTGAGAACAATATTGTCAACATCAGCCTCGACTTCTGTGGTTGTATTACTGAGATGTGATGGAGGGATATCAAAGGTGTTGTTCTGACAACCATTAGTGGCAACACTCAGCCTTGGTCTCTGTAGTCCTGTTGTTGGATGGAGGAAGCTCAAAGGTGTCATTATTGGCGGAAACCCATGGAGCGCCAGCCCCTGCAGCTGAGCAAAGCTGGCTCAAAGCAGGGCAACGGTCAGAAATGTCGGTCTGAGAGCAATTATTGTCAACATCAGCCTTGACTTCTGTGGTTGTATTACTGAGACGTGATTGAGGGATATCAAAGGTGTTGTTCTGACAACGATTAGTGGCAACATCAGCCTTGGTCTCTGTAGTCCTGTTGTTGGATGGAGGAAGAACTAAGGTGCTGCTCTCAGAACTACAAGCTTGAACGACAGCATCGATTTCTGTGGTTGCGTTGTTGAGATAGTTTGAAGGATGCTTAAAGGGGTAAAGCTCAAAGGGGTAAAGGGGTCCCTCCCAATTTGGCGTGCTCAAGGTACTATCGAAGGTACTACTGGCTACTGTCGTGTTGTTGGATGGAGGAAGCTCAAAGGTGTCATTCTTGCGGGAAACCCATGGAGCGCCAGCCCCTGCAGCTGAGCAAAGCTGGCTCAAAGCAGGGCAACTGTCAGAATTGTCGGTCTGAGAACAATTATTGTCAACATCAGCCTCGACTTCTGTGGTTGTATTACTGAGACGTGATGGAGGGATATCAAAGGTGTTGTTCTGACAACCATTAGTGGCAACCTCAGCCTTGGTCTCTGTAGTCCTGTTGTTGGTTGGAGGAAGCTCAAAGGTGTCATTCTTGGGGGAAACCCATGGAGCGCCAGCCCCTGCAGCTGAGCAAAGCTGGCTCAAAGCAGGGCAACTGTCAGAATTGTCGGTCTGAGAGCAATTATTGTCAACATCAGCCTTGACTTCTGTGGTTGTATTACTGAGACGTGATTGAGGGATATCAAAGGTGTTGTTCTGACAACGATTAGTGGCAACATCAGCCTTGGTCTCTGTAGTCCTGTTGTTGGATGGAGGAAGAACTAAGGTGCTGCTCTCAGAACTACAAGCTTGAACGACAGCATCGATTTCTGTGGTTGCGTTGTTGAGATAGTTTGAAGGATGCTTAAAGGGGTAAAGCTCAAAGGGGTAAAGGGGTCCCTCCCAATTGGGCGTGCTCAAGGTACTATCGAAGGTACTACTGGCTACTGTCGTGTTGTTGGATGGAGGAAGCTCAAAGGTGTCATTCTTGGGGGAAACCCATGGAGCGCCAGCCCCTGCAGCTGAGCAAAGCTGGCTCAAAGCAGGGCAACTGTCAGAATTGTCGGTCTGAGAACAATTATTGTCAACATCAGCCTCGACTTCTGTGGTTGTATTACTGAGACGTGATGGAGGGATATCAAAGGTGTTGTTCTGACAACCATTAGTGGCAACATCAGCCTTGGTCTCTGTAGTCCTGTTGTTGGATGGAGGAAGCTCAAAGGTGTCATTCTTGGCGGAAACCCATGGAGCGCCAGCCCCTGCAGCTGAGCAAAGCTGGCTCAAAGCAGGGCAACGGTCAGAATTGTCGGTCTGAGAGCAATTATTGTCAACATCAGCCTTGACTTCTGTGGTTGTATTACTGAGACGTGATTGAGGGATATCAAAGGTGTTGTACTGACAACGATTAGTGGCAACATCAGCCTTGGTCTCTGTAGTCCTGTTGTTGGATGGAGGAAGAACTAAGGTGCTGCTCTCAGAACTACAAGCTTGAACGACAGCATCGATTTCTGTGGTTGCGTTGTTGAGATAGTTTGAAGGATGCTTAAAGGGGTAAAGCTCAAAGGGGTAAAGGGGTCCCTCCCAATTGGGCGTGCTCAAGGTACTATCGAAGGTACTACTGGCTACTGTCGTGTTGTTGGATGGAGGAAGCTCAAAGGTGTCATTCTTGGGGGAAACCCATGGAGCGCCAGCCCCTGCAGCTGAGCAAAGCTGGCTCAAAGCAGGGCAACTGTCAGAATTGTCGGTCTGAGAACAATTATTGTCAACATCAGCCTCGACTTCTGTGGTTGTATTACTGAGACGTGATGGAGGGATATCAAAGGTGTTGTTCTGACAACCATTAGTGGCAACATCAGCCTTGGTCTCTGTAGTCCTGTTGTTGGATGGAGGAAGCTCAAAGGTGTCATTCTTGGGGGAAACCCATGGAGCGCCAGCCCCTGCAGCTGAGCAAAGCTGGCTCAAAGCAGGGCAACTGTCAAAATTGTCGGTCTGAGAGCAATTATTGTCAACATCAGCCTTGACTTCTGTGGTTGTATTACTGAGACGTGATTGAGGGATATCAAAGGTGTTGTTCTGACAACGATTAGTGGCAACATCAGCCTTGGTCTCTGTAGTCCTGTTGTTGGATGGAGGAAGAACTAAGGTGCTGCTCTCAGAACTACAAGCTTGAACGACAGCATCGATTTCTGTGGTTGCGTTGTTGAGATAGTTTGAAGGATGCTTAAAGGGGTAAAGCTCAAAGGGGTAAAGGGGTCCCTCCCAATTGGGCGTGCTCAAGGTACTATCGAAGGTACTACTGGCTACTGTCGTGTTGTTGGATGGAGGAAGCTCAAAGGTGTCATTCTTGCGGGAAACCCATGGAGTGCCAGCCCCTGCAGCTGAGCAAAGCTGGCTCAAAGCAGGGCAACTGTCAGAATTGTCGGTCTGAGAGCAATTATTGTCAACATCAGCCTCGACTTCTGTGGTTGTATTACTGAGACGTGATGGAGGGATATCAAAGGTGTTGTTCTGACAACCATCAGTGGCAACATCAGCCTTGGTCTCTGTAGTCCTGTTGTTGGATGGAGGAAGCTCAAAGGTGTCATTCTTGGGGGAAACCCATGGAGCGCCAGCCCCTGCAGCTGAGCAAAGCTGGCTCAAAGCAGGGCAACGGTCAGAATTGTCGGTCTGAGAGCAATTATTGTCAACATCAGCCTTGACTTCTGTGGTTGTATTACTGAGACGTGATGGAGGGCTATCAAAGGTGTTGTTCTGACAACCATTAGTGGCAACATCAGCCTTGGTCTCTGTAGTCCTGTTGTTGGATGGAGGAAGCTCAAAGGTGTCATTCTTGGGGGAAACCCATGGAGCGCCAGCCCCTGCAGCTGAGCAAAGCTGGCTCAAAGCAGGGCAACTGTCAGAATTGTCGGTCTGAGAGCAATTATTGTCAACATCAGCCTTGACTTCTGTGGTTGTATTACTGAGACGTGATTGAGGGATATCAAAGGTGTTGTTCTGACAACGATTAGTGGCAACATCAGCCTTGGTCTCTGTAGTCCTGTTGTTGGATGGAGGAAGAACTAAGGTGCTGCTCTCAGAACTACAAGCTTGAACGACAGCATCGATTTCTGTGGTTGCGTTGTTGAGATAGTTTGAAGGATGCTTAAAGGGGTAAAGCTCAAAGGGGTAAAGGGGTCCCTCCCAATTGGGCGTGCTCAAGGTACTATCGAAGGTACTACTGGCTACTGTCGTGTTGTTGGATGGAGGAAGCTCAAAGGTGTCATTCTTGGGGGAAACCCATGGAGCGCCAGCCCCTGCAGCTGAGCAAAGCTGGCTCAAAGCAGGGCAACTGTCAGAATTGTCGGTCTGAGAACAATATTGTCAACATCAGCCTCGACTTCTGTGGTTGTATTACTGAGATGTGATGGAGGGATATCAAAGGTGTTGTTCTGACAACCATTAGTGGCAACACTCAGCCTTGGTCTCTGTAGTCCTGTTGTTGGATGGAGGAAGCTCAAAGGTGTCATTATTGGCGGAAACCCATGGAGCGCCAGCCCCTGCAGCTGAGCAAAGCTGGCTCAAAGCAGGGCAACGGTCAGAATTGTCGGTCTGAGAGCAATTATTGTCAACATCAGCCTTGACTTCTGTGGTTGTATTACTGAGACGTGATTGAGGGATATCAAAGGTGTTGTTCTGACAACGATTAGTGGCAACATCAGCCTTGGTCTCTGTAGTCCTGTTGTTGGATGGAGGAAGAACTAAGGTGCTGCTCTCAGAACTACAAGCTTGAACGACAGCATCGATTTCTGTGGTTGCGTTGTTGAGATAGTTTGAAGGATGCTTAAAGGGGTAAAGCTCAAAGGGGTAAAGGGGTCCCTCCCAATTTGGCGTGCTCAAGGTACTATCGAAGGTACTACTGGCTACTGTCGTGTTGTTGGATGGAGGAAGCTCAAAGGTGTCATTCTTGCGGGAAACCCATGGAGCGCCAGCCCCTGCAGCTGAGCAAAGCTGGCTCAAAGCAGGGCAACTGTCAGAATTGTCGGTCTGAGAACAATTATTGTCAACATCAGCCTCGACTTCTGTGGTTGTATTACTGAGACGTGATGGAGGGATATCAAAGGTGTTGTTCTGACAACCATTAGTGGCAACAGCAGCCTTGGTCTCTGTAGTCCTGTTGTTGGATGGAGGAAGCTCAAAGGTGTCATTCTTGGGGGAAACCCATGGAGCGCCAGCCCCTGCAGCTGAGCAAAGCTGGCTCAAAGCAGGGCAACTGTCAGAATTGTTGGTCTGAGAACAATTATTGTCAACATCAGCCTCGACTTCTGTGGTTGTATTACTGAGACGTGATGGAGGGATATCAAAAGTGTTGTTCTGACAACCATTAGTGGCAACATCAGCCTTGGTCTCTGTAGTCCTGTTGTTGGATGGAGGAAGAACTAAGGTGCTGCTCTCAGAACTACAAGCTTGAACGACAGCATCGATTTCTGTGGTTGCGTTGTTGAGATAGTTTGAAGGATGCTTAAAGGGGTAAAGCTCAAAGGGGTAAAGGGGTCCCTCCCAATTTGGCGTGCTCAAGGTACTATCGAAGGTACTACTGGCTACTGTCGTGTTGTTGGATGGAGGAAGCTCAAAGGTGTCATTCTTGGGGGAAACCCATGGAGCGCCAGCCCCTGCAGCTGAGCAAAGCTGGCTCAAAGCAGGGCAACGGTCAGAATTGTCGGTCTGAGAGCAATTATTGTCAACATCAGCCTTGACTTCTGTGGTTGTATTACTGAGACGTGATGGAGGGATATCAAAGGTGTTGTTCTGACAACCATTAGTGGCAACATCAGCCTTGGTCTCTGTAGTCCTGTTGTTGGATGGAGGAAGAACTAAGGTGCTGCTCTCAGAACTACAAGCTTGAACGACAGCATCGATTTCTGTGGTTGCGTTGTTGAGATAGTTTGAAGGATGCTTAAAGGGGTAAAGCTCAAAGGGGTAAAGGGGTCCCTCCCAATTGGGCGTGCTCAAGGTACTATCGAAGGTACTACTGGCTACTGTCGTGTTGTTGGATGGAGGAAGCTCAAAGGTGTCATTCTTGGGGGAAACCCATGGAGCGCCAGCCCCTGCAGCTGAGCAAAGCTGGCTCAAAGCAGGGCAACTGTCAGAATTGTCAGTCTGAGAACAATTATTGTCAACATCAGCCTCGACTTCTGTGGTTGTATTACTGAGACGTGATGGAGGGACATCAAAGGTGTTGTTCTGACAACCATTAGTGGCAACATCAGCCTTGGTCTCTGTAGTCCTGTTGTTGGATGGAGGAAGCTCAAAGGTGTCATTCTTGGGGGAAACCCATGGAGCGCCAGCCCCTGCAGCTGAGCAAAGCTGGCTCAAAGCAGGGCAACTGTCAGAATTGTCGGTCTGAGAACAATTATTGTCAGCATCAGCCTCGACTTCTGTGGTTGTATTACTGAGACGTGATGGAGGGATATCAAAGGTGTTGTTCTGACAACCATTAGTGGCAACATCAGCCTTGGTCTCTGTCGTCCTGTTGTTGGATGAAGGAAGCTCAAAGGTGTCATTCTTGGGGGAAACCCATGGAGCGCCAGCCCCTGGAGCTGAGCAAAGCTGGCTCAAAGCAGGGCAACTGTCAGAATTGTCGGTCTGAGAGCAATTATTGTCAACATCAGCCTCGACTTCTGTGGTTGTATTACTGAGAAGTGATGGAGGGATATCAAAGGTGTTGTTCTGACAACCATTAGTGGCAACATCAGCCTTGATCTCTGTAGTCCTGTTGTTGGATGGAGGAAGAACTAAGGTGCTGCTCTCAGAACTACAAGCTTGAACGACAGCATCGATTTCTGTGGTTGCGTTGTTGAGATAGTTTGAAGGATGCTTAAAGGGGTAAAGCTCAAAGGGGTAAAGGGGTCCCTCCCAATTGGGCGTGCTCAAGGTACTATCGAAGGTACTACTGGCTACTGTCGTGTTGTTGGATGGAGGAAGCTCAAAGGTGTCATTCTTGGGGGAAACCCATGGAGCGCCAGCCCCTGCAGCTGAGCAAAGCTGGCTCAAAGCAGGGCAACTGTCAGAATTGTCAGTCTGAGAACAATTATTGTCAACATCAGCCTCGACTTCTGTGGTTGTATTACTGAGACGTGATGGAGGGACATCAAAGGTGTTGTTCTGACAACCATTAGTGGCAACATCAGCCTTGGTCTCTGTAGTCCTGTTGTTGGATGGAGGAAGCTCAAAGGTGTCATTCTTGGGGGAAACCCATGGAGCGCCAGCCCCTGCAGCTGAGCAAAGCTGGCTCAAAGCAGGGCAACTGTCAGAATTGTCGGTCTGAGAACAATTATTGTCAGCATCAGCCTCGACTTCTGTGGTTGTATTACTGAGACGTGATGGAGGGATATCAAAGGTGTTGTTCTGACAACCATTAGTGGCAACATCAGCCTTGGTCTCTGTCGTCCTGTTGTTGGATGAAGGAAGCTCAAAGGTGTCATTCTTGGGGGAAACCCATGGAGCGCCAGCCCCTGGAGCTGAGCAAAGCTGGCTCAAAGCAGGGCAACTGTCAGAATTGTCGGTCTGAGAGCAATTATTGTCAACATCAGCCTCGACTTCTGTGGTTGTATTACTGAGAAGTGATGGAGGGATATCAAAGGTGTTGTTCTGACAACCATTAGTGGCAACATCAGCCTTGATCTCTGTAGTCCTGTTGTTGGATGGAGGAAGCTCAAAGGTGTCATTCTTGGGGGAAACCCATGGAGCGCCAGCCCCTGCAGCTGAGCAAAGCTGGCTCAAAGCAGGGCAACGGTCAGAATTGTCGGTCTGAGAGCAATTATTGTCAACATCAGCCTTGACTTCTGTGGTTGTATTACTGAGACGTGATGGAAGGATATCAAAGGTGTTGTTCTGACAACCATTAGTGGCAACATCAGCCTTGGTCTCTATAGTCCTGTTGTTGGATGGAGGAAGAACTAAGGTGCTGCTCTCAGAACTACAAGCTTGAACGACAGCATCGATTTCTGTGGTTGCGTTGTTGAGATAGTTTGAAGGATGCTTAAAGGGGTAAAGCTCAAAGGGGTAATGGGGTCCCTCCCAATTGGGCGTGCTCAAGGTACTATCGAAGGTACTACTGGCTACTGTCGTGTTGTTGGATGGAGATAGCTCAAAGGTGTCATTCTTGGGGGAAACCCATGGAGCGCCAGCCCCTGCAGCTGAGCAAAGCAGGCTCAAAGCAGGGCAACTGTCAGAATTGTTGGTCTGAGAACAATTATTGTCAACATCAGCCTCGAATTCTGTGGTTGTATTACTGAGACGTGATGGAGGGATATCAAAGGTGTTGTACTGACAACCATTAGTGGCAACATCAGCCTTGGTCTCTGTAGTCCTGTTGTTGGATGGAGGAAGCTCAAAGGTGTCATTCTTGGGGGAAACCCATGGAGCGCCAGCCCCTGCAGCTGAGCAAAGCTGGCTCAAAGCAGGGCAACTGTCAGAATTGTCGGTCTGAGAACAATTATTGTCAGCATCAGCCTCGACTTCTGTGGTTGTATTACTGAGACGTGATGGAGGGATATCAAAGGTGTTGTTCTGACAACCATTAGTGGCAACATCAGCCTTGGTCTCTGTCGTCCTGTTGTTGGATGAAGGAAGCTCAAAGGTGTCATACTTGGGGGAAACCCATGGAGCGCCAGCCCCTGCAGCTGAGCAAAGCTGGCTCAAAGCAGGGCAACTGTCAGAATTGTCGGTCTGAGAACAAGTATTGTCAGCATCAGCCTCGACTTCTGTGGTTGTATTACTGAGACGTGATGGAGGGATATCAAAGGTGTTGTTCTGACAACCATTAGTGGCAACATCAGCCTTGGTCTCTGTCGTCCTGTTGTTGGATGAAGGAAGCTCAAAGGTGTCATTCTTGGGGGAAACCCATGGAGCGCCAGCCCCTGGAGCTGAGCAAAGCTGGCTCAAAGCAGGGCAACTGTCAGAATTGTCGGTCTGAGAGCAATTATTGTCAACATCAGCCTCGACTTCTGTGGTTGTATTACTGAGAAGTGATGGAGGGATATCAAAGGTGTTGTTCTGACAACCATTAGTGGCAACATCAGCCTTGATCTCTGTAGTCCTGTTGTTGGATGGAGGAAGCTCAAAGGTGTCATTCTTGGGGGAAACCCATGGAGCGCCAGCCCCTGCAGCTGAGCAAAGCTGGCTCAAAGCAGGGCAACGGTCAGAATTGTCGGTCTGAGAGCAATTATTGTCAACATCAGCCTTGACTTCTGTGGTTGTATTACTGAGACGTGATGGAGGGATATCAAAGGTGTTGTTCTGACAACCATTAGTGGCAACATCAGCCTTGGTCTCTGTAGTCCTGTTGTTGGATGGAGGAAGAACTAAGGTGCTGCTCTCAGAACTACAAGCTTGAACGACAGCATCGATTTCTGTGGTTGCGTTGTTGAGATAGTTTGAAGGATGCTTAAAGGGGTAAAGCTCAAAGGGGTAAAGGGGTCCCTCCCAATTGGGCGTGCTCAAGGTACTATCGAAGGTACTACTGGCTACTGTCGTGTTGTTGGATGGAGATAGCTCAAAGGTGTCATTCTTGGGGGAAACCCATGGAGCGCCAGCCCCTGCAGCTGAGCAAAGCAGGCTCAAAGCAGGGCAACTGTCAGAATTGTTGGTCTGAGAACAATTATTGTCAAGATCAGCCTCGAATTCTGTGGTTGTATTACTGAGACGTGATGGAGGGATATCAAAGGTGTTGTACTGACAACCATTAGTGGCAACATCAGCCTTGGTCTCTGTAGTCCTGTTGTTGGATGGAGGAAGCTCAAAGGTGTCATTCTTGGGGGAAACCCATGGAGCGCCAGCCCCTGCAGCTGAGCAAAGCTGGCTCAAAGCAGGGCAACTGTCAGAATTGTCGGTCTGAGAACAATTATTGTCAACATCAGCCTCGACTTCTGTGGTTGTATTACTGAGACGTGATGGAGGGATATCAAAGGTGTTGTTCTGACAACCATTAGTGGCAACATCAGCCTTGGTCTCTGTAGTCCTGTTGTTGGATGGAGGAAGCTCAAAGGTGTCATTCTTGGGGGAAACCCATGGAGCGCCAGCCCCTGGAGCTGAGCAAAGCTGGCTCAAAGCAGGGCAACTGTCAGAATTGTCGGTCTGAGAGCAATTATTATCAACATCAGCCTCGACTTCTGTGGTTGTAATACTGAGACGTGATTGAGGGATATCAAAGGTGTTGTTCTGACAACGATTAGTGGCAACATCAGCCTTGGTCTCTGTAGTCCTGTTGTTGGATGGAGGAAGAACTAAGGTGCTGCTCTCAGAACTACAAGCTTGAACGACAGCATCGATTTCTGTGGTTGCGTTGTTGAGATAGTTTATAGGATGCTTAAAGGGGTAAAGCTCAAAGGGGTCCCTCCCAATTGGGCGTGCTCAAGGTACTATCAGCTAGTGTTGTGTTGTTGGATGGAGGAAGCTCAAAGGTGTTATTCTTGGGGGAAACCCATGGAGCGCCAGCCCCTGCAGCTGAGCAAAGCTGGCTCAAAGCAGGGCAACTGTCAGAATTGTCGGTCTGAGAGCAATTATAGTCAACATCAGCCTCGACTTCTGTGGTTGTATTACTGAGACATGATTGAGGGATATCAAAGGTGTTGTTCTGACAACGATTAGTGGCAACATCAGCCTTGGTCTCTGTAGTCCTGTTATTGGATGGAGGAAGAACTAAGGTGCTGCTCTCAGAACTACAAGCTTGAACGACAGCATCGATTTCTGTGGTTGCGTTGTTGAGATAGTTTGAAGGATGCTTAAAGGGGTAAAGCTCAAAGGGGTAAAGGGGTCCCTCCCAATTGGGCGTGCTCAAGGTACTATAGAAGGTACTACTGGCTAGTGTTGTGTTGTTGGATGGAGGAAGCTCAAAGGTGTCATTCTTGGGGGAAACCCATGGAGCGCCAGCCCCTGCAGCTGAGCAAAGCTGGCTCAAAGCAGGGCAACTGTCAGAATTGTCGGTCTGAGAGCAATTATTGTCAACATCAGCCTCGACTTCTGTGGTTGTATTACTGAGATGTGATTGAGGGATATCAAAGGTGTTGTTCTGACAACGATTAGTGGCAACATCAGCCTTGGTCTCTGTAGTCCTGTTATTGGATGGAGGAATAACTAAGGTGCTGCTCTCAGAACTACAAGCTTGAACGACAGCATCGATTTCTGTGGTTGCGTTGTTGAGATAGTTTGAAGGATGCTTAAAGGGGTAAAGCTCAAAGGGGTAAAGGGGTCCCTCCCAATTGGGCGTGCTCAAGGTACTATCGAAGGTACTACTGGCTACTGTCATGTCGTTGGATGGAGGAAGCTCAAAGGTGTCATTCTTGGGGGAAACCCATGGAGCGCCAGCCCCTGCAGCTGAGCAAAGCTGGCTCAAAGCAGGGCAACAGTCAGAATTGTCAGTCTGAGAGCAATTATTGTCAACATCAGCCTCGACTTCTGTGGTTGTATTACTGATACGTGATTGAGGGATATCAAAGGTGTTGTTCTGACAACGATTAGTGGCAACATCAGCCTTGGTCTCTGTAGTCCTGTTGGATGGAGGAAGAACTATGGTGCTGCTCTCAGAACTACAAGCTTGAACGACAGCATCGATTTCTGTGGTTGCGTTGTTGAGATAGTTTGAAGGATGCTTAAAGGGGTAAAGCTCAAAGGGGTAAAGGGGTCCTTCCCAATTGGGCGTGCTCAAGGTACTATCGAAGGTGCTACTGTCGTGTTGTTGGATGGAGGAAGCTCAAATGCGTCATTCTTGGGGGAAACCCATGGAGCGCCAGCCCCTGCAGCTGAGCAAAGCTGGCTCAAAGCAGGGCAACTGTCAGAATTGTCGGTCTGAGAGCAATTATTGTCAACATCAGCCTCGACTTCTGTGGTTGTATTACTGAGACGTGATGGAGGGATATCAAAGGTGTTGTTCTGACAACGATTAGTGGCAACATCAGCCTTGGTCTCTGTAGTCCTGTTGTTGGATGGAGGAAGAACAATGGTGCTGCTCTCAGAACTACAAGCTTGAACGACAGCATCGATTTCTGTGGTTGCGTTGTTGAGATAGTTTGAAGGATGCTTAAAGGGGTAAAGCTCAAAGGGGTAAAGGGGTCCCTCCCAATTGGGCGTGCTCAAGGTACTATCGAAGGTACTACTGGCTACTGTCGTGTTGTTGGATGGAGGAAGCTCAAAGGTGTCATTCTTGGGGGAAACCCATGGAGCGCCAGCCTCTGCAGCTGAGCAAAGCTGGCTCAAAGCAGGGCAACTGTCAGAATTGTCGGTCTGAGAACAATTATTGTCAACATCAGCCTCGACTTCTGTGGTTGTATTACTGAGACGTGATGTAGGGATATCAAAGGTGTTGTTCTGACAACCATTAGTGGCAACATCAGCCTTGGTCTCTGTAGTCCTGTTGTTGGATGGAGGAAGCTCAAAGGTGTCATTCTTGGGGGAAACCCATGGAGCGCCAGCCCCTGCTGCTGAGCAAAGCTGGCTCAAAGCAGGGCAACTGTCAGAATTGTCGGTCTGAGAGCAATTATTGTCAACATCAGCCTTGACTTCTGTGGTTGTATTACTGAGACGTGATTGAGGGATATCAAAGGTGTTGGTCTGACAACGATTAGTGGCAACATCAGCCTTGGTCTCTGTAGTCCTGTTGTTGGATGGAGGAAGAACTAAGGTGCTGCTCTCAGAACTACAAGCTTGAACGACAGCATCGATTTCTGTGGTTGCGTTGTTGAGATAGTTTGAAGGATGCTTAAAGGGGTAAAGCTCAAAGGGGTAAAGGGGTCCCTCCCAATTGGGCGTGCTCAAGGTACTATCGAAGGTACTACTGGCTACTGTCGTGTTGTTGGATGGAGATAGCTCAAAGGTGTCATTCTTGGGGGAAACCCATGGAGCGCCAGCCCCTGCAGCTGAGCAAAGCAGGCTCAAAACAGGGCAACTGTCAGAATTGTCGGTCTGAGAACAATTATTGTCAACATCAGCCTCGAATTCTGTGGTTGTATTACTGAGACGTGATGGAGGGATATCAAAGGTGTTGTACTGACAAACATTAGTGGCAACATCAGCCTTGGTCTCTGTAGTCCTGTTGTTGGATGGAGGAAGCTCAAAGGTGTCATTCTTGGGGGAAACCCATGGAGCGCCAGCCCCTGCAGCTGAGCAAAGCTGGCTCAAAGCAGGGCAACTGTCAGAATTGTCGGTCTGAGAACAATTATTGTCAACATCAGCCTCGACTTCTGTGGTTGTATTACTGAGACGTGATGGAGGGATATCAAAGGTGTTGTTCTGACAACCATTAGTGGCAACATCAGCCTTGGTCTCTGTAGTCCTGTTGTTGGATGGAGGAAGCTCAAAGGTGTCATTCTTGGGGGAAACCCATGGAGCGCCAGCCCCTGGAGCTGAGCAAAGCTGGCTCAAAGCAGGGCAACTGTCAGAATTGTCGGTCTGAGAGCAATTATTGTCAACATCAGCCTCGACTTCTGTGGTTGTAATACTGAGACGTGATTGAGGGATATCAAAGGTGTTGTTCTGACAACGATTAGTGGCAACATCAGCCTTGGTCTCTGTAGTCCTGTTGTTGGATGGAGGAAGAACTAAGGTGCTGCTCTCAGAACTACAAGCTTGAACGACAGCATCGATTTCTGTGGTTGCGTTGTTGAGATAGTTTATAGGATGCTTAAAGGCGTAAAGCTCAAAGGGGTCCCTCCCAATTGGGCGTGCTCAAGGTACTATCGGCTAGTGTTGTGTTGTTGGATGGAGGAAGCTCAAAGGTGTCATTCTTGGGGGAAACCCATGGAGCGCCAGCCCCTGGAGCTGAGCAAAGCTGGCTCAAAGCAGGGCAACTGTCAGAATTGTCGGTCTGAGAGCAATTATTGTCAACATCAGCCTCGACTTCTGTGGTTGTAATACTGAGACGTGATTGAGGGATATCAAAGGTGTTGTTCTGACAACGATTAGTGGCAACATCAGCCTTGGTCTCTGTAGTCCTGTTGTTGGATGGAGGAAGAACTAAGGTGCTGCTCTCAGAACTACAAGCTTGAACGACAGCATCGATTTCTGTGGTTGCGTTGTTGAGATAGTTTATAGGATGCTTAAAGGCGTAAAGCTCAAAGGGGTCCCTCCCAATTGGGCGTGCTCAAGGTACTATCGGCTAGTGTTGTGTTGTTGGATGGAGGAAGCTCAAAGGTGTCATTCTTGGGGGAAACCCATGGAGCGCCAGCCCCTGCAGCTGAGCAAAGCTGGCTCAAAGCAGGGCAACTGTCAGAATTGTCGGTCTGAGAGCAATTATTGTCAACATCAGCCTCGACTTCTGTGGTTGTATTACTGAGATGTGATTGAGGGATATCAAAGGTGTTGTTCTGACAACGATTAGTGGCAACATCAGCCTTGGTCTCTGTAGTCCTGTTATTGGATGGAGGAAGAACTAAGGTGCTGCTCTCAGAACTACAAGCTTGAACAACAGCATCGATTTCTGTGGTTGCGTTGTTGAGATAGTTTGAAGGATGCTTAAAGGGGTAAAGCTCAAAGGGGTAAAGGGGTCCCTCCCAATTGGGCGTGCTCAAGGTACTATCGAAGGTACTACTGGCTACTGTCATGTCGTTGGATGGAGGAAGCTCAAAGGTGTCATTCTTGGGGGAAACCCATGGAGCCGCCAGCCCCTGCAGCTGAGCAAAGCTGGCTGAAAGCAGGGCAACGGTCAGAATTGTCGGTCTGAGAGCAATTATTGTCAATATCAGCCTTGACTTCTGTGGTTGTATTACTGAGACGTGATGGAGGGATATCAAAGGTGTTGTTCTGACAACCATTAGTGGCAACATCAGCCTTGGTCTCTGTAGTCCTGTTGTTGGATGGAGGAAGAACTAAGGTGCTGCTCTCAGAACTACAAGCTTGAACGACAGCATCGATTTCTGTGGTTGCGTTGTTGAGATAGTTTGAAGGATGCTTAAAGGGGTAAAGCTCAAAGGGGTAAATGGGTCCCTCCCAATTGGGCGTGCTCAAGGTACTATCGAAGGTACTACTGGCTACTGTCGTGTTGTTGGATGGAGGAAGCTCAAAGGTGTCATTCTTGGGGGAAACCCATGGAGCGCCAGCCCCTGCAGCTGAGCAAAGCTGGCTCAAAGCAGGGCAACTGTCAGAATTGTCGGTCTGAGAGAAATTATTGTCAACATCAGCCTCGACTTCTGTGGTTGTATTACTGAGACTGATTGAGGGATATCAAAGGTGTTGTTCTGACAACGATTAGTGGCAACATCAGCCTTGGTCTCTGTAGTCCTGTTGTTGGATGGAGGAAGAACTAAGGTGCTGCTCTCAGAACTACAAGCTTGAACGACAGCATCGATTTCTGTGGTTGCGTTGTTGAGATAGTTTATAGGATGCTTAAAGGCGTAAAGCTCAAAGGGGTCCCTCCCAATTGGGCGTGCTCAAGGTACTATCGGCTAGTGTTGTGTTGTTGGATGGAGGAAGCTCAAAGGTGTCATTCTTGGGGGAAACCCATGGAGCGCCAGCCCCTGCAGCTGAGCAAAGCTGGCTCAAAGCAGGGCAACTGTCAGAATTGTCGGTCTGAGAGCAATTATTGTCAACATCAGCCTCGACTTCTGTGGTTGTATTACTGAGATGTGATTGAGGGATATCAAAGGTGTTGTTCTGACAACGATTAGTGGCAACATCAGCCTTGGTCTCTGTAGTCCTGTTATTGGATGGAGGAAGAACTAAGGTGCTGCTCTCAGAACTACAAGCTTGAACAACAGCATCGATTTCTGTGGTTGCGTTGTTGAGATAGTTTGAAGGATGCTTAAAGGGGTAAAGCTCAAAGGGGTAAAGGGGTCCCTCCCAATTGGGCGTGCTCAAGGTACTATCGAAGGTACTACTGGCTACTGTCATGTCGTTGGATGGAGGAAGCTCAAAGGTGTCATTCTTGGGGGAAACCCATGGAGCCGCCAGCCCCTGCAGCTGAGCAAAGCTGGCTCAAAGCAGGGCAACGGTCAGAATTGTCGGTCTGAGAGCAATTATTGTCAATATCAGCCTTGACTTCTGTGGTTGTATTACTGAGACGTGATGGAGGGATATCAAAGGTGTTGTTCTGACAACCATTAGTGGCAACATCAGCCTTGGTCTCTGTAGTCCTGTTGTTGGATGGAGGAAGAACTAAGGTGCTGCTCTCAGAACTACAAGCTTGAACGACAGCATCGATTTCTGTGGTTGCGTTGTTGAGATAGTTTGAAGGATGCTTAAAGGGGTAAAGCTCAAAGGGGTAAAGGGGTCCCTCCCAATTGGGCGTGCTCAAGGTACTATCGAAGGTACTACTGGCTACTGTCGTGTTGTTGGATGGAGGAAGCTCAAAGGTGTCATTCTTGGGGGAAACCCATGGAGCGCCAGCCCCTGCAGCTGAGCAAAGCTGGCTCAAAGCAGGGCAACTGTCAGAATTGTCGGTCTGAGAGAAATTATTGTCAACATCAGCCTCGACTTCTGTGGTTGTATTACTGAGACTGATTGAGGGATATCAAAGGTGTTGTTCTGACAACGATTAGTGGCAACATCAGCCTTGGTCTCTGTAGTCCTGTTGTTGGATGGAGGAAGCTCAAAGGTGTCATTCTTGGGGGAAACCCATGGAGCGCCAGCCCCTGCAGCTGAGCAAAGCTGGCTCAAAGCAGGGCAACTGTCAGAATTGTCGGTCTGAGAACAATTATTGTCAACATCAGCCTCGACTTCTGTGGTTGTATTACTGAGACGTGATGGAGGGATATCAAAGGTGTTGTTCTGACAACCATTAGTGGCAACATCAGCCTTGGTCTCTGTAGTCCTGTTGTTGGATGGAGGAAGCTCAAAGGTGTCATTCTTGGGGGAAACCCATGGAGCGCCAGCCCCTGGAGCTGAGCAAAGCTGGCTCAAAGCAGGGCAACTGTCAGAATTGTCGGTCTGAGAGCAATTATTGTCAACATCAGCCTCGACTTCTGTGGTTGTAATACTGAGACGTGATTGAGGGATATCAAAGGTGTTGTTCTGACAACGATTAGTGGCAACATCAGCCTTGGTCTCTGTAGTCCTGTTGTTGGATGGAGGAAGAACTAAGGTGCTGCTCTCAGAACTACAAGCTTGAACGACAGCATCGATTTCTGTGGTTGCGTTGTTGAGATAGTTTATAGGATGCTTAAAGGCGTAAAGCTCAAAGGGGTCCCTCCCAATTGGGCGTGCTCAAGGTACTATCGGCTAGTGTTGTGTTGTTGGATGGAGGAAGCTCAAAGGTGTCATTCTTGGGGGAAACCCATGGAGCGCCAGCCCCTGGAGCTGAGCAAAGCTGGCTCAAAGCAGGGCAACTGTCAGAATTGTCGGTCTGAGAGCAATTATTGTCAACATCAGCCTCGACTTCTGTGGTTGTAATACTGAGACGTGATTGAGGGATATCAAAGGTGTTGTTCTGACAACGATTAGTGGCAACATCAGCCTTGGTCTCTGTAGTCCTGTTGTTGGATGGAGGAAGAACTAAGGTGCTGCTCTCAGAACTACAAGCTTGAACGACAGCATCGATTTCTGTGGTTGCGTTGTTGAGATAGTTTATAGGATGCTTAAAGGCGTAAAGCTCAAAGGGGTCCCTCCCAATTGGGCGTGCTCAAGGTACTATCGGCTAGTGTTGTGTTGTTGGATGGAGGAAGCTCAAAGGTGTCATTCTTGGGGGAAACCCATGGAGCGCCAGCCCCTGCAGCTGAGCAAAGCTGGCTCAAAGCAGGGCAACTGTCAGAATTGTCGGTCTGAGAGCAATTATTGTCAACATCAGCCTCGACTTCTGTGGTTGTATTACTGAGATGTGATTGAGGGATATCAAAGGTGTTGTTCTGACAACGATTAGTGGCAACATCAGCCTTGGTCTCTGTAGTCCTGTTATTGGATGGAGGAAGAACTAAGGTGCTGCTCTCAGAACTACAAGCTTGAACAACAGCATCGATTTCTGTGGTTGCGTTGTTGAGATAGTTTGAAGGATGCTTAAAGGGGTAAAGCTCAAAGGGGTAAAGGGGTCCCTCCCAATTGGGCGTGCTCAAGGTACTATCGAAGGTACTACTGGCTACTGTCATGTCGTTGGATGGAGGAAGCTCAAAGGTGTCATTCTTGGGGGAAACCCATGGAGCCGCCAGCCCCTGCAGCTGAGCAAAGCTGGCTCAAAGCAGGGCAACGGTCAGAATTGTCGGTCTGAGAGCAATTATTGTCAATATCAGCCTTGACTTCTGTGGTTGTATTACTGAGACGTGATGGAGGGATATCAAAGGTGTTGTTCTGACAACCATTAGTGGCAACATCAGCCTTGGTCTCTGTAGTCCTGTTGTTGGATGGAGGAAGAACTAAGGTGCTGCTCTCAGAACTACAAGCTTGAACGACAGCATCGATTTCTGTGGTTGCGTTGTTGAGATAGTTTGAAGGATGCTTAAAGGGGTAAAGCTCAAAGGGGTAAATGGGTCCCTCCCAATTGGGCATGCTCAAGGTACTATCGAAGGTACTACTGGCTACTGTCGTGTTGTTGGATGGAGGAAGCTCAAAGGTGTCATTCTTGGGGGAAACCCATGGAGCGCCAGCCCCTGCAGCTGAGCAAAGCTGGCTCAAAGCAGGGCAACTGTCAGAATTGTCGGTCTGAGAGAAATTATTGTCAACATCAGCCTCGACTTCTGTGGTTGTATTACTGAGACTGATTGAGGGATATCAAAGGTGTTGTTCTGACAACGATTAGTGGCAACATCAGCCTTGGTCTCTGTAGTCCTGTTGTTGGATGGAGGAAGAACTAAGGTGCTGCTCTCAGAACTACAAGCTTGAACGACAGCATCGATTTCTGTGGTTGCGTTGTTGAGATAGTTTATAGGATGCTTAAAGGCGTAAAGCTCAAAGGGGTCCCTCCCAATTGGGCGTGCTCAAGGTACTATCGGCTAGTGTTGTGTTGTTGGATGGAGGAAGCTCAAAGGTGTCATTCTTGGGGGAAACCCATGGAGCGCCAGCCCCTGCAGCTGAGCAAAGCTGGCTCAAAGCAGGGCAACTGTCAGAATTGTCGGTCTGAGAGCAATTATTGTCAACATCAGCCTCGACTTCTGTGGTTGTATTACTGAGATGTGATTGAGGGATATCAAAGGTGTTGTTCTGACAACGATTAGTGGCAACATCAGCCTTGGTCTCTGTAGTCCTGTTATTGGATGGAGGAAGAACTAAGGTGCTGCTCTCAGAACTACAAGCTTGAACAACAGCATCGATTTCTGTGGTTGCGTTGTTGAGATAGTTTGAAGGATGCTTAAAGGGGTAAAGCTCAAAGGGGTAAAGGGGTCCCTCCCAATTGGGCGTGCTCAAGGTACTATCGAAGGTACTACTGGCTACTGTCATGTCGTTGGATGGAGGAAGCTCAAAGGTGTCATTCTTGGGGGAAACCCATGGAGCCGCCAGCCCCTGCAGCTGAGCAAAGCTGGCTCAAAGCAGGGCAACGGTCAGAATTGTCGGTCTGAGAGCAATTATTGTCAATATCAGCCTTGACTTCTGTGGTTGTATTACTGAGACGTGATGGAGGGATATCAAAGGTGTTGTTCTGACAACCATTAGTGGCAACATCAGCCTTGGTCTCTGTAGTCCTGTTATTGGATGGAGGAAGAACTAAGGTGCTGCTCTCAGAACTACAAGCTTGAACAACAGCATCGATTTCTGTGGTTGCGTTGTTGAGATAGTTTGAAGGATGCTTAAAGGGGTAAAGCTCAAAGGGGTAAAGGGGTCCCTCCCAATTGGGCGTGCTCAAGGTACTATCGAAGGTACTACTGGCTACTGTCATGTCGTTGGATGGAGGAAGCTCAAAGGTGTCATTCTTGGGGGAAACCCATGGAGCCGCCAGCCCCTGCAGCTGAGCAAAGCTGGCTCAAAGCAGGGCAACGGTCAGAATTGTCGGTCTGAGAGCAATTATTGTCAATATCAGCCTTGACTTCTGTGGTTGTATTACTGAGACGTGATGGAGGGATATCAAAGGTGTTGTTCTGACAACCATTAGTGGCAACATCAGCCTTGGTCTCTGTAGTCCTGTTGTTGGATGGAGGAAGAACTAAGGTGCTGCTCTCAGAACTACAAGCTTGAACGACAGCATCGATTTCTGTGGTTGCGTTGTTGAGATAGTTTGAAGGATGCTTAAAGGGGTAAAGCTCAAAGGGGTAAAGGGGTCCCTCCCAATTGGGCGTGCTCAAGGTACTATCGAAGGTACTACTGGCTACTGTCGTGTTGTTGGATGGAGGAAGCTCAAAGGTGTCATTCTTGGGGGAAACCCATGGAGCGCCAGCCCCTGCAGCTGAGCAAAGCTGGCTCAAAGCAGGGCAACTGTCAGAATTGTCGGTCTGAGAGAAATTATTGTCAACATCAGCCTCGACTTCTGTGGTTGTATTACTGAGACTGATTGAGGGATATCAAAGGTGTTGTTCTGACAACGATTAGTGGCAACATCAGCCTTGGTCTCTGTAGTCCTGTTGTTGGATGGAGGAAGCTCAAAGGTGTCATTCTTGGGGGAAACCCATGGAGCGCCAGCCCCTGCAGCTGAGCAAAGCTGGCTCAAAGCAGGGCAACTGTCAGAATTGTCGGTCTGAGAACAATTATTGTCAACATCAGCCTCGACTTCTGTGGTTGTATTACTGAGACGTGATGGAGGGATATCAAAGGTGTTGTTCTGACAACCATTAGTGGCAACATCAGCCTTGGTCTCTGTAGTCCTGTTGTTGGATGGAGGAAGCTCAAAGGTGTCATTCTTGGGGGAAACCCATGGAGCGCCAGCCCCTGGAGCTGAGCAAAGCTGGCTCAAAGCAGGGCAACTGTCAGAATTGTCGGTCTGAGAGCAATTATTGTCAACATCAGCCTCGACTTCTGTGGCTGTAATACTGAGACGTGATTGAGGGATATCAAAGGTGTTGTTCTGACAACGATTAGTGGCAACATCAGCCTTGGTCTCTGTAGTCCTGTTGTTGGATGGAGGAAGAACTAAGGTGCTGCTCTCAGAACTACAAGCTTGAACGACAGCATCGATTTCTGTGGTTGCGTTGTTGAGATAGTTTATAGGATGCTTAAAGGCGTAAAGCTCAAAGGGGTCCCTCCCAATTGGGCGTGCTCAAGGTACTATCGGCTAGTGTTGTGTTGTTGGATGGAGGAAGCTCAAAGGTGTCATTCTTGGGGGAAACCCATGGAGCGCCAGCCCCTGGAGCTGAGCAAAGCTGGCTCAAAGCAGGGCAACTGTCAGAATTGTCGGTCTGAGAGCAATTATTGTCAACATCAGCCTCGACTTCTGTGGTTGTAATACTGAGACGTGATTGAGGGATATCAAAGGTGTTGTTCTGACAACGATTAGTGGCAACATCAGCCTTGGTCTCTGTAGTCCTGTTGTTGGATGGAGGAAGAACTAAGGTGCTGCTCTCAGAACTACAAGCTTGAACGACAGCATCGATTTCTGTGGTTGCGTTGTTGAGATAGTTTATAGGATGCTTAAAGGCGTAAAGCTCAAAGGGGTCCCTCCCAATTGGGCGTGCTCAAGGTACTATCGGCTAGTGTTGTGTTGTTGGATGGAGGAAGCTCAAAGGTGTCATTCTTGGGGGAAACCCATGGAGCGTCAGCCCCTGCAGCTGAGCAAAGCTGGCTCAAAGCAGGGCAACTGTCAGAATTGTCGGTCTGAGAGCAATTATTGTCAACATCAGCCTCGACTTCTGTGGTTGTATTACTGAGATGTGATTGAGGGATATCAAAGGTGTTGTTCTGACAACGATTAGTGGCAACATCAGCCTTGGTCTCTGTAGTCCTGTTATTGGATGGAGGAAGAACTAAGGTGCTGCTCTCAGAACTACAAGCTTGAACAACAGCATCGATTTCTGTGGTTGCGTTGTTGAGATAGTTTGAAGGATGCTTAAAGGGGTAAAGCTCAAAGGGGTAAAGGGGTCCCTCCCAATTGGGCGTGCTCAAGGTACTATCGAAGGTACTACTGGCTACTGTCATGTCGTTGGATGGAGGAAGCTCAAAGGTGTCATTCTTGGGGGAAACCCATGGAGCCGCCAGCCCCTGCAGCTGAGCAAAGCTGGCTCAAAGCAGGGCAACGGTCAGAATTGTCGGTCTGAGAGCAATTATTGTCAATATCAGCCTTGACTTCTGTGGTTGTATTACTGAGACGTGATGGAGGGATATCAAAGGTGTTGTTCTGACAACCATTAGTGGCAACATCAGCCTTGGTCTCTGTAGTCCTGTTGTTGGATGGAGGAAGAACTAAGGTGCTGCTCTCAGAACTACAAGCTTGAACTACAGCATCGATTTCTGTGGTTGCGTAGTTGAGATAGTTTGAAGGATGCTTAAAGGGGTAAAGCTCAAAGGGGTAAAGGGGTCCCTCCCAATTGGGCGTGCTCAAGGTACTATCGAAGGTACTACTGGCTACTGTCGTGTTGTTGGATGGAGGAAGCTCAAAGGTGTCATTCTTGGGGGAAACCCATGGAGCGCCAGCCCCTGCAGCTGAGCAAAGCTGGCTCAAAGCAGGGCAACTGTCAGAATTGTCGGTCTGAGAGAAATTATTGTCAACATCAGCCTCGACTTCTGTGGTTGTATTACTGAGACTGATTGAGGGATATCAAAGGTGTTGTTCTGACAACGATTAGTGGCAACATCAGCCTTGGTCTCTGTAGTCCTGTTGTTGGATGGAGGAAGAACTATGGTGCTGCTCTCAGAACTACAAGCTTGAACGACAGCATCGATTTGTGTGGTTGCGTTGTTGAGATAGTTTGAAGGATGGTTAAAGGGGTAAAGGGGTCCCTCCCAATTGGGCGTGCTCAAGGTACTATCGAAGGTACTACTGGCTACTGTCGTGTTGTTGGATGGAGGAAGCTCAAAGGTGTCATTCTTGGGGGAAACCCATGGAGCGCCAGCCCCTGCAGCTGAGCAAAGCTGGCTCAAAGCAGGGCAACTGTCAGAATTGTCGGTCTGAGAGCAATTATTGTCAACATCAGCCTTGACTTCTGTGGTTGTATTACTGAGACGTGATTGAGGGATATCAAAGGTGTTGGTCTGACAACGATTAGTGGCAACATCAGCCTTGGTCTCTGTAGTCCTGTTGTTGGATGGAGGAAGAACTAAGGTGCTGCTCTCAGAACTACAAGCTTGAACGACAGCATCGATTTCTGTGGTTGCGTTGTTGAGATAGTTTGAAGGATGCTTAAAGGGGTAAAGCTCAAAGGGGTAAAGGGGTCCCTCCCAATTGGGCGTGCTCAAGGTACTATCGAAGGTACTACTGGCTACTGTCGTGTTGTTGGATGGAGATAGCTCAAAGGTGTCATTCTTGGGGGAAACCCATGGAGCGCCAGCCCCTGCAGCTGAGCAAAGCAGGCTCAAAACAGGGCAACTGTCAGAATTGTCGGTCTGAGAACAATTATTGTCAACATCAGCCTCGAATTCTGTGGTTGTATTACTGAGACGTGATGGAGGGATATCAAAGGTGTTGTACTGACAACCATTAGTGGCAACATCAGCCTTGGTCTCTGTAGTCCTGTTGTTGGATGGAGGAAGCTCAAAGGTGTCATTCTTGGGGGAAACCCATGGAGCGCCAGCCCCTGCAGCTGAGCAAAGCTGGCTCAAAGCAGGGCAACTGTCAGAATTGTCCGTCTGAGAACAATTATTGTCAACATCAGCCTCGACTTCTGTGGTTGTATTACTGAGACGTGATGGAGGGATATCAAAGGTGTTGTTCTGACAACCATTAGTGGCAACATCAGCCTTGGTCTCTGTAGTCCTGTTGTTGGATGGAGGAAGCTCAAAGGTGTCATTCTTGGGGGAAACCCATGGAGCGCCAGCCCCTGGAGCTGAGCAAAGCTGGCTCAAAGCAGGGCAACTGTCAGAATTGTCGGTCTGAGAGCAATTATTGTCAACATCAGCCTCGACTTCTGTGGTTGTAATACTGAGACGTGATTGAGGGATATCAAAGGTGTTGTTCTGACAACGATTAGTGGCAACATCAGCCTTGGTCTCTGTAGTCCTGTTGTTGGATGGAGGAAGAACTAAGGTGCTGCTCTCAGAACTACAAGCTTGAACGACAGCATCGATTTCTGTGGTTGCGTTGTTGAGATAGTTTGAAGGATGCTTAAAGGGGTAAAGCTCAAAGGGGTAAAGGGGTCCCTCCCAATTGGGCGTGCTCAAGGTACTATCGAAGGTGCTACTGTCGTGTTGTTGGATGGAGGAAGCTCAAATGCGTCATTCTTGGGGGAAACCCATGGAGCGCCAGCCCCTGCAGCTGAGCAAAGCTGGCTCAAAGCAGGGCAACTGTCAGAATTGTCGGTCTGAGAGCAATTATTGTCAACATCAGCCTCGACTTCTGTGGTTGTATTACTGAGACGTGATGGAGGGATATCAAAGGTGTTGTTCTGACAACGATTAGTGGCAACATCAGCCTTGGTCTCTGTAGTCCTGTTGTTGGATGGAGGAAGAACAATGGTGCTGCTCTCAGAACTACAAGCTTGAACGACAGCATCGATTTCTGTGGTTGCGTTGTTGAGATAGTTTGAAGGATGCTTAAAGGGGTAAAGCTCAAAGGGGTAAAGTGGTCCCTCCCAATTGGGCGTGCTCAAGGTACTATCGAAGGTACTACTGGCTACTGTCGTGTTGTTGGATGGAGGAAGCTCAAAGGTCTCATTCTTGGGGGAAACCCATGGAGCGCCAGCCTCTGCAGCTGAGCAAAGCTGGCTCAATGCAGGGCAACTGTCAGAATTGTCGGTCTGAGAACAATTATTGTCAACATCAGCCTCGACTTCTGTGGTTGTATTACTGAGACGTGATGTAGGGATATCAAAGGTGTTGTTCTGACAACCATTAGTGGCAACATCAGCCTTGGTCTCTGTAGTCCTGTTGTTGGATGGAGGAAGCTCAAAGGTGTCATTCTTGGCGGAAACCCATGGAGCGCCAGCCCCTGCAGCTGAGCAAAGCTGGCTCAAAGCAGGGCAACTGTCAGAATTGTTGGTCTGAGAGCAATTATTGTCAACATCAGCCTTGACTTCTGTGGTTGTATTACTGAGACGTGATTGAGGGATATCAAAGGTGTTGGTCTGACAACGATTAGTGGCAACATCAGCCTTGGTCTCTGTAGTCCTGTTGTTGGATGGAGGAAGAACTAAGGTGCTGCTCTCAGAACTACAAGCTTGAACGACAGCATCGATTTCTGTGGTTGCGTTGTTGAGATAGTTTGAAGGATGCTTAAAGGGGTAAAGCTCAAAGGGGTAAAGGGGTCCCTCCCAATTGGGCGTGCTCAAGGTACTATCGAAGGTACTACTGGCTACTGTCGTGTTGTTGGATGGAGATAGCTCAAAGGTGTCATTCTTGGGGGAAACCCATGGAGCGCCAGCCCCTGCAGCTGAGCAAAGCAGGCTCAAAACAGGGCAACTGTCAGAATTGTCGGTCTGAGAACAATTATTGTCAACATCAGCCTCGAATTCTGTGGTTGTATTACTGAGACGTGATGGAGGGATATCAAAGGTGTTGTACTGACAACCATTAGTGGCAACATCAGCCTTGGTCTCTGTAGTCCTGTTGTTGGATGGAGGAAGCTCAAAGGTGTCATTCTTGGGGGAAACCCATGGAGCGCCAGCCCCTGCAGCTGAGCAAAGCTGGCTCAAAGCAGGGCAACTGTCAGAATTGTCGGTCTGAGAACAATTATTGTCAACATCAGCCTCGACTTCTGTGGTTGTATTACTGAGACGTGATGGAGGGATATCAAAGGTGTTGTTCTGACAACCATTAGTGGCAACATCAGCCTTGGTCTCTGTAGTCCTGTTGTTGGATGGAGGAAGCTCAAAAATGTCATTCTTGGGGGAAACCCATGGAGCGCCAGCCCCTGGAGCTGAGCAAAGCTGGCTCAAAGCAGGGCAACTGTCAGAATTGTCGGTCTGAGAGCAATTATTGTCAACATCAGCCTCGACTTCTGTGGTTGTAATACTGAGACGTGATTGAGGGATATCAAAGGTGTTGTTCTGACAACGATTAGTGGCAACATCAGCCTTGGTCTCTGTAGTCCTGTTGTTGGATGGAGGAAGAACTAAGGTGCTGCTCTCAGAACTACAAGCTTGAACGACAGCATCGATTTCTGTGGTTGCGTTGTTGAGATAGTTTGAAGGATGCTTAAAGGGGTAAAGCTCAAAGGGGTAAAGGGGTCCCTCCCAATTGGGCGTGCTCAAGGTACTATCGAAGGTGCTACTGTCGTGTTGTTGGATGGAGGAAGCTCAAATGCGTCATTCTTGGGGGAAACCCATGGAGCGCCAGCCCCTGCAGCTGAGCAAAGCTGGCTCAAAGCAGGGCAACTGTCAGAATTGTCGGTCTGAGAGCAATTATTGTCAACATCAGCCTCGACTTCTGTGGTTGTATTACTGAGACGTGATGGAGGGATATCAAAGGTGTTGTTCTGACAACGATTAGTGGCAACATCAGCCTTGGTCTCTGTAGTCCTGTTGTTGGATGGAGGAAGAACAATGGTGCTGCTCTCAGAACTACAAGCTTGAACGACAGCATCGATTTCTGTGGTTGCGTTGTTGAGATAGTTTGAAGGATGCTTAAAGGGGTAAAGCTCAAAGGGGTAAAGGGGTCCCTCCCAATTGGGCGTGCTCAAGGTACTATCGAAGGTACTACTGGCTACTGTCGTGTTGTTGGATGGAGGAAGCTCAAAGGTGTCATTCTTGGGGGAAACCCATGGAGCGCCAGCCTCTGCAGCTGAGCAAAGCTGGCTCAAAGCAGGGCAACTGTCAGAATTGTCGGTCTGAGAACAATTATTGTCAACATCAGCCTTGACTTCTGTGGTTGTATTACTGAGACGTGATGTAGGGATATCAAAGGTGTTGTTCTGACAACCATTAGTGGCAACATCAGCCTTGGTCTCTGTAGTCCTGTTGTTGGATGGAGGAAGCTCAAATGCGTCATTCTTGGGGGAAACCCATGGAGCGCCAGCCCCTGCAGCTGAGCAAAGCTGGCTCAAAGCAGGGCAACTGTCAGAATTGTCGGTCTGAGAGCAATTATTGTCAACATCAGCCTCGACTTCTGTGGTTGTATTACTGAGACGTGATGGAGGGATATCAAAGGTGTTGTTCTGACAACGATTAGTGGCAACATCAGCCTTGGTCTCTGTAGTCCTGTTGTTGGATGGAGGAAGAACAATGGTGCTGCTCTCAGAACTACAAGCTTGAACGACAGCATCGATTTCTGTGGTTGCGTTGTTGAGATAGTTTGAAGGATGCTTAAAGGGGTAAAGCTCAAAGGGGTAAAGGGGTCCCTCCCAATTGGGCGTGCTCAAGGTACTATCGAAGGTACTACTGGCTACTGTCGTGTTGTTGGATGGAGGAAGCTCAAAGGTGTCATTCTTGGGGGAAACCCATGGAGCGCCAGCCTCTGCAGCTGAGCAAAGCTGGCTCAAAGCAGGGCAACTGTCAGAATTGTCGGTCTGAGAACAATTATTGTCAACATCAGCCTTGACTTCTGTGGTTGTATTACTGAGACGTGATGTAGGGATATCAAAGGTGTTGTTCTGACAACCATTAGTGGCAACATCAGCCTTGGTCTCTGTAGTCCTGTTGTTGGATGGAGGAAGCTCAAAGGTGTCATTCTTGGGGGAAACCCATGGAGTGCCAGCCCCTGCAGCTGAGCAAAGCTGGCTCAAAGCAGGGCAACTGTCAGAATTGTCGGTCTGAGAGCAATTATTGTCAACATCAGCCTTGACTTCTGTGGTTGTATTACTGAGACGTGATTGAGGGATATCAAAGGTGTTGGTCTGACAACGATTAGTGGCAACATCAGCCTTGGTCTCTGTAGTCCTGTTGTTGGATGGAGGAAGAACTAAGGTGCTGCTCTCAGAACTACAAGCTTGAACGACAGCATCGATTTCTGTGGTTGCGTTGTTGAGATAGTTTGAAGGATGCTTAAAGGGGTAAAGCTCAAAGGGGTAAAGGGGTCCCTCCCAATTGGGCGTGCTCAAGGTACTATCGAAGGTACTACTGGCTACTGTCGTGTTGTTGGATGGAGATAGCTCAAAGGTGTCATTCTTGAGGAAACCCATGGAGCGCCAGCCCCTGCAGCTGAGCAAAGCAGGCTCAAAACAGGGCAACTGTCAGAATTGTCGGTCTGAGAACAATTATTGTCAACATCAGCCTCGAATTCTGTGGTTGTATTACTGAGACGTGATGGAGGGATATCAAAGGTGTTGTACTGACAACCATTAGTGGCAACATCAGCCTTGGTCTCTGTAGTCCTGTTGTTGGATGGAGGAAGCTCAAAGGTGTCATTCTTGGGGGAAACCCATGGAGCGCCAGCCCCTGCAGCTGAGCAAAGCTGGCTCAAAGCAGGGCAACTGTCAGAATTGTCGGTCTGAGAACAATTATTGTCAACATCAGCCTCGACTTCTGTGGTTGTATTACTGAGACGTGATGGAGGGATATCAAAGGTGTTGTTCTGACAACCATTAGTGGCAACATCAGCCTTGGTCTCTGTAGTCCTGTTGTTGGATGGAGGAAGCTCAAAGGTGTCATTCTTGGGGGAAACCCATGGAGCGCCAGCCCCTGGAGCTGAGCAAAGCTGGCTCAAAGCAGGGCAACTGTCAGAATTGTCGGTCTGAGAGCAATTATTGTCAACATCAGCCTCGACTTCTGTGGTTGTAATACTGAGACGTGATTGAGGGATATCAAAGGTGTTGTTCTGACAACGATTAGTGGCAACATCAGCCTTGGTCTCTGTAGTCCTGTTGTTGGATGGAGGAAGAACTAAGGTGCTGCTCTCAGAACTACAAGCTTGAACGACAGCATCGATTTCTGTGGTTGCGTTGTTGAGATAGTTTGAAGGATGCTTAAAGGGGTAAAGCTCAAAGGGGTAAAGGGGTCCCTCCCAATTGGGCGTGCTCAAGGTACTATCGAAGGTGCTACTGTCGTGTTGTTGGATGGAGGAAGCTCAAATGCGTCATTCTTGGGGGAAACCCATGGAGCGCCAGCCCCTGCAGCTGAGCAAAGCTGGCTCAAAGCAGGGCAACTGTCAGAATTGTCGGTCTGAGAGCAATTATTGTCAACATCAGCCTCGACTTCTGTGGTTGTATTACTGAGACGTGATGGAGGGATATCAAAGGTGTTGTTCTGACAACGATTAGTGGCAACATCAGCCTTGGTCTCTGTAGTCCTGTTGTTGGATGGAGGAAGAACAATGGTGCTGCTCTCAGAACTACAAGCTTGAACGACAGCATCGATTTCTGTGGTTGCGTTGTTGAGATAGTTTGAAGGATGCTTAAAGGGGTAAAGCTCAAAGGGGTAAAGGGGTCCCTCCCAATTGGGCGTGCTCAAGGTACTATCGAAGGTACTACTGGCTACTGTCGTGTTGTTGGATGGAGGAAGCTCAAAGGTGTCATTCTTGGGGGAAACCCATGGAGCGCCAGCCTCTGCAGCTGAGCAAAGCTGGCTCAAAGCAGGGCAACTGTCAGAATTGTCGGTCTGAGAACAATTATTGTCAACATCAGCCTCGACTTCTGTGGTTGTATTACTGAGACGTGATGTAGGGATATCAAAGGTGTTGTTCTGACAACCATTAGTGGCAACATCAGCCTTGGTCTCTGTAGTCCTGTTGTTGGATGGAGGAAGCTCAAAGGTGTCATTCTTGGGGGAAACCCATGGAGCGCCAGCCCCTGCAGCTGAGCAAAGCTGGCTCAAAGCAGGGCAACTGTCAGAATTGTCGGTCTGAGAGCAATTATTGTCAACATCAGCCTTGACTTCTGTGGTTGTATTACTGAGATGTGATTGAGGGATATCAAAGGTGTTGTTCTGACAACGATTAGTGGCAACATCAGCCTTGGTCTCTGTAGTCCTGTTGTTGGATGGAGGAAGAACTATGGTGCTGCTCTCAGAACTACAAGCTTGAACGACAGCATCGATTTCTGTGGTTGCGTTGTTGAGATAGTTTGAAGGATGCTTAAAGGGGTAAAGCTCAAAGGGGTAAAGGGGTCCCTCCCAATTGGGCGTGCTCAAGGTACTATCGAAGGTACTACTGGCTACTGTCGTGTTGTTGGATGGAGATAGCTCAAAGGTGTCATTCTTGGGGGAAACCCATGGAGCGCCAGCCCCTGCAGCTGAGCAAAGCAGGCTCAAAACAGGGCAACTGTCAGAATTGTCGGTCTGAGAACAATTATTGTCAACATCAGCCTCGAATTCTGTGGTTGTATTACTGAGACGTGATGGAGGGATATCAAAGGTGTTGTTCTGACAACCATTAGTGGCAACATCAGCCTTGGTCTCTGTAGTCCTGTTGTTGGATGGAGGAAGCTCAAAGGTGTCATTCTTGGGGGAAACCCATGGAGCGCCAGCCCCTGGAGCTGAGCAAAGCTGGCTCAAAGCATGGCAACTGTCAGAATTGTCGGTCTGAGAGCAATTATTGTCAACATCAGCCTCGACTTCTGTGGTTGTAATACTGAGACGTGATTGAGGGATATCAAAGGTGTTGTTCTGACAACGATTAGTGGCAACATCAGCCTTGGTCTCTGTAGTCCTGTTGTTGGATGGAGGAAGAACTAAGGTGCTGCTCTCAGAACTACAAGCTTGAACGACAGCATCGATTTCTGTGGTTGCGTTGTTGAGATAGTTTGAAGGATGCTTAAAGGGGTAAAGCTCAAAGGGGTAAAGGGGTCCCTCCCAATTGGGCGTGCTCAAGGTACTATCGAAGGTGCTACTGTCGTGTTGTTGGATGGAGGAAGCTCAAATGCGTCATTCTTGGGGGAAACCCATGGAGCGCCAGCCCCTGCAGCTGAGCAAAGCTGGCTCAAAGCAGGGCAACTGTCAGAATTGTCGGTCTGAGAGCAATTATTGTCAACATCAGCCTCGACTTCTGTGGTTGTATTACTGAGACGTGATGGAGGGATATCAAAGGTGTTGTTCTGACAACGATTAGTGGCAACATCAGCCTTGGTCTCTGTAGTCCTGTTGTTGGATGGAGGAAGAACAATGGTGCTGCTCTCAGAACTACAAGCTTGAACGACAGCATCGATTTCTGTGGTTGCGTTGTTGAGATAGTTTGAAGGATGCTTAAAGGGGTAAAGCTCAAAGGGGTAAAGGGGTCCCTCCCAATTGGGCGTGCTCAAGGTACTATCGAAGGTACTACTGGCTACTGTCGTGTTGTTGGATGGAGGAAGCTCAAAGGTGTCATTCTTGGGGGAAACCCATGGAGCGCCAGCCTCTGCAGCTGAGCAAAGCTGGCTCAAAGCAGGGCAACTGTCAGAATTGTCGGTCTGAGAACAATTATTGTCAACATCAGCCTCGACTTCTGTGGTTGTATTACTGAGACGTGATGTAGGGATATCAAAGGTGTTGTTCTGACAACCATTAGTGGCAACATCAGCCTTGGTCTCTGTAGTCCTGTTGTTGGATGGAGGAAGCTCAAAGGTGTCATTCTTGGGGGAAACCCATAGAGCGCCAGCCCCTGCAGCTGAGCAAAGCTGGCTCAAAGCAGGGCAACTGTCAGAATTGTCAGTCTGAGAGCAATTATTGTCAACATCAGCCTTGACTTCTGTGGTTGTATTACTGAGACGTGATTGAGGGATATCAAAGGTGTTGGTCTGACAACGATTAGTGGCAACATCAGCCTTGGTCTCTGTAGTCCTGTTGTTGGATGGAGGAAGAACTAAGGTGCTGCTCTCAGAACTACAAGCTTGAACCACAGCATCGATTTCTGTGGTTGCGTTGTTGAGATAGTTTGAAGGATGCTTAAAGGGGTAAAGCTCAAAGGGGTAAAGGGGTCCCTCCCAATTGGGCGTGCTCAAGGTACTATCGAAGGTACTACTGGCTACTGTCGTGTTGTTGGATGGAGATAGCTCAAAGGTGTCATTCTTGGGGGAAACCCATGGAGCGCCAGCCCCTGCAGCTGAGCAAAGCAGGCTCAAAACAGGGCAACTGTCAGAATTGTCGGTCTGAGAACAATTATTGTCAACATCAGCCTCGAATTCTGTGGTTGTATTACTGAGACGTGATGGAGGGATATCAAAGGTGTTGTTCTGACAACCATTAGTGGCAACATCAGCCTTGGTCTCTGTAGTCCTGTTGTTGGATGGAGGAAGAACTATGGTGCTGCTCTCAGAACTACAAGCTTGAACAACAGCATCGATTTCTGTGGTTGCGTTGTTGAGATAGTTTGAAGGATGCTTAAAGGGGTAAAGCTCAAAGGGGTAAAGGGGTCCCTCCCAATTGGGCGTGCTCAAGGTACTATCGAAGGTACTACTGGCTACTGTCGTGTTGTTGGATGGAGGAAGCTCAAAGGTGTCATTCTTGGGGGAAACCCATGGAGCCCCAGCCCCTGCAGCTGAGCAAAGCTGGCTCAAAGCAGGGCAACTGTCAGAATTGTCGGTCTGAGAGCAATTATTGTCAACATCAGCCTCGACTTCTGTGGTTGTATTACTGAGACGTGATGGAGGGATATCAAAGGTGTTGTTCTGACAACCATTAGTGGCAACATCAGCCTTGGTCTCTGTAGTCCTGTTGTTGGATGGAGGAAGCTCAAAAGTGTCATTCTTGGGGGAAACCCATGGAGCGCCAGCCCCTGCAGCTGAGCAAAGCTGGCTCAAAGCAGGGCAACTGTCAGAATTGTCGGTCTGAGAGCAATTATTGTCAACATCAGCCTCGACTTCTGTGGTTGTAATACTGAGATGTGATTGAGGGATATCAAAGGTGTTGTTCTGACAACGATTAGTGGCAACATCAGCCTTGGTCTCTGTAGTCCTGTTGTTGGATGGAGGAAGAACTATGGTGCTGCTCTCAGAACTACAAGCTTGAACGACAGCATCGATTTCTGTGGTTGCGTTGTTGAGATAGTTTGAAGGATGCTTAAAGGGGTAAAGCTCAAAGGGGTAAAGGGGTCCCTCCCAATTGGGCGTGCTCAAGGTACTATCGAAGGTACTACTGGCTACTGTCGTGTTGTTGGATGGAGGAAGCTCAAAGGCGTCATTCTTGGGGGAAACCCATGGAGCGCCAGCCCCTGCAGCTGAGCAAAGCTGGCTCAAAGCAGGGCAACTGTCAGAATTGTCGGTCTGAGAACAATTATTGTCAACATCAGCCTCGACTTCTGTGGTTGTATTACTGAGACGTGATGGAGGGATATCAAAGGTGTTGTTCTGACAACCATTAGTGGCAACATCAGCCTTGGTCTCTGTAGTCCTGTTGTTGGATGGAGGAAGCTCAAAGGTGTCATTCTTGGGGGAAACCCATGGAGCGCCAGCCCCTGGAGCTGAGCAAAGCTGGCTCAAAGCAGGGCAACTGTCAGAATTGTCGGTCTGAGAGCAATTATTGTCAACATCAGCCTCGACTTCTGTGGTTGTAATACTGAGACGTGATTGAGGGATATCAAAGGTGTTGTTCTGACAACGATTAGTGGCAACATCAGCCTTGGTCTCTGTAGTCCTGTTGTTGGATGGAGGAAGAACTAAGGTGCTGCTCTCAGAACTACAAGCTTGAACGACAGCATCGATTTCTGTGGTTGCGTTGTTGAGATAGTTTGAAGGATGCTTAAAGGGGTAAAGCTCAAAGGGGTAAAGGGGTCCCTCCCAATTGGGCATGCTCAAGGTACTATCGAAGGTGCTACTGTCGTGTTGTTGGATGGAGGAAGCTCAAATGCGTCATTCTTGGGGGAAACCCATGGAGCGCCAGCCCCTGCAGCTGAGCAAAGCTGGCTCAAAGCAGGGCAACTGTCAGAATTGTCAGTCTGAGAGCAATTATTGTCAACATCAGCCTCGACTTCTGTGGTTGTATTACTGAGACGTGATGGAGGGATATCAAAGGTGTTGTTCTGACAACCATTAGTGGCAACACATCAGCCTTGGTCTCTGTAGTCCTGTTGTTGGATGGAGGAAGAACTATGGTGCTGCTCTCAGAACTACAAGCTTGAACAACAGCATCGATTTCTGTGGTTGCGTTGTTGAGATAGTTTGAAGGATGCTTAAAGGGGTAAAGCTCAAAGGGGTAAAGGGGTCCTTCCCAATTGGGCGTGCTCAAGGTACTATCGAAGGTACTACTGGCTACTGTCGTGTTGTTGGATGGAGGAAGCTCAAGGGTGTCATTCTTGGGGGAAACCCATGGAGCCCCAGCCCCTGCAGCTGAGCAAAGCTGGCTCAAAGCAGGGCAACTGTCAGAATTGTCGGTCTGAGAGCAATTATTGTCAACATCAGCCTCGACTTCTGTGGTTGTATTACTGAGACGTGATGGAGGGATATCAAAGGTGTTGTTCTGACAACCATTAGTGGCAACATCAGCCTTGGTCTCTGTAGACCTGTTGTTGGATGGAGGAAGCTCAAAAGTGTCATTCTTGGGGGAAACCCATGGAGCGCCAGCCCCTGCAGCTGAGCAAAGCTGGCTCAAAGCAGGGCAACTGTCAGAATTGTCGGTCTGAGAGCAATTATTGTCAACATCAGCCTCGACTTCTGTGGTTGTAATACTGAGATGTGATTGAGGGATATCAAAGGTGTTGTTCTGACAACGATTAGTGGCAACATCAGCCTTGGTCTCTGTAGTCCTGTTGTTGGATGGAGGAAGAACTATGGTGCTGCTCTCAGAACTACAAGCTTGAACGACAGCATCGATTTCTGTGGTTGCGTTGTTGAGATAGTTTGAAGGATGCTTAAAGGGGTAAAGCTCAAAGGGGTAAAGGGGTCCCTCCCAATTGGGCGTGCTCAAGGTACTATCGAAGGTACTACTGGCTACTGTCGTGTTGTTGGATGGAGGAAGCTCAAAGGCGTCATTCTTGGGGGAAACCCATGGAGCGCCAGCCCCTGCAGCTGAGCAAAGCTGGCTCAAAGCAGGGCAACTGTCAGAATTGTCGGTCTGAGAGCAATTATTGTCAACATCAGCCTCGACTTCTGTGGTTGTATTACTGAGACGTGATGGAGGGATATCAAAGGTGTTGTTCTGACAACCATTAGTGGCAACATCAGCCTTGGTCTCTGTAGTCCTGTTGTTGGATGGAGGAAGCTCAAAGGTGTCATTCTTGGCGGAAACCCATGGAGCGCCAGCCCCTGCAGCTGAGCAAAGCTGGCTCAAAGCAGGGCAACTGTCAGAATTGTCGGTCTGAGAGCAATTATTGTCAACATCAGCCTCGACTTCTGTGGTTATAATACTGAGATGTGATTGAGGGATATCAAAGGTGTTGTTCTGACAACAATTAGTGGCAACATCAGCCTTGGTCTCTGTAGTCCTGTTGTTGGATGGAGGAAGAACTATGGTGCTGCTCTCAGAACTACAAGCTTGAACGACAGCATCGATTTCTGTGGTTGCGTTGTTGAGATAGTTTGAAGGATGCTTAAAGGGATAAAGCTCAAAGGGGTAAAGGGGTCCCTCCCAATTGGGTGTGCTCAAGGTACTATCGAAGGTACTACTGGCTACTGTCGTGTTGTTGGATGGAGGAAGCTCAAAGGTGTCATTCTTGGGGGAAACCCATGGAGCCCCAGCCCCTGCAGCTGAGCAAAGCTGGCTCAAAGCAGGGCAACTGTCAGAATTGTCGGTCTGAGAGCAATTATTGTCAACATCAGCCTCGACTTCTGTGGTTGTATTACTGAGACGTGATGGAGGGATATCAAAGGTGTTGTTCTGACAACCATTAGTGGCAACATCAGCCTTGGTCTCTGTAGTCCTGTTGTTGGATGGAGGAAGCTCAAAAGTGTCATTCTTGGGGGAAACCCATGGAGCGCCAGCCCCTGCAGCTGAGCAAAGCTGGCTCAAAGCAGGGCAACTGTCAGAATTGTCGGTCTGAGAGCAATTATTGTCAACATCAGCCTCGACTTCTGTGGTTGTAATACTGAGATGTGATTGAGGGATATCAAAGGTGTTGTTCTGACAACGATTAGTGGCAACATCAGCCTTGGTCTCTGTAGTCCTGTTGTTGGATGGAGGAAGAACTATGGTGCTGCTCTCAGAACTACAAGCTTGAACGACAGCATCGATTTCTGTGGTTGCGTTGTTGAGATAGTTTGAAGGATGCTTAAAGGGGTAAAGCTCAAAGGGGTAAAGGGGTCCCTCCCAATTGGGCGTGCTCAAGGTACTATCGAAGGTACTACTGGCTACTGTCGTGTTGTTGGATGGAGGAAGCTCAAAGGCGTCATTCTTGGGGGAAACCCATGGAGCGCCAGCCCCTGCAGCTGAGCAAAGCTGGCTCAAAGCAGGGCAACTGTCAGAATTGTCGGTCTGAGAGCAATTATTGTCAACATCAGCCTCGACTTCTGTGGTTGTATTACTGAGACGTGATGGAGGGATATCAAAGGTGTTGTTCTGACAACCATTAGTGGCAACATCAGCCTTGGTCTCTGTAGTCCTGTTGTTGGATGGAGGAAGCTCAAAGGTGTCATTCTTGGCGGAAACCCATGGAGCGCCAGCCCCTGCAGCTGAGCAAAGCTGGCTCAAAGCAGGGCAACTGTCAGAATTGTCGGTCTGAGAGCAATTATTGTCAACATCAGCCTCGACTTCTGTGGTTATAATACTGAGATGTGATTGAGGGATATCAAAGGTGTTGTTCTGACAACAATTAGTGGCAACATCAGCCTTGGTCTCTGTAGTCCTGTTGTTGGATGGAGGAAGAACTATGGTGCTGCTCTCAGAACTACAAGCTTGAACGACAGCATCGATTTCTGTGGTTGCGTTGTTGAGATAGTTTGAAGGATGCTTAAAGGGATAAAGCTCAAAGGGGTAAAGGGGTCCCTCCCAATTGGGTGTGCTCAAGGTACTATCGAAGGTACTACTGGCTACTGTTGTGTTGTTGGATGGAGGAAGCTCAAAGGTGTCATTCTTGGGGGAAACCCATGGAGCGCCAGCTCCTGCAGCTGAGCAAAGCTGGCTCAAAGCAGGGCAACTGTCAGAATTGTCGGTCTGAGAGCAATTATTGTCAACATCAGCCTCGACATCTGTGGTTGTATTACTGAGACGTGATAGAGGGATATCAAAGGTTTTGTTCTGACAACGATTAGTGGCAACATCAGCCTTGGTCTCTGTAGTCCTGTTGTTGGATGGAGGAAGAACTATGGTGCTGCTCTCAGAACTACAAGCTTGAACGACAGCATCGATTTCTGTGGTTGCGTTGTTGAGATAGTTTGAAGGATGCTTAAAGGGGTAAAGCTCAAAGGGGTAAAGGGGTCCCTCCCAATTGGGCGTGCTCAAGGTACTATCGAAGGTACTACTGGCTACTGTCGTGTTGTTGGATGGAGGAAGCTCAAAGGCGTCATTCTTGGGGGAAACCCATGGAGCGCCAGCCCCTGCAGCTGAGCAAAACTGGCTCAAAGCAGGGCAACTGTCAGAATTGTCGGTCTGAGAGCAATTATTGTCAACATCAGCCTCGACTTCTGTGGTTGTATTACTGAGACGTGATGGAGGGATATCAAAGGTGTTGTTCTGACAACCATTAGTGGCAACATCAGCCTTGGTCTCTGTAGTCCTGTTGTTGGATGGAGGAAGCTCAAAGGTGTCATTCTTGGCGGAAACCCATGGAGCGCCTGCCCCTGCAGCTGAGCAAAGCTGGCTCAAAGCAGGGCAACTGTCAGAATTGTCGGTCTGAGAGCAATTATTGTCAACATCAGCCTCGACTTCTGTGGTTGTAATACTGAGATGTGATTGAGGGATATCAAAGGTGTTGTTCTGACAACAATTAGTGGCAACATCAGCCTTGGTCTCTGTAGTCCTGTTGTTGGATGGAGGAAGAACTATGGTGCTGCTCTCAGAACTACAAGCTTGAACGACAGCATCGATTTCTGTGGTTGCGTTGTTGAGATAGTTTGAAGGATGCTTAAAGGGGTAAAGCTCAAAGGGGTAAAGGGGTCCCTCCCAATTGGGCGTGCTCAAGGTACTATCGAAGGTACTACTGGCTACTGTCGTGTTGTTGGATGGAGGAAGCTCAAAGGCGTCATTCTTGGGGGAAACCCATGGAGCGCCAGCCCCTGCAGCTGAGCAAAGCTGGCTCAAAGCAGGGCAACTGTCAGAATTGTCGGTCTGAGAGCAATTATTGTCAACATCAGCCTCGACTTCTGTGGTTGTATTACTGAGACGTGATGGAGGGATATCAAAGGTGTTGTTCTGACAACCATTAGTGGCAACATCAGCCTTGGTCTCTGTAGTCCTGTTGTTGGATGGAGGAAGCTCAAAGGTGTCATTCTTGGCGGAAACCCATGGAGCGCCAGCCCCTGCAGCTGAGCAAAGCTGGCTCAAAGCAGGGCAACTGTCAGAATTGTCGGTCTGAGAGCAATTATTGTCAACATCAGCCTCGACTTCTGTGGTTGTAATACTGAGATGTGATTGAGGGATATCAAAGGTGTTGTTCTGACAACAATTAGTGGCAACATCAGCCTTGGTCTCTGTAGTCCTGTTGTTGGATGGAGGAAGAACTATGGTGCTGCTCTCAGAACTACAAGCTTGAACGACAGCATCGATTTCTGTGGTTGCGTTGTTGAGATAGTTTGAAGGATGCTTAAAGGGATAAAGCTCAAAGGGGTAAAGGGGTCCCTCCCAAATGGGTGTGCTCAAGGTACTATCGAAGGTACTACTGGCTACTGTCGTGTTGTTGGATGGAGGAAGCTCAAAGGTGTCATTCTTGGGGGAAACCCATGGAGCGCCAGCCCCTGCAGCTGAACAAAGCTGGCTCAAAGCAGGGCAACTGTCAGAATTGTCGGTCTGAGAGAAATTATTGTCAACATCAGCCTCGACTTCTGTGGTTGTATTACTGAGACTGATTTAGGGATATCAAAGGTGTTGTTCTGACAACGATTAGTGGCAACATCAGCCTTGGTCTCTGTAGTCCTGTTGTTGGATGGAGGAAGAACTATGGTGCTGCTCTCAGAACTACAAGCTTGAACGACAGCATCGATTTGTGTGGTTGCGTTGTTGAGATAGTTTGAAGGATGCTTAAAGGGGTAAAGCTTAAAGGGGTAAAGGGGTCCCTCCCAATTGGGCGTGCTCAAGGTACTATCGAAGGTACTACTGGCTACTGTCGTGTTGTTGGATGGAGGAAGCTCAAAGGCGTCATTCTTGGGGGAAACCCATGGAGCGCCAGCCCCTGCAGCTGAGCAAAGCTGGCTCAAAGCAGGGCAACTGTCAGAATTGTCGGTCTGAGAGCAATTATTGTCAACATCAGCCTCGACTTCTGTGGTTGTATTACTGAGACGTGATGGAGGGATATCAAAGGTGTTGTTCTGACAACCATTAGTGGCAACATCAGCCTTGGTCTCTGTAGTCCTGTTGTTGGATGGAGGAAGCTCAAAGGTGTCATTCTTGGGGGAAACCCATGGAGCGCCAGCCCCTGCAGCTGAGCAAAGCTGGCTCAAAGCAGGGCAACTGTCAGAATTGTCGGTCTGAGAGAAATTATTGTCAACATCAGCCTCGACTTCTGTGGTTGTATTACTGATACGTGATTGAGGGATATCAAAGGTGTTGTTCTGACAACGATTAGTGGCAACATCAGCCTTGGTCTCTGTAGTCCTGTTGTTGGATGGAGGAAGAACTATGGTGCTGCTCTCAGAACTACAAGCTTGAACGACAGCATCGATTTCTGTGGTTGCATTGTTGAGATAGTTTGAAGGATGCTTAAAGGGGTAAAGCTCAAAGGGGTAAAGGGGTCCCTCCCAATTGGGCGTGCTCAAGGTACTATCGAAGGTGCTACTGTTGTGTTGTTGGATGGAGGAAGCTCAAATGCGTCATTCTTGGGGGAAACCCATGGAGCGCCAGCCCCTGCAGCTGAGCAAAGCTGACTCAAAGCAGGGCAACTGTCAGAATTGTCGGTCTGAGAGCAATTATTGTCAACATCAGCCTCGACTTCTGTGGTTGTATTACTGAGACGTGATGGAGGGATATCAAAGGTGTTGTTCTGACAACCATTAGTGGCAACATCAGCCTTGGTCTCTGTAGTCCTGTTGTTGGATGGAGGAAGCTCAAAGGTGTCATTCTTGGCGGAAACCCATGGAGCGCCTGCCCCTGCAGCTGAGCAAAGCTGGCTCAAAGCAGGGCAACTGTCAGAATTGTCGGTCTGAGAGCAATTATTGTCAACATCAGCCTCGACTTCTGTGGTTGTAATACTGAGATGTGATTGAGGGATATCAAAGGTGTTGTTCTGACAACAATTAGTGGCAACATCAGCCTTGGTCTCTGTAGTCCTGTTGTTGGATGGAGGAAGAACTATGGTGCTGCTCTCAGAACTACAAGCTTGAAGGACAGCATCGATTTCTGTGGTTGCGTTGTTGAGATAGTTTGAAGGATGCTTAAAGGGGTAAAGCTCAAAGGGGTAAAGGGGTCCCTCCCAATTGGGCGTGCTCAAGGTACTATCGAAGGTACTACTGGCTACTGTCGTGTTGTTGGATGGAGGAAGCTCAAAGGCGTCATTCTTGGGGGAAACCCATGGAGCGCCAGCCCCTGCAGCTGAGCAAAGCTGGCTCAAAGCAGGGCAACTGTCAGAATTGTCGGTCTGAGAGCAATTATTGTCAACATCAGCCTCGACTTCTGTGGTTGTATTACTGAGACGTGATGGAGGGATATCAAAGGTGTTGTTCTGACAACCATTAGTGGCAACATCAGCCTTGGTCTCTGTAGTCCTGTTGTTGGATGGAGGAAGCTCAAAGGTGTCATTCTTGGCGGAAACCCATGGAGCGCCAGCCCCTGCAGCTGAGCAAAGCTGGCTCAAAGCAGGGCAACTGTCAGAATTGTCGGTCTGAGAGCAATTATTGTCAACATCAGCCTCGACTTCTGTGGTTGTAATACTGAGATGTGATTGAGGGATATCAAAGGTGTTGTTCTGACAACAATTAGTGGCAACATCAGCCTTGGTCTCTGTAGTCCTGTTGTTGGATGGAGGAAGAACTATGGTGCTGCTCTCAGAACTACAAGCTTGAACGACAGCATCGATTTCTGTGGTTGCGTTGTTGAGATAGTTTGAAGGATGCTTAAAGGGATAAAGCTCAAAGGGGTAAAGGGGTCCCTCCCAATTGGGTGTGCTCAAGGTACTATCGAAGGTACTACTGGCTACTGTCGTGTTGTTGGATGGAGGAAGCTCAAAGGTGTCATTCTTGGGGGAAACCCATGGAGCGCCAGCCCCTGCAGCTGAACAAAGCTGGCTCAAAGCAGGGCAACTGTCAGAATTGTCGGTCTGAGAGAAATTATTGTCAACATCAGCCTCGACTTCTGTGGTTGTATTACTGAGACTGATTTAGGGATATCAAAGGTGTTGTTCTGACAACGATTAGTGGCAACATCAGCCTTGGTCTCTGTAGTCCTGTTGTTGGATGGAGGAAGAACTATGGTGCTGCTCTCAGAACTACAAGCTTGAACGACAGCATCGATTTGTGTGGTTGCGTTGTTGAGATAGTTTGAAGGATGCTTAAAGGGGTAAAGCTTAAAGGGGTAAAGGGGTCCCTCCCAATTGGGCGTGCTCAAGGTACTATCGAAGGTACTACTGGCTACTGTCGTGTTGTTGGATGGAGGAAGCTCAAAGGCGTCATTCTTGGGGGAAACCCATGGAGCGCCAGCCCCTGCAGCTGAGCAAAGCTGGCTCAAAGCAGGGCAACTGTCAGAATTGTCGGTCTGAGAGCAATTATTGTCAACATCAGCCTCGACTTCTGTGGTTGTATTACTGAGACGTGATGGAGGGATATCAAAGGTGTTGTTCTGACAACCATTAGTGGCAACATCAGCCTTGGTCTCTGTAGTCCTGTTGTTGGATGGAGGAAGCTCAAAGGTGTCATTCTTGGGGGAAACCCATGGAGCGCCAGCCCCTGCAGCTGAGCAAAGCTGGCTCAAAGCAGGGCAACTGTCAGAATTGTCGGTCTGAGAGAAATTATTGTCAACATCAGCCTCGACTTCTGTGGTTGTATTACTGATATGTGATTGAGGGATATCAAAGGTGTTGTTCTGACAACAATTAGTGGCAACATCAGCCTTGGTCTCTGTAGTCCTGTTGTTGGATGGAGGAAGAACTATGGTGCTGCTCTCAGAACTACAAGCTTGAACGACAGCATCGATTTCTGTGGTTGCATTGTTGAGATAGTTTGAAGGATGCTTAAAGGGGTAAAGCTCAAAGGGGTAAAGGGGTCCCTCCCAATTGGGCGTGCTCAAGGTACTATCGAAGGTGCTACTGTCGTGTTGTTGAATGGAGGAAGCTCAAATGCGTCATTCTTGGGGGAAACCCATGGAGCGCCAGCCCCTGCAGCTGAGCAAAGCTGGCTCAAAGCAGGGCAACTGTCAGAATTGTCGGTCTGAGAGCAATTATTGTCAACATCAGCCTCGACTTCTGTGGTTGTATTCCTGAGACGTGATGGAGGGATATCAAAGGTGTTGTTCTGACAACGATTAGTGGCAACATCAGCCTTGGTCTCTGTAGTCCTGTTGTTGGATGGAGGAAGAACAATGGTGCTGCTCTCAGAACTACAAGCTTGAACGACAGCATCGATTTCTGTGGTTGCGTTGTTGAGATAGTTTGAAGGATGCTTAAAGGGGTAAAGGGGTCCCTCCCAATTGGGCGTGCTCAAGGTACTATCGAAGGTACTACTGGCTACTGTCGTGTTGTTGGATGGAGGAAGCTCAAAGGTGTCATTCTTGGGGGAAACCCATGGAGCGCCAGCCTCTGCAGCTGAGCAAAACTGGCTCAAAGCAGGGCAACTGTCAGAATTGTCGGTCTGAGAACAATTATTGTCAACATCAGCCTCGACTTCTGTGGTTGTATTACTGAGACGTGATGGAGGGATATCAAAGGTGTTGTTCTGACAACCATTAGTGGCAACATCAGCCTTGGTCTCTGTAGTCCTGTTGTTGGATGGAGGAAGCTCAAAGGTGTCATTCTTGGGGGAAACCCATGGAGCGCCAGCCCCTGCAGCTGAGCAAAGCTGGCTCAAAGCAGGGCAACTGTCAGAATTGTCGGTCTGAGAGCAATTATTGTCAACATCAGCCTCGACTTCTGTGGTTGTATTACTGAGACGTGATGGAGGGATATCAAAGGTGTTGTTCTGACAACGATTACTGGCAACATCAGCCTTGGTCTCTGTAGTCCTGTTGTTGGATGGAGGAAGAACTATGGTGCTGCTCTCAGAACTACAAGCTTGAACGACAGCATCGATTTCTGTGGTTGCGTTGTTGAGATAGTTTGAAGGATGCTTAAAGGGGTAAAGCTCAAAGGGGTAAAGGGGTCCCTCCCAATTGGGCGTGCTCAAGGTACTATCGAAGGTACTACTGGCTACTGTCGTGTTGTTGGATGGAGGAAGCTCAAAGGTGTCATTCTTGGGGGAAACCCATGGAGCGCCAGCCCCTGCAGCTGAGCAAAGCTGGCTCAAAGCAGGGCAACTGTCAGAATTGTCGGTCTGAGAGAAATTATTGTCAACATCAGCCTTGACTTCTGTGGTTGTATTACTGAGACGTGATTGAGGGATATCAAAGGTGTTGTTCTGACAATGATTAGTTGCAACATCAGCCTTGGTCTCTGTAGTCCTGTTGTTGGATGGAGGAAGAACTAAGGTGCTGCTCTCAGAACTACAAGCTTGAACGACAGCATCGATTTCTGTGGTTGCGTTGTTGAGATAGTTTGAAGGATGCTTAAAGGGGTAAAGCTCAAAGGGGTAAAAGGGTCCATCCCATTTGGGCGTGCTCAAGGTACTATCGAAGGTACTACTGGCTACTGTTGTGTTGTTGGATGGAGGAAGCTCAAAGGTGTCATTCTTGGGGGAAACCCATAAAGCGCCAGCCCCTGCAGCTGAGCAAAGCTGGCTCAAAGCAGGGCAACTGTCAGAATTGTCGGTCTGAGAGCAATTATTGTCAACATCAGCCTCGACTTCTGTGGTTGTATTACTGAGACGTGATGGAGGGATATAAAAGGTGTTGTTCTGACAACCATTAGTGGCAACATCAGCCTTGGTCTCTGTAGACCTGTTGTTGGATGGAGGAAGCTCAAAGGTGTCATTCTTGGGGGAAACCCATGGAGCGCCAGCCCCTGCAGCTCGGCAAAGCTGGCTCAAAGCAGGGCAACTGTCAGAATTGTCGGTCTGAGAGCAATTATTGTCAACATCAGCCTTGACTTCTGTGGTTGTATTACTGAGACGTGATTGAGGGATATCAAAGGTGTTGTTCTGACAACGATTAGTGGCAACATCAGCCTTGGTCTCTGTAGTCCTGTTGTTGGATGGAGGAAGAACTAAGGTGCTGCTCTCAGAACTACAAGCTTGAACGACAGCATCGATTTCTGTGGTTGCGTTGTTGAGATAGTTTGAAGGATGCTTAAAGGGGTAAAGCTCAAAGGGGTAAAGGGGTCCCTCCCAATTGGGCGTGCTCTAGGTACTATCGAAGGTACTACTGGCTACTGTCGTGTTGTTGGATGGAGGAAGCTCAAAGGTGTCATTCTTGGGGGAAACCCATGGAGCGCCAGCCCCTGCAGCTGAGCAAAGCTGGCTCAAAGCAGGGCAACTGTCAGAATTGTCGGTCTGAGAACAATTATTGTCAACATCAGCCTCGACTTCTGTGGTTGTATTACTGAGACGTGATGGAGGGATATCAAAGGTGTTGTTCTGACAACCATTAGTGGCAACATCAGCCTTGGTCTCTGTAGTCCTGTTGTTGGATGGAGGAAGCTCAAAGGTGTCAAGTTCAAGTTCAAGTTCAAGTTCTTTAATAGTTGTCATACAGAAGTACAGAATACTTTCATACAAAATGCTTCTTACTGTTACGCTCCAGAGACTGTGCTAGACAAGATAGTATCAAATAACATAATAACATAATATAGCATGAATTTAGAAGAAGAAAATGAGGTCACAGTGTTCGGTATAGACATATGTACAATGTTCTGAGTTACCATATAATATACAATACACAATACTATGCAGTGTACTAATGTACAGTACTATCTAGTGCAAAGCAGAAATGGGATGAGGTACAATTTTAGGTACAATTTACAGTAAGGTGTACGAGTTGTAGTGCAATCCTTCATCCATAAATATAAAGTGTGGGGAGTGGGTGCTACAGTGTGTTTGTTTAAAGTGGGTGTGTGCTATAAGTGTGTGGAGTGGGTGCTACAGTGTGTTTGTTTAAAGTGAGTGTGTGCGTGTGGATGTGTGTGCTATGTGCGTTTGGTGGTTGTTGTTGTGTAGTGTTCATTCATTGTTCGTTTAGCAGCCTGATGGCCTGGGGATAGAAGCTTCTTCTGAGTCTTTCTGTGCTCGCCTTGAGACTCCTGTATCGCTTGCCTGACCGCAGCAGTTCAAAGAGGCAGTTGTTCGGGTGACTGGAGTCTTTAATGATTCTCTTAGCCTTGCCCTTGCAACGCTTGTAGTAAATGTTCTGGAGGGTGGGGAGCCCCCCTCCAATTGTGCGTTCGGCTGAACGTGTCACTCTTTGTAGTCTGCTTTGGTCTTGTGCAGTGCTATTCCCAAACCAGGAGGTGATGTTGCCGGTCAAGATGCTCTCTATTGTACATGAGTAGAAGTTCTTAAGGATCTTCTGGCTGACTTGGAACTTCCTTAGGCGCCTGAGGAAGTAGAGGCGTTGTCGTGCCTTCTTCACAACACTGTTAATGTGTGTGGTCCATGTCAAGACCTCGGATATGTAGGCTCCGAGGTACTTAAAGCTGTTGACTCTCTCAACCGGTGCCCCGTCGATGCTGAGGGGGCTGTAGTCCTTGACCCCCGACCTCCTGAAGTCCACAATCATCTCCTTTGTTTTGCTGACGTTCAGGGAGAGGCTGTTTTCCTGGCACCATCCCGCCAGGACCTTGACCTCTTCCAGGTAGGCCCTCTTCTTGGGGGAAACCCATGGACAGCCAGCCCCTGGAGCTGAGCAAAGCTGGCTCAAAGCAGGGCAACTGTCAGAATTGTCGGTCTGAGAGCAATTATTGTCAACATCAGCCTTGACTTCTGTGGTTGTAATACTGAGACGTGATTGAGGGATATCAAAGGTGTTGTTCTGACAACGATTAGTGGCAACATCAGCCTTGGTCTCTGTAGTCCTGTTGTTGGATGGAGGAAGAACTAAGGTGCTGCTCTCAGAACTACAAGCTTGAACGACAGCATCGATTTCTGTGGTTGTGTTGTTGAGATAGTTTATAGGATGCTTAAAGGGGTAAAGCTCAAAGGGGTAAAGGGGTCCCTCCCAATTGGGCGTGCTCAAGGTACTATCGAAGGTACTACTGGCTAGTGTCGTGTTGTTGGATGGAGGAAGCTCAAAGGTGTCATTCTTGGGGGAAACCCATGGAGCGCCAGCCCCTGCAGCTGAGCAAAGCTGGCTCAAAGCAGGGCAACTGTCAGAATTGTCGGTCTGAGAGCAATTATTGTCAACATCAGCCTTGACTTCTGTGGTTGTAATACTGAGACGTGATTGAGGGATATCAAAGGTGTTGTTCTGACAACGATTAGTGGCAACATCAGCCTTGGTCTCTGTAGTCCTGTTGTTGGATGGAGGAAGAACTAAGGTGCTGCTCTCAGAACTACAAGCTTGAACGACAGCATCGATTTCTGTGGTTGTGTTGTTGAGATAGTTTATAGGATGCTTAAAGGGGTAAAGCTCAAAGGGGTAAAGGGGTCCCTCCCAATTGGGCGTGCTCAAGGTACTATCGAAGGTACTACTGGCTAGTGTCGTGTTGTTGGATGGAGGAAGCTCAAAGGTGTCATTCTTGGGGGAAACCCATGGAGCGCCAGCCCCTGCAGCTGAGCAAAGCTGGCTCAAAGCAGGGCAACTGTCAGAATTGTCGGTCTGAGAGCAATTATTGTCAACATCAGCCTCGACTTCTGTGGTTGTATTACTGAGACGTGATGGAGGGATATCAAAGGTGTTGTTCTGACAACGATTAGTGGCAACATCAGCCTTGGTCTCTGTAGTCCTGTTGTTGGATGGAGGAAGAACTAAGGTGCTGCTCTCAGAACTACAAGCTTGAACGACAGCATCGATTTCTGTGGTTGCGTTGTTGAGATAGTTTGAAGGATGCTTAAAGGGGTAAAGCTCAAATGGGTAAAGGGGTCCCTCCCAATTGGGCGTGCTCAAGGTACTATCGAAGGTACTACTGGCTACTGTCATGTTGTTGGATGAAGGAAGCTCAAAGGTGTCATTCTTGGGGGAAACCCATGGAGCGCCAACCCCTGCAGCTGAGCAAAGCTGGCTCAAAGCAGGGCAACTGTCAGAATTGTCGGTCTGAGAACAATTATTGTCAACATCAGCCTCGACTTCTGTGGTTGTATTACTGAGACGTGATGGAGGGATATCAAAGGTGTTGTTCTGACAACCATTAGTGGCAACATCAGCCTTGGTCTCTGTAGTCCTGTTGTTGGATGCAGGAAGCTCAAAGGTGTCATTCTTGGCGGAAACCCATGGAGCGCCAGCCCCTGCAGCTGAGCAAAGCTGGCTCAAAGCAGGGCAACTGTCAGAATTGTCGGTCTGAGAGCAATTATTGTCAACATCAGCCTCGACTACTCTGGTTGTAATACTGAGACGTGATTGAGGGATATCAAAGGTGTTGTTCTTACAACGATTAGTGGCAACATCAGCCTTGGTCTCTGTAGTCCTGTTGTTGGATGGAGGAAGAACTATGGTGCTGCTCTCAGAACTACAAGCTTGAACGACAGCATCGATTTCTGTGGTTGCGTTGTTGAGATAGTTTGAAGGATGCTTAAAGGGGTAAAGCTCAAAGGGGTAAAGGAGTCCCTCCAAATTGGGCGTGCTCAAGGTACTATCGAAGGTACTACTGGCTACTGTTGTGTTGTTGGATGGAGGAAGCTCAAAGGTGTCATTCTTGGGGGAAACCTATGGAGCGCCAGCCCCTGCAGCTGAGCAAAGCTGGCTCAAAGCAGGGCAACTGTCAGAATTGTCGGTCTGAGAGAAATTATTGTCAACATCAGCCTCGACTTCTGTGGTTGTATTACTGAGACGTGATTGAGGGATATCAAAGGTGTTGTTCTGACAACGATTAGTGGCAACATCAGCCTTGGTCTCTGTAGTCCTGTTGTTGGATGGAGGAAGAACTATGGTGCTGCTCTCAGAACTACAAGCTTGAACGACAGCATCGATTTGTGTGGTTGCGTTTTTGAGATAGTTTGAAGGATGCTTAAAGGGGTAAAGCTCAAAGGGGTAAAGGGGTCCCTCCCAATTGGGCGTGCTCAAGGTACTATCGAAGGTACTACTGGCTACTGTCGTGTTGTTGGATGGAGGAAGCTCAAAGGCGTCATTCTTGGGGGAAACCCATGGAGCGCCAGCCCCTGCAGCTGAGCAAAGCTGGCTCAAAGCAGGGCAACTGTCAGAATTGTCGGTCTGAGAGAAATTATTGTCAACATCAGCCTCGACTTCTGTGGTTGTATTACTGATACGTGATTGAGGGATATCAAAGGTGTTGTTCTGACAACGATTAGTGGCAACATCAGCCTTGGTCTCTGTAGTCCTGTTGTTGGATGGAGGAAGAACTATGGTGCTGCTCTCAGAACTACAAGCTTGAACGACAGCATCGATTTCTGTGGTTGCATTGTTGAGATAGTTTGAAGGATGCTTAAAGGGGTAAAGCTCAAAGGGGTAAAGGGGTCCCTCCCAATTGGGCGTGCTCAAGGTACTATCGAAGGTGCTACTGTCGTGTTGTTGGATGGAGGAAGCTCAAATGCGTCATTCTTGGGGGAAACCCATGGAGCGCCAGCCCCTGCAGCTGAGCAAAGCTGGCTCAAAGCAGGGCAACTGTCAGAATTGTCGGTCTGAGAGCAATTATTGTCAACATCAGCCTCGACTTCTGTGGTTGTATTACTGAGACGTGATGGAGGGATATCAAAGGTGTTGTTCTGACAACGATTAGTGGCAACATCAGCCTTGGTCTCTGTAGTCCTGTTGTTGGATGGAGGAAGAACAATGGTGCTGCTCTCAGAACTACAAGCTTGAACGACAGCATCGATTTCTGTGGTTGCGTTGTTGAGATAGTTTGAAGGATGCTTAAAGGGGTAAAGCTCAAAGGGGTAAAGGGGTCCCTCCCAATTGGGCGTGCTCAAGGTACTATCGAAGGTACTACTGGCTACTGTCGTGTTGTTGGATGGAGGAAGTTTAAAGGTGTCATTCTTGGGGGAAACCCATGGAGCGCCAGCCTCTGCAGCTGAGCAAAACTGGCTCAAAGCAGGGCAACTGTCAGAATTGTCGGTCTGAGAACAATTATTGTCAACATCAGCCTCGACTTCTGTGGTTGTATTACTGAGACGTGATGGAGGGATATCAAAGGTGTTGTTCTGACAACCATTAGTGGCAACATCAGCCTTGGTCTCTGTAGTCCTGTTGTTGGATGGAGGAAGCTCAAAGGTGTCATTCTTGGGGGAAACCCATGGAGCGCCAGCCCCTGCAGCTGAGCAAAGCTGGCTCAAAGCAGGGCAACTGTCAGAATTGTCGGTCTGAGAGCAATTATTGTCAACATCAGCCTCGACTTCTGTGGTTGTATTACTGAGACGTGATGGAGGGATATCAAAGGTGTTGTTCTGACAACGATTACTGGCAACATCAGCCTTGGTCTCTGTAGTCCTGTTGTTGGATGGAGGAAGAACTATGGTGCTGCTCTCAGAACTACAAGCTTGAACGACAGCATCGATTTCTGTGGTTGCGTTGTTGAGATAGTTTGAAGGATGCTTAAAGGGGTAAAGCTCAAAGGGGTAAAGGGGTCCCTCCCAATTGGGCGTGCTCAAGGTACTATCGAAGGTACTACTGGCTATTGTCGTGTTGTTGGATGGAGGAAGCTCAAAGGTGTCATTCTTGGGGGAAACCCATGGAGCGCCAGCCCCTGCAGCTGAGCAAAGCTGGCTCAAAGCAGGGCAACTGTCAGAATTGTCGGTCTGAGAGCAATTATTGTCAACATCAGCCTCGACTTCTGTGGGCGTATTACTGAGACGTGATGGAGGGATATAAAAGGTGTTGTTCTGACAACCATTAGTGGCAACATCAGCCTTGGTCTCTGTAGACCTGTTGTTGGATGGAGGAAGCTCAAAGGTGTCATTCTTGGGGGAAACCCATAGAGCGCCAGCCCCTGCAGCTCGGCAAAGCTGGCTCAAAGCAGGGCAACTGTCAGAATTGTCGGTCTGAGAGCAATTATTGTCAACATCAGCCTTGACTTCTGTGGTTGTATTACTGAGACGTGATTGAGGGATATCAAAGGTGTTGTTCTGACAACGATTAGTGGCAACATCAGCCTTGGTCTCTGTAGTCCTGTTGTTGGATGGAGGAAGAACTAAGGTGCTGCTCTCAGAACTACAAGCTTGAACAACAGCATCGATTTCTGTGGTTGCGTTGTTGAGATAGTTTGAAGGATGCTTAAAGGGGTAAAGCTCAAAGGGGTAAAGGGGTCCCTCCCAATTGGGCGTGCTCAAGGTACTATCGAAGGTACTACTGGCTACTGTCGTGTTGTTGGATGGAGGAAGCTCAAAGGTGTCATTCTTGGGGGAAACCCATGGAGCGCCAGCCCCTGCAGCTGAGCAAAGCTGGCTCAAAGCAGGGCAACTGTCAGAATTGTCGGTCTGAGAACAATTATTGTCAACATCAGCCTCGACTTCTGTGGTTGTATTACTGAGACGTGATGGAGGGATATCAAAGGTGTTGTTCTGACAACCATTAGTGGCAACATCAGCCTTGGTCTCTGTAGTCCTGTTGTTGGATGGAGGAAGCTCAAAGGTGTCATTCTTGGGGGAAACCCATGGAGCGCCAGCCCCTGGAGCTGAGCAAAGCTGGCTCAAAGCAGGGCAACTGTCAGAATTGTCGGTCTGAGAGCAATTATTGTCAACATCAGCCTCGACTTCTGTGGTTGTAATACTGAGACGTGATTGAGGGATATCAAAGGTGTTGTTCTGACAACGATTAGTGGCAACATCAGCCTTGGTCTCTGTAGTCCTGTTGTTGGATGGAGGAATAACTAAGGTGCTGCTCTCAGAACTACAAGCTTGAACGACAGCATCGATTTCTGTGGTTGTGTTGTTGAGATAGTTTATAGGATGCTTAAAGGGGTAAAGCTCAAAGGGGTAAAGGGGTCCCTCCCAATTGGGCGTGCTCAAGGTACTATCGAAGGTACTACTGGCTAGTGTCGTGTTGTTGGATGGAGGAAGCTCAAAGGTGTCATTCTTGGGGGAAACCCATGGAGCGCCAGCCCCTGCAGCTGAGCAAAGCTGGCTCAAAGCAGGGCAACTGTCAGAATTGTCGGTCTGAGAGCAATTATTGTCAACATCAGCCTCGACTTCTGTGGTTGTATTACTGAGACGTGATGGAGGGATATCAAAGGTGTTGTTCTGACAACGATTAGTGGCAACATCAGCCTTGGTCTCTGTAGTCCTGTTGTTGGATGGAGGAAGAACTAAGGTGCTGCTCTCAGAACTACAAGCTTGAACGACAGCATCGATTTCTGTGGTTGCGTTGTTGAGATAGTTTGAAGGATGCTTAAAGGGGTAAAGCTCAAATGGGTAAAGGGGTCCCTCCCAATTGGGCGTGCTCAAGGTACTATCGAAGGTACTACTGGCTACTGTCATGTTGTTGGATGGAGGAAGCTCAAAGGTGTCATTCTTGGGGGAAACCCATGGAGCGCCAACCCCTGCAGCTGAGCAAAGCTGGCTCAAAGCAGGGCAACTGTCAGAATTGTCGGTCTGAGAACAATTATTGTCAACATCAGCCTCGACTTCTGTGGTTGTATTACTGAGACGTGATGGAGGGATATCAAAGGTGTTGTTCTGACAACCATTAGTGGCAACATCAGCCTTGGTCTCTGTAGTCCTGTTGTTGGATGCAGGAAGCTCAAAGGTGTCATTCTTGGCGGAAACCCATGGAGCGCCAGCCCCTGCAGCTGAGCAAAGCTGGCTCAAAGCAGGGCAACTGTCAGAATTGTCGGTCTGAGAGCAATTATTGTCAACATCAGCCTCGACTTCTGTGGTTGTAATACTGAGACGTGATTGAGGGATATCAAAGGTGTTGTTCTTACAACGATTAGTGGCAACATCAGCCTTGGTCTCTGTAGTCCTGTTGTTGGATGGAGGAAGAACTATGGTGCTGCTCTCAGAACTACAAGCTTGAACGACAGCATCGATTTCTGTGGTTGCGTTGTTGAGATAGTTTGAAGGATGCTTAAAGGGGTAAAGCTCAAAGGGGTAAAGGGGTCCCTCCCAATTGGGCGTGCTCAAGGTACTATCGAAGGTACTACTGGCTACTGTCGTGTTGTTGGATGGAGGAAGCTCAAAGGTGTCATTCTTGGGGGAAACCCATGGAGCGCCAGCCCCTGCAGCTGAGCAAAGCTGGCTCAAAGCAGGGCAACTGTCAGAATTGTCGGTCTGAGAGAAATTATTGTCAACATCAGTCTCGACTTCTGTGGTTGTATTACTGAGACGTGATGGAGGGATATCAAAGGTGTTGTTCTGACAACCATTAGTGGCAACATCAGCCTTGGTCTCTGTAGTCCTGTTGTTGGATGGAGGAAGCTCAAAGGTGTCATTCTTGGCGGAAACCCATGGAGCGCCAGCCCCTGCAGCTGAGCAAAGCTGGCTCAAAGCAGGGCAACTGTCAGAATTGTCGGTCTGAGAGCAATTATTGTCAACATCAGCCTCGACTTCTGTGGTTGTAATACTGAGATGTGATTGAGGGATATCAAAGGTGTTGTTCTGACAACAATTAGTGGCAACATCAGCCTTGGTCTCTGTAGTCCTGTTGTTGGATGGAGGAAGAACTATGGTGCTGCTCTCAGAACTACAAGCTTGAACGACAGCATCGATTTCTGTGGTTGTGTTGTTGAGATAGTTTGAAGGATGCTTAAAGGGATAAAGCTCAAAGGGGTAAAGGGGTCCCTCCCAATTGGGTGTGCTCAAGGTACTATCGAAGGTACTACTGGCTACTGTCGTGTTGTTGGATGGAGGAAGCTCAAAGGTGTCATTCTTGGGGGAAACCCATGGAGCGCCAGCTCCTGCAGCTGAGCAAAGCTGGCTCAAAGCAGGGCAACTGTCAGAATTGTCGGTCTGAGAGCAATTATTGTCAACATCAGCCTCGACATCTGTGGTTGTATTACTGAGACGTGATAGAGGGATATCAAAGGTTTTGTTCTGACAACGATTAGTGGCAACATCAGCCTTGGTCTCTGTAGTCCTGTTGTTGGATGGAGGAAGAACTATGGTGCTGCTCTCAGAACTACAAGCTTGAACGACAGCATCGATTTCTGTGGTTGCGTTGTTGAGATAGTTTGAAGGATGCTTAAAGGGGTAAAGCTCAAAGGGGTAAAGGGGTCCCTCCCAATTGGGCGTGCTCAAGGTACTATCGAAGGTACTACTGGCTACTGTCGTGTTGTTGGATGGAGGAAGCTCAAAGGCGTCATTCTTGGGGGAAACCCATGGAGCGCCAGCCCCTGCAGCTGAGCAAAGCTGGCTCAAAGCAGGGCAACTGTCAGAATTGTCGGTCTGAGAGCAATTATTGTCAACATCAGCCTCGACTTCTGTGGTTGTATTACTGAGACGTGATGGAGGGATATCAAAGGTGTTGTTCTGACAACCATTAGTGGCAACATCAGCCTTGGTCTCTGTAGTCCTGTTGTTGGATGGAGGAAGAACAATGGTGCTGCTCTCAGAACTACAAGCTTGAACGACAGCATCGATTTCTGTGGTTGCGTTGTTGAGATAGTTTGAAGGATGCTTAAAGGGGTAAAGCTCAAAGGGGTAAAGGGGTCCCTCCCAATTGGGCGTGCTCAAGGTACTATCGAAGGTACTACTGGCTACTGTCGTGTTGTTGGATGGAGGAAGCTCAAAGGTGTCATTCTTGGGGGAAACCCATGGAGCGCCAGCCTCTGCAGCTGAGCAAAACTGGCTCAAAGCAGGGCAACTGTCAGAATTGTCGGTCTGAGAACAATTATTGTCAACATCAGCCTCGACTTCTGTGGTTGTATTACTGAGACGTGATGGAGGGATATCAAAGGTGTTGTTCTGACAACCATTAGTGGCAACATCAGCCTTGGTCTCTGTAGTCCTGTTGTTGGATGGAGGAAGCTCAAAGGTGTCATTCTTGGGGGAAACCCATGGAGCGCCATCCCCTGCAGCTGAGCAAAGCTGGCTCAAAGCAGGGCAACTGTCAGAATTGTCGGTCTGAGAGCAATTATTGTCAACATCAGCCTCGACTTCTGTGGTTGTATTACTGAGACGTGATGGAGGGATATCAAAGGTGTTGCTCTGACAACGATTACTGGCAACATCAGCCTTGGTCTCTGTAGTCCTGTTGTTGGATGGAGGAAGAACTATGGTGCTGCTCTCAGAACTACAAGCTTGAACGACAGCATCGATTTCTGTGGTTGCGTTGTTGAGATAGTTTGAAGGATGCTTAAAGGGGTAAAGCTCAAAGGGGTAAAGGGGTCCCTCCCAATTGGGCGTGCTCAAGGTACTATCGAAGGTACTACTGGCTACTGTCGTGTTGTTGGATGGAGGAAGCTCAAAGGTGTCATTCTTGGGGGAAACCCATGGAGCGCCAGCCCCTGCAGCTGAGCAAAGCTGGCTCAAAGCAGGGCAACTGTCAGAATTGTCGGTCTGAGAGAAATTATTGTCAACATCAGTCTCGACTTCTGTGGTTGTATTACTGAGACGTGATGGAGGGATATCAAAGGTGTTGTTCTGACAACCATTAGTGGCAACATCAGCCTTGGTCTCTGTAGTCCTGTTGTTGGATGGAGGAAGCTCAAAGGTGTCATTCTTGGCGGAAACCCATGGAGCGCCAGCCCCTGCAGCTGAGCAAAGCTGGCTCAAAGCAGGGCAACTGTCAGAATTGTCGGTCTGAGAGCAATTATTGTCAACATCAGCCTCGACTTCTGTGGTTGTAATACTGAGATGTGATTGAGGGATATCAAAGGTGTTGTTCTGACAACAATTAGTGGCAACATCAGCCTTGGTCTCTGTAGTCCTGTTGTTGGATGGAGGAAGAACTATGGTGCTGCTCTCAGAACTACAAGCTTGAACGACAGCATCGATTTCTGTGGTTGTGTTGTTGAGATAGTTTGAAGGATGCTTAAAGGGATAAAGCTCAAAGGGGTAAAGGGGTCCCTCCCAATTGGGTGTGCTCAAGGTACTATCGAAGGTACTACTGGCTACTGTCGTGTTGTTGGATGGAGGAAGCTCAAAGGTGTCATTCTTGGGGGAAACCCATGGAGCGCCAGCTCCTGCAGCTGAGCAAAGCTGGCTCAAAGCAGGGCAACTGTCAGAATTGTCGGTCTGAGAGCAATTATTGTCAACATCAGCCTCGACATCTGTGGTTGTATTACTGAGACGTGATAGAGGGATATCAAAGGTTTTGTTCTGACAACGATTAGTGGCAACATCAGCCTTGGTCTCTGTAGTCCTGTTGTTGGATGGAGGAAGAACTATGGTGCTGCTCTCAGAACTACAAGCTTGAACGACAGCATCGATTTCTGTGGTTGCGTTGTTGAGATAGTTTGAAGGATGCTTAAAGGGGTAAAGCTCAAAGGGGTAAAGGGGTCCCTCCCAATTGGGCGTGCTCAAGGTACTATCGAAGGTACTACTGGCTACTGTCGTGTTGTTGGATGGAGGAAGCTCAAAGGCGTCATTCTTGGGGGAAACCCATGGAGCGCCAGCCCCTGCAGCTGAGCAAAGCTGACTCAAAGCAGGGCAACTGTCAGAATTGTCGGTCTGAGAGCAATTATTGTCAACATCAGCCTCGACTTCTGTGGTTGTATTACTGAGACGTGATGGAGGGATATCAAAGGTGTTGTTCTGACAACCATTAGTGGCAACATCAGCCTTGGTCTCTGTAGTCCTGTTGTTGGATGGAGGAAGCTCAAAGGTGTCATTCTTGGCGGAAACCCATGGAGCGCCTGCCCCTGCAGCTGAGCAAAGCTGGCTCAAAGCAGGGCAACTGTCAGAATTGTCGGTCTGAGAGCAATTATTGTCAACATCAGCCTCGACTTCTGTGGTTGTAATACTGAGATGTGATTGAGGGATATCAAAGGTGTTGTTCTGACAACAATTAGTGGCAACATCAGCCTTGGTCTCTGTAGTCCTGTTGTTGGATGGAGGAAGAACTATGGTGCTGCTCTCAGAACTACAAGCTTGAAGGACAGCATCGATTTCTGTGGTTGCGTTGTTGAGATAGTTTGAAGGATGCTTAAAGGGGTAAAGCTCAAAGGGGTAAAGGGGTCCCTCCCAATTGGGCGTGCTCAAGGTACTATCGAAGGTACTACTGGCTACTGTCGTGTTGTTGGATGGAGGAAGCTCAAAGGCGTCATTCTTGGGGGAAACCCATGGAGCGCCAGCCCCTGCAGCTGAGCAAAGCTGGCTCAAAGCAGGGCAACTGTCAGAATTGTCGGTCTGAGAGCAATTATTGTCAACATCAGCCTCGACTTCTGTGGTTGTATTACTGAGACGTGATGGAGGGATATCAAAGGTGTTGTTCTGACAACCATTAGTGGCAACATCAGCCTTGGTCTCTGTAGTCCTGTTGTTGGATGGAGGAAGCTCAAAGGTGTCATTCTTGGCGGAAACCCATGGAGCGCCAGCCCCTGCAGCTGAGCAAAGCTGGCTCAAAGCAGGGCAACTGTCAGAATTGTCGGTCTGAGAGCAATTATTGTCAACATCAGCCTCGACTTCTGTGGTTGTAATACTGAGATGTGATTGAGGGATATCAAAGGTGTTGTTCTGACAACAATTAGTGGCAACATCAGCCTTGGTCTCTGTAGTCCTGTTGTTGGATGGAGGAAGAACTATGGTGCTGCTCTCAGAACTACAAGCTTGAACGACAGCATCGATTTCTGTGGTTGCGTTGTTGAGATAGTTTGAAGGATGCTTAAAGGGATAAAGCTCAAAGGGGTAAAGGGGTCCCTCCCAATTGGGTGTGCTCAAGGTACTATCGAAGGTACTACTGGCTACTGTCGTGTTGTTGGATGGAGGAAGCTCAAAGGTGTCATTCTTGGGGGAAACCCATGGGCGCCAGCCCCTGCAGCTGAACAAAGCTGGCTCAAAGCAGGGCAACTGTCAGAATTGTCGGTCTGAGAGAAATTATTGTCAACATCAGCCTCGACTTCTGTGGTTGTATTACTGAGACTGATTTAGGGATATCAAAGGTGTTGTTCTGACAACGATTAGTGGCAACATCAGCCTTGGTCTCTGTAGTCCTGTTGTTGGATGGAGGAAGAACTATGGTGCTGCTCTCAGAACTACAAGCTTGAACGACAGCATCGATTTGTGTGGTTGCGTTGTTGAGATAGTTTGAAGGATGCTTAAAGGGGTAAAGCTTAAAGGGGTAAAGGGGTCCCTCCCAATTGGGCGTGCTCAAGGTACTATCGAAGGTACTACTGGCTACTGTCGTGTTGTTGGATGGAGGAAGCTCAAAGGCGTCATTCTTGGGGGAAACCCATGGAGCGCCAGCCCCTGCAGCTGAGCAAAGCTGGCTCAAAGCAGGGCAACTGTCAGAATTGTCGGTCTGAGAGCAATTATTGTCAACATCAGCCTCGACTTCTGTGGTTGTATTACTGAGACGTGATGGAGGGATATCAAAGGTGTTGTTCTGACAACCATTAGTGGCAACATCAGCCTTGGTCTCTGTAGTCCTGTTGTTGGATGGAGGAAGCTCAAAGGTGTCATTCTTGGGGGAAACCCATGGAGCGCCAGCCCCTGCAGCTGAGCAAAGCTGGCTCAAAGCAGGGCAACTGTCAGAATTGTCGGTCTGAGAGAAATTATTGTCAACATCAGCCTCGACTTCTGTGGTTGTATTACTGATATGTGATTGAGGGATATCAAAGGTGTTGTTCTGACAACAATTAGTGGCAACATCAGCCTTGGTCTCTGTAGTCCTGTTGTTGGATGGAGGAAGAACTATGGTGCTGCTCTCAGAACTACAAGCTTGAACGACAGCATCGATTTCTGTGGTTGCATTGTTGAGATAGTTTGAAGGATGCTTAAAGGGGTAAAGCTCAAAGGGGTAAAGGGGTCCCTCCCAATTGGGCGTGCTCAAGGTACTATCGAAGGTGCTACTGTCGTGTTGTTGAATGGAGGAAGCTCAAATGCGTCATTCTTGGGGGAAACCCATGGAGCGCCAGCCCCTGCAGCTGAGCAAAGCTGGCTCAAAGCAGGGCAACTGTCAGAATTGTCGGTCTGAGAGCAATTATTGTCAACATCAGCCTCGACTTCTGTGGTTGTATTCCTGAGACGTGATGGAGGGATATCAAAGGTGTTGTTCTGACAACGATTAGTGGCAACATCAGCCTTGGTCTCTGTAGTCCTGTTGTTGGATGGAGGAAGAACAATGGTGCTGCTCTCAGAACTACAAGCTTGAACGACAGCATCGATTTCTGTGGTTGCGTTGTTGAGATAGTTTGAAGGATGCTTAAAGGGGTAAAGGGGTCCCTCCCAATTGGGCGTGCTCAAGGTACTATCGAAGGTACTACTGGCTACTGTCGTGTTGTTGGATGGAGGAAGCTCAAAGGTGTCATTCTTGGGGGAAACCCATGGAGCGCCAGCCTCTGCAGCTGAGCAAAACTGGCTCAAAGCAGGGCAACTGTCAGAATTGTCGGTCTGAGAACAATTATTGTCAACATCAGCCTCGACTTCTGTGGTTGTATTACTGAGACGTGATGGAGGGATATCAAAGGTGTTGTTCTGACAACCATTAGTGGCAACATCAGCCTTGGTCTCTGTAGTCCTGTTGTTGGATGGAGGAAGCTCAAAGGTGTCATTCTTGGGGGAAACCCATGGAGCGCCAGCCCCTGCAGCTGAGCAAAGCTGGCTCAAAGCAGGGCAACTGTCAGAATTGTCGGTCTGAGAGCAATTATTGTCAACATCAGCCTCGACTTCTGTGGTTGTATTACTGAGACGTGATGGAGGGATATCAAAGGTGTTGTTCTGACAACGATTACTGGCAACATCAGCCTTGGTCTCTGTAGTCCTGTTGTTGGATGGAGGAAGAACTATGGTGCTGCTCTCAGAACTACAAGCTTGAACGACAGCATCGATTTCTGTGGTTGCGTTGTTGAGATAGTTTGAAGGATGCTTAAAGGGGTAAAGCTCAAAGGGGTAAAGGGGTCCCTCCCAATTGGGCGTGCTCAAGGTACTATCGAAGGTACTACTGGCTACTGTCGTGTTGTTGGATGGAGGAAGCTCAAAGGTGTCATTCTTGGGGGAAACCCATGGAGCGCCAGCCCCTGCAGCTGAGCAAAGCTGGCTCAAAGCAGGGCAACTGTCAGAATTGTCGGTCTGAGAGAAATTATTGTCAACATCAGCCTTGACTTCTGTGGTTGTATTACTGAGACGTGATTGAGGGATATCAAAGGTGTTGTTCTGACAATGATTAGTTGCAACATCAGCCTTGGTCTCTGTAGTCCTGTTGTTGGATGGAGGAAGAACTAAGGTGCTGCTCTCAGAACTACAAGCTTGAACGACAGCATCGATTTCTGTGGTTGCGTTGTTGAGATAGTTTGAAGGATGCTTAAAGGGGTAAAGCTCAAAGGGGTAAAAGGGTCCATCCCATTTGGGCGTGCTCAAGGTACTATCGAAGGTACTACTGGCTACTGTTGTGTTGTTGGATGGAGGAAGCTCAAAGGTGTCATTCTTGGGGGAAACCCATAAAGCGCCAGCCCCTGCAGCTGAGCAAAGCTGGCTCAAAGCAGGGCAACTGTCAGAATTGTCGGTCTGAGAGCAATTATTGTCAACATCAGCCTCGACTTCTGTGGTTGTATTACTGAGACGTGATGGAGGGATATAAAAGGTGTTGTTCTGACAACCATTAGTGGCAACATCAGCCTTGGTCTCTGTAGACCTGTTGTTGGATGGAGGAAGCTCAAAGGTGTCATTCTTGGGGGAAACCCATGGAGCGCCAGCCCCTGCAGCTCGGCAAAGCTGGCTCAAAGCAGGGCAACTGTCAGAATTGTCGGTCTGAGAGCAATTATTGTCAACATCAGCCTTGACTTCTGTGGTTGTATTACTGAGACGTGATTGAGGGATATCAAAGGTGTTGTTCTGACAACGATTAGTGGCAACATCAGCCTTGGTCTCTGTAGTCCTGTTGTTGGATGGAGGAAGAACTAAGGTGCTGCTCTCAGAACTACAAGCTTGAACGACAGCATCGATTTCTGTGGTTGCGTTGTTGAGATAGTTTGAAGGATGCTTAAAGGGGTAAAGCTCAAAGGGGTAAAGGGGTCCCTCCCAATTGGGCGTGCTCTAGGTACTATCGAAGGTACTACTGGCTACTGTCGTGTTGTTGGATGGAGGAAGCTCAAAGGTGTCATTCTTGGGGGAAACCCATGGAGCGCCAGCCCCTGCAGCTGAGCAAAGCTGGCTCAAAGCAGGGCAACTGTCAGAATTGTCGGTCTGAGAACAATTATTGTCAACATCAGCCTCGACTTCTGTGGTTGTATTACTGAGACGTGATGGAGGGATATCAAAGGTGTTGTTCTGACAACCATTAGTGGCAACATCAGCCTTGGTCTCTGTAGTCCTGTTGTTGGATGGAGGAAGCTCAAAGGTGTCAAGTTCAAGTTCAAGTTCAAGTTCTTTAATAGTTGTCATACAGAAGTACAGAATACTTTCATACAAAATGCTTCTTACTGTTACGCTCCAGAGACTGTGCTAGACAAGATAGTATCAAATAACATAATAACATAATATAGCATGAATTTAGAAGAAGAAAATGAGGTCACAGTGTTCGGTATAGACATATGTACAATGTTCTGAGTTACCATATAATATACAATACACAATACTATGCAGTGTACTAATGTACAGTACTATCTAGTGCAAAGCAGAAATGGGATGAGGTACAATTTTAGGTACAATTTACAGTAAGGTGTACGAGTTGTAGTGCAATCCTTCATCCATAAATATAAAGTGTGGGGAGTGGGTGCTACAGTGTGTTTGTTTAAAGTGGGTGTGTGCTATAAGTGTGTGGAGTGGGTGCTACAGTGTGTTTGTTTAAAGTGAGTGTGTGCGTGTGGATGTGTGTGCTATGTGCGTTTGGTGGTTGTTGTTGTGTAGTGTTCATTCATTGTTCGTTTAGCAGCCTGATGGCCTGGGGATAGAAGCTTCTTCTGAGTCTTTCTGTGCTCGCCTTGAGACTCCTGTATCGCTTGCCTGACCGCAGCAGTTCAAAGAGGCAGTTGTTCGGGTGACTGGAGTCTTTAATGATTCTCTTAGCCTTGCCCTTGCAACGCTTGTAGTAAATGTTCTGGAGGGTGGGGAGCCCCCCTCCAATTGTGCGTTCGGCTGAACGTGTCACTCTTTGTAGTCTGCTTTGGTCTTGTGCAGTGCTATTCCCAAACCAGGAGGTGATGTTGCCGGTCAAGATGCTCTCTATTGTACATGAGTAGAAGTTCTTAAGGATCTTCTGGCTGACTTGGAACTTCCTTAGGCGCCTGAGGAAGTAGAGGCGTTGTCGTGCCTTCTTCACAACACTGTTAATGTGTGTGGTCCATGTCAAGACCTCGGATATGTAGGCTCCGAGGTACTTAAAGCTGTTGACTCTCTCAACCGGTGCCCCGTCGATGCTGAGGGGGCTGTAGTCCTTGACCCCCGACCTCCTGAAGTCCACAATCATCTCCTTTGTTTTGCTGACGTTCAGGGAGAGGCTGTTTTCCTGGCACCATCCCGCCAGGACCTTGACCTCTTCCAGGTAGGCCCTCTTCTTGGGGGAAACCCATGGACAGCCAGCCCCTGGAGCTGAGCAAAGCTGGCTCAAAGCAGGGCAACTGTCAGAATTGTCGGTCTGAGAGCAATTATTGTCAACATCAGCCTTGACTTCTGTGGTTGTAATACTGAGACGTGATTGAGGGATATCAAAGGTGTTGTTCTGACAACGATTAGTGGCAACATCAGCCTTGGTCTCTGTAGTCCTGTTGTTGGATGGAGGAAGAACTAAGGTGCTGCTCTCAGAACTACAAGCTTGAACGACAGCATCGATTTCTGTGGTTGTGTTGTTGAGATAGTTTATAGGATGCTTAAAGGGGTAAAGCTCAAAGGGGTAAAGGGGTCCCTCCCAATTGGGCGTGCTCAAGGTACTATCGAAGGTACTACTGGCTAGTGTCGTGTTGTTGGATGGAGGAAGCTCAAAGGTGTCATTCTTGGGGGAAACCCATGGAGCGCCAGCCCCTGCAGCTGAGCAAAGCTGGCTCAAAGCAGGGCAACTGTCAGAATTGTCGGTCTGAGAGCAATTATTGTCAACATCAGCCTTGACTTCTGTGGTTGTAATACTGAGACGTGATTGAGGGATATCAAAGGTGTTGTTCTGACAACGATTAGTGGCAACATCAGCCTTGGTCTCTGTAGTCCTGTTGTTGGATGGAGGAAGAACTAAGGTGCTGCTCTCAGAACTACAAGCTTGAACGACAGCATCGATTTCTGTGGTTGTGTTGTTGAGATAGTTTATAGGATGCTTAAAGGGGTAAAGCTCAAAGGGGTAAAGGGGTCCCTCCCAATTGGGCGTGCTCAAGGTACTATCGAAGGTACTACTGGCTAGTGTCGTGTTGTTGGATGGAGGAAGCTCAAAGGTGTCATTCTTGGGGGAAACCCATGGAGCGCCAGCCCCTGCAGCTGAGCAAAGCTGGCTCAAAGCAGGGCAACTGTCAGAATTGTCGGTCTGAGAGCAATTATTGTCAACATCAGCCTCGACTTCTGTGGTTGTATTACTGAGACGTGATGGAGGGATATCAAAGGTGTTGTTCTGACAACGATTAGTGGCAACATCAGCCTTGGTCTCTGTAGTCCTGTTGTTGGATGGAGGAAGAACTAAGGTGCTGCTCTCAGAACTACAAGCTTGAACGACAGCATCGATTTCTGTGGTTGCGTTGTTGAGATAGTTTGAAGGATGCTTAAAGGGGTAAAGCTCAAATGGGTAAAGGGGTCCCTCCCAATTGGGCGTGCTCAAGGTACTATCGAAGGTACTACTGGCTACTGTCATGTTGTTGGATGAAGGAAGCTCAAAGGTGTCATTCTTGGGGGAAACCCATGGAGCGCCAAGCCCTGCAGCTGAGCAAAGCTGGCTCAAAGCAGGGCAACTGTCAGAATTGTCGGTCTGAGAACAATTATTGTCAACATCAGCCTCGACTTCTGTGGTTGTATTACTGAGACGTGATGGAGGGATATCAAAGGTGTTGTTCTGACAACCATTAGTGGCAACATCAGCCTTGGTCTCTGTAGTCCTGTTGTTGGATGCAGGAAGCTCAAAGGTGTCATTCTTGGCGGAAACCCATGGAGCGCCAGCCCCTGCAGCTGAGCAAAGCTGGCTCAAAGCAGGGCAACTGTCAGAATTGTCGGTCTGAGAGCAATTATTGTCAACATCAGCCTCGACTACTCTGGTTGTAATACTGAGACGTGATTGAGGGATATCAAAGGTGTTGTTCTTACAACGATTAGTGGCAACATCAGCCTTGGTCTCTGTAGTCCTGTTGTTGGATGGAGGAAGAACTATGGTGCTGCTCTCAGAACTACAAGCTTGAACGACAGCATCGATTTCTGTGGTTGCGTTGTTGAGATAGTTTGAAGGATGCTTAAAGGGGTAAAGCTCAAAGGGGTAAAGGAGTCCCTCCAAATTGGGCGTGCTCAAGGTACTATCGAAGGTACTACTGGCTACTGTTGTGTTGTTGGATGGAGGAAGCTCAAAGGTGTCATTCTTGGGGGAAACCTATGGAGCGCCAGCCCCTGCAGCTGAGCAAAGCTGGCTCAAAGCAGGGCAACTGTCAGAATTGTCGGTCTGAGAGAAATTATTGTCAACATCAGCCTCGACTTCTGTGGTTGTATTACTGAGACGTGATTGAGGGATATCAAAGGTGTTGTTCTGACAACGATTAGTGGCAACATCAGCCTTGGTCTCTGTAGTCCTGTTGTTGGATGGAGGAAGAACTATGGTGCTGCTCTCAGAACTACAAGCTTGAACGACAGCATCGATTTGTGTGGTTGCGTTTTTGAGATAGTTTGAAGGATGCTTAAAGGGGTAAAGCTCAAAGGGGTAAAGGGGTCCCTCCCAATTGGGCGTGCTCAAGTTACTATCGAAGGTACTACTGGCTACTGTCGTGTTGTTGGATGGAGGAAGCTCAAAGGCGTCATTCTTGGGGGAAACCCATGGAGCGCCAGCCCCTGCAGCTGAGCAAAGCTGGCTCAAAGCAGGGCAACTGTCAGAATTGTCGGTCTGAGAGAAATTATTGTCAACATCAGCCTCGACTTCTGTGGTTGTATTACTGATACGTGATTGAGGGATATCAAAGGTGTTGTTCTGACAACGATTAGTGGCAACATCAGCCTTGGTCTCTGTAGTCCTGTTGTTGGATGGAGGAAGAACTATGGTGCTGCTCTCAGAACTACAAGCTTGAACGACAGCATCGATTTCTGTGGTTGCATTGTTGAGATAGTTTGAAGGATGCTTAAAGGGGTAAAGCTCAAAGGGGTAAAGGGGTCCCTCCCAATTGGGCGTGCTCAAGGTACTATCGAAGGTGCTACTGTCGTGTTGTTGGATGGAGGAAGCTCAAATGCGTCATTCTTGGGGGAAACCCATGGAGCGCCAGCCCCTGCAGCTGAGCAAAGCTGGCTCAAAGCAGGGCAACTGTCAGAATTGTCGGTCTGAGAGCAATTATTGTCAACATCAGCCTCGACTTCTGTGGTTGTATTACTGAGACGTGATGGAGGGATATCAAAGGTGTTGTTCTGACAACGATTAGTGGCAACATCAGCCTTGGTGTCTGTAGTCCTGTTGTTGGATGGAGGAAGAACAATGGTGCTGCTCTCAGAACTACAAGCTTGAACGACAGCATCGATTTCTGTGGTTGCGTTGTTGAGATAGTTTGAAGGATGCTTAAAGGGGTAAAGCTCAAAGGGGTAAAGGGGTCCCTCCCAATTGGGCGTGCTCAAGGTACTATCGAAGGTACTACTGGCTACTGTCGTGTTGTTGGATGGAGGAAGTTTAAAGGTGTCATTCTTGGGGGAAACCCATGGAGCGCCAGCCTCTGCAGCTGAGCAAAACTGGCTCAAAGCAGGGCAACTGTCAGAATTGTCGGTCTGAGAACAATTATTGTCAACATCAGCCTCGACTTCTGTGGTTGTATTACTGAGACGTGATGGAGGGATATCAAAGGTGTTGTTCTGACAACCATTAGTGGCAACATCAGCCTTGGTCTCTGTAGTCCTGTTGTTGGATGGAGGAAGCTCAAAGGTGTCATTCTTGGGGGAAACCCATGGAGCGCCAGCCCCTGCAGCTGAGCAAAGCTGGCTCAAAGCAGGGCAACTGTCAGAATTGTCGGTCTGAGAGCAATTATTGTCAACATCAGCCTCGACTTCTGTGGTTGTATTACTGAGACGTGATGGAGGGATATCAAAGGTGTTGTTCTGACAACGATTACTGGCAACATCAGCCTTGGTCTCTGTAGTCCTGTTGTTGGATGGAGGAAGAACTATGGTGCTGCTCTCAGAACTACAAGCTTGAACGACAGCATCGATTTCTGTGGTTGCGTTGTTGAGATAGTTTGAAGGATGCTTAAAGGGGTAAAGCTCAAAGGGGTAAAGGGGTCCCTCCCAATTGGGCGTGCTCAAGGTACTATCGAAGGTACTACTGGCTATTGTCGTGTTGTTGGATGGAGGAAGCTCAAAGGTGTCATTCTTGGGGGAAACCCATGGAGCGCCAGCCCCTGCAGCTGAGCAAAGCTGGCTCAAAGCAGGGCAACTGTCAGAATTGTCGGTCTGAGAGCAATTATTGTCAACATCAGCCTCGACTTCTGTGGGCGTATTACTGAGACGTGATGGAGGGATATAAAAGGTGTTGTTCTGACAACCATTAGTGGCAACATCAGCCTTGGTCTCTGTAGACCTGTTGTTGGATGGAGGAAGCTCAAAGGTGTCATTCTTGGGGGAAACCCATAGAGCGCCAGCCCCTGCAGCTCGGCAAAGCTGGCTCAAAGCAGGGCAACTGTCAGAATTGTCGGTCTGAGAGCAATTATTGTCAACATCAGCCTTGACTTCTGTGGTTGTATTACTGAGACGTGATTGAGGGATATCAAAGGTGTTGTTCTGACAACGATTAGTGGCAACATCAGCCTTGGTCTCTGTAGTCCTGTTGTTGGATGGAGGAAGAACTAAGGTGCTGCTCTCAGAACTACAAGCTTGAACAACAGCATCGATTTCTGTGGTTGCGTTGTTGAGATAGTTTGAAGGATGCTTAAAGGGGTAAAGCTCAAAGGGGTAAAGGGGTCCCTCCCAATTGGGCGTGCTCAAGGTACTATCGAAGGTACTACTGGCTACTGTCGTGTTGTTGGATGGAGGAAGCTCAAAGGTGTCATTCTTGGGGGAAACCCATGGAGCGCCAGCCCCTGCAGCTGAGCAAAGCTGGCTCAAAGCAGGGCAACTGTCAGAATTGTCGGTCTGAGAACAATTATTGTCAACATCAGCCTCGACTTCTGTGGTTGTATTACTGAGACGTGATGGAGGGATATCAAAGGTGTTGTTCTGACAACCATTAGTGGCAACATCAGCCTTGGTCTCTGTAGTCCTGTTGTTGGATGGAGGAAGCTCAAAGGTGTCATTCTTGGGGGAAACCCATGGAGCGCCAGCCCCTGGAGCTGAGCAAAGCTGGCTCAAAGCAGGGCAACTGTCAGAATTGTCGGTCTGAGAGCAATTATTGTCAACATCAGCCTCGACTTCTGTGGTTGTAATACTGAGACGTGATTGAGGGATATCAAAGGTGTTGTTCTGACAACGATTAGTGGCAACATCAGCCTTGGTCTCTGTAGTCCTGTTGTTGGATGGAGGAATAACTAAGGTGCTGCTCTCAGAACTACAAGCTTGAACGACAGCATCGATTTCTGTGGTTGTGTTGTTGAGATAGTTTATAGGATGCTTAAAGGGGTAAAGCTCAAAGGGGTAAAGGGGTCCCTCCCAATTGGGCGTGCTCAAGGTACTATCGAAGGTACTACTGGCTAGTGTCGTGTTGTTGGATGGAGGAAGCTCAAAGGTGTCATTCTTGGGGGAAACCCATGGAGCGCCAGCCCCTGCAGCTGAGCAAAGCTGGCTCAAAGCAGGGCAACTGTCAGAATTGTCGGTCTGAGAGCAATTATTGTCAACATCAGCCTCGACTTCTGTGGTTGTATTACTGAGACGTGATGGAGGGATATCAAAGGTGTTGTTCTGACAACGATTAGTGGCAACATCAGCCTTGGTCTCTGTAGTCCTGTTGTTGGATGGAGGAAGAACTAAGGTGCTGCTCTCAGAACTACAAGCTTGAACGACAGCATCGATTTCTGTGGTTGCGTTGTTGAGATAGTTTGAAGGATGCTTAAAGGGGTAAAGCTCAAATGGGTAAAGGGGTCCCTCCCAATTGGGCGTGCTCAAGGTACTATCGAAGGTACTACTGGCTACTGTCATGTTGTTGGATGGAGGAAGCTCAAAGGTGTCATTCTTGGGGGAAACCCATGGAGCGCCAACCCCTGCAGCTGAGCAAAGCTGGCTCAAAGCAGGGCAACTGTCAGAATTGTCGGTCTGAGAACAATTATTGTCAACATCAGCCTCGACTTCTGTGGTTGTATTACTGAGACGTGATGGAGGGATATCAAAGGTGTTGTTCTGACAACCATTAGTGGCAACATCAGCCTTGGTCTCTGTAGTCCTGTTGTTGGATGCAGGAAGCTCAAAGGTGTCATTCTTGGCGGAAACCCATGGAGCGCCAGCCCCTGCAGCTGAGCAAAGCTGGCTCAAAGCAGGGCAACTGTCAGAATTGTCGGTCTGAGAGCAATTATTGTCAACATCAGCCTCGACTTCTGTGGTTGTAATACTGAGACGTGATTGAGGGATATCAAAGGTGTTGTTCTTACAACGATTAGTGGCAACATCAGCCTTGGTCTCTGTAGTCCTGTTGTTGGATGGAGGAAGAACTATGGTGCTGCTCTCAGAACTACAAGCTTGAACGACAGCATCGATTTCTGTGGTTGCGTTGTTGAGATAGTTTGAAGGATGCTTAAAGGGGTAAAGCTCAAAGGGGTAAAGGAGTCCCTCCAAATTGGGCGTGCTCAAGGTACTATCGAAGGTACTACTGGCTACTGTTGTGTTGTTGGATGGAGGAAGCTCAAAGGTGTCATTCTTGGGGGAAACCTATGGAGCGCCAGCCCCTGCAGCTGAGCAAAGCTGGCTCAAAGCAGGGCAACTGTCAGAATTGTCGGTCTGAGAGAAATTATTGTCAACATCAGCCTCGACTTCTGTGGTTGTATTACTGAGACGTGATTGAGGGATATCAAAGGTGTTGTTCTGACAACGATTAGTGGCAACATCAGCCTTGGTCTCTGTAGTCCTGTTGTTGGATGGAGGAAGAACTATGGTGCTGCTCTCAGAACTACAAGCTTGAACGACAGCATCGATTTGTGTGGTTGCGTTGTTGAGATAGTTTGAAGGATGCTTAAAGGGGTAAAGCTCAAAGGGGTAAAGGGGTCCCTCCCAATTGGGCGTGCTCAAGGTACTATCGAAGGTACTACTGGCTACTGTCGTGTTGTTGGATGGAGGAAGCTCAAAGGCGTCATTCTTGGTGGAAACCCATGGAGCGCCAGCCCCTGCAGCTGAGCAAAGCTGGCTCAAAGCAGGGCAACTGTCCGAATTGTCGGTCTGAGAGCAATTATTGTCAACATCAGCCTCGACTTCTGTGGTTGTATTACTGAGACGTGATGGAGGGATATCAAAGGTGTTGTTCTGACAACCATTAGTGGCAACATCAGCCTTGGTCTCTGTAGTCCTGTTGTTGGATGGAGGAAGCTCAAAGGTGTCATTCTTGGGGGAAACCCATGGAGCGCCAGCCCCTGCAGCTGAGCAAAGCTGGCTCAAAGCAGGGCAACTGTCCGAATTGTCGGTCTGAGAGCAATTATTGTCAACATCAGCCTCGACTTCTGTGGTTGTATTACTGAGACGTGATGGAGGGATATCAAAGGTGTTGTTCTGACAACCATTAGTGGCAACATCAGCCTTGGTCTCTGTAGTCCTGTTGTTGGATGGAGGAAGCTCAAAGGTGTCATTCTTGGGGGAAACCCATGGAGCGCCAGCCCCTGCAGCTGAGCAAAGCTGGCTCAAAGCAGGGCAACTGTCAGAATTGTCGGTCTGAGAACAATTATTGTCAACATCAGCCTCGACTTCTGTGGTTGTATTACTGAGACGTGATGGAGGGATATCAAAGGTGTTGTTCTGACAACCATTAGTGGCAACATCAGCCTTGGTCTCTGTAGTCCTGTTGTTGGATGGAGGAAGCTCAAAGGTGTCATTCTTGGGGGAAACCCATGGAGCGCCAGCCCCTGCAGCTGAGCAAAGCTGGCTCAAAGCAGGGCAACTGTCAGAATTGTCGGTCTGAGAGCAATTATTGTCAACATCAGCCTCGACTTCTGTGGTTGTATTACTGAGACGTGATGGAGGGATATCAAAGGTGTTGTTCTGACAACGATTACTGGCAACATCAGCCTTGGTCTCTGTAGTCCTGTTGTTGGATGGAGGAAGAACTATGGTGCTGCTCTCAGAACTACAAGCTTGAACGACAGCATCGATTTCTGTGGTTGCGTTGTTGAGATAGTTTGAAGGATGCTTAAAGGGGTAAAGCTCAAAGGGGTAAAGGGGTCCCTCCCAATTGGGCGTGCTCAAGGTACTATCGAAGGTACTACTGGCTACTGTCGTGTTGTTGGATGGAGGAAGCTCAAAGGTGTCATTCTTGGGGGAAACCCATGGAGCGCCAGCCCCTGCAGCTGAGCAAAGCTGGCTCAAAGCAGGGCAACTGTCAGAATTGTCGGTCTGAGAGAAATTATTGTCAACATCAGCCTTGACTTCTGTGGTTGTATTACTGAGACGTGATTGAGGGATATCAAAGGTGTTGTTCTGACAATGATTAGTTGCAACATCAGCCTTGGTCTCTGTAGTCCTGTTGTTGGATGGAGGAAGAACTAAGGTGCTGCTCTCAGAACTACAAGCTTGAACGACAGCATCGATTTCTGTGGTTGCGTTGTTGAGATAGTTTGAAGGATGCTTAAAGGGGTAAAGCTCAGAGGGGTAAAGGGGTCCCTCCCATTTGGGCGTGCTCAAGGTACTATCGAAGGTACTACTGGCTACTGTTGTGTTGTTGGATGGAGGAAGCTCAAAGGTGTCATTCTTGGGGGAAACCCATGGAGCGCCAGCCCCTGCAGCTGAGCAAAGCTGGCTCAAAGCAGGGCAACTGTCAGAATTGTCGGTCTGAGAGCAATTATTGTCAACATCAGCCTCGACTTCTGTGGTTGTATTACTGAGACGTGATGGAGGGATATAAAAGGTGTTGTTCTGACAACCATTAGTGGCAACATCAGCCTTGGTCTCTGTAGACCTGTTGTTGGATGGAGGAAGCTCAAAGGTGTCATTCTTGGGGGAAACCCATGGAGCGCCAGCCCCTGCAGCTCGGCAAAGCTGGCTCAAAGCAGGGCAACTGTCAGAATTGTCGGTCTGAGAGCAATTATTGTCAACATCAGCCTTGACTTCTGTGGTTGTATTACTGAGACGTGATTGAGGGATATCAAAGGTGTTGTTCTGACAACGATTAGTGGCAACATCAGCCTTGGTCTCTGTAGTCCTGTTGTTGGATGGAGGAAGAACTAAGGTGCTGCTCTCAGAACTACAAGCTTGAACGACAGCATCGATTTCTGTGGTTGCGTTGTTGAGATAGTTTGAAGGATGCTTAAAGGGGTAAAGCTCAAAGGGGTAAAGGGGTCCCTCCCAATTGGGCGTGCTCAAGGTACTATCGAAGGTACTACTGGCTACTGTCGTGTTGTTGGATGGAGGAAGCTCAAAGGTGTCATTCTTGGGGGAAACCCATGGAGCGCCAGCCCCTGCAGCTGAGCAAAGCTGGCTCAAAGCAGGGCAACTGTCAGAATTGTCGGTCTGAGAACAATTATTGTCAACATCAGCCTCGACTTCTGTGGTTGTATTACTGAGACGTGATGGAGGGATATCAAAGGTGTTGTTCTGACAACCATTAGTGGCAACATCAGCCTTGGTCTCTGTAGTCCTGTTGTTGGATGGAGGAAGCTCAAAGGTGTCATTATTGGGGGAAACCCATGGAGCGCCAGCCCCTGGAGCTGAGCAAAGCTGGCTCAAAGCAGGGCGACTGTCAGAATTGTCGGTCTGAGAGCAATTATTGTCAACATCAGCCTCGACTTCTGTGGTTGTAATACTGAGACGTGATTGAGGGATATCAAAGGTGTTGTTCTGACAACGATTAGTGGCAACATCAGCCTTGGTCTCTGTAGTCCTGTTGTTGGATGGAGGAAGAACTAAGGTGCTGCTCTCAGAACTACAAGCTTGAACGACAGCATCGATTTCTGTGGTTGTGTTGTTGAGATAGTTTATAGGATGCTTAAAGGGGTAAAGCTCAAAGGGGTAAAGGGGTCCCTCCCAATTGGGCGTGCTCAAGGTACTATCGAAGGTACTACTGGCTAGTGTCGTGTTGTTGGATGGAGGAAGCTCAAAGGTGTCATTCTTGGGGGAAACCCATGGAGCGCCAGCCCCTGCAGCTGAGCAAAGCTGGCTCAAAGCAGGGCAACTGTCAGAATTGTCGGTCTGAGAGCAATTATTGTCAACATCAGCCTCGACTTCTGTGGTTGTATTACTGAGACGTGATGGAGGGATATCAAAGGTGTTGTTCTGACAACGATTAGTGGCAACAACAGCCTTGGTCTCTGTAGTCCTGTTGTTGGATGGAGGAAGAACTATGGTGCTGCTCTCAGAACTACAAGCTTGAACGACAGCATCGATTTCTGTGGTTGCGTTGTTGAGATAGTTTGAAGGATGCTTAAAGGGGTAAAGCTCAAAGGGGTAAAGGGGTCCCTCCCAATTGGGCGTGCTCAAGGTACTATCGAAGGTACTACTGGCTACTGTCGTGTTGTTGGATGGAGGAAGCTCAAAGGCGTCATTCTTGGGGGAAACCCATGGAGCGCCAGCCCCTGCAGCTGAGCAAAGCTGGCTCAAAGCAGGGCAACTGTCAGAATTGTCGGTCTGAGAGCAATTATTGTCAACATCAGCCTCGACTTCTGTGGTTGTATTACTGAGACGTGATGGAGGGATATCAAAGGTGTTGTTCTGACAACCATTAGTGGCAACATCAGCCTTGGTCTCTGTAGTCCTGTTGTTGGATGGAGGAAGCGCAAAGGTGTCATTCTTGGGGGAAACCCATGGAGCGCCAGCCCCTGCAGCTGAGCAAAGCTGGCTCAAAGCAGGGCAACTGTCAGAATTGTCGGTCTGTGAGCAATTATTGTCAACATCAGCCTCGACTTCTGTGGTTGTATTACTGAGACGTGATTGAGGGATATCAAAGGTGTTGTTCTGACAACGATTAGTGGCAACATCAGCCTTGGTCTCTGTAGTCCTGTTGTTGGATGGAGGAAGAACTAAGGTGCTGCTCTCAGAACTACAAGCTTGAACGACAGCATCGATTTCTGTGGTTGCGTTGTTGAGATAGTTTGAAGGATGCTTAAAGGGGTAAAGCTCAAATGGGTAAAGGGGTCCCTCCCAATTGGGCGTGCTCAAGGTACTACTGGCTACTGTCATGTTGTTGGATGGAGGAAGCTCAAAGGTGTCATTCTTGGGGGAAACCCATGGAGCGCCAACCCCTGCAGCTGAGCAAAGCTGGCTCAAAGCAGGGCAACTGTCAGAATTGTCGGTCTGAGAGCAATTATTGTCAACATCAGCCTCGACTTCTGTGGTTGTATTACTGAGACGTGATGGAGGGATATAAAAGGTGTTGTTCAGACAACAATTAGTGGCAACATCAGCCTTGGTCTCTGTAGTCCTGTTGTTGGATGGAGGAAGAACTATGGTGCTGCTCTCAGAACTACAAGCTTGAACGACAGCATCGATTTCTGTGGTTGCGTTGTTGAGATAGTTTGAAGGATGCTTAAAGGGGTAAAGCTCAAAGGGGTAAAGGGGTCCCTCCCATTTGGGCGTGCTCAAGGTACTATCGAAGGTACTACTGGCTACTGTTGTGTTGTTGGATGGAGGAAGCTCAAAGGTGTCATTCTTGGGGGAAACCCATGGAGCGCCAGCCCCTGCAGTTGAGCAAAGCTGGCTCAAAGCAGGGCAACTGTCAGAATTGTCGGTCTGAGAGCAATTATTGTCAACATCAGCCTCGACTTCTGTGGTTGTATTACTGAGACGTGATGGAGGGATATAAAAGGTGTTGTTCAGACAACAATTAGTGGCAACATCAGCCTTGGTCTCTGTAGTCCTGTTGTTGGATGGAGGAAGAACTAAGGTGCTGCACTCAGAACTACAAGCTTGAACGACAGCATCGATTTCTGTGGTTGCGTTGTTGAGATAGTTTGAAGGATGCTTAAAGGGGTAAAGCTCAAAGGGGTAAAGCGGTCCCTCCCATTTGGGCGTGCTCAAGGTACTATCGAAGGTACTACTGGCTACTGTTGTGTTGTTGAATGGAGGAAGCTCAAAGGTGTCATTCTTGGGGGAAACCCATGGAGCGCCAGCCCCTGCAGTTGAGCAAAGCTGGCTCAAAGCAGGGCAACTGTCAGAATTGTCGGTCTGAGAGCAATTATTGTCAACATCAGCCTCGACTTCTGTGGTTGTATTACTGAGACGTGATGGAGGGATATAAAAGGTGTTGTTCTGACAACCATTAGTGGCAACATCAGCCTTGGTCTCTGTAGACCTGTTGTTGGATGGAGGAAGCTCAAAGGTGTCATTCTTGGGGGAAACCCATGGAGCGCCAGCCCCTGCAGCTCGGCAAAGCTGGCTCAAAGCAGGGCAACTGTCAGAATTGTCGGTCTGAGAGCAATTATTGTCAACATCAGCCTTGACTTCTGTGGTTGTATTACTGAGACGTGATTGAGGGATATCAAAGGTGTTGTTCTGACAACGATTAGTGGCAACATCAGCCTTGGTCTCTGTAGTCCTGTTGTTGGATGGAGGAAGAACTAAGGTGCTGCTCTCAGAACTACAAGCTTGAACGACAGCATCGATTTCTGTGGTTGCGTTGTTGAGATAGTTTGAAGGATGCTTAAAGGGGTAAAGGGGTCCCTCCCAATTGGGCGTGCTCAAGGTACTATCGAAGGTACTACTGGCTAGTGTCATGTTGTTGGATGGAGGAAACTCAAAGGTGTCATTCTTGGGGGAAACCCATGGAGCCCCAGCCCCTGCAGCTGAGCAAAGCTGGCTCAAAGGAGGGCAACTGTAAGAATTGTCGGTCTGAGAGCAATTATTGTCAACATCAGCCTCGACTTCTGTGGTTGTATTACTGAGACGTGATGGAGGGATATCAAAGGTGTTGTTCTGACAACGATTAGTGGCAACATCAGCCTTGGTCTCTGTAGTCCTGTTGTTGGATGGAGGAAGAACTATGGTGCTGCTCTCAGAACTACAAGCTTGAACGACAGCATCGATTTCTGTGGTTGCGTTGTTGAGATAGTTTGAAGGATGCTTAAAGGGGTAAAGCTCAAAGGGGTAAAGGGGTCCCTCCCAATTGGGCGTGCTCAAGGTACTATCGAAGGTACTACTGGCTACTGTCGTGTTGTTGGATGGAGGAAGCTCAAAGGCGTCATTCTTGGGGGAAACCCATGGAGCGCCAGCCCCTGCAGCTGAGCAAAGCTGGCTCAAAGCAGGGCAACTGTCAGAATTGTCGGTCTGAGAGCAATTATTGTCAACATCAGCCTCGACTTCTGTGGTTGTATTACTGAGACGTGATGGAGGGATATCAAAGGTGTTGTTCTGACAACCATTAGTGGCAACATCAGCCTTGGTCTCTGTAGACCTGTTGTTGGATGGAGGAAGCTCAAAGGTGTCATTCTTGGGGGAAACCCATGGAGCGCCAGCCCCTGCAGCTCGGCAAAGCTGGCTCAAAGCAGGGCAACTGTCAGAATTGTCGGTCTGAGAGCAATTATTGTCAACATCAGCCTTGACTTCTGTGGTTGTATTACTGAGACGTGATTGAGGGATGTCAAAGGTGTTGTTCTGACAACGATTAGTGGCAACATCAGCCTTGGTCTCTGTAGTCCTGTTGTTGGATGGAGGAAGAACTAAGGTGCTGCTCTCAGAACTACAAGCTTGAACGACAGCATCGATTTCTGTGGTTGCGTTGTTGAGATAGTTTGAAGGATGCTTAAAGGGGTAAAGGGGTCCCTCCCAATTGGGCATGCTCAAGGTACTATCGAAGGTACTACTGGCTACTGTCGTGTTGTTGGATGGAGGAAGCTCAAAGGTGTCATTCTTGGGGGAAACCCATGGAGCGCCAGCCCCTGCAGCTGAGCAAAGCTGGCTCAAAGCAGGGCAACTGTCAGAATTGTCGGTCTGAGAGAAATTATTGTCAACATCAGCCTTGACTTCTGTGGTTGTATTACTGAGACGTGATTGAGGGATATCAAAGGTGTTGTTCTGACAACGATTAGTTGCAACATCAGCCTTGGTCTCTGTAGTCCTGTTGTTGGATGGAGGAAGAACTAAGGTGCTGCTCTCAGAACTACAAGCTTGAACGACAGCATCGATTTCTGTGGTTGCGTTGTTGAGATAGTTTGAAGGATGCTTAAAGGGGTAAAGCTCAAAGGGGTAAAGGGGTCCCTCCCATTTGGGCGTGCTCAAGGTACTATCGAAGGTACTACTGGCTACTGTTGTGTTGTTGGATGGAGGAAGCTCAAAGGTGTCATTCTTGGGGGAAGCCCATGGAGCGCCAGCCCCTGCAGTTGAGCAAAGCTGGCTCAAAGCAGGGCAACTGTCAGAATTGTCGGTCTGAGAGCAATTATTGTCAACATCAGCCTCGACTTCTGTGGTTGTATTACTGAGACGTGATGGAGGGATATAAAATGTGTTGTTCTGACAACCATTAGTGGCAACATCAGCCTTGGTCTCTGTAGACCTGTTGTTGGATGGAGGAAGCTCTAAGGTGTCATTCTTGGGGGAAACCCATGGAGCGCCAGCCCCTGCAGCTCGGCAAAGCTGGCTCAAAGCAGGGCAACTGTCAGAATTGTCGGTCTGAGAGCAATTATTGTCAACATCAGCCTTGACTTCTGTGGTTGTATTACTGAGACGTGATTGAGGGATATCAAAGGTGTTGTTCTGACAACGATTAGTGGCAACATCAGCCTTGGTCTCTGTAGTCCTGTTGTTGGATGGAGGAAGAACTAAGGTGCTGCTCTCAGAACTACAAGCTTGAACGACAGCATCGATTTCTGTGGTTGCGTTGTTGAGATAGTTTGAAGGATGCTTAAAGGGGTAAAGCTCAAAGGGGTAAAGGGGTCCCTCCCAATTGGGCGTGCTCAAGGTACTATCAAAGGTACTACTGGCTAATGTTGTGTTGTTGGATGGAGGAAGCTCAAAGGTGTCATTCTTGGGGGAAACCCATGGAGCGCCAGCCCCTGCAGCTGAGCAAAGCTGGCTCAAAGCAGGGCAACTGTCAGAATTGTCGGTCTGAGAGCAATTATTGTCAACATCAGCCTCGACTTCTGTGGTTGTATTACTGAGATGTGATTGAGGGATATCAAAGGTGTTGTTCTGACAACAATTAGTGGCAACATCAGCCTTGGTCTCTGTAGTCCTGTTGTTGGATGGAGGAAGAACTATGGTGCTGCTCTCAGAACTACAAGCTTGAACGACAGCATCGATTTCTGTGGTTGCGTTGTTGAGATAGTTTGAAGGATGCTTAAAGGGTAAAGCTCAAACGGGTAAAGGGGTCCCTCCCAATTGGGCGTGCTCAAGGTACTATCGAAGGTACTACTGGCTACTGTCGTGTTGTTGGATGGAGGAAGCTCAAAGGTGTCTGTAACTGAGGGGTTACAAAACCCTGACTGTATTAAAGATTGTGATAGATTAAACCACTGCTAGGTATGTACTTTAATTACTGGCCAGACAGTACATCAAATATAGATGGTGAACACTCACAAGAACACGGCATTGACAATGAAATAGTATTTGAGGGTACTTTATTATTATGCAACATTAGGTTACAGAATGAGAATTAGGGTCGCGCTTGTATGGCGGAGAATATGCGTAAAGTCAGTTAATAGCATGAGTCACTAAGAATAGCAGGAATCCTACGATGGGTCTAAGTTGACACCACCTGTCGTATAATAGCAACTATAGAAGGCAACGCTGTTACCGCCTGGAGACAATGGGTTCCCTCCAGGGTGTAAGGCCTGGAGGGTAGAGGAATGTTCGGATACTCAGTCTGATTCAATGAGGAATAAAGAGACCCCAAGTACAGGAGTCGGTGCTTGTAAATCCCAAGATCAGCAGCAAAGCAATAATTGTAATCCAAATGCTCGCTAGCACTGATGACAGCTAGCCAGCCTCCGTCCACGAGGCCAGCCCGAGTTGTAATCCTCACGAGGTTGAATCCCAAACGATAGTGGAAATCAATGAGGCTCGTCTCCGGGTAACACGTTCCAAATCAATATAATCCAACCAGTAATGGTTCTGCAATCTTGACTATACTGCATTAAACTCTGACACTTTACTATTCTATTCGCACGTGGCTCTCAACGCTCTGTTAGAAGCACGGTTGCTCACTTCACTGTTACCGAACTTGTCACACTGCTTGCTTAGACGAACTGCTGCTGTGCGCACCTGCGCCAGCATATATACTTAAGTGGCTTTCTAGTTCCAAACCTAACCACTTTGGTCTGAATCAATACACTGCCAAGGGCATGTCCTGACTTGCCCCAAACTCGCCCCTTGCACCTGTCTGAGTGCGAGACTGCCTGGCGCCGTCGTCAGGGGGCATTATTCATAGGGAAAGTGAATATTACTATGGTTCGAACGCAGGCTTAAAGGGATATACCGTGTATATATAAATAATATACAAAGTATATAAAACAATAAAGGTAGATTCTCAGTTTTAATCTGGCCCTTCACAACAGTGTCATTCTTGGGGGAAACCCATGGAGCGCCAGCCCCTGCAGCTGAGCAAAGCTGGCTCAAAGCAGGGCAACTGTCAGAATGTTCTGTTGGCAGTTCACGATCGAGAGAGCAATGTATCCGATTGTGGAAGGATATGTGGTTGGGACGTACCATATCTGTTTAAATTGGGGGGGCATTCGGACCGGTCCACTCCATGATGACAAACTTAATGACGACAAACAGCATACGTTGATTCTTGGTGTGGGTGTGCGAGCAGTGCGGTCGCACAGGGCCTCGCGGGAAGGGGGGCCTCGCACAAAGAAATAAAAATAAAAAATAATATATATATTTTTTTTCCTTCTATTTTTTGCGAGGCCCCCCTTCCCGCGAGGCCCTTTTTCATCACAGACCTAAAATCTAGTTTTGCTTATATGCTTATATATTTCACATTAGATACGTTTGTAAAATGTGTCTGACAGTATCCTGGCTCTGCGGCTCTGCAGATACACTATTGGAACTCTGAGGCTCTGCAGCAGATATACTATTGGTTTCAACGAAGGGAGGGGTTACATGTGTACAGTCGGCCGGCGTGCGTCAGCTGCGTCTGACTATTTTGCGCGTGCAGCATTGGAGGTTATGCCAGCCAAGACGAAGAGGACGGTTTTCGGCAGATGGACTGAAGATGAAAGTTGTTACATGTTAGAAAGTTCAGTCAGGCTAGCCATGTCTGCTTAGCTAAAGGCAGGGACAGCTAGTTAGCTTTAGCTACGTTATAATATTGAGTGCTAACGTGTGGTTCAGTCGGGATAGCCATATCGGCTAGTAGCTTAGCTAAAGGCTAACTAGCATTAGCTAACCTAGAGAGAGCGCGTGCAGCATTGGAGGTTATGCCAAGATAAAGAGGACAGTCGTTCAGCAGATGAACTTCGTCAACTCCACGGTTGTCTCCTTCCTCTTGGCCGTTTGGTGAGTTTTTAATGCACTCTATTCTATTCCCTCTGTGGAGATCTCTCTCTCTCTCTCTCTCTCTCTCTCTCGGGCCGGCTAGCTATCGTGGCTAACGTTATGTTGGCTAACGTTATGTGGAGCCAGCGGGCCGGCTAGCTGTCGTAGCTAACGTTATTATTGAGCCAAGCGGGCCGGCTAGCTGTCGTAGGTAACGTTATATTGAGCCAAGCGGGCCGGCTAGCTGTCGTAGCTAACATTATATTGAGCCAAGCGGGCCAGCTAGCTGTCGTAGCTAACATTATATTGAGCCAAGCGGGCCGGCTATCTGTCGTAGCTAACGTTATATTGAGCCAAGCGGGCCGGCTAGCTGACTCATCTCTCTCTCTCTCTCTCTCTCTCTCTCTCTCTCTCTCTCTCTCTCTCTCTCTCTCTCTCTCTCTCTCTGGACCACAGACTCTCTCTGTCTGGATCATCACAGACTCTCTCTCTCTCTCTCTCTCTCTCTCTCTCTCTGGACCACAGACTCATCTCTCTCTCTGGCCTTGCTCTGGTGGAGGGTGTGCCACTGTGTGTGCCATCATGTTCACGTTAGCCTCAGTTAAACCTTGCAACGCCTCGTTAGATGAAGCTGTGTTCTGAGGTGTCCTGTGTTCTGAGCTGTGTTCTGCATGTGTTCTGTGTTCTGAGATGTGTTCTGAGCTGTGTTCTGAGCTGTGTTCTGAGCTGTGTGCTGAGCTGTGTTCTGCATGTGTTCTGAGGTGTCCTGTGTTCTGAGCTGTGTTCTGAGCTGTGTTCTGAGCTGTGTTCTGTGCTGTGTTCTGAGCTGTGTTCTGGGATGTGTTCTAAGCTGTGTTGTGTTCTGAGCTGTGTTCTGAGCTTATATAGTGCTTTTACTAACTATTATATTTCTCTCTTCTCTGGTCAGGGGCGTTGCCGGGTCTGTGCAGCGATAACACTGTATATTGACTGTAGAACGGTCTCTCTCTCTCTCTCTCTCTCTCTCTCTCTCTCTCTCTCTCTCTCTCTCTCTCTCTCTCTCTCTCTCTCTCTCTCTCTCTCTCTCTCTCTCTCGATGGAAAAATGCAAACTGAGAGCATGAGACATCATGTTCTGGCCTGGAATGGGTAGACATATAGAGCAAGTCGTGGAGAAGTGCTCAATATGCCAAGAGCGCCGCCCATCAAACACCAAGGAGCCTATGATGCCTCATCGTATCCCAGACCGCCCCTGGCAGGTTGTAGGGACAGATCTCTTTAACTGGAACAACCAGGACTATGTTGTGACCGTCGACTATTACAGCAGATTCTTCGAACTAGACAGACTTCACAGCACCACATCGGCAGCTGTTGTCCACAAGCTAAAGGCAGCCTGTGCCAGGCATGGCGTCCCAGAGACCATAGTCTCAGACAACGGACCACAATACAAGTCTAAAGAGTTTGAGGCATTCGCCAAGTCGTGGGAGTTTACACACGTCACGTCAAGCCCACATTATCCGCAAAGCAACGGACTAGCGGAGAGAACTGTGAAGGCGGCAAAATCACTCATGGACAAGGCTAAGGCAGACGGAAGAGACCCGTACCTAAGCCTCCTGGAGTATCGTAACACCCCAGTCGACAACTTCAAATCGCCGGCACAGCTGTTGATGAGCCGCAGGCTACGCTCAACCCTCCCGAGCACCAACCAACAGCTGCGGCCAGGGGTAGTAAGCCCCAAAGATGGACATGACAAGCGAGTGCAGAGACAACAGCACCAAAAGAGATACTACGACAAGTCAGCTAGACCACTGCCCCCACTACATTGTGGTGAATCTGTCAGGCTCCAAGAACATGGACGCTGGAGGCCAGCAGTAGTCATACAACCAGCCGACACTGCGCGGTCATACCACATTTGCACCCAAGATGGACGCGAATACCGCCGTAACCGCAGGCACCTGAGGGACACAAAAGAGGAACACTTCCAGGACAGCGACGGTATGCCAAATCCAGAGAGCGTCGATCAACCGCCGGAGACCAACGACCCTGAACTGTCAGAGGACTCAGAAGAGAACTCAGCTTCATACTACACCAGATCCGGCCGAGCAGTGAAGCCTCGGGACGTTTTAGACCTATAAATGTAAAGGGTGCAGGCGGATCGCTGCCCTATTATAACACTGTTTACCCCATTGAAAAAAAAGGGGGTGGTGAAATGTAACAAAATATTAATGTGCGCTGAAATGATGACTTACTATATGTGTTGAATCTATGACTTACTTACCTTGCTTACTTGTCGATATATTCCCATTTTGTTAGCAAGCTAATTCTACAAATAAGAGCTGCATATGGTAAGAGTGGTGAGACACACAACCAAATAAGCCTTGAATACATACCTTATTCACAGCTGAAGTATTCAAATATTAAAGCAGACTTTCCAGAATAAGGGGGCACACAATACGAACTGTAATACCTTTGATACAAGAATCTTTATGTTTAACATATTAATCTTACCTGTTTACATTGCCTGGTCCTGACACATGTAACGCACATGGTTATTGTTTACAAAGAAACTCTTACAGAGTAATGCACAACTTTCTTTATTTCAATTTTGTTCATAGCTTATAAAGCTTTCTTTAAAAGAAGGAGGAAGTAATATTCATGCTTTGAATATCTAATTTTACGACAGGCGCGCCAGGCGCACCTTCCTATTATGTATACCTGCACAAGGGGTCCTGACAGTCAGTTGGCTGCCAGCCGTGGATGGAGTTACACTCATGCTTACTTAATGCTTACCTTTGAATAAACATCTTAATGCAATCTCCTCGTCCTGAAGATTATTCTCTTTAAATCGAATACGACATCACTGCCACATGACAGAAGGTTAACCCTTTACTATCACACAACCGACAGCGATGCTCCATCATTAGCATCATTAGCTCCGCATCTGCCGTCGTTTGTGTGATAAAGGGCTAACCTTCTGTATTGTCACAGTGAAAGGGTTAACCGGCTGTTGTGTGGCAGTGAAAGGCTTAATTTTCGGGATGAATACATGTACCGTTACACCCCTAGTATATGGGCAATATTTCAAATACGTCACTATTCCAGACTCTCACAGCCATTTGGCACTAGTTCATGGTAAATGGATTGCATTCATATAGAAAGTTTTTTATCCAAAGTGTGGAAGTGTCTCGCTCAAGGACACTTCCACACGCTGCCGGGAGGAGTACGCATATTATGCAATGCTTGCTTGACAGATGTTTTGATGAATTGCTTGTGCTTCCTTTACTGGCCAGGCTTGTATTACTCTTATGGCAATGAGCGTTGTCGCCTTTGACCTGAGTTAAATGTAACCACACTGTAGACTGTTTAGGTCTCTCTGTGGGTACGGGCACAGGTCTGTTTAGTTCTCTCTGTGGGTACGAGCACAGCTCTGTTTAGTTCTCTCTGTGGGTACGAGCACAGCTCTGTTTAGTTCTCTCTGTGGGTACGAGCACAGCTCTGTTTAGTTCTCTCTGTGGGTACGAGCACAGCTCTGTTTAGTTCTCTCTGTGGGTACGAGCACAGCTCTGTTTAGTTCTCTCTGTGGGTACGAGCACAGCTCTGTTTAGTTCTCTCTGTGGGTACGGGCACAGCTCTGTTTAGTTCTCTCTGTGGGTACGAGCACAGCTCTGTTTAGTTCTCTCTGTGGGTACGAGCACAGCTCTGTTTAGTTCTCTCTGTGGGTACGAGCACAGCTCTGTTTAGTTCTCTCTGTGGGTACGGGCACAGCTCTGTTTAGTTCTCTCTGTGGGTACGGGCACAGCTCTGTTTAGTTCTCTCTGGGTACGAGCACAGCTCTGTTTAGTTCTCTCTGTGGGTACGGGCACAGCTCTGTTTAGTTCTCTCTGTGGGTACGGGCACAGCTCTGTTTAGTTCTCTCTGTGGGTACGGGCACAGCTCTGTTTAGTTCTCTCTGTGGGTACGGGCACAGCTCTGCCCGACAGACAGATATGTTGCAACGTTTCAATAGATTCCTCTGTAGCAGTCGACCCTGCCACAAAGTGGCTTCTTACTAGGCCTGTCCCCGACTAAGGATTTGTATAGTCGACTTTGATTGGCCAAAATGTGCCAATATTATAAATTATTTATGAATCTTTTGACTAACAGGTTGGCAATCGACTACGGCTCCTAATCAAGGTCAGCCCTACTTCGTACAGGCTCTCCAACACAGACACAGGCACAAATGATGGTGAACAAACTGGTTTATTGAACAGGTGGCAAGAGGGTACGAGCCATCGTAGATGGAACATGTGTCATGCCAAGCTCTCCTCAGTGTGTGTGAGGTTGGCTGATTTATCCCGTGCTACACTGATTACCTCAATGTGCAACAGGTGCGCAGCCACCCACACTGCTCAAACCAGCCACCCCCAAACACACATCCTCGGCTCTGAAATCATATTTTTCGTTATGGAAATCTCACTCCATAATTTCTCAAGTAGCCACAGCAGAACAGACGACGTCTGTCAAAATACGTCAAGATAAGTGAAAACTGGCGCAGATGGAAACAAAGATTTATATTGTACATGACGGCAACTGAAATGCCAAAAAAAAAAAGATGATGTGCAAGTGGCAATGTTAGTGCACATGCTGGATGAAGAAGCACTTGAAGTGTATACAACACGCTTGATATAGCCAGGGCTGTGCCTGAAGGAGTGGGCTTTCAGAGACTACTGTACACCCAAGAACAACGTGGTGTTTCAGAGGCACCAGTTCTGGACGTACAGTAATAATGCAAGAACCAATGCACATTGACAACATGTAAAATGTATCACCGAGGTAAAACAGAGGAGTAAAGACTGAGTTTGGAAAATCTGAAAATGACATGGCGAGAGACAAAATCCCTTTCAGTGTTGCAGAAAAGCATCTCTCAAAGACAAATTACTGAGATAACCTAACCTGACCTTAGCCAAAGCCATTGATATAAGATAAGATAGATATGATCTTCCTTTATTGATCCCCTCTGGGAAATTCAGGCATCAAGAGAATCAAGAGGTTTATTTGTCACATACATACATACATACATACATACATACATACATACATACATACATACATACATACATACATACATACATACATAGTGAAATGCGGGTGGTCATGCCCGCATTGATTGTGCAAAATACAATAATAAAAATAGGCATAAGTTCCTGAGAAACTGGTTCCTATACACTACTATACAATATACAATTTACAATTTTAACTCTTAATGTATCTAAACTATACAGTACCTCCTTCCTTTAAAGTTACTTTCTATCTTTTAAAGTGACATTTTGTTTAAGTGATTGTGTGTGTGTGTGTGTGTGTGTGCGTGCGTATGTGTGTATACGTGTTTGTTGGTTTTTCTATACTTGTGAGAACCAACCCTTGACAGCCACCATTCTTGCGAGGATGTTTTGGCTGCCTGGTCAGATGACCGCGCTCATACTCAGTGGTCAGTGTTCTGATGGCCTGGGAGAAGAAACTGAGGCGGAGTCCCTCTGTTCTTGCAGCGTGTGACCGTAGGCGTTTGCCTGACCGCAGCAGCTTGAACAGGCTGTCGTTGGGGTGGTGGGGGTCTTTCATAATTCTGCAGGCTCTGGATTTGCACCTCCTGTTATATAAGTCCTGCAGGGGTGGTAGTGCAATACCCTCTGCTGAGTGCACCACAATCTGTCGGGCCTTCCTGTCCTGTCCCGTGCTGTTACCAAACCAGGCAGTGATGTTTCCAGTCAGAATGCTCTCTACATCCCCGGAGTAGAAGGAGTGGAGTATCTTCCCCGATACTCTGAACTTCCTTAGCTGTCTCCAGTGGCGTCGCGTGGGTATATATATATATATATATATATATATATATATATATATATATATATATATATATATATATATATATATATATATATATATATATATATATATATATATAGCCAAATAATATTGTGACAAAATAAAAATGCACACTAAATAAAAATACACATTTCAAGTGTAAACATACAGCTATACTATTCCATGGGCTAGATTTAATAAGATTCGAGCTTAGTAAAGCTCTTCCCACACATCCAGGGCGGCAAATGTGCAGAGGCTAGAGTACTTAGTTTGCTGACGGACCCGTTTTAAGGTGTGGGAAGGGCTTTAGTAAGCTCAAATCTTATTGGCTAGTATTGGTTTTGGACTCCACATACATGAATCACATGGTGGAAGCTGGAGAAAGACACCTCCCCTCTGCCTCCTCTCCTCTGCTGTAGTGACAGCCTCACTGTGTCTCAGTGTGTTAGAGAGAGTGAGAAGGAGAAGAGGGAGACATTTCAAAAAAATAATTATAACACAGAGATGAAAAATAAAGATTTTTTATTATTATTGTAAACTATATAAAAAAAATTATTATTATTATTATTATTATTATTTTTTCTTTCATATTTCATATTTCATATTAATTCATATTTTAATAATGGGGAAGCCTGGCTTCCGTTGGCTTCCAGGAGGATTCACCACTGGCTGTCTCAGGTGATAGAGGCGCTGTTTCGCCTTTTTCACCACAGAATCGATGTGTGTAGACCATGTCAGGTCCTCTGTGATGTGGACTCCCAGGTACTTGAAACTGCTCACCCTGTCCACGATAGCCCCGTTTATCCACAGCGGCGTGTGTGTCCCCTGCTGTTTCTCCTAAAATCCACAATCAGCTCTTTGGTTTTACCAATGTTCAGGAGTAGGCTGTTATCCCGGCACCAGCAGAGGTACAGGTACCTGGTGATAGTAGAAGACATGATACAGGTCATAAAATTATAGTACAGTGGGGAAGTAATTTTTTTTAAATGAAATACGCAGTGTAAATAATATGTAAGGGATAATGTATAGCTATACGAGGTCATTGTCGCAAAATAATTGACCGACACAGAGTTTAAAATACCGAGCCGCCTCGGCGAGGTGTTTTAAACGTCAGTGAAGGTCAATTATTTTGCGATGATGACCGAGTATAGCTATACATTATCCCGCTTATTACATAGCTAACTTACTAACAATATACCTAATTAATTTGACATATCGCAGTTGTTCTGTGGCTCTGTCAGCCCAAATAAAGTGATTATTATTATCGCGGGCAGCCCGGCAGGTGTGTCTGATTGGCTGCACTGAAACAGTGTGTGTCAGTGGGGCTTGATTACTCCAGCTGCGAAAAACAATAATCACCGGTGGTTATCGAAAAATAATTCACCGCTGTCGGAGGCTATTGACCAATCACAAGCAAGCATTTCGGCGAATGTGAAAACGCCATGTAATAAAACAATATAATTAACTCTGAGTATGCGCATATGAGCAAGTAGGCGGTGAAAATGAGTCAAGGTGCAGATGAGGGTATGTATGCCCTCTCAGTTATATTAGCATTACAATAAATATAGTTACAATAGACGCTATAATCTAAATATATGCTATGATTAAGTAAGTATAAGTATAAGTGTGTATAAGCAGGGCATCAGAGAGAGCCAAGGAGCAAATAAACATAACGTTGTGCACAAAAAAGGAATAACCAATAAGGCACAACAGAACAGCATTCAGTGGTTATCACAAAAAGGAGCAATCAAGTCAAGGTGAGCTCACCTGCAGCCAAACAGGTGGTAAATCAGTATCCAGAGGTGTTCCAGAGGTGTGCCAGGGGCTCGGAGGGTTCCCTGGTGAGCAACATGTACACCTTGACCCAGACGTGACCCCTGTGATGGATGTGCAGACACATTCCGTTCACCATCATGGACAAACTGAAAGAGCCACTGACAGGCGAATTCACAAAGAATGGATTGCGTGGCGCTAATAGCACCCTTAACTGCACGCGATTAGTGCACGGTATCTGCTCCGTCTTTGCGAGCTATTCACTAAAGATATTACCCGGATGATATACTAGTGCAAATGTAGCCCATGCTATTTTCTTGTGTAGCTGAAACATTCATTATGGACTGTGAATTGGGTGACGCTCCCTGGAAGAGTGTAATTTGTTGACGCTCCCTGGAAGAGTGTAATTTGTTGACGCTCCCCTGAGATTTATGTGGTACAGCCCTGCTTGTGAGCAGCGTGTGGAAAACTGTTCCTGGCTGCAAGCATTTGATAAGCAATCAACGGAGAGACAGAATATTGGAGCAGTTGGAGAATATTAGAAAAGTGACAGAAAACGGTATACTTGAACAGAAAACTACATGGACAGAAGATGAAATATAGAGGGTAAGTTCCGGTGAGTCATACCGTGTTCATGCTAGCTAGCATTTCCTACTCATTGCTAATATGGAGCTACAGTGTGTAATCAAAAACCAGTCAGGATATTGGATGAAAGGAGAATGTTAACACAGTGATAATGTCCACTGACATAACAGTGCTGGAACTGGACAAGGAAGAGAGAGGAAAAGACTAGCTGACTTGAAGACCGAATTGGAGGAGAAACCATTGCCAATTGAAAGACTGATAAACAAATGGAAGAATCCTGGTGAGTTAGCAAGTCAACTCGCTAGCTAACTCAAGCTGAGATGTTGTAGGGTAAAGCACAAGTGCAGAGTGAAATTGTGCACCCTGCAGTTAATGTACATGATCATCCTGTGTTAGTCAAGCTGCATATTGTTGTTTCTGAGTTACAATGTGGTTGTTATTGTTAGTGTTGACTGCTATGGTGCAAGGCTGTGCTATGCATGTGAAACCTGCCATAATGTGAGTTCCAGTAAATAATTGTATATAGCCTAATGGTATATAATTACAGTATATGATGCTAAGCTATTGATGGCCTGTACAATTCTGTGCAGATTGGTTTTTGTTACCCCCTTCAGTGGACACGGATCTGCATCAACTGAAGTGGTCTTCTTCATTGACCTTCTCCACTCACCATCACCCAACGGTCGGCTGGTGAACTTTAACTTGGCCCCTGGTGGTAGGAACAGAATATCCGTTCCCTTTTTGTTTAATTGAGTGCACTCAAAACAGACTTTATTGGGTACCTTTTTTATTTCATTTATTATTTTCTATAAATGTGGACCATTGCATGGAAGCTATGATGTTGTAATATGTACTGAACCTGGTGAACTCCTTTAAGTTATATAAAAGGTAAAACGTAGATCACGGTACCTGTGTATTTTTTCTTAGAGCCAGTCTCCTTGAACCTATAGTTGATAGTTGTACCACTGCAGAAAGAACTGATAGCGTTGAATTACAGTAGGTTACACAAACATGCCCATAGGTGTGCAATTTGCTCCTGATTTTCTCCAGCGCAGTTGGCTCACGGAGCAGTTTGCACCTGGCAGCGCTGTTGGCAGATATCAGGAAGGGGATGAAATAAACCTGAAACGAGGGAGAGGGAAGCTCTTAGACATAACAGTATTTTTTACCATTTGTATTTTGTTTATTTTGTATTGTATTTTGTTTATTTTGTATGTAGAGAGCTTGCTTAATTAGTATTTTCATGACACATTGCATCCTTTATTTTTGTCACTATCTTTCGTCATGTCATCACCAAATAAATTATTTTGACCAGACCTGTCCATGGTGCTGAATCTTTAGACCGAAGTTAGGGCCTGTGCCAGTGAGACAGTTGTATTTAACCTACAGCAGCGGTTCCCAAACTTGCCATGCACCCCCTGTCACATCCCGACCTAGATGACGCACCCCCCAATGCCCAACATAAAAAAGATAACAGTCTATTCATAGGCACACTATGAATCAGGTTTAATCCAATAAGAACACATACCAAAGTATGACAAACAAAATTAAATACTTCACCACACGAAAGAACAAAATGAGAATTACATGCATAGACTCAGAACCAGATTGGCCAAAAAACAAAAAAATTGGTTGAATCCACGTCTGAGATGCATCCATAGGTGGGAAATATGTCCGTAGCTGCTCAGCGAGTTGGTTGAGGTGTTCTGTTATTAGGCTTTTTACAGGTTCACCCATGACAACTTTGTTTCCCTCCAAGAACGCATGAAGTGTAGGCAAACACATGAGCATAATACACTGCCACAATAATAGCGCACCGGTCCCAGTCGCGCACCTATGGCATTTTGGCAGGAAGTAAAGTGCATTTTGGATACATCTTTTTTTAAATTATTATTATTAACACTTTGAGTGCCGTGGGTTAATTCACATTTAGTCCCTTGAATGCCACCATCGGCGTCAATGTTAACGTTAATATCGCCTAATCTATGTTTTAAATTATCGCTATGTGTCTAATCTGCCGGTCGCTTATCAAAGAATAATTTTCCAGTCAGTGTTGTCAAGGCAGATTGGTTTTTTATCGCTTCATTTCCGTTTGAGAGTATTTTGAAAAGCACCCGTTTTCAGGTGAAAAACAACCTATTCTATGATAATCGCCTTTTACTGGAATATTCCAGAACGTTGACATTTGTCGGCCTATTTATGAATCGTTTTCAAATAAACGCTAGATGATCAATAGTATATGTGCGCGCATGCACGTTCGAGCCGCACGCTGATAATAGCTGCTTTCATTTTAGGCCGGGAGCCAGGTCCACCCCTCAGGATGTTTTTTGCTACCTTTTTTTCATTATTATTTCCAGTTATCCCATAACTTGGGCCATCACGAGTTGATAATGACCACCCCCAAATCAGCCCTGTTTGGCCTCAGGGGCCAAAAAACCCTCTTTTTGGGAAAAGCTTCTGGCGAAATTATGTAATTGCAAATATGAGGGTACTGCAACTGCACAAATGGTCAAATAAGTCTGAAACATTGCATGGTGTATCCTGACACATAGGGGAAAAGTATCAGAATAATACTCTGGGCCTTACTACCTTTCTATTGTCAAATATCACCCTCAGAATACCCCAAAAGACAAAAAACATTCTGTCCGCCTGACAAATTGTCATCAAAAGTGATCATTTTCAAGTATTTTATTATACATGTTGCTGCCTCATATGGATATAAAAACTGCCCACATTTATAAGCTTCAATTTAAGTCCAAGATGACCTCTCTATCTAGAATAGTACCCCTGCTATGACTAAAGTTCTCCACTGTACCTCAAATCGAGAAAATAGAACATATTTCTTCTCTTTTTTTTCTCCCTTATTTTTTTATATTTAAAAAATATATTAAACAAGATTTGAGACTTAAGTAATGTAATGCTATACTATCTGAAGTTAATTACATGAAAAGTGAACAATGTTACGCCCCCAGTTGGACCGGGGTATCACAGTGCAACATAAAGCAGTGCTGACCGGGTTACACACACCAACCAACCAAAACCCTAACCCTGTTTCATGTCACATGTCAGTTATTCAGCAAAGACAATTTTGGGTAAGTTGATCTATTGTTCTGGCTGTGGGAAGAGATTGACTGTCCAATATTTTTTTTACATGAAAGGTGGCAACTCTACTTCTAGAGTGATAATATTAACATTAGCTTTTAGATTGTTAGCTAATATAGCCAGCCCAATGTAGCTAGCTAGTGAGAGTAGAAGTGGGAGAGAAATTATGAAATTGTAATTATTAAGAAAATAAATTATAATTATTAGCAACTCTACTTCTAGAGTGATAACATTAGCTAGTTAGCTTGTAGATTGTTAGCTGCCAGCCCAATGTAGCTAGCTAGTGAGAGCGGGAGACTAGTGAGAGCAGAAGTGGGATATAAATGATGGTGTCTCGTGTGTGTGTGTGTGTGTGTGTGTGTGTGTGTGTGTGTGTGTGTGTGTGTGTGTGTGTGTGTGTGTGTGTGTGTGTGTGTGTGTGTGTGTGTGTGTGTGTGTGTGTGTGTGTGTGTGTGTGTGTGTGTGTGTGTACAATATTTTGCTGTTGTAATGTGACTTTCTGATGGTTGCAATGCTACGGTATAGTCAAGGTGTCAAAGAGACGACAAGATGCCTGGATACCTTGCCAGAGTGCTTCAAAGAAGAATCACCCCCCCCCCCCCAGTCTGGGATATTAATCCATGTCTGAGAGGTTAGATGACAATGAAATGTGAATCATTGGATCTAAATTAATGTATATTGGGCCTGTTCAAGCTGCTGCAGTCAGGCAAGCGCCTCTGCATACATACAGCAAGAACAGAGAGACTTAGAGTCAATTTCTTCCCCCAGGACATCAGAACACTGAACACTGATCTCTCCACACACAAGCACACAAGAACTGGGACAGAGCGATGAACACACACAAATCCATGCTGGAAGCTCTAGAGAGACTCCTCTATGACAAGTATCTGGAAACTCATGAACCACTCTCTGCAGAATGGACTGCATTTTTGGAAAATCTCACTCTGAATGAATCTACTCCCGCTGAAGTACTCTCATCAGAACATGTATCTCACCACATGGCAGAATATCATGCATTCAGAGAAGCCGTAAGAAATGGGGAGCTTGGAGAAACTGGACAGTTTTGGATGGAATACGTGGACTGCACCTGGCTCGTCCTGTCAATGAATAAGGCAATCAAAATGAATGATGAAGGATACAAAGCCACCCTAAACAACATGCCATACCTTTTTTCTGCTCAGACCAGCAGAACTATGCTAGATTCCTCACATACTTGGGATACTATGTTGAACACATTGAGGAAACACATCCAGGATCTGAGAAACGGTTGCATGCTGGAGCAATCAGTGTATCCAGATCACATATCCCAGCCAACCGCTGCCACACTGACAAAACAATAGAAGAGACTGCTATGAAATGGGTCAAGTCAAACTCAGGGTCTGGAACATATTCTGCAGGGATCTGTGGAATCACCAGTAACTATGAAGCCAGCCAACGTCATATCCTGACTGCCCATGCCAAAGGAGGGTATGTAGAAGAGATGTGGAAAATGACAAGCGACCGAGGTGAACATACAGAGAAGCAGCAACGAGATCTAAAACCATGTGAAATCACTCTGTCTGAGAAGCAAGTCCAGCAAACAGTTGAAGCATTTCAGAGTTTTATCAACCCATTTCAGCTTGATACTTCTCAGCCCTTGACAAGTTTGACTTCAGGAGCAGCTATGCCAGAAGAGGTGTGCAATGATGTGCTGAATGACCTGAAAAATGCCAAAACTCAAAAAGAGAAGTTCATCTGTGATCGACTTCAGACAGAAAAAGTCCTTTTCTTTGAACCTATCAAGAGGAACAGATTCAATACAATGTCATCTACCACACCTAAAAGGAAGCTTGTGTCATCAAACCAGAAAGTGATCCAGTACAAGGCCACAAGTGGGTTCATCTTTCAGATCTTTGTCAAATCACAACAACTCAAGTCACAAATAAGCATCTCTGACCTAATGACCTATCCCTTGACTCTGATGCCATACTCCATCTCAACAATCGATCGTTTTTTCCCGCAAAAACCAACAAAGCAAACGGAATGAACTACATGATCAAAGATGCTAAGAATGCCTAACTTCCTTCCCCAAGCCAATGTGCTCTCATTCAAGATGGAAACTCCTCATTCTACATGTGTGATGTGCCACGAACAATGAAGAATATATCAGAGCGCACCTTCAAAAGTCTACCGGCTGCAGCTGAAACAGTATTCAGTACAGACACTTGACCGTCTTCATTCACCAAAATCAGCTGAGAGGGATCACAGAGGTTGTGGTGAATGTTTTATGGTGAAGGGGCTAAATGTTCATCGGCCCACTGATTGGAATGGTTTTCTCACAAATGATGAAAACAAGAAGGCCCTCATTCATTTACTTCTGGATCACTGGAGCTCTGAAGATATGATGAAAGACATCCTCTGAAGGCCTGTTATTTTCGTAGAGGCTGGTCAAGCATGCAATGCTGGAGTGATGTCTAAAGAGTTTCTACCTGAGATCTGTTCAAAACATGAAGAAATGGATGTGAGGGTAATCATTTACATGCAGTATATCCAAACCAAAAGGCCTCACATCACAACAGTCAGAGCAAAATACTGACATTTTCTTCATCCTCCTGTATTATGCCAAGTCATCAACTGTCAACATCCTCTTTGACATGGGAGATAGACTTATCAACATCAACCAGCTGGCTGAAGATTACTCAGAGGAACATATTTCAGCTCTCCTGGCCTTGCATGCATTCATTGGTGCTGACTGCACATCAGCATTCAATGGCAAAGGGAAGGTGCGACCGATGAAGATTCTGAATCAGAAAAGTTTATCCAGATCTTTGCTGAAGTGGGGAACTCTTGGGAGCTTGATGAGTGGATTCTCAGTGATGTTGAAGAGTTCACCTGTCGCCTCTATGGTTTCAGTCGTCGAATCAAGAAGGTTGATGAGGCAAAAGAGATTAAAGTCAAGATATGTGGCTCAAGCCTTGAGCTTCGACAGGGTATCTCCGTTGACCTCTCCACCTTCCCACCTTGCAAGAGGGTCCTCTTACAGGACATGAGAAGAGTCAACTTCCAGGCATGTGTCTGGAAGAGGGCTCATGAGCACTACCCGGAGATCCCATCCCCTCTCGACCATGAATTTCACATTAACACAGAGACTGGTAAGCTAGAACCACTGTGGTGTGAGGGTGATGTCATCCCCAAAGCCCTCGTCGATGTCTTGGCAGAAGAAGAAACAGATGAAGATGACTTAGCAGATGAAATCCATACAAATATGGATGATGATGATGATGAGGAGGAAGAAGAGAAGGAAAATGATGATTACAATTATAATTAAAATTATCATCATAGTTTTATAGTCAGCAAATGGATCACAGCAAATAGAGTAAGCAGCAAAAGGGGTCTAAGAACCAAAGAAATTTATTCTATTTTTTGTTTGAGGTGTATTTTATTTTCTCCATTTGGCTGTATAGAATATCTATCTACAGTTTAGTCATGTTGATTCTATTTACTTCTTGATAACAGACTGCACACTAGTCATTTTGTTCATTGTGTTGTCTGGACTTTGTTCAATACATTTCATATTTGGTTACCGGGTTTTCTGTGACTGAACCCTCCTTTGCTCAATCTGTTTTATGTTGCACTGTGATACCCCGGTCCACCAGGGGGCGTAACATTGTTCACTTTTCATGTAATTAACTCCAGATAGTATAGCATTACATTACTTAAGTCTCAACTCTTGTTTAATATATTTTTTAGATATAAAAAATAAGGGAGAAAAAAAGAGAATAAATATGTTCTATTTTCTCGATTTGAGGTACAATGGAGAACCTTGCTCATAGCAGGTGTAATATTCTAGATAGAAAGGTCATCTTGGACTTAAATTGAAGCGTATCAATGTGGGAAGTTTTTATATCCATGTGAAGCAGCAACATGTATAATAAAATACTTGAAAATTATCACTTTTGATGACAATTTGTCAGGCGGACAGACGTTTTTTTGTCTTTTGGGGTATTCTGAGGGTGATATTTGACAATAGAAAGGTAGTAAGCCCTAGAGTATTATTCTGATACTTTTCCCCTATGTGTCAGGATACACCATGCAAAGTTTCAGACTTATTTGAACATTTATGCAGTTGCAGTACCCTCATATTTGCAATTACATAATTTCGCCAGAAGCTTTTCCCAAAAAGAGGGTTTTTTGGCCCCTGAGGCCAAACAGGGCTGATTTGGGGGTGGTCATTATCAACTTGTGATGGCCCAAGGTATGGGATAACAGGAAATAATAATGAGAAAAAGGTAGCAAAAAACATCCTGAGGGGTGGACCTGGCTCCCGGCCTATTTCCTCATGGATTTTACAGTGAAAGAGCTAGAGCACATATCACAAAAAAGCGTATATCTCTGTGAAAACTAGTCTGATTATCCTAACACTGATAACATAGATTCCTTACCTGACATCAGATGGTATCCAAATGGTATATTCCAATTCCTGATCACCATTCGAAAAAATCGATAAGTATATTGATCCAACGTGTGTACAGTATAACCCATGCTCGCCGCGGCTCAGAGGCTCCAGAATGAACTCTGGTAACTCCGGCTCCATCAGTGGACTGGAAAATGTGGACTGGAATATTTTTTTTCCCCCATCCATTTTCATTGAGTCCATTCCAAAAGGGTGATTTACCATCTGGGAGACGATAGGGCCGCTTTTTTCACATCTGATCGCCGGCGGCCCCTGGATTTCCAATGGTAGGCTCGGGTGATGCAATATGATTTCAGATCGCAAAAAAAATTTAATAAAAAATCAGAGAAAAGCCGTGACGTGGCTTTTATAGTCACTATCGTAAACCCGAGATTAGCCGTGAGTGGCGCTCACATTGTTAAAACGTATGTTTTTAATTTAAAAGTTTAGTAAATTTCATGAAAATCCCCATTTGAAATACTGTATATTAGTTATATTTATTAGTAAAATAACAGCATAGCACAGCCATTAGCCTTTTCATGTCACGCACCCCCAAGAGGGCTCTCGCGCACCATAAGGAGTGCACGCACCACAGTTTGGGAACCACTGACCTACAGTAACAAGCGGGCAGAAAAGTGGCCATTTTTGTTTTAGTTTTAGGAGGACTGCATACTTTTTTTTGCAAACCAAAATACTATACTTTATACTTATAGCACATGCATGAGCCTGGTCTCTTTTGAAAGATGACATTCTGAAGTTTCTGATACAATAAAGTGCTAATGAAATAGAGTAACATAGGTCTGAACTTGAGTTGTTGTTACTTACGTTTTTTTGTAGTAGTCCAGAATTAGTATGGCTGAAAAAACACCATAGTTCGTTAGGTCCTTAGTCTTGTGTGGTGCATGTCTGAATTTCATAAAAATCCATTGAGAAATGAGTGATTAGAAGCGGTTTTGATAAAAGGTGAGAGAGCTCAGAAAACTATTTTCTCATAGACTTCAATGCATTCTACGGCGAATTCTCTTCCTGTTTTGCCCTGTGACTTTGCGATGAGACATAGAAAGGGGCACATATTCCACCCATATTACATCATTTAAATACCCGCAAATACCACAGACGCACAAGACACAATGCTGAGGGCAACGCAGTTACCATCGCATTTCACCCGTGGCGCTTCCTTTGTGAATAGCAAACTGTGTTTCAGAGCTATTTGCACAGGCATAGCGTCAGAAGAAGGCACGCAAACCCTTTGTGAATTCGCTGCAGAGTTGGAAAAAACTCATGTCACAGTAACAGAACCAACGCAGTGGGTGAACAGTTTGGTGATTACCACTCAAACTTTGTCTTGAGAGCTGAACAAAGCCATCGGACGACAGCACTACTCCACACCACACCCACAGATGTTCAAACCGTCTGGTTATTATGATACTCCATGGAAAGGGTGGGCACTCGCAAATGAACCATTTCACTACCACACTACAGAAGGTTAACCGTCTGTAGTGTGATGGTGAAATGTTAACCGTATGTAGTGTGGTACTGAAAGGGTTAACCGCCTGTAGTGTGGTAGTGAAAGGTTAACGTAAGGTTATGTATATAACCAAGTTCTGTGAATGCTAGTGACGCTCAGCATCATATTGCATATATCTCGCTTCAGTGGATATGCACTGAATACATTTCAAAATGTACCTTTAACATCCGTCTGACCACACCCCCATCTGCTGCCTACATAAGCAGGGGTGGGGCCACACACTCATCTCCTTCCCAACAAATTTCACCACAATGAAAGATCAATGGCCGCAGTGGCGTCTAGATGCTGAGCGTCACTAGCATTCACTGAACTTGGTTATATACATCAGGGGTTCCCAAACTTTTCAGGCCGGGACCCAGAAAATAAGGCGTCAGAGAGCCGTGGCCCAATGCACATCGTCAAGCTTTTTTTTTCTTTTTTTTTGCCAGGCGACCGATTTGTTAAGCCAAATATCACTTCAATCCTATTAAGTTAGTTCAAGTTAGTTATTCATTTATATGTGCTATTTATGAGAGGGCTAACTTGTTGCAAAATAATAATGATAATAATAATAGCCTCATTAAAATACTATTGTTGCTTCGGTTGTTTTCAGAGTTTTATGTGCATAATCTGTTATTTAGTTTGAAATGTTCGTTGAAATAAGTAGATTTTTCGTTTTTGTTTGTTAAGTTAATATAAAACCATATAGTCACATTTTAGAATACAATAGAATAGAATTTTAGAATACAACTAGAAACACTGTCCTGGCCTGCTTCTAAGTTCAGTGACCTGGAAAAAAAAAAAAAAAAAAATTATATTGTTTTTATTTATTTAATTTTTTTTTTGGAAACCATCTCGCAGCCTTCCCGTGGCTGCTCGCGGCCCACCTTTGGGTCGTGACCCCGACTTTGGGAACCACTGATATACATAACCTTACGTTCTGTTTCATGCTAGCTTCCGCTCAGCATCATATTGCATAGCAGGAGCTGAGCGGGAGCTAGAAGCTCGACAAATGTACCCCACTGAGGCCCCCCACAACCATCAGAACCAGGGAGGACCGAGCCCCCCCGACCCTCGCTAATGGAGGGATACCCTCCCTATTGGAGGACGGGAGGGAGACGGATCCGACCGTGCGAAGAGGAACTCAAGCAACTCAACGCACAGGGTGAAAAGACCGTGGCTTGACCCCACGACTACGCACAACCCGCATGCCACCAGGGAACAAACAACCCTTGTTACTCCCCCCAAAATCATGGGGTCAAGAGCAAACTCAACCCTGTGGCAAGGCCGTAGCAGCGGAGCGCGAAGGAAGACCCAGACCCACTGAAGGGACTGGATCCCCTGGAAAAAAGGGGGCCCGGAGAGGTCAATGACGCCAGGCATCAAGACCCCACCAGGCGGTCACTTAGTGACACCGCCCCCCACATCGCCAGCGTATTCGGACAGGGCCCCTCCAAGAGCGGGCCCTTTCCCCCCAATAGTACACCGCCTGGCACACTGACCCTGCAACACAGGCAGTCAGCATGGCCGTAAAGCACTCAAAAAAGTTAACCAACGGAAGCAGGCAGCACACCGGGGAAACCAGGCAGCAGGCTGTAGACCTGAGCCTGTAGCACTGCGGACAAGACAGGCGCCAAAGGGGTCAACTGAAAACAGCCCCCCCGGCGGAAGGGGCGTATGCTGGCGTTGTTGAGCACCATGACAAAGCCTCCATTAAAAAAAAAACACCCAGAGGGGTCCAGGCAGAGAAGGCTGACACGATTGGCAGACGTCATGAACGTGCAGGGGCACACTCAACCGGGTAACCCGGGAGTTGACTCTGCTCCAACACACCAGGGAATCAACCACCCTCTCGGTACACAGACGGTGGTTGTTCCTATAACCCCTCAAGAAAAAACTCCAAAACACACCTGCGGGTATACACTGGCTATACCACAGTACAAGTGTTTCAGTTTTCAAAAAATGGTTATTCCAGGCCTACGGGTCGACGAAACATTACTTCGGACCGGGCCCGGCGGCTCGGGAAGCACACAGGGTTACCAGAGGAGGTCCAAAAGACCACCCCAACAGCCCCCTCTTCGCCACGTGTGAGAGAGGAGCGAAAAGAATGGAGAACCAGCCCTAAGCTTACTGCACTTGGTATTCCCAGGCGGTCTCCCATCCAAGTACTAACCAGGACCGAACCTGCTTAGCTTCCGAGATCGGACGAGATCGGGCGTTTTTTTTTTTTTTTATCTTTTTATTATCAAAATATCAATTTGACATATTATCACAGTTGAATAACATAGTTATTTTTCAAATCAAGGCAATATTCTCCTTAAAATAAAAACAATCACAATAAACAAAACCAAATAGTCACCAATGATCATGTTGCCCAACATAAACCACCCACTGTTTTACTTTCCTAAATCAACCAACCACGACAGTACTCACATGGATCAAGTCTGATTCATGCAGATACAAAGTCTTCGTGGGAGTCAGAGTCACCGAGATTCAAGAGTTAACCGAAGAAGCAAGCTGGCGGTATGTGGACACCAAACACAACCCAGCTGACGTCATCACCCGGGGAATGTCTCTGGATGACCTAACCCGTCGCAACATCTACAGTGACGGACCAGCATTCCTCAAGCTCCCGGAAGGAGATGGCCTACGCCCACCCCGAGGGAAGCAAGTAACGAGGAGGCTGAGAACAAGAAACCTATGTTCTGTGGACTGAGCACTGTCGCCTCCACAGACCCCAACATAGATGACTGCATTACCCTAGAGAGTGCGCAGTAAAGAACATTCCTGCGGCACCACCCAGAGATTCAGTCCACCACTGACATGTCAGCAGCTGACTACGAAGAAGCAGAACTTCTTCTACTACAGCGAGCCCAGAGAGACTCGTTCCCCGATGAGCTAGACTGTCTACAGGGAGGAAACCCCGTCCCATCAGACAGCAGACTGATTCACCTGGCACCAGAGAGTGACGCCCATAATCTCATCAGAGTGGGTGGTCGCCTGCGGAGAGCCCCGATCTACCAGATGATTTCACTCCTAAAGTCTCCCACACAGACCCACCCTCCAGACCTGGAAAGACCCTCTCCCACACCTGTTCAGATGCAGGTACTCGTCTTGTTTTCCTCACCAGTACATTATATATATCTCTACTGGTAACACACTTAAATAGCTTCTCCTCTTTTCCTACGTTCACCTTCATCTCTGGCTGCTCTGCACTCCTCTCCTTTCCAACACACTGTGACATTATTAAAACCTTCCACTCCTCCTGTATACATTCCTTAATCCTTTCATAATTATTTTGTGCAGTGATGAACCTGTACTCGTCATCCTCCTCCAGCACAGTGTCATATATCGCGTGTGCTGGAAGAAAACCTGGCACATATTCATACACATAATCTTTTATCTGCAACATTCCCGCTCTGAAAAAAGTCCTGTTGTATAATTCTGTCCCGTTTTTCCTAATTTTAGGATTCAAGAAGATTGGCTGATCCAATACCATCTCCAATGTATTACATTTATACATTACATTAGGCAGATACTCAGCCCAAGCCTGCAACATTTCCCTGTAAAACTCAGGAATACCCTCTGTTAATGAAGGCTTTAAAGCCATAAATAATCCATTATTCCCACATTTTCACACTGCTTCAATACTTTGTTTAAAAAAGCATTTCCAGCCGTGTTCTATAGGGTCATATAAATACTTCTGAACTGCTCTTACTCTTGCTGCTTGTTTTCTCAACTTTACATCACACAAATTAAGGCCTCCCTCTCTACTCTTACCAATCGACACCTTATATGCAATTTTTAACGGCTTCCCCTGCCACAGGAAATCTGCCACTATCCTATTTATTTGATTTTCTATTGCTTCCGGCATGTTTAAGACACCCATCGCATACATAATTTTAGACATTAACAAACTGTTAACAACTATTACTTTACCTTTTAGCCTTAATCTTCTTTGTTTCCAGAAATGTAACATTTGTTTTATTTTGTTTACTATCCCACCCCATGTTATATCCCTCTCTCTTTTCTCGTCTACTCCCACCCATATGCCCAGAACTTTGATGTGCTCTTCTGCTTTTTTCAAAGGAAAAACACATTCATTTACATTAATCTTACCCATACATAACAATTCGCTCTTCTCCAGGTTGACCTTTGCCCCTGAGGCTTTACCATACACATTTATACATTCCATAATTGTATTTACACTTTGTATATCTCCGACAGTGAATGTTGTGTCATCCGCATATTGGTGGATTAGACTTTCCTTGCCATATGGTAACTGTATTGCTTTTATTGCTCCTTTGCTTTTAACATAGGCTGCGAGGGGCTCTGCCGAAATTGCATACAACAAGGCTGAAAGAGGACATCCCTGCCTAACAGACCGCTCCAATGGGAAACAGTCTGTTAGGTAGCCATTTACCTTAACACAACTCTTTGCCCCCTTATAAATTAAATCCACCCACCTTCTAAGCCTCCCCCAAAACCAAATTTCTCCAAAACCTTCGATAGGAAACCATGCTCCACTCTATCAAATGCCTTGTTCAGGTCCACAGTAAAAAAAAAAACCATTTTCACCATTCTTTTTCACATGACTTAATACATCTTTTATGGAACGTATTGTTTCTGTGACATCTCTACCTGGAATACTGTAAGCCTGTGTAGGTGCCACAATATCCCCTACAACCCTTTTCACTCTATTGGCCAGAATTTTTGTTAATACTTTATAATCATTATTTAACAGACTCAGGGGCCTAAAATTATCTAGATTATTTTTATCACCTTTATTTTTATATAGTATTGTAAGTACTCCTTTTGTCATGTCCTCTGTGCACTCTCCTTTTCTCTCCATCTCTCTATATACTTTCAGTAGGATTGGGGCCAGCAGACCAACAAAAGTCCTGTAAAACTCTCCCGGCAGCCCATCGAGACCAGGACTTTTCTTAGCCTGCAGACCACAAATTGCCTCTTTCACCTCACACTCTGTAATATCACTATCACACATTTCCCTACTCCCCTCCTCCAAAACTTGTTTTACTGCCATCAGTACCTCATTCATACATCCTTCATCCACACCCTCTGTGAGGATTCGCCTGTTCCCTGAGCTTTTCCCTTGTTCCCTGAGCTTTTCCCTGTCTACTCTCCTTCACCAGCCCCCACCCTTGCGAGATTTTTTCCTGTCTACTCTCCTTCACCAGCCCCCACCCTTGGACTACCTTCACGCAGCTGTCATAGTTTGTGATTAGCGCTCCAGAGGGCTTTATATACCTGGACCTCCCTTCCAGTCCTGGTCGGGTCGTTCTGTATCTGTGTCTGTGTTCATGGAGTTCTGTGTTCATGGAGTGCTGTACGTTACCATTCTGTACGTCACCATCACCTGCCGCGTCTCCGGCGTGAGACGACGGCCCAGCCATCACCACCTGTCGCCGTTTGCCTGGAGTGGGACGCCGTCTTTGCTCTCTAATTCTCTACGGGAGGTTTTCCAGTGTTCCCACTCCAGACATCAAGGCGGCTCGCCATCGCTCCCGATTCCACGGGAGGAAGGCGTCTCTTCGTGATCCTCGTTCCTGGGGTGAGGCTCGTCGTCGCTCCCTAGTATTCCACGGGAGGACGCCGTGTTCCCATCCCGGTCCCCTGGGACCCCCTGTGTTCTGCGCTGCCCGTCTGCAGCATCCGAGGAGGAGGAGGAGGATTCCTTTAAGAGCAGCAGAGCCCTACTCGGTGTAGGGAGGAAGAGGATCTCCGTGCCAGGCCTCCGCCGTCGGGCCCCTGTCTCCGTGCCCGGCCTCCGCCGTCGGGCCCCTGTCTCCATGCCCGGCCTCCGCCGTCGGGCCCCTGTCTTCGTGCCCGGCCCCCGCTGTCGGGCCCCTGTCCCCGTGCCAGGCCTCCACCGTCGGGCCCCTGTCCCCGTGCCAGGCCCCCGCCACCGGGCCCCTGTCCCCGTGCCAGGCCTCCGCCGTCGGGCCCCTGTCCCCGTGCCAGACCTCCGCCGTCGGGCCCCTGTCCCCGTGCCAGGCCTCCGCCGTAGGGCCCCTGTCCCCGTGCCCGGCCTCCGCCGTCGGAACCCTGTCCTCATCCCTGTAAGCAGCTCTGGCCCTCGCCCTGTCCAAGGCCTTAACCCTGTTCTCTGTCCCTGTCTCCAGCCCGCCTCTCCGGGCCTCTGTCCCTGTCCCCCTCTCCAGTGCCCCTGGTCCTGGCCCTGACACTTAGCCCTGGCCCTTAGCCCTGGCCCTTAGCCTTAGTCCCTTAGCCTGTTCGCCTCTTAAAGGCACAGTGCCGCATTTTCCATATTTCCTTGACTCTAGTGTTTTTGTGTTCTCCCTTAAAGGGACTGTGCCGCTTTTTGTTCTATAATAAATATTTGCCCTGTTTTGGCTTACTCTCATACCTGTCTTGTGTTGTGCGATTGGGGTCGGTTCCAAAAATAACAGTACGACCCGACCAGTCGACGACCCCAGCCAGCACAGACAGTGTATTAGAGAGTCCCCTGTTAGCTCCCCTGGTAGCCTCGTTAGCTCTCCTGTTAGCTCCCCTGTTAGCCCCGTTAGCTCCCCTGCAGCTACCCCATGTGTTCTCATGCTAGTCCAGCCCTGTCTGCTAGCCTAGCTCCGGCAGCTTGCGCAGCCTCTATGTTAATGTAGCAGTACAGCTAGCATAGGCCCTGTAGCTAGCAATGCCCTGGCAGCTACCCTGTCCCTCTGCTAGCCCCACTTTAGGTGTAGCTTCCCCTGCTAGCATGGCCAATTATTTTTTTTTGTTTGTTGCTTTGTCATGTCCCCTGCCCTGCTGTCTGATTTTTTCGGTCGCCCGGTGGCTCCCGTGGAGGGGGAGGTACTGTGAGGATTCGCCTGTTCCCTGAGCTTTTCCCTGTCTACACTCCTTCACCAGCCCCCACCCTTGCGAGATTTTTCCCTGTCTACTCTCCTTCACCAGCCCCCACCCTTGGACTACCTTCACGCAGCTGTCATAGTTTGTGATTAGCGCCCCAGAGGGCTTTATATACCTGGACCTCCCTTCCAGTCCTGGTCGGGTCGTTCTGTATCTGTGTCTGTGTTCATGGAGTTCTGTGTTCATGGAGTTCTGTGTTCATGGAGTGCTGTCGTTACCATTCTGTACGTCACCATCACCTGCCGCGTCTCCGGCGTGAGACGACGGCCCAGCCATCACCACCTGTCACCGTTTGCCTGGAGTGGGACGCCGTCTTCGCTCTCTAATTCTCTACGGGAGGTTTTCCAGTGTTCCCACTCCAGACATCAAGGCGGCTCGCCATCGCTCCCGATTCCACGGGAGGAAGGCGTCTCTTCGTGATCCTCGTTCCTGGGGTGAGGCTCGTCGTCGCTCCCTAGTATTCCACGGGAGGACGGCGTGTTCCCATCCCGGTCCCCTGGGACCCCCTGTGTTCTGCGCTGCCCGTCTGCAGCATCCGAGGAGGAGGAGGAGGATTCCTTTAAGAGCAGCAGAGCCCTACTCGGTGTAGGGACGAAGAGGATCTCTGTGCCAGGCCTCCGCCGTCGGGCCCCTGTCTCCGTGCCCGGCCTCCGCCGTCGGGCCCCTGTCTCCGTGCCTGGCCTCCGCTGTCGGGCCCCTGTCTCCGTGCCCGGCCTCCGCTGTCGGGCCCCTGTCTCCGTGCCCGGCCCACGCTGTCGGGCCCCTGTCCCCGTGCCAGGCCTCCGCCGTCAGGCCCCTGTCCCTGTGCCAGGCCTCCGCCGTCAGGCCCCTGTCCCCGTGCCAGGCCTCCGCCGTCGGGCCCCTGTCTCCGTGCCAGGCCTCCGCTGTCGGGCCCCTGTCCCCGTGCCCGGCCTCCGCCGTCGGAACCCTGTCCTCATCCCTGTAAGCAGCTCTGGCCCTCGCCCTGTCCAAGGCCTTAACCCTGTTCTCTGTCCCGGTCTCCAGCCCGCCTCTCCGGGCCTCTGTCCCTGTCCCCCTCTCCAGTGCCCCTGGTCCTGGCCCTGACACTTAGCCCTGGCCCTTAGCCCTGGCCCTTAGCCTTAGTCCCTTAGCCTGTTCGCCTCTTAAAGGCACAGTGCCGCATTTTCCATATTTCCTTGACTCTAGTGTTTTTGTGTTCTCCCTTAAAGGGACTGTGCCGCTTTTTGTTTGCCCTGTTTTGGCTTACTCTCATACCTGTCTTGTTTTGTGCGATTGGGGTCGGTTACAAACCATAACCCCCTCACTCTTAAACAACTTTCTATAATACTCTTCTACAGTCTTCAAAATCCCCACTAAGTCCTCCACCTTTTCCCCTTCTCCATTTACCAGCTCCTTTCTATTCTAAAAGTAATCGCTGCATGGTCTGACAAAAACCCAAAAACATAATCCATATCCATGATATATTTTTCCACATTCCTAACAACCAAACAAAAATCTATCCTACTCTGCCTTAACTCACCTAAAACGACCTGCTTTCTAGAAAAACCTATCTTCCCTGCATTACCCTGCCTCCATATATCCACTAAATCGTTCTCATCTATGATCTGAAACAACTCGTTCTGTGATGTGTCAAATTTCAAAACCTTGCTTGTTGTATCAAGCCGTGTACATATGGTATTGAAATCCCCTATCATGATACAATCACCATTTATTTCCCCCTTGAGTCTTTGAAAGAAAACCCTCCTCTCTCTCTCACCATTTGGGGCATAAATGCTGAATATTTTATATACCATGCCATCATATTCACATTCAATTATTACCACCCTCCCCTCTGTATCAACATACACATCTTTTATATTAGCCACAGCATCCCTTTTAATTAACACCGCCACCCCACAAGACCTTTCATTGCCATTGCTGGAGAATATTTCCCCCTCCCAGCATTTTCTGACCTCCCCCATCACATCCTCTGTCCACCATGTCTCCTGAAGTAATATTATATCTGTATTGTATGTTTGAAAAAACTGCTCTATTTTCTTTGCATTTCTTAACCCATTTATATTAATAGAAGTAACTGTAATTGTAGAACACATGACAGCAAATGTTATTATATACACCATTATATACATATATACACCTTTTTCTCCCTTTCCTCCCTTTTTTCCCCCCTTTAGGTGCATCTTTTGTTTTTCTTTTCAAAAGTTTTATTGCCTCCCTACTTATATCCATTTCACTGTCACAGCTTGACTCACCTGACAGTGAATCATCTGTTTCTGGGATTTCAGATGATGCCGCCAGCTCCATCACCTGTTTCTCTCCTTCAATATCCAACTCTGTAGGTCTCTTCTCTTCACTGCCCCCAGGTGCATCAGAGGTATTCCCCTGGTTCGCCCGTGACTCAGCCCTTTTTTCTCTTTTTTCTTTTCCCTCGAGTCCCTGAGCCACTCCCGAACCAGGTTTCCCCTCTGTGCCCTTCTGCCCCCCCGATACAGAGCCATCAAAGCTGTCATTGATCTCGCAGCCGACGCTCCTTCCGCGCATCTCCGCCGCCTGTCCGCCTCTCCCACTTCTCTTCTGCCCCGCCGGTAAAACAGTCTGCCATTCTGCTGTTCCTCCACTCCCGTCTGACTTCCCCTCGTCACTCCGCCATTCTGTCCGCTGCTCGCCGTCACCCCTCTGCTGTCTCTCCTCCAGCCCTGCCAGCTCTGCGTCGATGCCTCTCCGCGCCGCTTCCGCCGCACCGCTCTCCTTCTGCTCCGCCGCACCCGTACGCCACCACCACGCCGCTTCCTCTCCGCTCTGCTGCCCCGTCAGCTGCTGCCGCGTCTCTCGCTCCGTCTGCCACCACCACGCCGCTTACTCTCCTCTCCACACCTCCCGGCACCTCCTCATCGCGCTCACCCTGCCCAGTTGTTCTCGGGGTGGAGATCTCAGCAATCGCTCTCTCCAGGCTTTCGAAGACGTCGAACACGATCTCCTCTCCACTCTCCCTCTCCCTCTGCTTCGCCGTCAGCTCCCGACTGTCTCCCGTCCCGTCCAGCGACTCCGCCTCCTTCTCCTCCTCTCGAACTCCCTCAGTGGTCTGCATTGGCTCTCCCGCATCGCTGTCCTCCTTCTCTCCATTCTCCTTCTCCTTCTCTCCGTTCTCCTTCTCTCCATTCTCGTCCTCCTCCTCCGCCCCTCCTCTCTCAGTCAAAGTGGCTCCATCTGTCCCACCAGTCTCAGCGTCCTCTCCACGTCTCGCCCAGCCACCTTTCGCGAAGCCGCACCTGCATTCTCCATCCTCGGGACACACGCGACATTTCTCCCTTTCCGGACATTCCCGGGCATAATGACCCTGTTTCTTACACTTGTGGCACTTGAAATCAGGGCAGTCTCTGAGCACATGGCCCGGTTTTATGCACAACCTACACACTCGCATTTGTCTGTCGTGGATTACCCTAAAGTGCTCCACACCTTTCAAAGTGTCAAATTTGGTAGAATATGGCAGTGACTGTACATCATTCGTGAATTCCACCTTCAGGTATCTTGTCCCATCCCCTATATTTGTCCCCGGCCAAATACGTCTCTTTATAGGAGGAACGGGCCTCACTCCCCACTGACTCAGTTTGTCAAAGATCTCCTGATCCAGTATGTAGCCTGGCAGGTTTAAAAACGACACCACCATCTCGTCACTCATAAGCTCCGTCGCCATTACAAGATTTTTCCCACCTTCAGTCCATCCATTATTTTGGTTTTTGTCTCCAAACACTTCAAAGTTAATTCATATTTTCTGGGTGTCACAAACCTACACGTCAGTACAGTGCCACACTCTGCTTTTACAGCTTTCAACAGCTGCATCATGGTAGTCCTCTCCTCCCCTTCAATATCAACCTCCACGGTAAGTCTTCGCTAATAAATAGTTTTACTTTCATTATTATTTGCCTGCCTGGGACGCCTTCCACCGTTCAAATTGTCCATAGCCCTTAAATCCGTCCTTTACAATTTTAACAACAAACCAGCAAAAAATCCTCAAGGCACACAAACAATTCAATTTAAATTAGTTAATCTCCCCCAAAACGGCACAAAGCTGCCAGGGGGAAACAAACACAACTCCAATTAAGTGACAAAATACAAGAAAAACGTACCATTTAGATACAATATACTTTGAAATCTCTGCTACTGTGGAAACACACCTCACTCACTCACACCCACACTGACTCAGCACACCTGCTCTCAATCGCCAATCAGGGCGTGTTCAGGTTGGTATGGCCGTAAGCCATTACGATAGTGCAGAGTACAACATGTACCCAACAAAGAGTCTCCATAACGCCTAACCCTGTGACACCCGGGCCGACCCGGCATTTTCCCCCCCGAAAAAAGCACAAGTCCCTCAGGGTACCAGAACAGCAGATCTGCATCCCCGGCGGACAACGGGTTAACTGACCTGGACCAGCGCGACCAGAACCAGTCCTGTGCCCTAACGACGCCGACATGCCCACTCCAGAAGAGGGGGTAGGTATGCGTGTCAATCTAAAACATGAAAAGAGGGCGCGACCCAGACGGTCCCATTTGTACCGCGCTCAGTGGCCCACCCCAAGGGCGTGAGACCCCTCTACCTATGTTCTGATCTATTCCGTTAACATCCCCCAGATATGAACGAGAATTCATCGAGACAACCTACTAAACTGGCACTCGGAAGAGACAAAACTCCATCCCAGTTGCCCTATAAAAACGCTGTTTTAATAACGAGCAACCAAGGCGCACTTAGCCCCCTGCGTGATTCTTAACAGAAACACCCTGAGCCAGCACTATGTATGCGTCGAGACCCAAACACATCAATGGATAGGGTAGCAAGACAGACATTGTTCCTCCAAGTCGCCTGGGAGAACGACACGGAGCCGTCGTGCTTCATGTTCCTTCCTCTTTTTATTTAAAAAAGAAAGAAACACAGACTGACATTAATCCCACGTGACGCAGCTGAGGGTAATTTATTTTTACATTTTTACATCCCGCCACCCTCACCACAGGGAGGAGACGGAAATCCCCAGAGGGACTTCCCACGCGAGCTGTATAGATTGAAAAGAATATATTGCAACATTGAGCTATGTAACACTTGGGTTAGGGCTCTCCGAGGAGGAGGCACTGAACCAATACACACTCAATAATCGAATTGAATCGAATACACACACAATAGAGCAGAACTCCTTTTTGAAGTTCTACTCACCTTGACAATCTGAGGAGGAGGCTCTGAAACTCTGAGGAGGCTCCCTCACAGGGAAGGAGAGTCCGAACTCACAGAAGGCACTTCTCCCCGAGGAGGAGCTTCGTGAGGAGGAGCTCTGACAACTCCCTGAAACAGATCCATAACATGGACCTGAACAACCCACGGAAGTCTTACCAACAGAGACGCGATCAGTGACGTACTCTATGGCGGGGGAATTTCCGCGGTGCACACGCCCAATCTTTCAGGGCATGGGACCAGGAAACTCCCTCCCCCCCACCCCCCCTTACCCTGTAACATGCCGAACAGCAACGTGACAGGAACCCTGAAATACAGGTGGTTTTAACCCCTGCCAATCAGAAAAGGGGAGGAAAGGTTTACCAGTTCACCCCTTTATGACCCCTCACCCCTGATACGATGTAATGACAAAGTAGAGCATGCTACATGAAGCATTTAACAGCTTCACATAGCTCATGTGATAACCTGCTACCTGAGTTTTACTAAGGAAAACACAGAACAGAGAGGGCCCCTTTAAGAGCCCCGGTCCAGACTTACACACGTGCTTCTGTGGGCCAACCCAACCCAGTTGTAGATCACAAAGACACACACAACCCTTCATCACAACAAAAAATGGCACAGTACACTCCTACTACAGAGGAACGCCGTTTTTCATAACGAGAGAAGACAGAAGTCCTCGATTATGTAATGGCCACAGACCTTGCTAAGCACACATGATAAGTGACCAAACAACCTTTTCTTCAGGAAAAAATAGTTTCTCAAGCGGAAAGCACAACCCCAGCACTTAAGATGAGGGTTACATCGTATCCCCACAAACACAGTGACACAATATATTGTAACCAAACATGTCTGAGAGGAGGGGGGGAAGCCCCAGGGAACCGGGGGGATCACCTCTCCTACCTTACCCTTGATACGACCAAGTTGAACAGGTAACCCTGTTAATATGTCAACACACTGTTCATTGTCATCACAGGCTGAGAAAATAATTCATTCCTCAATCACATGTCACTAAGCACAGCTTCACAGGTTAATTAACCCCCTTAGTTGTGAGTTCACACATGTTCTCGTCACAACTAACCAGATCATTTTTACACATGTAAACAACAACGATTTCTATGGAGAGAGAAGCTATACCAGTGACAAGACAATTCACACACAACACGCGTCGTATCTTCAATGTATTGCAGCAACACACGTTTTGGAAAACATCGTTATTACAAAACATTTAGAAGGGAAGGAAAGAAGAAGTGTTTAAAGTCCGGTCGGGACTCCTACCCTGAGCGCAGGCCGCGAGAACTGCAATCTGGTTAACGGGACACCGAAGTCGAACACGGCATCTCCCATGTTGGCGACGAGGGTAATGTCGCTGCGCCACCCAGCCGCTACGTTTCTCCATGTTGACGCAGTCCTCGCTGGCAGGGCTCCCGGTGTAGGTTCGACTAACATCCTCTGTCAAAGATGACGTCGTAGTCAGAGTGTTAAGGCATGTTATAGTCATAGCAACGTTCAACAGTGTACCATTAAGCTAACAGCCGCTCTCGACTGATAGCAACAAGCTAACGTTTCCTAGCCTAGTGACACAATGGGCTAGCGCCGCAGCTAACAGCTGACTGGCTAACAGGTAGGCCACAACTAGCACCCAAGCTAAGCAACTATCACCTGAACTGTACACAACGACTTAACAAGCCACACTTCAGACAGGCCGCCGTCTGAAACCCTCCTCATCCTTAAGAGAGAAGAGAAAAAGAAATGTCAAACACAGTTTTCAATGGTGATTTTACCAGACATACGGCGGAGCCGGCACAATTCCCATCTGGGCTGCAGCCGACTTGAACATGGATGTTACGGACTCTGTCCTTATATCATTATGTATGTATCCTTGTAATATTATATTGTATTGTATAGGGAATAATATATATTATGTGTTATGTATGTAGGCAGGTTGTATTGTTGTTTTTTTGTCTCCCTCCTGTGTAACCTATCTTTCTCTCAGGGTCAATCAGCAGCAGCAGCAGCAGCAGCTGAGGCTTGTCAGACAATTAACCTCCACATCCCTTCATATATCCCTGTGTGTGCAGTGTTAGCTAGATCTCTGTCGGTGTCTGTGGGTAATTATATCTGGTGGTGTTGTGGTAGAGTTCTGCTTTTTGGTGTGAGCTAGTTAAAGCTCTGTTGAGCTTATGCTTGTTGGTGTGAGCTGGTTAAAGCTCTGTTGAGCTCATGTTTGTTGGTATGAGCTAGTTAAAGCTTGGTTGAGCTCAGTATTGTACCTTTTGTGATCCTGCCTGTTGTATATTTCTGTTTTACCCATAACCTGTTTTGTGTATTTGTTTATTCATCGTCACCCAGCTTATGGTGATTGTTTTTCTTGTTTGTTAATCTTTTGTTTTGCACACAGGGACATTGAGGACAGGACGATACCCTGGGTCTACATTTTGCATCACGTAGGTGACCTACTGTTAAAGACACCAGCTTTAGAAGTGAGCACCACCCCCTGTACTTTGGGGCGTCCGCGCCTGTAAGGGGGGGTGGGCTTTTATTTCTTTTTGATATTTCATTTGGTGCTCACTGGTAAGTCCTCCTTGCTCTGTGTTGCTGTTTTGGAAGTTTGTGAAATAAATATTATTATTTTGCAAATTGTCTCCTGCGTTGTGTGTCACTGCACCCTCACCTACCCTGTCTGTGGCCTTGTGTTGCGTCTCCCCACTGGGGTACGTAACATAAATGGGGGCTTGTTAGTGGGCAACAGACAGCTGGTGTTGGTGGGCAGTGGGCACGTTAGATAGGCTGGTATTTGTTGGTGATTTGGTTTGTGTATCTTTGCTCTGGTGGCTCTTTAGATAATGGCGTCTTTTAGTGTGGAGGGATTTTTAGGTGATCATTTGGACCTGTGTAGGAAGGAGGGCCTGTGTGCTATCGCCTTGCATTTTCAGGTCAGCCTTGCAAAGAGTCTGGCAAAGGCTGACCTGAGGGAGGAGGTAGTGCGGCTACTGGTGTATAAGAAGGTGCTCGGTGCAGGTGAAGGTGCATCTGCTATTCCTTCTCATTCTGGTTCAGATGAGGATCAGGAGGAAGGAGTAGCTGGGATGGTAGAACCACTTACAGACGGGTTGGAGGATAAGCCTCCCCTCCCGTCTCCAATGCCCAGACGTGCTTCACCCTTTCCTAGTGGGAGTACTGGGGAGGAGGACAGTCTTAAATTGAGTTTAGCACGGTTGCAATTTGAGGAGAGGAAGGAGGAGAGGGAATATAGTCATCGGTTAGCTATTAGGAAAATGGAGCTGGAGGCTGAGGCCCGCCGGTTGGACGCTGAGGTTAAAATTAAGCAACTGGAGCTTGAGGCTGCTAAGGCTGGGAGTCCTGCTCAACCCTCTTCCACGGCTGTGGGGGCTTATGATGTAAGTAGACTTATATCTCTGGTACCTCAGTTTCGTGAGGCGGAGGTAGACTCCTATTTTAATGCTTTCGAGCGAGTTGCTACCTCATTGAAGTGGCCTAAAGAGGTCTGGGCTCTCTTGCTCCAATGTAAACTCACTGGGAAAGCCCAGGAGATTTTGTCTGCCCTCCCTCTCAGCGACAGTTTGTCTTATGACATAATCAAGACGGCTGTACTTAGGGCCTATGAGTTAGTGCCAGAGGCTACAGGCAGAAATTTCACACTCACAGAAAGTTGCCTGGCAGAACTTTTGTGGAGTTTGCTCGTGAGAAGGAATCTCTATTTCATCTGTGGTGTAGGGCTTGTGATGTAGCTGATTTTAATTCTCTGTCTGAGTTGATGTTAATGGAGGAATTTAAAAATAGTCTGAATGACTGTTTGGTAACAGATCTCAATGAGCAGAAAGTTGAGACGTTGGCACAGGCTGCGGTACTCGCTGACGAGTTTGTGCTGACTCATAGACAGTCGTTTGGTACTTTGCGACATGAGGATAGAGGTTTTTATCCTTCTGCTCAGACTCCAGCTAAGGTACACAATAGCCCACCACGTTTATTATCTCCCCGCTACAAGGAGGAGCGAGAATGTTTTCATTGTGATCGGGTGGGTCACATTAGAGAAGACTGTGTTGCATTCAAACGCAAGCAGTCTACGCCAAATATACGACCAAAGGAGGTTGGTTTGGTGCAGACGGTGATAGCTCCGCAGTCAGTAGTCCCCACAAAAATGTGTGACGGCCTGGAGCCCAGTTACGAACCGTTTATGTTGGACGGCATGGTTTCTCTCAGTGGTAGTGAGTTGGACCAGCGTCCGGTGCACATACTGAGAGATACTGGGGCAGCACAGTCTTTTATCTTGTCAGACGTGCTTCCGTTTAGTGATGAGTCGTCAAATGGCTCAAGTGTGTTGGTGCAGGGGATCGAGATGGGTTTTGTGTCGGTGCCCCTCCATCAGGTACATTTAAACTGTGGTTTAGCACAGGGGGTGTTCAAGGTGGGCATACGCCCTTTGTTACCGGTGAGAGGTGTCACTTTCCTGTTGGGAAATGACATCGCTGGTGGCAGAGTTATGCCCATTTTGGAGGTTTTGGAGCGCCCGGAGGTTTTGCGTCCAGATGTGTTGGCGCAACAGTTCCCTGAGGTGTTTACAGTTTGTGCAGTCACCCATGCTCAAGCACGTAAGTTGGGTGAAGTAGTTGACTTGTCAGAGACTGTGCTAGCTACTAAGTTGTCTGGCGCGCCTATTTCCCCACTTATGTTTGCTAAACCTGCTGTTGAGACGAGGGACAGTATAGCGCTTCAGCAGGATACGCTCACCTCTGAGACAACTCATTTTCCCATGACTAGAAGTAATCTGATCGTTGCTCAGAAGGAGGATGCTAGTTTAGCCACGTGTTTTGCAGCTGCTCTTTCTCCAGAGACAGCTAAGAACAAGGAAGTGGCCTATTTTGTTGAGAATGATGTGCTGATGCGGAGGTGGAGATCACGGATGGATTTTGATAATGAGTGGAGTTATGTTACACAGATTGTTGTGCCTACACAGTATCGCCAGTCTGTTTTGTCTTTAGCTCATGATCATCCTTGGTCAGGACATCTAGGCATCACCAAGTCATATGACAGGGTTTTACAGAATTTTTTTTGGCCCGGGTTAAAGAGGGATGTGACCAGATTCTGTAATACTTGTCATGTATGTCAAGTTACAGGGAAGCCTAATCAGGTTATTAAACCTGCCCCGCTTCACCCAATCCAAGCTATGAGGGAGCCGTTTGAGCATGTGCTAGTGGATTGTGTTGGTCCCATGCCAAAAACGAAGTCTGGTAACGAGTTCCTTTTAACAATTATGTGTGTAGCAACACGGTACCGTGAGGCTATTCCTCTTAGAAAGATAACGTCTCAGTCTGTAGTGAAAGCTCTGATCAAGTTTTTTTCTACGTTTGGGCTGCCAAAAGTGGTACTAACTTCCTTTCAGGAATATTTGAACAGGTGTTATCGTCATTGTCTATTTCTCACAGGATCTCAAGTGCGTATCACCCTGAGTTGCAAGATGCCCTGGAGAGGTGGCATCAGACCTTCAAGTCAGTGTTGCGCAAGTATTGTATGGAGGGCGGTATAGACTGGGATGAAGGTGTTCCCCTAGCTCTGTTTGCTGTGCGAGAAACAGTTCAGGAGTCACTGGGTTTCAGCCCAGCAGAGCTGGTGTTTGGGCATTCAATGAGAGGTCCTTTAAGGGTATTAAAGGATCAACTTATGGGGGAGGCTCTGCACACCATACCTCCAAAGAGAGGGGTTTTGAACTATGTGTGTAGGTTTAAGGAGCGGCTGCATAAGGCGTGTAGTATCGCTAGGGAGAGTCTCTCTGCTGCTCAGGGTTCAATGAAACGGCAGTTTGACAGAAAAGCGATTCCACGTTCTTTCCAGTCTGATGACTTGGTTTTAGTTTTGTTGCCCATCCCTGGCTCTTCTTTGAGTGCTCGTTTTTTTGGCCCTTATGCTATTGAGAAGAAGTTGAGTGATACTGACTATGTTGTCAGGACGCCTGATAGGCGAAAGAAGACCTGTGTGTGTCACATTAATATGTTGAAGCGTTATCTTCCCAGGGACAACCTGCAGCTGGAGAAACAAAGTACGCCAGGGGCCGCTGTGGGAGCTGCAGTACCAGTGACTGTGATTTCTGTTCCTTCTACTCTGCCGGTGGGTGATGAGGATGGTTTGAGTGGTTGTAAGGTCCAGCAACAAACTCCTCGCTTGTGCAACTCGGAGATGTTGTTGAACCTTCCCTCCCTGATGCCACACTTGGGTAAGGAGCGGGAAGCTGACATGGTGGCGCTCATTCACAGTTATCCTGTTTTGTTTGGAGATGTCCCAACCCGCACTACCGTTCTGGAACACGACATTAATGTCGGTAATGCAAGGCCAGTCAAACAGCATCCTTATAGGGTAAATGCCCTTTCTCGAGGTTAGCTCATTGGGAGGTGTTTTGCTGTTGGGGACGGTTGAGTGTTTATTTTGATGGTGTTGTTGTGTTTTAGTGAGCCATGGGCTGACTCTTTGGGGGGGGAAGTGTTACAGACTCTGTCCTTATATCATTATGTATGTATCCTTGTAATATTATATTGTATTGTATAGGGAATAATATATATTATGTGTTATGTATGTAGGCAGGTTGTATTGTTGTTTTTTTGTCTCCCTCCTGTGTAACCTATCTTTCTCTCAGGGTCAATCAGCAGCAGCAGCAGCAGCAGCTGAGGCTCGTCAGACAATTAACCTCCACATCCCTTCATATATCCCTGTGTGTGCAGTGTTAGCTAGATCTCTGTCGGTGTCTGTGGGTAATTATATCTGGTGGTGTTGTGGTAGAGTTCTGCTTTTTGGTGTGAGCTAGTTAAAGCTCTGTTGAGCTTATGCTTGTTGGTGTGAGCTGGTTAAAGCTCTGTTAAGCTCATGTTTGTTGGTATGAGCTAGTTAAAGCTTGGTTGAGCTCAGTATTGTACCTTTTGTGATCCTGCCTGTTGTACATTTCTGTTTTACCCATAACCTGTTTTGTGTATTTGTTTATTCATCGTCACCCAGCTTATGGTGATTGTTTTTCTTGTTTGTTAATCTTTTGTTTCGCACACAGGGACATTGAGGACAGGAAGATACCCTGGTTCTACATTTTGCATCACGTAGGTGACCTACTGTTAAAGTCACCAGCTTTAGAAGTGAGCACCACCACCTGTACTTTGGGGCGTCCGCGCCTGTAAGGGGGGGTGGGCTTTTATTTCTTTTTGATATTTAATTTGGTGCTCACTGGTAAGTCCTCCTTGCTCTCTGTGTTGCTGTTTTTGGAAGTTTGTGAAATAAATATAATTATTTTGCAAATTGTCTCCTGCATTGTGTGTCACTGCACCCTCACCTACCCTGTCTGTGGCCTTGTGTTGCGTCTCCCCACTGGGGTACGTAACAATGGATCTTCCGATAACGAAAATCCATGCCCACATTTCCTCGTTTAGGGTGTACTTCCACTCAAGTGAAAGATGGGGCCTGCACGGGACAGAGAAGCATCCGCTTGTCCATAGAAACCCGGGTTTTAACCAGGCCTCTGTCGCGGCCCACTAGTTGACCATCATGGGCTTCAGACCAAGATCCTCCCTCCGCTGCTTAAGAAGCAGAGCAGAGGACCCCAATCTGGGGCCGGCGTTCGTAAAATTGTCAGCTTACCCCCACAGCATCAACATACAACCAGAGCTCGCAAGCAAAACAGTACGTACCCCACCCTGGAAGCCACCGCTTCCTCACAACAGTCGGTGCTTCCCACAGTCCAGCTGTATGGCCGGAGGGCCAAACCCATCCAGCCGCAGCAAGGAGGACTGCAGTTGGGGAGCATGTCAGCGGCGCGAGCCCCTAATACGAAAAAGCCGGTGGAGGTCACTCAGAATGATCATCATCTTCCAGACACTCCAGTGACGAAGACAATATCGCCGTATTTTCTCGAAAATAGTGAGAGAGAAAATAAAGATATAATGTCAACGTATCTCCTTGTTCTTCTGTTTTCCTTTCTCCAGCTAATACTTTCTTCCTCGCCAAGTGATTGGTATACAGGCACTATCTTGTGGATGACATTTGAGAAGGAGATGAGTGTGTGGCCCCACCTCTGCTTATGTAGGCAGCAGATGGGGGTGTGGTCAGACGGATGTTGGTATGTAAAGGTACATTTAGAAATGTATTCAGTGCATATCCACTGAAGCGAGATATATGCAATATGATGCTGAGCGGAAGCTAGCATGAAACAGAACCGTCTGTAGTGTGGTAGTGAAATGTTAACCTTCTGTAGTGTGCTAGTGAAAGGTTAACCGTCTGTAGTGCGGTAGTGAAAGGTAAACCTCTGTAGTGTGGTCGTGAAATGTTAACTGTTTGTACTGTGGTAGTGAAATGTTAACCTTCTGTAGTGTGGTAGTGAAAGGTTACCCGTCTGTAGTGTGGTACTGAAAGGTTAACCTTCTGTAGTGTGGTAGTGAAAGGTTAACCGTCTGTAGTGTGGTAGTGAAAGGTTAACCTCCTGTAGTGTGGTAGTGAAAGTGTTAACCTTCTGTAGTGTGGTAGTGAAAGGTTAACCTTCTGTAGTGTGGTAGTGAAAGTGTTAACCTTCTGTAGTGTGGTAGTGAAACGTTAACCGTTTGTAGTGTGGTAGTGAAAGGTTAACCGTATGCAGTGTGGTAGTGAACGGTTAACCTTCTGTAGTGTGGTAGTGAAAGGTTAACCTTCTGTAGTGTGGTAGTGAAAGGTTAACCTTCTGTAGTGTGGTAGTGAGAGGTTAACCTTATGTAGTGTGGTAGTGAAATGTTAACCTTCTGTAGTGTGGTAGTGAAAGGTTAACCTTCTGTAGTGTGGCAGTGAAAGGTTAACGTAAGGTTATGTATATAACCAAGTTCTATGAATACTGGTGACGCTCAGCATCATCTGCACTAACCTCACTTCGTGCACATGCACTGAATAAAAATCCACAATGTACCTTTACATACCAACATCCGTCTGGCCACACCCTTATCCGCTACCTTCATAAGCAGGTGTGTTGTCACCTACTCGCCTCCTTCCCAAACGTTCACCACAAGGCGAGATCAAGGGCCGCAGTGGTGTCCCGACGCTGAGCATCACCAGTATTCATAGAACTTGGTTATATACATAACCGTACGTACTATATCATACTGGCTGCCGCTCAGCGTCATCTGCACTACAGGAGCTGAGCGGGAGCCTGAAGCTTGACAAATGTACCCCGCTGAGGCCCCCCACAACCATCAGACCGGAGAGGACCGAGCCCCCCGACCCTCCCTAATAGAGGATACCCTCCCTATTGGAGGACGGGAGGGAGACGGATCCGACCGTGCGAAGAGAAACTCGAGCAACTCAACGCACAGGGTGAGCAGACCGTGGCTTGACCCCACGACTACGCACACGCACAACCCGCATGCCACCAGGGAACGAACGGAAAGAACAAACCTCGTTACTGCCCCCAAAATCACGGGGTCAAGAGCAAACTCAACCCTGTGGCAAGGCCGTAGCAGTGGAGCGCGAAGGAAGACCCAGACCCACTGAAGGGACTGGATCCCCCGGAAAAAGGGGGCCTGGAGAGGTCAATGACGCCAAAGCATCAAGACCTCACCAGGCGGTCACTTAGTGAAACCGCCCCCAACATCGCCAGCGTATTTGGACAGGGCCCCTCCAGGGCACCGGGGAGACGACCCCAGAGGGGGTCGATCCCTTAAACAAGGCAGCAGGCGTTTGACCTGAGCCTGGAGCACTGCGGACGAGACATGCGCCAAAGGGGTCAACTGAAAACAGCACCCCGGCGGAAGGGGCGTATGCTGGCATTGTTGCGCACCGCGACAAAGCCTCCACCAAAAGACCCCGACCCAGAGGGGTCGAGTCAGAGAAAGCTGACACGATTAGCAGGCGTCATGAATGTGCAGGGGCACACTCAACCGGGTAACCCGGGAGTTGACTCTGCTCCAACACACCAGGGAATCAACCACCCTCTTGGTACCACATGCGGTGGTTGTTCCTATAACCCCTCAAGAAAAAACTCCAAAACACACCTGCGGGTATACACTGGCTATACCGCAGTGTTTCAGTTTTCAAAAAAGGGTTATTCCAGGCCTACAGGTCGACGAAACATAACTTCGGACCGGGCCTGGCGGCTCGGGAAGCACACAGGGCTACCAGAGGAGGTCCAAAAGACCACCCCAACAGCCCCCTCTTCGCCATGCGTGAGAGAGGAGCGAAAAGAAAGGAGAACCAGCCCCTTCATGATAGTGCAGTGTACAACATGTACCCAACAAAAGGGTCTCCATAACGCCCAACCCTGTGACACCCGGGCCGACCAGGCATTTTTTCCCCCAAAAAAAGTCCCTCAGGGTACCAGAACAGCAGAACTGCGTCACCGGCGGACAACGGGTTAACTGACCTGGACCAGCGTGACCAGAACCAGTCCCGTGTCCTAACCACGCCGACATCCCCACTCCAAGAGAGGGGGTAGGTACGCGTGTCGATCTAAAACATGAAAAGAGGGCGCCACCCAGACGGTCCCATTTGTACCGCGCTCAGTGGCCCACCCCAAGGGCGTGAGACCCCTCTACCTATGTTTTGATCTATTCCGTTAACATCCCCCAAATATGAACGAGAATCCGTCGAGACCTAGTAACAGGCGCTCGGAAGAGAAAAACCCCCATCCCAGTTGCCCTATAAAAACGCTGTTTTAATAACGAGCAACCAAGGCGTACTAGCCTCATGCGTGATTCTTATCAGAAACACCCCGAGCCAGCACTATGTACGCGTCGAGACCCAAACACATCAATGGATAGTCTAACCAGACACCAGACATTAGTCCTTCAAGTCGCCTGGGAGAACGACAAGGAGTTGTCGTGCTTCATATTCTTCTCTCTTTTTATTAAAAAGAAAGAAACACCGACTGACATGAATCCCACGTGACGCGGCCGAGGGTAAAATTGTTTTACATTCTTACATCCCGCCACCCTCACCACAGAGAGGAGACGGGAATCCTCAGAGAGACTTCCCACGTGAGCCACAGATTGAAAAGTCACGGTAACATTGAGCCATGTGACCAACAGACTCAAGTTACATGTATATCGAGTGTAGCAGAACAGTAAGTTCCTACGCTCTGCACCGACAACTTGACAATGACAGACCCTACATACGGGTCTGAAAAAACTCACGGAAGCTGTCGTCCAATAGAAACGTGCCTAGTGACGTTTTCTATGACGGGGGGAAACCCATGACTCAACCGCCCGTGATAGGTGCAGAGTCAGGGAAACCCTTCCCCCCCCCCCCATGCCAAGCTGCCTAACAGCTTGGCCCTGACCGAATGAAAAGAGAGTCCAAAAAAAAAACGACCAATCAGAAGAGGAAAGGAGGGGTTTATCCGGTACCCCCTCGCAAGCCCAACCCTTGAATACGACAACAACAAATATCCATATGATACCTTAAGTAGCCAGTATGCTAATGAACAGCGCAAAGCTAATTCAATGCACGCTAGCCACAGACAAGTCTGTGTACCAGGTTTATAACAAGGCCAAGTTATGTATGTGTGAACCCGACACCCGTGTTTATGTTGCAAGACACCGAAAATCTGATGGAGAGAGATAGCGGCCTGAACCGCGGTACCTTTACACACACGAGCATTACTGCAGACCAACACAACAGTGTTGCAGCTCAATATCACTGTTTAAGCAACAGAGCACACAACTAACCTTTATGTGAAGACCTAACTCTCAGGTCGAGGCAGAAAAAACCTTTTTCAACCGAGTGTAAGCTGCAGGCCTTGCCTAAGCTCTAACATGAATGTAGCGACCAACAAGACTTAAAGTCTAGCCCTTCTATCAAACCCACACTAGCGAAAGGTTCACACATCGTATCCCCATCATATGTTAGTGAATAAACACACAGTTTGTAACAAAAAATACAGTCCCTCCCAGGAGGCACTTTTTATTTCTCATAATCAAAATCATATGTTTGGGCCGGGAAGGGAACAGGGGGGGACCACAGAGGGAAAAAGTCATTTTCAGCAACGCCTGCCACGAGCCGCTCGGGACTTGCCACCCCGGGGAGACCCGGAGGGACGGTAAAGGATAGTAGGCTGGTCACAACGATCCCTACCATCACCTCCGGGCGTAGATGGGCCGGCTGCAGTGGCGTAGGCGCCCTCTTTCCTCCTGGCCTTCTTTGCCGAAGGTCCAGCAGTGGCGGTGGTAGCAGCGGCGGCTACGGCGGCGGAACCCAGACGACGAGCCTGCCGTCTGACTCCACCAGCGACATCGGGCGGGGGGAAATGAGGCTGGAGCACGGAACACTCCTCCTGCATCTCCTTGCAGGTCAAGGTCATCAACTGCAGTGCCGACCCGAAAAGTCCAGCATCGGAGAGGGGTGCCGTCAGAAGTGGTGTCCTCTTTTCCGGCACACGCGCCTGCTCCAGCCAAAGGTGGCGCTGGACTAGAGTGGCCAGGGCGCGTACTTTCCCAGCGGCGATGGCCTGCGGCTGGATCAGATGCAGGATGGCTCCTGCCGACTGGGCGAGCTGATCATGTTGCAAATCGGTCAGCTCCGTACCGCTCGTCAGTATCCCGGACATGAATCTTGCCAGCTGCGCGATGTTAGAAGTGGCAGCCAGAGATTGAGTCGCGGAGATAAATGACTGGTCACTCCAGTAAGACAACCGCCTCGCCGATTTCCCTTGGGGAACCGGCTTCTGTAACGGCTCCCACACCACCTCAGGACAAAGGAGAGCTGCCATCGGCCTATCAAGCCGAGGCACCCCCTCCTTCATGCCGTTTACCAAACCCACCACCCTCGTGACTCGCACGTAGGCGGCGGTGAGGCCCATGATGTGGGAGACCACCTGTCCCTGACGGACGTAGGTCTCCATTGAGGGGAAAAATGGACAGACAACGCCCATCTCTCTCACAGGACGGCGTTGCCATAGATGACCTATGAGATCATCAGGAACAGGAACAGGCAGTGGCTGCGGCAGCGGCACGCCGTTTGTGACTGCCGCCGCCGCCATGAGCTCGGGGAACAAAGCACGCAGTTCCCCCTGCATACTTTCCCCCACTAAGCTCGGGTCCCTCACATGCAGCAGACTACTGGTTACAGAGCCACATTCGGATGTGGCTGATAGCAGGGCATCCCGCCGCCGAGTCGGAGGTTCTAACCCAATATCCGCGTACGAGGAACCCCAAGGAGACCTATCACCCCCCTCCAGTGTTACCTGGATGGGCGGCGGACATGTCTCCACTGGGGCGTCGAACAAGAACCCGTCCGCTTCTACCATGTAGTCCTCTGTTTCCATTGGCCATGGAGAATCAGACGCATCCTCATCCGGCTCCAGCAACTCACCAAAACCAGGCCGTTCGCATCTACAAGCCACCATCTTACGACGGGAGCGAGCCGACGCAAAAAGTTTGCGTCTCAAATCCTCCGCCACCAGAGGAGCCGGCCGCCCAACAGCGGACGACTCTCCGGAGGCAAAGGAACCAGAGCCGGACCCAGGCCATCGCACAGGAGACGGCACTGGTGCACCAGCTCCTTGTAGAGGCAAACTATCTATCGGACGCCTACCGGGCGCGGTTGCCGACCACGAAAGAGGCCTCAACCCCACTCCAAGACACACGACAGAGGAGGCAATGGAGAACCGCTGGTGAAGGGTAACGTTGCTAGTGCGACCCTCCGAGGTAAACATTATGACTTAGCTTTTTTCTTTTAAAATTTATGAGAGAAAGGAAAAAGCAAGAAAAAATTTAAACACGTAACTCAACTTTCTTCAGCTAAAACAACCTCGTCAAGTGATGTAAACAACAGGCACTTCCTTGTGGTGAAAGTGAAGGAGGCGAGTAGGTGACCACACACCTGCTTATGAAGGTAGTGGATAGGGGTGTGGCCAGACGGATGTTGGTATGTAAAGGTACATTGTGGATTTTTATTCAGTGCATGTGCACGAAGTGAGGTTAGTGCAGATGATGCTGAGCGGCAGCCAGTATGATATAGAACCTTCTGTAGTGTGGTAGTGGAAGGATAACCGTCTGTAGTGTGGTAGTGAAATGTTAAACGTCTGTAGTGTGGTAGTGAAAGGTTAACTTTCTGTAGTGTGGTAGTGAAAGGTTAACCTTCTGTAGTGTGGTAGTGAAGGGTTAACCTTCTGTAGTGTGGTAGTGAAAGGTTAACCTTCTGTAGTGTGGTAGTGAAAGGCTAACCTTCTGTAGTGTGGTAGTGAAAGGTTAACCTTCTGTAGTGTGGTAGTGAAAGGTTAACCTTCTGTAGTGTGGTAGTGAAAGGTTAACCTTCTGTAGTGTGGTAGTGAAAGGGTTAACCTTCTGTAGTGTGGTAGTGAAAGGCTAACCTTCTGTAGTGTGGTAGTGAAAGGTTAACCTTCTGTAGTGTGGCAGCACCACCCTGGAGCGGATAATCAGAAGGTTCCCGGTTCAATTCATGCTCCTCCTTGGGCAGTGTCTGTCCAAGTGTCTTTGAGTGAGACACTTAACCCCTAACTGCTCCCGACGAGCGGGTTGGCACCTGGCGCGGTCGCCTTCGCTTCGCCGTCGGTGAGTGAATGGGAGAACGCAAGGCCTAAGTTGTAATACGTTATATAAATGCAGTCAATCCATTCCTCCTCCACCCATCGACTTCTCTCAATTATAGATTCAACCTTCACACTTTCCTGCTCAGTCTGGCCCGGCAGTAGAAGCCTTAAGGCCGAGATATACTACAACGTTGGCTGCAGCAACCTTCGCAACCACTTTGACGTCTGAGTATAAATCAGACATTATTCTGAGGTGACAACCCCCCCCCCCCCCCCGCCCCCCATGCTCATCCACTGTGGCTCTCTCCCCCTCCACAGCTGCTACACCACCAACACCCCCCTCTGCACTCCCCCCTCCCCCCCTCTGCACCCCCCCCCCCTGCACCACCTCTACTCCCCGCTGCAGCCTTTGGGGGTTGAATCTGCTTGCAAACCTCCTGAATTGGATAAGTTCCCTCCACAAAAACCTTGTTGGGGCACGTTCACTACCACATTACAGACAGTTAACCTTTCACTACCATCACTACCATTAATCTTTAAAAGGCTCTAGGCTACAGCAAAATGCTTAAAACCAAAGCTAGCAGCCTTAGTTTGAACCACGAGGGTAAATTGACCTCTGACAAAAACGACGTGTACTTTATCAGTGGCAAATAATCTAGTAAAAGATCTCCCAGAGCATTCAGGGCATTTCGGAGAAACACAGGTTAATGAGTATTACTCACAACTAGGACTGCAAGAGGACTCTTTTTCTTTTAGTAAAGTGACAGAGAGCGCAGTCCTCAAGAGGGTAAGTCAACTTAATTCCAGTGAAGTGACAGGATTACATCAGACGCCTGCTAGATTTCTTAACGACGCAGCAGAGTGCATCACCCCTGCTATTACCCACCTAATCAATCTCTCCATAGAGCATGGGAAGGTACCATCAGATCTAAAGAGTGCTAGGGTAATTCCAATAATAAGTCAGACAAGGGTAACTATAGACCAATTAGTATTTTAAGTGTACTATAAAAAGTCATAGAAAAAATCATACATGAACAGATCAAAACATATTTAGTGAGTAACAATATCCTATTTGAGCATCAGTCAGGCTTTAGACAATCTCATTCCACTGAGACTTGTCTGGTGTATTTGACTGACTGCACCAGAGAGGGGATTGATGCAAAGAAATTCTGTGGAATGATCATGTTGGACCTACAAAAGGCCTTTGATACGGTTGACCATAGTGTCCTTTTATTTAAATTGAAGGCGATTGGTCTCAGATGGTAGATGTTAACGGGACCTACTCCTCAGCCAAGGTGATCACCTGCGGGGTGCTTCAAGGGAGTGTCCTGGGGCCTCTCTTCTTTCTCATTTATATAAATTATATGAAGAATGCCTGTTCATCAGACCTCTTTCTTTATGCGGATGACTCAGCCATTCTGGTCTCCCATAAGGACTTGGCAGTAGTGGAGAGGACCCTTAGTGAGGAGCTATCAAATGTGCAGACATGGCTGTCAGATAACAAACTGTCATGGTTTTTGCCTTATTTCACCTTTCTGTGAGGGACAGCTGTCTATTTTTGCTTTATTTCACCTCTCTGTGAGGGATAGCTGGCAATCCCTGTTCCCTGTGGTTAATTGCCTCATGGGTCGGCAGGTGTGTGGGCTTGATTGCACCTGATGCAGTACAGCTGTGCCTATGGCCATGTGGAGTCTATTTAAGTTTGGAGATTGCAGTGTCAACTGCTTTTTCATTTTCCTTGTGCTGGCTATACGTTTTGGTCAGGCTCATTATATTTAAGTGTAGTGCTGCCCTATTCAGCATTTAGCCTTCTTTTGTAGCCATCTTGTTTTCGGCTACTGGCTTAGTTTACACTTTACTTTATAGAGGCTGAGTCCTTTATGGTAGTGTTTTCTTTTGTTCTTTTGGAACTGTCCGTTGCACATAAACTCCCTTGGTGGAGGTTTATTGTTTTATGTTTTCAATATAAACTCTGGTTTTAGGAGTTGCCTTTGTGGCTTATTTATTCTTTCTACAATACCCCTTTAATGAGTGTCGTCCTGTTTTTTGGACTTTACTTATTTTCTTAAATACTCACTTTTGAGGCTTTCACCTGTAAAGGTTGTTTTGTGTTGTTTATTTTCCCCCTTCTCCTAAAACGTCTGCGTAAGCAGTTTTGTGGTTATTCGTTTTACGTATAACTTTAAGATTCCCTATTATCTGCTCATGACACACACACCCACAGCCCTCACACAAACTATCTCTTCATCTAGGGAAAACAGAGGCCATCCTGTTCGGATCAAAGAAACGGCTTGGTATAGAAATTTAAATGAAGGTAAGAGTAGGTGAGAAGCAAATAACAAACAAGGATTCTGTAGTATATCTAGGCTGCATACTGGACAAACATCTTACAGGAGAGGCCATGGCTAAAAAAGCCCACACTGAAATCTGCCAGAGAACAAAATTCCTAGCTAGAAAAGGGGAACTACTGGACAAGGCAACACTTAAAATGCTAATGGCGCATTAGTACAAAGTCACTTTGACTATGCTGCCAGCTCCTGGTTTAGTGGCACTCCACAGGTCCTGAAAAACAAACTTCAGACAGCTCAAAACAAATTAATGAGAGTAGTCCTTAAGCTACCTCCACGCACTCACCTAGGGCCAACTTTCTTTAGGCAACTAAGCTGGCTTCCGGTAAATAAAAGGGTAATTCACATAAAATTACACACAAGATAGTTCAAAATACGCGTCCGAAATATCTATCCAATTACTTTAATCGCTTCCGTGACAATCTCTAGAAGGAGCAGTACTGATTTTATTCTGCCAAAATTCAACTCACTAATGGGCACAAATACTTTTTTATATTCTGCGGCATTGGAGTGGAACAAGCTTCCAGTGGCCCTGAAAAACATTGAAGAGGGGGGAAGCTTTAGACGTGCCACAAAGAAATGGCTAGCCAGTGAATTATAGAATAACCACGATAGGAAGAAGAGGGTAGAGCGTGTTTTATGGGGTTGCTATATGTTTTTTATTATGATGATCTATGTTTTAATATGATGCTCTATGTTTTATTTTAATGCTCTGCTTTATTATGATGCTCTATGTTTTATGATGTCTGTCCATGTCCAAAATTAGGGACCATGATGGAAATAAGTGCTTGCACTTTCTCATGTTTTTATCCCTTGGATGCTGTCTTTTACTCCACAATAAAAATCAATCAACCCTTTCACTGACACACTACAGCCGGTTAACCCTTTCACTGATACACTACAGACGGTTAACCCTTTCACTACCACACAACAGACAGTTAACCCTTTCACTACCAGACTACAGACAGTTAACCCTTTCACTGACACATACAGACTGTTAACCCTTTCACTACCACACTACAGAAGGTTAACCTTTCACTACCACATTACAGAAGGTTAACCCTTTCACTAACACACTACATACGGTTAACCTTTCACTACCACACTACAGAAGGTTAACCCTTTCACAACCACACTACAGAAGGTTAACCCTTTCACAACCACACTACAGAAGGTTAACCTTTTCACTACCACACTACAGAAGGTTAACCCTTTCACTACCACCCTACATAAGGTTAACCCTTTCATCACCACACTACAGAGGTTAACATTTCACTACCGCACTACAGAAGGTTAACCCTTTCACTACCACACTACAGAAGGTTAACCATTTCACTACCACATTACAGAAGGTTAACCGTTCACTACCACACTACAGAAGGTTAACCATTTCACTACCACACTACAGAAGGTTAACCCTTTCACTACCACACTACAGAAGGTTAACCATTCCACTACCCCACTACAGAAGGTTAACCCTTTCACTACCCCACTACAGCATGTTAACCCTTTCACTACCACACTACATAAGGTTAACCCTTTCATTACCACAATAGAGAGGTTAACATTTCACTACCACACTACAGAGGTTAACATTTCACTACCGCACTACAGAATGTTAACATTTCACTACCACACTACAGAAGGTTAACCCTTTCACTACCACACTACAGAAGGTTAACCATTTCACTACCACACTACAGAAGGTTAACCTTTCACTATCACACTACAGAATGTTCTGTATCGTTAGTGGCTTAGCTTGGCATCACCTACTGCACTATCTTGCGTACGTGCACGCGTACTGAATAAACCACAAATGTACCTCTAATACCAGTATTAGTCTGACCACACCCCTCATCAGCTTACCTTCATAAGCAGGTGTGTGGTCACCTGCTCTCCTCCTTCTCGCTTTCACCACAAGGAAGTGCCTTGGTAGTACCCCACTTGACGTGTCGTTGATAGTTGAAAAGAGTTGTGACTAGGTTTACATTGTGCCTAACCTTTTTCTTCTCTCACTTGTTTATATAAGAAAAAGGTTTGGGTCATAATGTATTCCGCGGAGAGTAGACCCGCTAGACCTACTCTTCACCACCGATTCTCCATTCCCGCCTCCGTCGTGCGTTCCGGTGCTGGGCTGTTGCCACTCTCGTGGTTGCTGACCCAGCCCGGGAGACTGCCGGTGGATCGTTTTTCTCACCGACGAGCCGAGGGTTCGGTGCCGTCGCTCCGGCGATGGCCTGATCTCGACTCTGGTTCCTCTGTTTCTGGGGAATCGCCCGTTGATGAACGGGGGATTGTCTTAGAGCCAGAGGATTTGCGACGAAAACTTTTTGCGTCTGCTCGCTCACGTCGTAACATGGTGGCGTGCAGACGCGAACGGCCTGGGTTTGGGGAATTGCTGGAGACCAGCGAGGCCGCGTCCGACTCTGGATTTCTGATGGAAACTGAAGACTTCATGGAGGAGGCGGACGGGTTCTTGTATGATGGTCCCGTGGAGGGGAGTATCCCTCCTCCGGAGACCCCGGAGGGGGGAGAAATGGCTCCACGGGGCGCCTTGTTCGAGGATGTCGGGGAACCACCTTGGCCTCATCGACAGGATGCCCTACTGTCAGCCGCATCGGATTGTGGCTCCTTGACCAGTCGCAGCCTGCTGTATGCGAGGGATGCGGGGTCGGTGGAGGAGGGTCCGCAGGGGGAACTGCGGGCCTTGTTTCCCGAGCTCATGGCGGTAGCCGCCGCTGCAAACGGTGTGCCGCTGCCGCAGCCATTGCCTGCACCTGTCCCTGATGACCTCATAGGCCATCCCTGGCAGCGTCCCCCGGTGAGAGGGGTGGACGTTGTCTACCCATTTTTCCCATCGATGGGGGCCTATGTTCGTCGGGGTCAGGCGGTCTCCAACATCATGGGACTAACTCCCGCCTACGTACCAGTTACGCGGGTGTCGGGGTTGGTCAAAGGTATGGGGGAGGGCGTACCTCGGCTTGACAATCCGATGGCCGCGCTCCTCTGTCCGGATATGGTGTGGGAGCCCCTATGCAAGCCGGTCCTCCAGGGGAGGTCGGCTAGGCGATTGGCTTATTGGGGTGACCAGTCATTTATCGCCGGTACACAGTCGCTGGCTGCGGCCTCTAACATCGCCCACCTGGCTAGATTTGTATCGGGGATAATGACGGGCGGCGCGGATCTGAACGAGGTGAGGTGCGATCAGATCACCCAGGCTGCGGGAGCTGTGCTGCACCTCTCCCAGGTGCTAGCCATAGCCATGGGTAAAGTGCGCGCCCTGGCCACCCTGGGCCAGCGTCATCTTTGGCTGGAGCAGGCCCGTGTGCCGGAACGGACGAGAACCCCTCTTCTGACGGCCGCCCTCTCCGACGCTGGCCTGTTCGGGAAGGCCCTGCTATTGATGACCTCAACATGCAGAGAGATGGCAGAGGAGAGGTCCATTCTCCAACCCCATTTTCCGCCTCCCGTCCTTGCCGGTGGGGGCAGAAGGCTTCCGCGACGTCGAGCTGTCTCCGTCGCCGCTACCACTGCCTCCGCCGCCGCTGCTGGCCCTGCCAAGAGGGCCAGGGGACGAAACGACGCTTCGGCCACCGCCGGCCCATCCCAGACCGGAGGAGACGGTAGGGAACGTCGTGTCCAGCAGACTGTAACCTACCGTCCCTCCGGGGCTCCCCGGGGTGGCAAGACTCGAGCGGCGCGAGGTGGCAGGCGCCGTTGAGAGTGACTTTTCCCCCTCTGTGTCCCCTCCTCTACACCCTCCCCGGCCCCTCTATGATTTTGTGCCTTGATCACATATTTATTTATTAATAAAAAGTTCCCTGATATAAGGGGGACTGTGTTTGGCCGAACAAACTGTGTGTTTCTTCAATACAAATCATGTGGTGGGGTTGTGTTTTATGAATCTACCCTGTTACGTTGGGGGAATGAGTTGTGTTGTGTTACGAGTTTTTAAGCAAGGTCTGCAACTTACACTCTGTAATAGGTTCTATTAGCTTGATGCTCCACATGCAATTAGAACTGGTGATATTCCATTGCTTTAACTAAGTATATGTGTTCACAACGCTGTGTTGTTAGTTGCAGTAATGCTCGTACACACTTTTCATGGCCTAGCCATTACTCTCGTTCAACGTCTTCCTATGTGTAGCATAGGCTGCGGGTATGGGATTCACGCACAGGCGACTTGTGTTTTGTTGTAAAGCCTTTTACACTTTGTGGGTAGCTAACATTGTATTAGCTTATGCTATATATATTTTGTTCTACCGGAGGTTTTCAAAATGGCTACGGTTGTTTTCTGTGTGTAGGGATAGAAGGTGTGTTTTTCGGGAGGGGGTGTCGGATAAACCCCTCCTTTTTCCCACTTGATTGGTTTAGAGGGTTTGTTGACCTTCCTGCTGAGCCAGTCAGGGCCAAGCCAGTGCTTGACGGGGGAGGGGGGGGGGGGGGGAGGGGTATTCTACCGACTCCTGTTATGACAGGATCCGGTGGGTTTTCCCCGCCCGTTGTAGCGTTGTTGCTATGGCGACGCCTTCCATGAGCTGGTGTCGTAAAGATGTCGAGGTTAGAGCGCAGGACTTAACCTGCTGCGCTCGTTTTTGTGTCAAACTTGAGTCTGTTGGTCACGTGTCTCACAGTTTACATATCTTTTTCTTGACCGTGGTCTCATGTGGGAAGGTGTTTCTGGGGGAATCTGGTCTTACACTCTGATTAAAAAGAGTGACTGGATTAAAATCATGTGAAAAACAGGGTTTTTTACTCCCAGCTGTGCAGTTAGGTCATACATGTGATGCCTTTTCTTTATTTTATAAAGAGTTGAATGTGTCTTGATGGATATGAAATGAGGGTCCCTGATGGAACAAGACTAACGTCTTCTCAGGTCTGCCTCCCCTTATCTTTTTGTATGTATTCCTGTACTGCAGTCTGTTGGGTGTATTTTTTCATTCATTCATTCATGGAGTTGATTGCATCTCGCCCCTCTTGTCGTTTCCCTGGGCGTCTTGGGGATTCAATATGGTGGTCTAAACGGCCTATTGTTGATGTGGGTATGTCCAAACGCACACATAGTGCTAGCTCAGGATGTGCTTTGGCCGTTGCTGACTGGCGCGCCTCGTTTGCTTTGGTAAAACAGCGTTTTTATGGAGCAGTTGGGATGGGGGTTTTTCCTCTTCCGACATCCTGTGTGTTGTCGATGGGTTCCCGTTCATGTCAGGGGATGATGACGGAATGGGTCTGGGCATATGGGAAGGGTCTCGCGCCCTAGGGGTGGGCCGCCGGACGCGGTTCATACCGACACGTCTGGGTGGCGCCTTCTTTTTATATTGGGATCAGACGCGCATATCTGCCCCTTCTCCTGGGGTTGGCAGGTCGGCGTGATTAGGGCACGGGACTGGTTCTGGTCGCGCTGGTCCAGATCAGTGCACCCGTTGTCCGCTGGGGATGCAGATCTGCTGTTCTGGTACCCTGAGGGACTTAGGGTTTTTTCAGGGGGGAAAACTGCTAGGTCGATCCGGGTGTCACAGGGTTGTGCGTTATGGGACCCCTTGTTTGATGTATTCTGCACTGTCATAGTGGCTTATGGCCGTGCCGACCTGTACGCATCCGATCTCGTCGGATCTCGGCTGCTGTGCGGGTTGGTCTTGGTTGGTACTTGGTTGGGTGACCTCCTGGGAATACCGAGTGCGGGGTGCTGGGGGCTGGTCTTCCATATTACGCTCTTCTCTTGCGTTTTGGCGCTGAGGAGCCTGTTGGGTGGGGTTAACCTCCTTTGGGATCCTGTGCTCCCCGTATCGCCGGGCCCGGTCCGGGGTGATGCCCGTTGACCTGTAGGCCCGGGATAGCCCTGTTGGGAACCGGAACGCGGGCTGCGGCGGTGCCGCAGGTGCGTTTCGGGGTTTTTTCCTGAGGGGTTATAGGACCAACCATTACATGGGGTAATGCCTGGGTGGTTGGTTCTCTGGTGTGTTGCTGCAGTGTCAACTCCCGGTTCTCCGGTTGAGGGTGCCCCTGCACGTTCATGACGTCTGCCGATCGTATGGGCTTTTCTGTGGGCAGCTGTCAGGGGCCGTGTGGTCTACGGATCCCGCTTCTGACGTGCTGTTGAAAGCTTGGTTATGCGACAACGCCAGCATACGCCCCTTCCGCCGGGGCGGCTGTTTCGGCTGTCCTTCTGGCGCCTGCCTCGTCCACAGTTTTTTTTTTTTTTTCCAGGCTTGGGTTGACGACCTGTTGCCTGGTCTTCCCCGGTGCACTGCCTGTTTCCGTTGGTTAACTCTTGTATGTTATGACCATGCTGTCTGCCTGTTGCAGGGCTTGTGTTCCAGGCGGTGTGCTGTTGGGGGGGACAGGGCCCGCTCGGCTGAGGGGCCTTTGTCCGAATACGCTGGCGATGTGAGGGGCGGGGTCACTAGGTGCCCCCCTGGTGGGGTCTTGATGCTGGCATCATGGACTTCTCCGGGCCCCCATTCCAGGGAGTCCAGTCCTTTTGGTGGGTCTGGGTCTTCCTTCGCGCTCCGCTGCTACGGCCTTGCCACGGGGTTGGGTTTGCCCTTGACCCCGTGATTCTGGGGGCAGTAACGAGGTTGTTCCTCCGTTCGTTCCCGGGTGGCATGCGGGTTGTGCGTGTGTGTAGTCGTGGGGTCAAGCCACGGTCTGCTCACCCTGTGCGTTAAGTTGCTTGAGTGCCTCTTCGCACGGTCGGGTCCGTCGCCTTCCCGTGAAGCCTCTAATAGGGGGGATACCCTCCATTAGGGGGGGTCGGGGGGGCTCGGCCCTCCCTGTTCTGATGGTTTTGGGGGGCTGTCAGCGGGGTGTATTTGTCAGCCAAGTGGCTCCGCTTGGCCTCCCTTGTGCAGTAGGTGATGCCAAGCTAAGCCACTAACGATACAGAACGTTAGGTTATGACTATAACCAAGTTCTGTTAGTTAGGGGCGATGCTTGGCATCAGACGGCCGCTGCAGCCCTTGACCTCACCTTGTGGTGAAAGCTTGGGAAGGAGGAGAGCAGGTGACCACACACCTGCTTATGAAGGTAAGCTGATGAGGGGTGTGGTCAGACTAATACTGGTATTAGAGGTACATTTGTGGTTTATTCAGTACGCGTGCACGTACGCGAGATAGTGCAGTAGGTGATGCCAAGCATCGCCCCTAACTAACAGAACTTGGTTATAGTCATAACCTAACGTTAACCATTTCACTACCGCACTACAGAAGGTTAACCCTTTCACTACCACACTACAGAAGGTTAACCATTTCACTACCCCACTACAGAAGGTTAACCCTTTCACTACCGCACTACATAAGGTTAACCCTTTCACTACCACACTACAAACGGTTAACCGTGGAGGGTAGTGACAGCCAGGGGCTACAGGAGAATATCTGAGCGCTGCACAGGGACCTGTTCTGAGAGCGAGACTCTCCTGCTGAGGGACATGGAGGCTCCGAGCTCCCATTGCTTTGGTTTGAGGGGGAAAAGCTGCATGAGGAAAAAGAGTCATATGGTGCTGAACATTGTGACCCAGTATGTACTGTATGTAGCTTTTTTAGGGTTGTTGAAGGGGGTGTGTGTACCTGAGCTGGGGTTTTTATAGACCAATCTGCTTTTGACCATTCATGTCAGGGATGGTCAGGATGCCAAGGCAGTGTGTATCAGAACATCTTCAGCTATAGGGTGACCCGGGGGAAGAGTGAGGTACTGCATGGTGTATCAGAACTCTCTCTCTCTCTCTCTCTCTCTCTCTCTCTCTCTCTCTCTCTCTCTCTCTCTCTCTCTCTCTCTCTCTCTCTCTCTCACACACACACACACATACGTGCAAGCACATGGTACAGTAAGACAATGATTACATATTACATATCTCTCTCTCTCTCTCACACACCCACACAAACTCTCTCTCTCTATATATCTCACACACACCCACACACACACACACACACACACGCACACACACACCTACACACAAACACACACACACACACACACACACACACACACACACACACACACACACACACACACACACACACACACACGTGCAAGCACATGGTAAAGTAAGACAATGATTACATATTAAACAACAATACACACACATAAGCAAATACACTCAAGACGGCAAGCACACACACACACACACACACACACTCACACACATGCAAACGCACACACACACACACACACACACACACACACACACACACACACACACACACACACACACACACACACACACACACACACACACACATACCAACACATACACATATGAACATAGTTTGTGTAAATAAGATGTACAGTATACACTACAGTATAAAAACCTCACTTCCGTATTCTTCATTTCTGTGAATAAATTACAATCAGTGTGTTGGTTTGATCAAATCAAGGTTTTCAAGGACAGTGGTTCACAAAGTGGGGTCGAGGGACCTTCAGGGGGGCCTATTAACTCTCAATGTGGGGTCCTTAACATGAAAACATGAGAACATGTAATAGGACATGTGAAGGGAATGTTAAGTGTGTGTCACCAGGCAGTAGTTATAAAAACATCATAAGCACACACACACACACACACACACACACACACACACACACACACACACACACACACACATGGTTGATGACATCATGTGCGTCTAATGTGTTGGCTGTCTTGGGTTCACACAGTTAGTGCTCTGGTCTGATACAATGACGCCACAATAACTCAACCAACCAACAAGCAATAAATACTGAAACTAATTAATAATCAATAACAGCTGGGGAGAGACAGGCACTTAGAACAAAACAATAATCAAAACAACAGGAAGAGGAACTAGGCAATACAAAACACAGGATAAGAATACCAACACAAAGAACAACCTAAACAGATAACACTTGTAACAAATAAACTAATTGTAACAACAGCATATCTTTAATGCAATCAGAGAGGATCTTCACTGACTGCATTATCTGCAGGTGAGCACCAGATGGCGCCATGACACCACCATCAATCCCCTGTGTCGAATTAAATATTTTTTTATTTCTCCACGTGGTAAATACACAGGTCACAACATGTTTACAGGAACGTTTTGGAGTGTATTTGGTGACTGCAGGGCACTGTAGGGAACGTCAGGCTCTAAAACCCCCCCACTTCCAGTGATGAAGCTAAGCTACGCTAACGGAGCGACTGTTCCCTAAGCTAAATGCACGCACAGAGACAAAAAAGGTATATATCTTCTTGTCTAACTCCAGGGAAGATGTTAAATAAGCTAATTTCCCAAAGTGTTGGAGTTTTCCTTTAAGGAGACGGTGAAGCACCTCACGAACATGCAGTTGGTGTTGCACCATATCGCGAGAAAAAATTAGGATGTCATCTAGGTAAACAAAACTGACAACCCAATTAAATCCTGCAGCACGTCGTTAACCAGCGCTTGGAAGACTGCCGGAGCATTAGCTAAACCAAAAGGCATGACTAAATACTCATAATGCCCATTAGGAGTATTAAATGCAGTCTTCCACTCGTCTCCTTCTCTAATCCTGACCAAGTTGTAGGCATTACGTAAGTCAAGTTTAGAAAATACCTGTGCCCCCTGTAAGCACTCAAAGACGGTGTCCATGAGAGGCAGAGGGTAACGGTTCTTAATGGAAACGTTCAATCCCCTATAATCAATGCACCGTCCTTCTTTGCTACAAAAAAGAACCCAGCGCCGGCAGGGGATGTAGAAGGACGGATATGCCCCCGCGAGTAATGCCTCCTGAATGTATTTGTTCATAGACATAGTCTCGGGGCGAGAGAGGGAGAACATACGCCCACGGGGCGGAGAGGTACCGGGTAGAAGATGAATGGGGCAGTCGTCTGATCTATGAGGCGATAGTGCGTTAGCACGCGTCTTACTAAAAACGTCCGCCAGGTCAAAATAGATCTCAGGCACACCTATTAAATCAGGATTAGGAGGTATGACAGAGTCTGCAACGCTCACCACCATCCTGGAGAGAGAAGAGGGAGACAAAAAAGGGGAAGAAGGGGCGGGTAAACTCTCGCCGGGGGTCGACTCGATGCCGCTCCCCATTGAAAGTTCACCTGTTGCCCAATTAATGTCAGGATTGCGTTCGGCTAACCAAGGGTGACCCAAAACAATAACACAATGAGGGGACATGATAACATAACATTTGACCCATTCCCACCCCCCACCAGCCACCTGAATGCGCAACCGCGCCGTTATCTGGGTAATGATCCCATCACCCATTGGCTGTCCATCGAACGACTGGACCGGAATAGGCACCTTTAATGTCTCCAAGGATATATCCCACTCTTTAGCCAACCCCACATGTATTAAATTCCCCGCTGCCCCCGAATCCACCAAAGCCCTGGTCTTTCTGAAAGTTTCCCCACAACCCACAGTAACCTCAAAAAAAGTGCATAAATCATGGGTGAAAGGAGAAAAAATCCCACCTGCTAATGACTCTCCCGAGCTTAGCGAGCCCTCCTGTTTCCCGACTCTGCCCGACAGCTGCCGAAGCGATGACTGGTCCGCAGCATTTCTGCTCGATGAACCTCCTCCTTTCGGGGTCGGACAGAGGCATCGCTCCCAGCTGCATGGGTTCGTCACCCAGTGGTTCACCTGTGTATTGCGGGATGAGATCGACACCGGAAGAAGAAGGGAATCGTACCTGAGACGTTGTTCCTCTCTCACGTTCCCTCTCCCGGTGCCGATTGTCCATTCTAATGGCCAGATTTATGATCCCGTCCAGGCGCTCCGGCAACTCGCGAACTGGCAGCTCATCTTTCATGCGACCGAGAGCCCCTGGACAAACAGGACACAGCAGGGTATCTCGGGCCAGGCCGCCTCCCGGGGACAGAATGCGGAAATCAATGGCATAATCTGCCACGGTGCGGAGGCCTTGCCGACAAGCGATAAGCCGCCCACCGGCTTCGTAAATAGAAATTACTCTGGAAGTGTCAAACACATCTTAACTCCCCGGTAAAGGCGTCCGCATCGTGGCAGATCGCCGACCCGCTCTCCCATTCTGCAGTAGCCCAGGAGAAAGCCCGGCCGGTGAGGAGGGTAATGACAATGATTTGATTTGATTTGATTTTTATTAGGGATCCCCATTAGCTGGTGCGATAGCCACACACAAAAAAAACATACACAAACAATCACTATTGCAAAAACAAAATGATTAAAAGTCAGTACACACAATGCATAATGAAACTACTATAACAATTAAGATAGCTAAAATTACATTAGTAGACATTAGACATGGCGGAGGGGAATGAACGTGGCTGGAGTTGGAACACAAGTGAACACTGGGTGACAAATTCCCGACAACCCTCCGGGGCTCCTCCATAACGCCCAGGCGGCGTCAGCCTTGGCTCCCGAACCTCCTCCAGGAACGTGGAATGCGTGCACCCCCTCTCGCCGCCGGAAGCCGCATCCTCTGGCGAGAGATCCCCTGTAGACCTCGCCCCGGCAGCCGTCTGGCGAGCGATGTTGGCTGAAGCCAGGGCTGAATCCGCCGTCTTCTGGACAGTAACGGATATACTGCCCAGGCGACCCAGCTCGCTGCCCACCTCCATCTGACGTTCCGTCACGACCCGCAGACTTTCCTTCTGCCCAAATTGCCTCTATGGAACTCATCGTGGTCGGCTCTTCTGTTACGCAGGTACGAGGTTTTTGAGTTCCAGTAGTGGTGGCAAGTAAGGAGACGGAGAGGTGGTATAGCTCTTGAACAGTGAATCCTCTTTATTAGCAGAATTACCAGAGCAGTCAGGAAAACAGACAGACGCAGGGCGTCAACTGAGATGAAAGCACAAAACAATATAACCTAACTAACAGGGAAAAAGGCAAGGAGCAAGTACAGCAGCACTTGTCCTGGTATCGCTGAGTACTGGTTCTGAGAATCGTGAAGAGCCGACTGTTGTGTTCTCTAACATTACATGTTGAAGCTGTACTCCCAAGAGTCTCCACTATGGGGCGCAGTTAATACAATGCCCTGTTATGCATACAGGTGAAGTGCAGAAGAAGAGTACACGATGCTGTATGATGATAGAACATGCTGTACCATGCTGTAACCTGACGTGCTAACTAAAAGGCTAAAGAGTAATCCTGTATCCGGAGTCTTCTTACTACACCTCTACATACATACAAAATACTACGTACGTACAACATAACAATTGGCGACGAGTGAAGTTGAATTTTTTTAACGACGTTTTTACTGCAGGAGAAAATGGCTAACATGCATGTGCCTTCTCCAACGTCGTTTTTACCATGCCCCGGAGAACGTACTATGCCGTTCAAGACTTCAAGATGTTCAAGAATTACATGCTGGTAATAAATGCGACTGGAAATGGTTGGTCCGAAGCTCGGAAGAGAGCTACCCTTCTACATTGCCTTGGTACCGAGGGTCAGCGGATTTTCTACACATTGCCAGATACAGGTGATTCTGTGGCTGACGCTGTGGCAGCGTTGGATGCACATTTTACTCCAAGAATCAATGTAGTAGTCGAGCGACATACGTTCAGAAAGCGTGCACAAGCACCGCATGAAAGCATTGCACAATACGTTGTTGCTTTGCTTGACCTAATATCCGAGGATTTGACATGGACCACACACATTGACAGTGTTGTGAAGAAGGCACGACAACGCCTCTACTTCCTCAGGTGCCTAAGGAAGTTCCAAGTCAGTCAGAAGATCCTTAGGAACTTCTACTCATGTACAATAGAGAGCATCCTGACTGGCAACATCACCTCCTGGTTTGGGAATAGCACTGCACAAGACCGTAGCAGACTACAAAGAGTGACACGTTCAGCCGAACGCACAATTGGAGGGGGGCTTCCCACCCTCCAGAACATTTACAACAAGCGGTGCAAGGGGAAGGCTAAGAGAATTATTAAGGACTCGAGCCACCCGAACAACTGCCTCTTTGAACTGCTGCGGTCAGGCAAGCGATACCGGAGTCTTAAGGCGAGCACAGAAAGACTCAGAAGAAGCTTCTATCTCCAGGCCATCAGGCTGCTAAACGAACAATAAACACTATGCAACAACCATCAAATGCACACAGCACACACACACGCACACACTCACTTAAACAAACAACACACTGCAGCACCCACTCTCCACACTTTAGATCACACAAACACACTTTTTATTTATTGATAAAGGATTTGCACTCGTACACCTACTGTAAATTGTACCTAAATTGCACCTCATCCTATTTCTGCCTTGCACTATATAGTATTGTATATTAGTACACTACACAGTATTGTATATTATATGGTAACTCAGTTACGTCTACTCTGCATCGAACATTGTACATATGTCTATACTGAACACTGTGACCTCATTTTTTTACTTCTAATTTACATGCTATACTATGTTATTTTATTTCATACTTATCTTGTCTTGCACAGTCTCTGGAGCGTAACAGTAAGAAGCATTTTGTATAAAAGTATTCTGTACTTCTGTATGACAACTATTAAAGAAACTTGAAACCTAGCTACCAGATGTGACTTTGATAATAAAACTGAGGAAAATCTCTGGGATCAGTTGATTGAACATGTAGCTAGCCCACAGATAAGGGAACGTCTGCTGCTTGAACCAGGTTTGACGCTGGACAAGGTTATCAATCTAGCTACGCAGTTTGAAGCAGCTGCACTGCACGCTAAAGCTATAAGTACCGAGCGTGCTGCTCCAGTACATGCCGTGACGCCGCGGTCTCAGAATACTTTCAAGAAACGGGACTGGCAGCGCTCCCGTCCAGCTAAGCCTGCTGCTGCTACTGATTCTGCTTCCACTCGATCTTGCTACCGATGTGGCTCGGGGAACCACCTGGCGAACTCTTCACAATGTCCAGCAGTGAAAGTGACTTGCAAATGATGCCAGGAAACAGGACATTTTGCTTGTGTCTGCCGCGCTAAAACACAGTCGGTGAGTACAGTGGAAATTCATGAAACTACAGTGCTATGCTTGGGAGCTTCTGACATTACAAAAAGGATTGTATGCAATGTGCATGTACACACACCTACTACCCAGGCTCAAGAATTGAGACTGGTTGTGGACACAGGTTCAACAGTATCCATAATGCCACTGTCTACTTATTAGAAATACTTCAGTGAAACTACCCTATCTGCACCTACTGTTCGGCTGGTGTCGTACACCAAGGCTAGCATACCTGTCATGGGGTGCCTACAGGCTCAGGTGAGGAGAGACAATGTCACGGTCCCTGCTACATTTTACGTCGTGGATGAAGGAACTCCCCTGCTGGGAATGGACCTGTTGACTGCACTCCACCTCTGCATTAGTGGAACTACTGTCCTCCCCTCCTCCACTCCTACACCGTCTACACCTGCCCCTGTTATGGCTACTACTGTCACAGCTCATACGGCATTTGGCTGTGCAAAAGGCTTTGTGCATTGTGTAAAAATGTACCCTACTGTTAAGCCAGTCCACCAGAAGTTACGCTGCTTGCCTTTCAAGGTCAGGTACGCCGTCTCTACTGATACTACTACTTCTGCTGCGGATACTACTGCTACTACTGATACTACTACTACTACTACTGCTACTACTGCTGCTGTGGATACTACTGCTACTACTGATACTACTACTACTACTACTACTACTACTGCTACTACTGCTGCTGCGGATACTACTACTACTACTACTGATACTACTACTGCTGCTACTACTACTGATTTTTTGATTGATTTGATATTTTTTATTTTCGTGTCTTACATACAGATGTATGCCCAGCCCATATGGGCTTACAAGACACATAACAATAAGTATATAATAATATACTTTACCAATTACTTAACAAATGACATAGACCAAGATGGCCATAAAAAAAATACAAGAAAATACAATAAAACGTAATATAACACAAGCTGTACTCAATGTAAATAAACAGAAAAACAAGGTGAATTCAAATACAATTATATAGGATACAGTGTGTTTTGTCTCAGGTGCCATGCCTTCTCCAAAAATCCTGCAAAACCGAAGATGTCCTCCACAAAAAAACAACTCAACATACAGCTCTCAGACTGCCAAAACAAATCTGGGTTTACAATTTGAATTTTTTCAAATAAAGTCCTCCTCAAAGTGGTGTACAAAGGGCAATAAAAAACAAAATGATATTCATCCTCCACCACTCCCAGATCACACAGAACACACAACCGCTCCTCCTCAGGTTTACCCTGGAATCTACCCACTTCCACAGCCAATGGCAGGGTGCCAGACCTCAACTGGGCACACAGAGACCTCTGTCTACTGCTACTATTACTGCTTCTACTGACTCTGCTATGGATGTGAAGCCCGAGATAGTAGCACACACCTCTGCTACACTCAGTGCCCTGTCGGTGACTGAGTTTGGGGCTGCTTGCTCTACCTGCCCTGAAGTGACTGCACTGCGTGGTCAGATTAACAGGGGTTGGCCTCACTCAGCGAAATCAGTGAGCCAAGATCTGATCGCATACTTCAAGATCAGAGAGGAACTGTCAGTCAAGGACAATTACGTCCTCAGAGGCAACCGCCTCATCGCACCAGTGTCCTTACGCCATACATTGCTCACACTGGCACATGAGAGCCACCAGGGGGTCGTACGCACTAAGCAGCGTCTGCGGGATCTCTATTGGTGGCCGAAGATGGACTCTCAGGTTCAGGCCGACATATCCAAATGTGTCTCTTGTCAGTCTAATGACAAGACGGCCAAGATTTATTTTGCACCTCTACAGCCAGTTCCACTGCCAAGACGGCCCGTGTTAGAAGCTCTGCCTCGACATAGTCGGGCCCTTCGAGTCAGCTGTGCCAGCCTGCCGTTACACGATCACACTGACGGACTACTATTCTAAGTGGCCAGAGGTAGCCTTTTCTCACAACGCTACAACTACGGGTGTAACCAAGTTCCTAAGCTCTGTGTTCGGTCGCCATGGTAACCCAGAGAGCGTTGTCACAGACAATGGACCTCAATTCACATCAGCAGCCTTCGCCGAGTACCTCAAGGAAAGAGACATTGCTCACAATCAGATTTCAGTTTACTATCCGGCGGCTAACGGTGCTGTCGAACGCTTCCATCGTGTTCTGAGGAGTTGCATTCAGACAGCGATCCAGCAGTCTCAACCGTGGAAAGAGGCTGTGTTGGGTTGTCTGCAAATATACAGAGCCACTCCCCACGCCACCACTGGCGTTTCACCACATGAACTGCTTTACGGTCGTAAAATGCGCACCGAACTGGACGTACTGCCCTTGCAGCATACTGTGAGTGCACAGGACGAGACTGTGAGAGAAACGGTCCAAAACAAGCAAGCCAAAATGAAGCGCTACACAGATGCTAAGCGTGGCGCTCGTGCACCTGTTTTTCGGGAGGGGGAGAGAGTCAGGATTAGAACACCACATCATGTACCCAAAGCACACCCGAGATACAGTGCACCAATGACAGTGAAAAAGAAGATTGGCAAAAGCACCTTTCTGCTCAGTGATGGAAAGAAATGGAATGCATCCCGTCTGGCTCACACTTCTAACACTCCAGATGAGCATGACTTAGGGATCCGCCCTGCCCTGACAGCGCTCAGCGGTCACAGTCGCGGGCAAGAAACAAGCCTAGTTGGCTTCAAGACTTTGTTGCACACTGAGTGAGAACTAAGAGTAATATTGGTTGAGCATATATAATTATATCTTGATAATGATTGAATAACCTGTGTTCCCTTTGTTTAATGATTACCTTGAGTTACCCGTTTTATGATACTGACTATTGGTTCAGTTTACTTAAGAAAGTGAAAAAGCAAAAGTTCTAAATTTGCATAATGCTGAGTAGCAAGTAACATTATTTTACAGAGAAGGGAGATGTTGTGTTCTCTAACATTACATGTTGAAGCTGTACTCCCAAGAGTCTCCACTATGGGACGCAGTTAATACAATGCCCTGTTATACATACAGGTGAAGTGCAGAAGAAGAGTACACGATTCTGTATGAAGATAGAACATGCTGTACCATGCTGTAACCTGACGTGCTTAACTAAAAGACTAAAGAGTAATCCTGTATCCGGAGTCTTCTTACTACACCTCTACATACATACAAAATACTACGTACGTACAACATAACACAAAATAAGTGTTTCAACGTGAGGTTTAAAAGAAAGCTGACTTTAAAATCAATTAAAATACCCAAGTAGTTGTACATTACACACACAGTACAATGTCCACACCCTGCTTGGCATAGTATCGAAAGTCTTCTTGGAATTTGAAAACAACATAAGCTTAGTTTTCTCTGCATTCAAAATAAGTTTAAGTTGATATAACTGTGAATGAACAGTCAGTGTTAAAAGCAGATTGTAAATAACATACATAAGCTTGGCTGAGACACGACAGTAAATGGCTGTGCCACCGGCGCATCAAGATAGAAAGGCATCCTATACCTTTGCACACAGCACACAGGAAAACTGCAAGCAATAACAATCTATATTAATCAATGTCATACTTTAGTTCCTGAGAGAGAGAGAGAGAGAGAGAGAGAGAGAGAGAGAGAGAGAGAGAGAGAGAGAGAGAGAGAGAGAGATCATTCAATAGCCTGTCTTGATAGTAACTATGAAAATGATAGATAGAGCTGCAGTCTCTACCTATTTTCCCAACGACCACAAGCAGGGAAGATCCATTTCTCTGATCTGATTAGCATTTCCCGTAGTACTTTATTGTGCCTGTGGGGGAAAGTATTCCTCTGCATTAGACCCATCTCGACCAATGAACATGCAGTGTTCCACAAACACCCAGGGACCACCTCCAGTTCTAATACCACTACCTTGTTCAAAGGCAAGGCCAGGAGTTACGTAGCATGTGTGTCTTGTATGTTGTGGGAGAGGATACCCACGCAAACACAAGGATAACATACACACTCCTTCCTGTGAGTCTAACCACTGAGCCATGCTGCTACAGTAGGTGTTAACAACTCAAATGTGACATATTCACAGATTTCAAGATGCAAGATGACTTTATTTGACATTTGACAGGCTGCCACATAAAAAATACATCCAACTAGAAAGGTGTGCTTAGTAGAGTGCAAATCTCCATCAGACGGCGGCCACCCATGTATTGTATGTAAGTGTAGGAGGCGGGGCAGTCCTAGTATACTATTAACACACTATTACACTAGTACACTATTGCTATATGACACTATCACATTATTACACACTAGTACAGTATTATAGCTTTATAACTAGTTGGGTGGAATACCCCTTAGCCTCTTAAGCCTGGAGCCTATTTTCTGAAAATCCGTTTAAAAATACATACCTAAGTAAATGGAATATTGCTCCACTTCTACAAGGGACATTTGCATATTCTTGGTATCTAGGGACATCTATGGATCTCAGGGAATGTATTGTCAGAAATATTGTGTCTGTTACTAGGCTTGAGTAAATTGTGATGAAACAAAGGAGAATATAAATTATGATTTTTCTTTACATCTTTGATGGTGAATAACACCATGCTAAAAATGACCAGACATGAAAAACTGCCACTGAGCTCATTCAGCACCTTCTTGAGATCACGTGTACAAAAAACGAAGGAAATGACTAAAGGGAGGATGATTAACTCAGCGCCAGAGGTTGCTGTTTACCGTGTGGTAAGAAGGCCACCGCTTTAAAGAATAGGGATACATGGCAGTGGTTGCAGGGCTCAAACTATATTTTATATCATAGCTATGGATATAATAATATTGCCCATTTGACATCGAGTATCTATCGTTCAATTTGTGAAAAAGAAATTATTCTTTCATCCATACATTCCCGTTTTATACCCTGGTGAATATGAGTATAGTTTAAGTAATTAGTAATTTAGTAATCCTGTCTAATCCCAGAAAACGACGCTATGCAGCGTTTAGTGCATTTCACAAAAAAACGTGGCGTTTCTCGCTTGTATCAACAATCAATCTGAAATCAACGCTATATTTACTCCAAAAAGAATATGTATAAGTATTGATGTCGATCGTGTTGCCAACATAATCCACCAAAGAACATGCACCGGGACTGCTTGATTCTCCTCAAGCCATGTGTTATAAACGCTTGTCCTGCCCGACAAGGAAAACCCAGACCGGACTTTTTAGATCAACGCACAGCCCAAGCCAGAGAGTTTCAAAGGATGTGCAATACCGGCCGCAAAGGCAGCAGACGGCGGTATTGGACGTTTGCGATCTCAGGCTCATTCCCAATGATAACACAGGCTCCCTCGATGGATTATGAATGGAAATATCGAATAAAAGAAATAACAATAGAAAACCCGACTTTTCTCGGGTTTGGCGCTCAAGCGATGGCGAGTTAACCCGACTTTATTCGTGAGTGGCGTCCAATGAGTTAAACAGAAGGTTTTGTAGATACAGTACTGAATTCTCCCATCTGGACCAATGCAATTTGAAATGTTATTATAGAATATAGAATAGCAGGCTTATAAATTACCTTATTATAGCCAATTCGCACATGTATGGATTGTGCCAAATCTTATCTTTCAAATGCCCGAGTTCAATTTGGATTGAGTATCACCAGGCATGCATAAGAACAGATAATGAAATCTACTGTATGTACTATTCTTATTCTTGCCAGAGTGCCACCATTTTGAAACAGATTTCAAATGTGATTGTTGCTAAATGCTCAAAATAGGGGAGACAAACTAACTGCGCTCCAATATATGCCAATATTGTTCAGTTTTGTGGTATATTATACCGAGTAATAAGAGATATTTAAAAAAATCATACAGAATCCTTAGCTTTTTTTGACCTAGAGGCCTCTGGGAAGTGTATTTTTGAAAAAACACTCATTGAAAGCTCTGGATGTCTTCTTCAAAATGGCGTCAAAATGGCCAATTACCAACTGTCACTTTTTCAAATGACCGACTTTCGCGATCACAACAACAGAAAAACTCAAACTAAAATCGAATTAATAACACTTTAACCTATTGGTAAACTAACGTATTGATGATAATATATTGCACACACACATACACACTGCTGTTTGACATGGTTATGATGTTTATATTTGAATACCTTTGAAAAATTAAACGATAATTTTGTCAGACAGTCTGTAGAGCTTGATTTATGACGTGATGTCATTTTGGGACCGGTACCGGTCCCGTCGGGCTTAAGAGGTTAACTGTAGGTCAAACTCCCCAAACAAACAAGCACACCATTGATTTAATTGCCATATAAATCACATACAAATATCTAACTATTACTCCTCTCTGAACATGAATATAAAACAAAAAGGTGATCTATTAACTGTGTAAACCGTATGCAATATTCATCATTGATATTGGATACTTGAAATCTGTATGAACTAGTATCAAAACGATGGAACAGCTCGATGTATTCATTGTAGGGGTGTAACGATGCAACCTCACAACGATTCATTTAGATTGCGATATTATTATTATTATTATTCAGACAACGATTCAATGCATCATGAAATCTCTTCATTTGACCACGATTCTATTCGATTCGATTAATTTTCGATCAGTTAATTCCCCCCAAAATGTTGAATACACAAATGTGGCTGGGGGAACTGATTCACTCAGCATGAATGGACTATAGGTCAATAAAAACAATACACACAACATTTTTTTTTTAATATAAATTATTATTATTATTATTATTATTATTATTATTATTATTATTATTATTATTATTATTATTATTATTATTATTATTATTATTATTATTATAATTATTATTATTATTATTTTTTTTTTTTTTTGATTATAATCTTTTTTTTTTTTTTTTTTTTTTGGTCTTTTTCCCCCTCCATTTTCCTCCGATTTTCTCCCATCCCAATGTTAGTCGTATGCCAATTCCCAGCCCCTTCCTGGTCGCTGCGCTTTACCCCCCACAGTCAGATCATTTGGGAGAGTGGAGGCTACCACGTGCTTCCTCCGACACACGTCCAGCCAATCACCGCTTCTTTTCACCTGGCAGCGCGGATTCTCATTGAGAGGGCGTAGCGTGTGGGAGGACCACACTATCCCCCTCATGTCCAATCCGCGCTTAGCAGGCGCCCCGACCGAACTGTAGGAGTCGCTGTTTACAACGACCCGGACCCACCCCGCCAGCTTCTCCCACCCTCTGATACAGCCAATTGTATCAGTGCAGACGGCCAGCCAAGCTGGTGACAACCCCGGAGCTGTGAGCTGGATTCGAACAGGCGAACCAAGCTCACAGCTCCGGGGCTGATGACGAACGCAATCTCCGCTCGACCACCTAACCGCCGATTATAATCTATTCTAACATATTCAAATCGATGCAGTTGAATCGTCACATTAGAATCGATGCATTCCGATTAATCGATGCATCGTTACACCCCTAATGCATTTGAGTAAAGAACACATTTCTCATTACCAATATGGTATTGTTTAAATTGTACAGCTTTTTGCACATCTTTGTTAGGGAATTCCAACAATTCTGGACCTGAATGTACCAGTTAATTGTAATCATCTCTCTCTCCTTATGTCTATTCAAGCCAGGTTGTGGAGGAGAGAGACAGGGAGGAACAGGCAATAGACTACTTTGCCCGTCCTGAGCCTGCTTGTCCATGGCCCTTACTACCCAGCTTTGTAGTGGTTTGGGGGAATAGTACACTAGGTACGCATATTTAATTTCTATATGGAGAATGATGGAAATGTAATAAATGTTTTTAATGCATTGTTTTTATCTACGGCTATGGCAGGGTTCACTATGGCTATGTTGTAAAAAGGTGCCAGAGAGCTGATTATGTATTGCCTTGCATTCAAAACATTCATACTGAATATGTATTTCAATAGACATTGATGGAAATTAATTTAAATAATATACTTGTCATTGACCGATTAAAAGATTATTCCAGAATCCAAGTCCCTGACCTGCTGTCAGCCCATGAGCAGCGTTTCATCCATCTGCCCTGTAGTTTGATTATCTGCGCACAGAAGAACCAGAGACTCACAGACGCAATCAATTACATGAGGTCTTCCTTCTGGGGGAGATGACAATGGGATGTCACACAGGGACACAAACAATTAATTTGCTTTGATTAATCAATTCGCTTTTTGGAGCCAGGATCACTTCCTATACCTAATGTACTGCTCGGCAGGGAAGGAAGTAATTAATTTAAAATGTGGTGTGTGCTAATAATCAATACAAGGGAAGAACGAGTTGCTGGAAAATACATAATTTAATTAGATTTACTGTAGACCAGGTTTTTTGTAAAATATATTTAAAAACATGTTCCACAGATTCAAGAACCTTGTATACAAAGATGCATAATAATATGTCACTTTTAAAGGTTTTAACCACCGGGCCGCCACACACTCGCACGCACGCTGTGGCCAGGGTAGGAGGGGTCGGCCATGATCTTTTTTGCCCTTGTAGTAAAATCCCACAGACTTCCTACAATAATTTGTGGTTATTGTAGCACAATACAATGAGATTGATTGTCTGAAAGGAGGAGGAAAGATTCATACTTGATAGAATGGTTGGTCTCCACATCTGGCTTAATGCAGATGAAGAATAAAACGTGTACGCCAGACAAACCAGAATTGTAGTTCAACTCAGCTGATTTATTTGATCAGAGCCAGGAGTTCAAGGTGAATAGAAGGTTGACTTCTACATACAACAGATGATCAGAGAATATTTAACAGCTGTCTGTTGTACAGAAATATCACAATCAGGTTTGCAGCTCAAACCTAAATACTGCACATCAAACAGTCACTTGGTTAACATAATTTGAACATACATGGTTTACTGTACACATTATACATGAGTAAATCTGGTTTACAGATCAGGGATCTGTACAACATTACTCTAATCTATAAACAACCATTTGGTGTTTCCCATGAGTTACTCACGTACAATGCATCAGCTCACGGTTGTTTCTGGGTGGTTTCGAAGCGGTGGGGGAGCCCCCAGACCCCTGGTTGGGTCCGAGAGCTCCTGAATAACCCTGTGTAGGGCCCTATATACTATCATTTCTAGCCAATAATACATATGGCTGGTCCAATCCTAGCGTCTTCTTGTGGGGGGTGTCCTGTGGGCGCTGGCAGCCCCTCCCTCTGGGTTTCTCTGGGGGGAGGCTGGCTGCCCCCCCCTTTGATCTCCCGTGTGGATCTTGACTCAATACCCAGAGGGGGACGCTAGTGGCCCCCGTCAGTGTCTTCCTGATTGGGTCTGTCCCTACAGAAATCTCCTCTTAAATGAATAATATATAACTTTAACATTCCTTCTATATGGCTATAGATGTCTAATATCATCCAAGTACAGTCAGTGCTTTCTAAGACTGATACCAGACATCATATTATACCTTTTGATACTAAACAGTTGATTAATAGATTACTTTGTCTGTGAGTTAGTGTTCATGCTTCAACAAGTCTAAACTGGTCTGCCTTGTGGTCAACCCAGCTTTCTCTGATCAGCATTTACATATAGTCAGTTCGAGAAGGTGTTGTTTGTTCTCTTAATTTAGTCATTGCTTGAGTGGGGGTTGAAATGACTGTTGCAGCTGTTATCTGATGCAGCTGTCTCAACTGACAGTTGAGACTGTTTCGCCACTTAGTCCACTCTGCTATTGAAAGGTACATCTGGCTTTATATTTATGGTTCTCCAATTTATTCACACATATTAATTATGAAATTCCAAGGCAATATTACCACATTTCCCCACTTTGACAATTCTCATTGTCACATACTGTATATTGACTTGATTTTCTATACATACTAACCATACAATATAATAATAAAAATCATTTTTTCAAAATTTTCTCACATTTTTCTTTTTTCTCATAATTTTTCTTTTTCATTATTCTTTGGTACATATCATCAATTAGTTTCTTCTTGTCTTCTTCTTTTCTCCCCCACATTCCCCTGACTATGGCCCCCTCCCGGGGAATCCTGGTGACCCCTTCATCCAGATCCCCAATTAAACTATTCTGCCTTTAATGAAACAGTGTTTACCACCTACTATCATCAGGCTCTGTTCCTCTGGGCCCACAGCCAGAGGCTTATTTGTTGAAAACAATTAAAACAATGTAATCTAAACATTACACATTAAAGTAAAACACAATTTTTTTTTAAATTATGGTATCCGTTGACATGATCTGTGGAGACACAGAGATTATTCTTCATTCTTTCATACATTTTGCTTCTCCTCTCCTGTTAATTCTTTTTCCAAGTCAGCCCAATCACATTTTGCATAATCAACCCAGTTGGTCTTCTCACCTCTCCCCCCTTTTATGAACATCCCTATGGACATAAATCTTACCACCTCTGCGCACAGACGGACAGGGAGGGAGGAGCATCACGCAAGGGAAAAAAATTTCACCATATCGGCCATAACCTACACCTTACTTTTTACTCTACCTTTGTGTATGTGTTTAGTTTAGTACTCTCGCGTTGTGTCATAATCTATACCAGTTGTTACCGTTCAGTCACTTCCCGTCCAACACACCAATCAATCACACAGAGGCCCTTGTTCAACGCTTTGGTTGCACAGTCTCCGACCGTTTTCGCCCCCCCCCCCTTCACCCCATGTCGGCCAGCCTCAGCTGAAGCCACTGTTTTTAGGCCCGGACCTCGTCATTTTCTGTCCCATGACTGTATTTCCATGGATCTACAGACGAACGACTCCGTCAGTCTGGAGGTATGTCTCAACCTCCGGCCTTCGTATTTGGGGCTATATTGAAGGAGGGGTAGAGTCCCAAGCGACCTCTCCTCATAATCCAACAATCTCCCACAGGAACTGACTGAACGGGTCACACCATCGTGTCATAATCTAATGAAATGTATTCCTACACATTTTCCCCATGATCCCCCCACTCGTGATGGTCCATCCTCCCTCTCCGCCTGAACTGCAAGGGAACAAAAACACAGAACAAATTTTCCTTATACAACATGTCAAATATTCCTCAAGAGAAACCAAATGTTTAATCATTATGCAAAACGTAATGGGACCACTTAACTGCCATTGATCTGTCCCAATGCATCTCATGCTCCAACAGTCCTCTCAGAGAAACAACAAACAAAAAACAAAAGGCAAATAATCAAAAAAAACATTCCAACAGATGTCACATGTAGACCACCTCAATGGCTATTAAAAAAGAAAAGAAAAGAAATTTAAAACCTTTCATCCAAACCTCATCACATCTGTCATTGTGATTTTGACACCTTTCAAGCCAGCACAGTCACCCTCTACAGGCTCCATTCACACCCATTCAGGCCACACAATCATAGATCAAAAATAGAAAAGAAATCTAAAAATTTAACTTCAATACTTCATCCCCACAACACATCCAACAGAAATCAAATCAAAATGAAAGTAATAAAGACAAACTCCTTCAGTAAAACAAATGATATGAAACAAATGATAATGGTATAACCCAAGTGGTTCGATACACTCCCTACTTAAACACATTTTGTTATTTTTAAGACTAGTCTCACCTTCATGCATGTGTGACCAAATTGTGTGAATGCGTGTCTGTGTGTGTCTGTGTGTGTGTGTGTGTGTCTGTGTGTGTGCGTGTGTGTGTGTGTGTGTGTGTGTCTGTGTGTGTGTGTGTGTGTGTGTGTGTGAATGTGAATGGGTGTGTGTGTGTGTGTGTGTGTGTGTGAATGTGAATGGGTGTGTGTGTGTGTGCCTGTGTGTAAATGGGTAGACAAAGCCTCCTTGCCCCTACCCCCGCTCAATCATTCACTAAAGGACATCTCAATCTCACACATACATACAAAAATTAAATTTAAATAAAAAATACCATCTGTACCAGCCCAACCAAACTCCACTCTCACAGTGCCACAACACATTCTCACAATTCAACATCATCCACGCCTCATTCATTTTATAAACATATATCTCTCTCATACACTCGTTAATCAACCACAGACCGACAATGGGTTAGTTCCCCTGCGCTCATCTCTTCTACTCTCTCATCCGGCTACACTCATCCCTGGCTAATACAATTCACACTTAATTTCTACACTCCTACCTACTGCCCGAGAGAGTCTAGGAACTCTCCCTCAACGACAGAACCTCAAAGCAGTCCTAGTACCCTGAGAGTCTACCGCTATTCCTTCTAATCAAACAGGTAGCCCCCCAATGTAATTAACCTCATCTGAGCTGGCTATCCTAATTCAATTACTGTGCTCACTCCTCCATCAGCTGTGTCCTGTATTAGCACGCTTCCTGTCTCAACATTTCCCCTGTCATAAAAATAACTGCCAACTGTTCTCTCACTCTACAACTGTCTCCTGCATCTTCACCTCTCTCTCCTGTTGCATCTAATCTCACATCATCCTGTCATAAAAGAACAAACAGCCATTGTAAACAACAGCTGTACATCCTGACCCCCCTTTGGGCCTATTGGCCCGCCTCAAAAGGATTCCTACCCCCCTGGGTAATACAACCCTTCATCTGTAAATCATTAAACGGTTAATCACACTTCTCATCTTCCCAGAGGCAAGCGCCCCCAGGTTTTTGAATTAATAAAATTATTAAGGATTAATAAAACACTCATGTCAAAATTTGTCATCTTCAGCAAGCCTCCATCAATAAATTATCCTACAAATCGAAGGCTTGTGTCAACACTTTAACACTATATCAAAGATTTTAACAATCTAAAACAAGCATAAACACATGTCCTAACCATATCAACAGTGTATTAAAGATTTAACAATCTAAAACAAGCATCAGTAAATTATCCTGCTCCACAACCGGGCTTGCATCAAATTTCACTATAAAACATTTAGCAACTAATATAAACATTATCCTATTTAAATCTCCAGCGTTATTAAAGCTATAACAAGTATCTTACATCAAGCTACATAAAACACAACATTATTATCCTCAAGCTTACCATTGTACACGTTACACAAATTAAAAAACTGGAAATACGCTATCAACTATAGAACATTTTACATGTAAGCATGTTTCATCTCAGCATAACATTTATAGTGGTTAGTCCTAAATGTGCACCAAGCCTCAATTGTTGTAAACAGGTTTAGGAATGTTCCTATATACAAACGTGACTATTTTTAATCAATCAACTACTCCTCCCCCCTTGGATAAAAATATTCCTGTATCAAAATGTGCGTACGTAAACCAACCACTAACAATGTTATGTGTCTTAGCCCGTGCACTTGTATTAAATCGCCAATGTACTAACAAAACTGCTTTCTTACACAGACAACAAGGCCCCACCAACAAATTATAATCTCCCCTAAAACTGAGACCTGTGTCCACATAATAACAGTGTACTAAAGATTTCCCTCATACAAACCTCTTAAAATAATCAAAACACACTTGTACATCCTAAAAAGCACATTATTTATCAGTTAAGTTCCCACCATGCTATGTCTGATAACTGTAAACAGGATATCCCGGGAACGCCTACCACTGTATACAGATGACATGTGACTATAATGTAGACGCTTTAATCAAAATATGACGCAAGCGATATGCCTTGGATAAGACTCCCCCTGTGTAACATATTTACTGCCCATTTATTACAAGTAAGTTAAGGGCATGTATTTTAAATCATCCCACCACATGCTTACACCTATATAATTTGTAGTAACACCACCAAACCCACTCCCAGAACATTGTTTACAACCCACAGAATGTACAATATACTTAATACAACCATTTTACATAATGCAGAGTCCATTATAATGTACAATATACAATTACCCACAATCCCTGGCTCCGAGCGAATTATGAATTACGAATGCATGGATCCACGCTGTACCGCGCATGCGCAGTGGCCAACGTTGCGACTGTCCCCATAACGTTGCTACGACAACCAAATTCTGCCACACATTCATAACATGCCCCGACATTCATAACCTGCCACGTTCTCTACCCCTCCCCAAACATCATTCTCAAAACTCGAAACGTAACATATGTCGCCCGCAAACGCCACACAACAACAGCCCGCAAGCTAACTAGCTTAGCCAGCTCTGATGCGACGTTCAAGGCCCTCACGGAAGCCGTGCTTTCCAAGATCCATTCATCCACGCAATTCGCTCAGTACCAATCAAAGCATAAACAACTCACACAAGCCTAAAATAACCAACCCCTATAAAAGAAGAATAATTTTTAAAACATTCTCACCAACCAACGCCGCACATATAGTCAACACGAATCCTTTCTCCTACCCTTCTCTTCTTCCGGCTCCATGGGCGCTTTCACACTCTCCACGCAACACCATGACGTCATCAAGCAGCGACTTCTTAATATCGTACACAATCGTTACCGCATTAATAATAACCCTCAAAACGGCCACAATTTCGCCACCCTGCGTCTCAATCCGCCTCTTACTTGTAATCGCCGCCACAGTGTTTAATCAATCCTCTCATAACGCCATTGTAACGTCCCCAGTTTCACCGCGGACTTTTCCACAGAGCTAAGCTAGCTAGCCCCAGCCAACAGTAGGACTCGCCTCAAACATAATATGTCCGTTGGTCATCAAAATATCATAACAAAACCATTAAGTACTTATCAGTCAGTTCGACCGAATCGTTTTTGTATCACAGCGAACGTAATTAATCAACAGGCCGGTTTCGCTCAAGAGAACGTACTACGCACCCTGAACACGCCGGCACCCTACATCTCCATTAACTACTACGTTTTAATCCTGCAATCGCACAGACCCCTGCGCTGATCATGCCAGGGTCAACAACCTTTCACCATACTTGACTCGTATGTTCTGAAATAGTAACAGAACCCTTAGCCCGACGCAATTATGCCCATACTGACCCGTCACTCACGGTCCCCGTCCCGCTATCTGTGACTACAAGCAGGGACACAATGCACCTTGGACCCAGCTCCCCTTCCATTTCAGAACAGTCAAATCTCCTCGTCTTACCTGCGCCCTCTTCCTGAGAATAATTTTAGGGCAATTATATACTCAGAACGCGCCCCTGTCGTATACAACAGAATAACCGTGCTTCCTAGCAAGAAAAGCCTTTTACCTGCCGTCATGCGACGCTAGCTCCCACAACATGACCAGATAGTCTGTGCGCCACCACCCTTCCTGGTGCAACTCCCCCGTATAGTTCATAACGTACATTCCATACGAGTTAACTAACCCCCGTGGCCCGCTGGGCCGAGACCGGCCTCCTGTGTCTGAATGAACACACAAACACAAAAAGCCTACGTTTGCATGTTCACTGCACAACAAGCGCGATCGTCATACCTCCGGACACACAAGCTAAAATATTGTTGTTGTTGATATAGTCTGTTTTCAGTATAAAGCAGTTCTTTGTTGTCCTGGCTGACAAAACAAAGCAGTCTGTTTTTAATATTATTGCATTTACCGCTCCAGTTGTTCCCACCGCAACCCCCAACCCTGCATGCAGACGCCATATTCACCGCGGGCCCCAAACAGTGGCGTACACAACCAACCTCCATCCTTCTCCTCTCCCTCATCCATTCAGACAACAAGCCCATCGTTAATCACTTCAAACGCAGCAACACCCCAGCTCTTCGCCCCGTGTCCCCAACACACAGCAAGATCCAGATATGATACATATAACAAGACCCTACCGCACCTTTCCAGGGGGAGACACGAAGGGTAGGGCAACACGGCACCATTTCTGTAGTAAAATCCCACAGACTTCCTACAATAATTTGTGGTTATTGTAGCACAATACAATGAGATTGATTGTCTGAAAGGAGGAGGAAAGATTCATACTTGATAGAATGGTTGGTCTCCACATCTGGCTTAATGCAGATGAAGAATAAAACGTGTACGCCAGACAAACCAGAATTGTAGTTCAACTCAGCTGATTTATTTGATCAGAGCCAGGAGTTCAAGGTGAATAGAAGGTTGACTTCTACATACAACAGATGATCAGAGAATATTTAACAGCTGTCTGTTGTACAGAAATATCACAATCAGGTTTGCAGCTCAAACCTAAATACTGCACATCAAACAGTCACTTGGTTAACATAATTTGAACATACATGGTTTACTGTACACATTATACATGAGTAAATCTGGTTTACAGATCAGGGATCTGTACAACATTACTCTAATCTATAAACAACCATTTGGTGTTTCCCATGAGTTACTCACGTACAATGCATCAGCTCACGGTTGTTTCTGGGTGGTTTCGAAGCGGTGGGGGAGCCCCCAGACCCCTGGTTGGGTCCGAGAGCTCCTGAATAACCCTGTGTAGGGCCCTATATACTATCATTTCTAGCCAATAATACATATGGCTGGTCCAATCCTAGCGTCTTCTTGTGGGGGGTGTCCTGTGGGCGCTGGCAGCCCCTCCCTCTGGGTTTCTCTGGGGGGAGGCTGGCTGCCCCCCCCTTTGATCTCCCGTGTGGATCTTGACTCAATACCCAGAGGGGGACGCTAGTGGCCCCCGTCAGTGTCTTCCTGATTGGGTCTGTCCCTACAGAAATCTCCTCTTAAATGAATAATATATAACTTTAACATTCCTTCTATATGGCTATAGATGTCTAATATCATCCAAGTACAGTCAGTGCTTTCTAAGACTGATACCAGACATCATATTATACCTTTTGATACTAAACAGTTGATTAATAGATTACTTTGTCTGTGAGTTAGTGTTCATGCTTCAACAAGTCTAAACTGGTCTGCCTTGTGGTCAACCCAGCTTTCTCTGATCAGCATTTACATATAGTCAGTTCGAGAAGGTGTTGTTTGTTCTCTTAATTTAGTCATTGCTTGAGTGGGGGTTGAAATGACTGTTGCAGCTGTTATCTGATGCAGCTGTCTCAACTGACAGTTGAGACTGTTTCGCCACTTAGTCCACTCTGCTATTGAAAGGTACATCTGGCTTTATATTTATGGTTCTCCAATTTATTCACACATATTAATTATGAAATTCCAAGGCAATATTACCACACCCTCTTCCTGAGCCGTTCAGCCATTGTGTAGTGTGATGTGTGCCTGGTGCCAGTGTATGGTAGTCATTGTGTAGTGTGATGTGTGCCTGGTGCCAGTGTATGGCAGCCATTGTGATGTGTGCCGGGTGCCAGTGTATGGTAGTCATTGTGTAGTGTGATGTGTGCCGGGTGCCAGTGTATGGCAGCCATCGTGTAGTGTGATGTGTGCCGGGTGCCAGTGTATGGCAGCCATCGTGTAGTGTGATGTGTGCCTGGTGCCAGTGTATGGTAGTCATTGTGTAGTGTGATGTGTGCCGGGTGCCAGTGTATGGCAGCCATTTTGTAGTGTGATGTGTGCCTGGTGCCAGTGTATGGTAGTCATTGTGTAGTGTGATGTGTGCCGGGTGCCAGTGTATGGCAGCCATCGTGTAGTGTGATGTGTGCCGGGTGCCAGTGTATGGCAGCCATTGAGCCTGTAGCCCAAGGTTGGGTGGTACCAGTGGTGGTGAAGGAGGCATTTTCCACCCTACATTGTAAAGCACTTTGAGTGTCTGAAAAACGCTATATAAATGCAGTTTATTATTATTATTATTATTATTATTATTATTATTATTATTATTATTATTATTATTATTATTATTATTATTATTATTATTATTATTATTATTTTATTATTGTTACCAGAAAAATGTTTGTTCGATTCCTCTCACAAATTCCTCTCATGCAGGCTAGCGTAACGTTATGTCTCACTCTCTCTTCGATTCCCATTCATTCACTCATTCGATTGGACAATGGCTAGCTAGCCTGAAACACAAACTTACAATGCTTTTACAATGGACAATAACACCTTTTGTGGCAAAACATATTTGGGCTTCTGAATGTGCTCTGTAGAGGAACACATGACAGTCAATACATTTTTGTTGACATTGGCGTTCATCAGTTTTGGTAGGCTAAATAAATATTATTCTTTATTTATTATTAGTACCTCCGCGCCCCACACTTTGGGAACCACTGGTCTAGGGACATTTCTGAAGAACTCTGGTTGTAATTGGTTAAAACACTTATCTATTACATGCATATTCATTTATCACACACCTGTTCTCACTTTATGACGTTAATAGTGTTGAGAAAAACAGATCTGACCTCTTTCTAAAATGATTAGGGTTTAATAGACTTAGCATTCTAAATACAGAAACACACACGCTTTGATTTGAATATAGAAGGAATTTGTTAATTATCATTAATACATTGCTTTACTGTAATACTATTTGATATCTAAATTGGCACAACAGTATCCATTCCATACATGCATAAAAGGAGAAAGCAGTGTTGCCAAGCTCTGAATACCCTGGGGACATTTACAAGAATCAGATAAGTAGATATAACGTTAGGTTATGGCTATAACCAAGTTCTGTTAGTTAGGGGTGACGCTTGGCATCACACTGCACTCCCTCGCGTACGTGCATGCGCACTGAATAAAATTCCACAAAATATACCTTTAATACCAGTATTAGTCTGACCACACCCCTCATCAGCTTACCTTCATAAGCAGGTGTGTGGTCACCTGCTCTCCTCCTACCCAAGCTTTCACCACAAGGTGAGGTCAAGGGCTGCAGCGGCCGTCTGATGCCAAGCGTCACCCCTAACTAACAGAACTTGGTTATAGCCATAACCTAACGTTCTGTTCCGTTAGGGGCTCTGCTTGGCATCACACTGCACAAAGGGAGGCCAAGCGGAGCCGCTGGCTGACAAATACACCCCGCTGACAGCCCCCCACAACCATCAGAACAGGGAGGGCCGAGCCCCCCCGGCCCCCCCTAATGGAGGGCATCCCCCCTATTAGGGGCTTCACGGGAGGACGACGGACCCGACCGTGCGAAGAGGCACTCAAGCAACTCAACGCACAGGGTGAGCAGACCGTGGCTTGACCCCACGACTACACCCACGCACAACCCGCATGCCACCCGGGAACGAACGTAGGAAACAACCTCGTTACTGCCCCCAGAATCACGGGATCAAGGGCAAACCCAACCCCGTGGCAAGGCCGTAGCAGCGGAGCGCGAAGGAAGACCCAGACCCACCAAAAGGACTGGACTCCCTGGAATGGGGGCCCGGAGAAGTCCATGATGCCAGCATCAAGACCCCACCAGGTGGGCACCTAGTGACCCCGCCCCCCACATCGCCAGCGTATTCGGACAAAGGCCCCTCAGCCGAGCGGGCCCTGTCCTTCCCAACTGTACACCACCTGGAACACAGGCCCTGCAACAGGCAGACAGCATGGTCGTAACACACAAGAGTTAACCAACGGAAGCAGGCAGTGCACCGGGAAAAAAGACCAGGCAACAGGCTGTCAACCCAAGCCTGGAGACTGCGGACGAGGCAGGCGCCAGAAAGGACAGCTGAAAACAGCCGCCCCGGCGGAAGGGGCGTATGCTGGCGTTGTCGCATAACCAAGCCTCCATAGAGAAGGCCAATACGATCGGCAGACGTCATGAACGTGCAGGGGCACCCTCAACCGGAGAAACCGGGAGTTGACACTGCAGCAACACACCAGAGAACCAACCACCCAGGCATTACCCCATGCAATGGTTGGTCCCATAACCCCTCAGGAAAGAAACCCCAAAAACACACCTGCGGCACTGCCGCAGCCCGCATTCTGGTTTCCAACAGGGCTATCCCGGGCCTATGGGTCAACAAACATTACTCCGGACCGGGCCCGGTGATACGGGGGGCACAGGGTCCCCCGAGGAGGTTAAAACCACCCCAACAGGCCCCTCAGCGCCAAGCGCAAGAGAAGAGCGCAAAAATGGAAGACCAGCCCCAGCACCCCGCACTCGGTATTCCCAGGAGGTCACCCAACCAAGTACCAACCAAGACCAACCCGCACAGCGGCCGAGATCCGACGAGATCGGGCGCGTACAGGTCGGCACGGCCGTAAGCCATTACGACAGTGCAGAATACAACGCACCTAACAAGGGTTCCATAACGCTCAACCCTGTGACACCCGGACCGACCCAGCATTTTTCCCCCTGAAAAAAACCCAAGTCCCTCAGGGTACCAGAACAGCAGATCTGCATCCCCAGCGGACAACGGGTGCAACTGATCTGGACCAGCGCGACCAGAACCAGTCCCGTGCCCTAATCACGCCGACCTGCCAACCCCAGGAGAAGGGGCAGATATGCGTGTTGATCCCAACATAAAAAGAAGGCGCCACCCAGACATGTCGGTATGAACCGCGCCCGGTGGCCCACCCCTAGGGCGTGAGACCCTTCCCCATATGTCCAGACCCATTCCGTCATCATCCCCTGACATGAACGGGAACCCATCGACAACCACACAGGGTGTCGGAAGAGGAAAAAACCCCCATCCCAATTGCTTCATAAAAACGCTGTTTCACCCAAGCAATCAAGGCGCGCCAGTCAGCCAATGCCCCAAAAGCACATCCTGAGCGACCACTATGTGTGCGTTTGGACATACCCACATCAACAATAGGCCGTTTAGACCACCATATTGAATCCCCAAGACGCCCAGGGAAACGACAAGAGGGGCGAGATGCAATCAACTCCATGAATGAATGAATGAAAAAGTTTACCCAACAGACTGCAGAAAGGGTAAAACCCAGTACGGCAATACACACAATAGGTTAAGGGGAGGCAGACCTGAGAAAAGACGTTAGTCTTGTTTACATCAGGGACCCTCATTTCCAATCCATCATAGACACATTCAACTCTTTATAAAAATAAAGAAAAGTCATCACCCGTACGACCCAACTGCACAGCTGGGAGTAAAAACCCTGTTTTTCACATGATTTCAATCCAGTCACTCTTTTTAATCAGAGTGTAAGACCAGACCCTCCCAGAAACACATTCCCACATGAGACTATGGTCAAGAAAAAGATATGTAAACTGTGAGTCACGTGACCAATTGACTCAAGTTCGACACATAAACCGGGCGCAGCAGAACTGTGAGCCCTACGCCCAACATCGACATCTTTAAGACACCAGCTCATGGAAGGCGTCGCCATAGCAACACCGCTACAACAGGCGGGGAAAACCTACCGGATCCTGTCATGTAACAGGAGTCGGTAGAATACCCCTCCCCCCCCCCCCCCCCCCCCCCTGCCAAGCACTGGCTTGGCCCTGACTGGCTCAGCAGAAGAGATCAAAAATCCCCTAAACCAATCAAGTGGGAAAGGAGGGGTTTATTCGACACCCCCTCCCGAAAACACACCCATAATCCCTACACACAGAAAAACAACCGTAGCCATCTTGAAAAACCTCCGGTAGAAAGCAAAGCATAGCGAAGCTAATACAATGTCCGCTACCCACAAAATGTGTAAAAGGTTTTACAACAAAACACAAGTCGCCTGTGCGTGAACCCTATACCCATTACCGAGTGTACGTTGCAGACCTTGCTTAACCTCGTAACACAACACAACTCATCCCACAACGTAAAAAAGGGCAGATTCATATATACACAACCCCACCATATGATTTGTTTGAAGAAACACACAGTTTGTTCGGCCAAAACACAGTCCCCCTCCAACGGGGAACTTTTTTATTTAATAACTAAATCGTGTCAAGGCACAAAATCATAGAGGGGCCGGGGAGGGTGTAGGAGAGGGGACACAGAGGGGAAAAAGTCACTCCTAACGGCGTCTGCCACCTCGCGCCGCTCGAGTCTTGCCACCCCGAGGAGCCCCGGAGGGACGGTAGGTTACAGTCTGCTGGACACGACGTTCCCTACCGTCTCCTCCGGTCTGGGATGGGCCGGCGGTGGCCGAAGCGCCGTGTCGTCCCCTGGCCCTCTTGGCAGGGCCAGCAGCGGCGGCGGAGGCAGTGGTAGCGGCGACGGAGACAGCTCGACGTCGCGGAAGCCTTCTGCCTCCACCGGCAAGGACGGGAGGCGGAAAATGGGGTTGGAGAATGGACCTCTCCTCTGCCATCTCTCTGCATGTTGAGGTCATCAACCGCAGGGCCTTCCCGAACAGGCCAGCGTCGGAGAGGGCGGCCGTCAGAAGAGGAGCTCTCTTCTTCTCTGGCACACGGGCCTGCTCCAGCCAAAGGTGACGCTGGCCCAGGGTGGCCAGGGCGCGCACTTTCCCCATGGCTATGGCCAGCACCTGGGAAAGGTGCAGGACAGCTCCCGCAGCCTGGTTGATCTGATCGCATTTCACCTCGGTCAGATCCGTGCCGCACGTCATTATCCCAGATACAAATCTAGCCAGGTGGGCGATGTTAGACGCCGCAGCCAGCGATTGTGTACCAGCGATAAATGACTGGTCACCCCAATAAGCCAATCGCCTAGCCGATTTCCCCTGGAGGACCGGCTTGCATAGTGGTTCCCACACCATATCCGGACAGAGGAGCGCGGCCATCGGACTGTCAAGCCGAGGCACGCCCTCCCCCATACCTTTGACCAACCCCGCTACCCGCGTAACTGGTACGTAGGTAGGAGTTAGTCCCATGATGTTGGTCACCGCCTGACCCCGACGAACATAGGCCCCCATCGATGGGAAAAATGGGTAGACAACGTCCACCCCTCTCACTGGGGGATGCTGCCAGGGATGGCCTATGAGGTCATCAGGGACAGGTGCAGGCAATGGCAGCGGCAGCGGCACACCGTTTGCGGTGGCGGCTACCGCCATGAGCTCGGGAAACAAGGCCCGCAGTTCCCCCTGCGAACCTTCCTCCACCAACCCCGCATCCCTCACATACAGCAGGCTGCGACTGGTCAAGGAGCCACAATCTGATGTGGCCGACAGTAGGGCATCCTGCCGATGAGGCCAAGGTGGTTCCTCGACATCCTCGAACAGGGCGCCCCATGGAGCCATTTCCCCCCCCTCCGGGGTCTCCTGAGGAGGGATACTCTCCTCCACGGGGCCCTCATACAAAAATCCGTCCGCCTCGTCCATGAAGTCCTCAGTCTCCATCGGAAATCCCGAGCCGGACGCATCTTCGCTGGTCTCCAGCAGCTCCCCAAACCCAGGCCGTTCGCGTCTGCACGCCACCATCTTGCGACGCGAGCGAGCAGACGCGAAAAGTTTGCGTCGCAAATCCCCTGGCTCCAAAACAACCCCCCGTTCACCAACGGGCGATTCCCCAGAACCAGAGGAACCAGAGTCGAGATCAGGCCATCGCCGGAGCGACGGCACCGAACCCTCGGCTCTTCGGTGAGGCAAACTATCCACCGGCAGTCTCCCGGGCTGGGTCGGCAACCACGAGAGTGGCAACAGCCCAGCACCGAGGCGCACGACGGAGGCGGGAATGGAGAACCGGTGGTGAAGAGTAGGTCTAGCGGGTCTACTCTCCGCGGAATACATTATGACCCAACCTTTTCTTGTACAACAGATGTGAGAGAAGAAAAGATTAAGCACAATGTAAACCAGTCACAACTCTTTTCAACTAACAACATGTCAAGTGGGGTACTACCGAGGCACTTCCTTGTGGTGAAAGCGAGAAGGAGGAGAGCAGGTGACCACACACCTGCTTATGAAGGTAAGCTGATGAGGGGTGTGGTCAGACTAATACTGGTATTAAAGGTATATTTTGTGGAATTTTATTCAGTGCGCGTGCACGTACGCGAGGGAGTGCAGTGTGATGCCAAGCAGAGCCCCTAACGGAACAGAACAGGTATAGCTGGTATGATGACATAAAAGGCTGGTAGTTTACCTAACAATGTCTTGACAATAAATATCAATGTGTATTTGTCTCCTCTGGTATATAGTGAGTCTGTTACAAAACGCAATCCAGGATGATATGCAGAAGTAAATCACATCACCATAATCTAATACAGATAGAAATGAGCTTTAGACCATTTTATTTATTGATTCAAATGGAAAACTATTTTCTTTTTACGTAAACATGCCCAATTTAAACAACTTTTCATCAAGCCATATGTCTGGTATTTGTAAGAAGCCACTCATAGGTATGTACCTTCTAACTACTACCTACCATGCTAACATGGCATGTACTACTATGCACTCAGAGTGTAACACTCAAGTTCGACACTATTTTCATGAACAATACCACTTATCCTTAGCTGCCAGAGATGTACCCCTCCTGCTGACTTGTTGTTCACAATTTGTAAGTCGCTTTGGATAAAAGCGTTCAGCTAAATGACTAAATGTAAATGTTAATGCGATTTTCAGGATAGTGGGATCAGCTGCTTTAGCGAAAACGAGTGAAGATCATATATATATATATCTTTTTTTTTTACAAGATAATAACCTCATGGCTCCTACGCCTAGCCCACCCGTCCTACGTCGGAACCCGCTTCCGGGGGGACCCCAGCCCCAGGTGGGCAGTCGCCTTCTGTCATGACCCCTGCCCCGCCCTCTGATAATTTTTTAAAAAATTCAGCGTTCCCACCCCTACGGGCCTGGCTGGTCGCCAGGTGGCTCCCGTGGAGGGGGGGGGGGGGGTACTGTGAGGGCTGGGTAAGGAACTGCATGCTTCCCAACGAGGGGGCGTGCCGAACATTCTACCTCACGCACCTGAGAGTGGTTCGCATTCAGCTCGTCGGGAGACTACAAGTACTGCCGACTGCCTTCCACTCATTACCAGGTCGTTCTCGTTGCTATACCATCTACCGCCGTGTCCAGGGACGCAGGAAGGGGGGGTGCGGGGGGGGCTGCCGCACCCCCTCTCAATTATTGCAAAAAAAAAAATATATATATATATATATATATATATATAATAATTTTTTATTTTTTTTTATGACAGTATTTATATATTTGTATATACTGTAACTATATAACTGTAACACTGTATATTATAAGTTTATCCTGCTCAAAGCACGTCACCATTTTAATATTGTGTGTATTGAGCCGTACTGTATTGTAGCCATTCTCCAATCTGTTAAATAAAGTTTTCATTCATTCATTACACTACTGTATGTACACAATCATACGTGTAAAACCGAGTAGATTTTCGAGTGATGACAGACTGTCACAGACTGATTGAATGACAGGTGAAACAACTAATTGTATTCACCTCCCGTCTCCCGCCCTTCCCACGCGCCACGAACCACTGAGCTACTGTGATACAGTGCTTGCGCAGTCAGTCGATTTGAGCTAGTAGTCAGACTTTGCTAGCACAGAATGTCTCACTCGCAGAAAAGAAAAATATCAGATTTATTTTCGAAACGTCCCGCCGGTCCCAGTGACAGTCCCACTAAATGTGATAAACGTCAGAGAGAGACAGAGACGACAGGTTCAGCCTCAGCATCAGGTATTGAAGAGTTAACTGAGTCTGTTCCCCTATACCCCCCCTCGGGCGCCAGGGGCTTCCACTGAGGGGTGATGCAAATAGGGATGGGGTGTTATGGCAGCTCATGATGGAAAGAGTGCGCACCGAGTCTGATCCCGAGTTGAAGAATTGGCTCCAAAAGAGAGACAACTGGATGTCCAACAACATCCAAAACGAAATCTTACAGCTGCTTGCCCATGATATTCAGCGACAAATTAGAGGCAAAGCATCCAAAAGCCCAATCTTTGGCTTGAGCGCTGACGGAACCACTGATGTCACTCACTGGAAAAGAACAATTCTCGTGTAATATACAGTTCGCCGATGACAACTTGGAAGCTCAGAACTTCTTTTGGGGTTTTTACAATGCCCGGCCCAGACACAACAGCCGAGACGATGTTTTTGTGTATAAAATACTTTTACGCCTCGACCTGCCCATGGAGAGGCTGATAGGATACTGTTTTGACGGGGCCAGCAACATGTCTGGGGGGTACAGGCTAGACCAGGGGTTCCCAAACTTTTCAGGCCGCGACCCAAAAAAAACGGTGTCAGAGAGCCGCGACCCCCACTATTATAGGAGGCTAAAAAAATATTTTAAATGGAAATGTATGGTTGAAACATGCAAACGTTCAAACGCACACACACTAATAAGCATTGGAGGCTTTTAACCAGGGCCGGACTGGGGAAATCATTCAGGCCAGGAAATATAGCCCCAGCCAGGCCACTTTTTAAGCAGGGGGTCTGGGGGTCCCCCACCAGGAATTTTTTTGTTACAAAGACTTAATTTCCTGCATTCTGGTGCAGGCATTTTTTTTATTTGTACCCTTTAAATGCCAGTGTTTGTGATGGCATCACAACTTATTGTTAAAAAACAGGCTAGCATATGTATGATTAGCAACAACACAGATTTTTATGGATTTTCAGTTTTTTGTAATTGATAAATACAATATTTTATTCAACTTCAGCCCTGATCATAACACCACATATTCATTTTATAATTCTAACCCTTTAAATGCCAGTGTGTGTGATGGCATATATTTGCAATATATCAAATGCAAAGTACATTTTTCTGGGGGGGATTATTACAGGTTCAATCTGTGTCAATGTGTCAATGATTAGCAGTTTTTCGTAAGGATCCCGCCTCCAACAATCACATGCGGCTCCCTTTGTGTGTGTGTGAGAGCAAGAGAGAGAGAGAGAGAGATAGTTCTCCAACTTGTGTGAGTTGCAGTGATCTCCTGGTTGTTCCCCACCTAGGTTATCTAACTATTGCGCTGGTGCAAATAGAAACACTGGCCTGGGCCCTGTTTCTCGTACCTGGTTCAACTAAGTCGATCAAGATGTCATTATCCAGATTCAGTTAACCCGATGTTTGAAGCCGGGATTTTCCTGTTCCTCGAAGGTGGATTCAGTCTCGTTAACTCGATTCAGACTTGAGACCCAGGCTAAGTGCGCGCGGCCGCTTCAGGTGAAAAGCCAGCACGTATCGATGGTAGAGATCCTGATTCTCTAACGGCATTGATTGATTAATTGATTTAAAACTTTATTGACAGATTGCAATACGGCTCAATCGCCTCGCCGACAAGTTAAATGCGTTATCTATAGGCTAATTTTAAGTCCCTCATTACCTCAATCAATCAGATTATATTTCTTTAAACTTGCCTGCTGGATTGAATAATCAAATGAGATCTTGCTAGTGAAAATAATTAGATAAACTGTTATACAGAATTACGATACGGCTCTCTTACCCATTGATTGATGTATAGTCGATCTTTAACTTATCTCCACTGTGGTCTAACGGGTTGTTCTTTTGACTTTCACGCAGACGACCGGGGTTCGAAACCCTAGTCTTTTCCTTCTTTTTGCAATATAGGAATAATTCAATTTGGTGCACGTTGAGAGCTATATAAAGAATGACATCCTCAATGCATGTAGATTTATAATATTTTAACTTAAAACCAGGCTACTTTGGCGTATAATCATTAATATTATATTCAAAAAAATTATATTGGAAACACGGGGTTTCGAACACCGGTCGCTGGGTTGGCAGGCTTGAGCACTACCGCTGCGCCACTGTGCCAGATGGGATAAATTCATCGTTTATACATTAATGAACGAGAGACCCGTGTTTAGAATATTCTTTATTTTGAATTAAGTTTTATTTCTTTATCCTCATTCATTAATGTGACGTCAACGGCTCATTCAATTTCTCAAATCCGTCAAACAGCGAATCTCATCAGACATCTTAATCCCAGTTACAATTAAAATAACCACGTCATAATGTGTACATCGCACCGAGCGAGCGCCACGGTATATATAACGTGCATTATTTAGGACAAAGTGAATTTAGTATCAGCATTTTGGGTCTATTTTACATTTCAAAAGCCCCCTCTGGAAGAATGGAGCACAAAAACGTAATTCAGAATGGTATAATGCAGATCGTAGACTGTGGGAATAATTTCAGGAAACGGGCTGTCACTTTTTTGCGGGGGCGTGGCGATGGTTCAGGCTAACTTGAACATAAACTCTGCTTTCGACCAGGCTCAAACTTTTGGATCTGTTGTCATGGTGATTTGGAAAATCCAGGTACGGGGAATCGGAAAGTCCGGCTTAAGTCAGAATTACCCGAAAGTTATCCGGCTAACTCAGTTATCCAGGTACGGGGAACGGGGCCCTGGCCTGCTTCTATGTTCAGTGGCCTGACCGCAAAAAAAAATAAAAATCTTTTTTTTTCATCTGGCGACCCCCCAGCACCCCCTGCCGTTTTATAGTTCCCACGTGCCTGGCCGCGTCTCCGGGGTGAGACGTCATGCCATCTACTGCTCTACTCTCTCTCCGTGGGCCTCGTTCCTGGTGTGAGACATCGTCATTGCTCTCTATGCTTCCACAGGAGGATTCCTATCTTCTCTCTCCTTTTTCATGGACCCCTTGTTTGCTGAGTTGCCCGTCGGCAGCGTTCCTGGTGTGAGACATCGTCATCGCTCTCTATGCTTCCACGAGAGGATGCCTATGTTCTCACTCCTTTTTCATGGACCCCTGTTTGCTGAGTTGCCCGTCGGCAGTGTTCTGGTGAGTCTGTCCAAGACCAGACTCAGAACTTTCTCTTCAGTCATGGACTCTAGAATATTCACCAGTGTATATTTGTTCTCCCTTAAAGGGACAGTGCCGCTTTTTGTTTGTGAATAAATTATGCCCAGGTTTTGGCTAACTCTCATACCTGTCTTGTGTTGTGCTATTGGGGTCGCATACAAACCATAACAGTTCTACTGTGACCTGTGTTAATCAGACACAACATTATTACATTGTTGATATATTTTATTTGATATATTCCAACATGGAGGACAAATTAGTATTATACACATTCTATTGATATTCTCTCTCTCTCCCCCTCTCTCTCTCTCCTTCAATTGTTCAACCCTCCCTCTTCTTTCCTTTCCTTTCCTTTCCTTTCCTCTTTTCTTTTTCCTCTCTCTTGTGCTCTCTTTGTCTCTTCCTCTGTCTGTCTGTCTGTCTGTCTGTCTGTCTGTCTGTCTGTCTGTCTGTCTGTCTGTCTGTCTGTCTGTCTGTCTGTCTGTCTGTCTGTCTGTCTGTCTGTCTGTCTGTCTGTCTGTCTGTCTGTCTGTCTGTCTGCCTCCTCCTCCTCCTCCTCCTCCTCCTCCTCGTTCTCTCTGTATCAGCTATTCAGCTGTATTGTGCAGAAAGAAAGAGTGTTCATTCCTATTAATGCCCCCCCCCCCCCATATCTCTCTCTATATGAGGTATGCTGCCTATTCCAGGGTGACAGTTAATTACATGGGTTGCTGGCAGGTGAGCTGAGCAACACTATGGAACAGTGGTCTTCATGTTTAAAGCAGCAACACTATGGAACAGTGGTCTTCATGTTTAAAGCAGCAACACTATGGAACAGTGGTCTTCATGTTTAAAACCCTTCTGGGTCTTGGGATATTTCATATGTTTTGGCTAATTTTGATTTAAATTGTATAATTCCCATTTTAAAATGTTTTACCATGGTATGTTTGATATCTTTTTTTTCAGCACAGCCTCACATATATGACCTGACAGTTAGTTTTTATATTGTATAATACTGTATATACTGTATACTGCATAATGTACAACACAAAACACAAAATCGGATTGAGAAAATGTGTTATTTTTAGTATGAACTAGGGATGTCCGATATTATCGGCCGACCGATATTATCGGCCGATATCGGCAGTAAAATGTGATATCGGAAAATATCGGTATCGGTTTAAAAAAAAAAAAAACAATAACAATATTTGTTATATATAATATATCCAGTGAAATTATTAGTTACCTGAAATTATTCAGTTTTTTGGGGGGGAAACCCTGCATATATCGGTATCGGTTGATATCGGTTGATATCGGTATCGGAAATTAAGAGTTGGACAATATCGGAATATCGGTATCGGTAAAAAAGCCAATATCGAGCATCCCTAGTATGAACCAATGCAAACATATCAAATCAAGGATATAAAACAGTGGAAATGCACCCTCAGGTAGCATATTTACATAAACAAAAGAGAACAGATCAGAATTCAATTTACAAAGCATTATTTTCTCCATACACAGGTAATAAACACAGACGAAATTTTGATTCTCAACTGGAAATGATCACCAGCATGCTTTTTTTTTTACAAAAAGTCAGTAAAGGCAAATTTGTTTACAAAAAAAAGTTAAAAAAAAATGTACAGTAAAAAAATTTAAAATTACTAAATAATTTAATTGTGGGATATTCAATATACATATATACAGTACACATATGACTAGAGTGCAGTCATATAGAGTGCAGGATGCCTGAGGCGTATCAAAAAAAAAGATTGCACCTGTCAAACTGTAACGCCTTTTGACAGGTGTTACCTGTGTATACGTGGCATGGGGGTCTAGCTGCGGTCCTGGGGGTCTGCACGGCATGAACCGGAGGGGCTGAGGGGCTGGATCAGGATCACTGTCGGTCTTCCAGGGCGTCTGATCTCCTGCCTGATCTCCTGCCTGATCTCCTGCCTGGGCTGGACGTCTTGGCCTGGCCTGGGTTGTCCTGCGTCGGACTGGAGCAGGCTGCTCATCATGTCTGCACATAAATGGCACACACATTGTACATATAAGACACTGCTCATACAACACACACACACACTGTATATACACTCAATATTCCATTCTGTATATATTGCGTACAAAGTCTACCCTCCTTCCATGTCTCACATAACTGGTTGAAGGCAGAGCTTCTGCTCCTTCCTCCTCCTCACTGTAGAAAACAATAAAAAGCACATTATTTTCAACATTCAACAAGGAATCTCTTGATGCACACTTACCATGTACACTTATCATGTACATTCACCATGTACACTTATCATGTACATTTATAATGTACACTTGTCATTTACATTCATCATGTACACTTGTCATGTACATTCATCATGTACATTTATAATGTACACTTGTCATTTACATTCATCATGTACACTTGTCATGTACATTCATCATGTACATTTATAATGTACACTTGTCATTTACATGCATCATGTACACTTGTAATGTACATTCATCATGTACACTTATCATGTACATTTATCATGTACACTTAGCATTTACACTTGTCATGTACATTCATCATGTACACTTATCATGTACATTTATCATGTACACTTAGCATTTACACTTGTCATGTACATTCATCATGTACACTTATCATGTACATTTATCATGTACACTTAGCATGTACACTTGTCATGTACATTCATCATGTACACTTATCATGTACACTTGTCATGTACACTTATCATGTGCATTCATCATTCATCATGTACTTGTGCATTCATCATGTGCACTTATCATGTGAAAGCCTTTCTTTGCCTTTCCCAACAAGTTTGACAAAAACAAAAGCAATCAAAGTCCAAAATAAGTGTCTTTACCTTTCATTGTCGTCATGATCAGTGGACCTTTCGTCACCATCACCAACAAACGATGGATCATCAACGTCGTACTACTACTACTACTACTACTACTGCTACTACTACTACTACTACTACTACTACTACTACTACTACTACTACTACTATTACTGCTACTACTACTACTACTACTACTGCTACTACTACTACTACTACTACTACTACTACTGCTACTACTACTACTACTACTACTACTACTACTACTGCTACTGCTACTACTACTACTACTACTACTACTACTACTACTACTACTACTACTACTATTACTGCTACTACTACAACTACTACTACTGCTATACAAGTCGAACTACTAACTATAAACTACAACTACTGAAAAAATTGTGTTGTCCCACAGAAATGATCTTTTAGACAAACTTTTTGCGCACATGGAGACTTCTTCTACTGTTCCTTTCTGGCAGTAAACTTCCGCCTCCTTCATCACTTCCTCCCAAACGTTTCCGTTTCATTCTAGCTAAAAAAATGACCAAGATATTGATAAAAATGTAACGCATGTAAAATTATATCTGGCACATTTTACGCGTGCGTAAACGTTTATTTAGCATCGAATTGAAATGATCCTGGTTCATTCATTTATTGGTTTATCAACACAAAATAAAAAGTAGCGTGTAGTTTCAAGGACACGTCATAATGCCACGCCGAAAAAAAACCGGAAATGGACTAAGTTTTCGATACAGAGCGGCACAAACTGATGACGTCACTTCATCACGGCGCCGTAAGCCGCGACCGGGAACCGTTAAAGCAGCAACACTATGGAACAGTGGTCTTCATGTTTAAAGCAGCAACACTATGGAACAGTGGTCTTCATGTTTAAAGCAGCAACACTATGGAACAGTGGTCTTCATGTTTAAAGCAGCAACACTATGGAACAGTGGTCTTCATGTTTAAAGCAGCAACACTATGGAACAGTGGTCTTCATGTTTAAAGCAGCAACACTATGGAACAGTGGTCTTCATGTTTAAAGCAGCAACACTATAGAACAGTGGTCTTCATGTTTAAAGCAGCAACACTATGGAACAGTGGTCTTCATGTTTAAAGCAGCAACACTATAGAACAGTGGTCTTCATGTTTAAAGCAGCAACACTATGGAACAGTGGTCTTCATGTTTAAAGCAGCAACACTATGGAACAGTGGTCTTCATGTTTAAAGCAGCAAGATTATAGAACAGTGGTCTTCATGTTTAAAGCAGCAACACTATAGAACAGTGGTCTTCATGTTTAAAGCAGCAACACTATAGAACAGTGATCTTCATGTTTAAAGCAGCAACACTATGGAACAGTGGTCTTCAAGTTTAAAGCAGCAACACTATAGAACAGTGGTCTTCATGTTTAAAACAGCAACACTATGGAACAGTGGTCTTCATGTTTAAAGCAGCAACACTATGGAACAGTGGTCTTCATGTTTAAAGCAGCAACACTATAGAACAGTGGTCTTCATGTTTAAAGCAGCAACACTATGGAACAGTGGTCTTCATGTTTAAAGCAGCAACACTATGGAACAGTGGTCTTCATGTTTAAAGCAGCAAGATTATAGAACAGTGGTCTTCATGTTTAAAGCAGCAACACTATAGAACAGTGGTCTTCATGTTTAAAGCAGCAACACTATAGAACAGTGATCTTCATGTTTAAAGCAGCAACACTATGGAACAGTGGTCTTCAAGTTTAAAGCAGCAACACTATAGAACAGTGGTCTTCATGTTTAAAACAGCAACACTATGGAACAGTGGTCTTCATGTTTAAAGCAGCAACACTATGGAACAGTGGTCTTCATGTTTAAAGCAGCAACACTATAGAACAGTGATCTTCATGTTTAAAGCAGCAACACTATGGAACAGTGGTCTTCATGTTTAAAGCAGCAACACTATGGAACAGTGGTCTTCATGTTTAAAGCAGCAACACTATGGAACAGTGGTCTTCATGTTTAAAGCAGCAACACTATAGAACAGTGGTATTCATGTTTAAAGCAGCAACACTATAGAACAGTGGTCTTCATGTTTAAAGCAGCAACACTATGGAGCAGTGGTCTTCATGTTTAAAGCAGCAACACTATGGAGCAGTGGTCTTCATGTTTAAAGCAGCAACACTATGGAACAGTGGTCTTCATGTCTAAAGCAGCAACACTATAGAACAGTGGTCTTCATGTTTAAAGCAGCAACACTATGGAACAGTGGTCTTCATGTTTAAAGCAGCAACACTATAGAACAGTGGTCTTCATGTTTAAACCAGCAACACTATGGAGCAGTGGTCTTCATGTTTAAAGCAGCAACACTATGGAACAGTGGTCTTCATGTTTAAAGCAGCAACACTATAGAACAGTGGTCTTCATGTTTAAAGCAGCAACACTATGGAACAGTGGTCTTCATGTTTAAAGCAGCAACACTATAGAACAGTGGTCTTCATGTTTAAAGCAGCAACACTATAGAACAGTGGTCTTCATGTTTAAAGCAGCAACACTATGGAACAGTGGTCTTCATGTTTAAAGCAGCAACACTATGGAACAGTGGTCTTCATGTTTAAAGCAGCAACACTATGGAACAGTGGTCTTCATGTTTAAAGCAGCAACACTATAGAACAGTGGTCTTCATGTTTAAAGCAGCAACACTATGGAACAGTGGTCTTCATGTTTAAAGCAGCAACACTATAGAACAGTGGTCTTCATGTTTAAAGCAGCAACACTATAGAACAGTGGTCAAGTTTCAAGTTTCTTTAATAGTTGTCATACAGAAGTACAGAATACTTTTGTACAAAATGCTTCTTACTGTTGCGCTCCAGAGACTGTGCAAGACAAGATAAGTATGAAATAAAATAACATAGTAAAATTAGAAGTAAATAAATTAGGTCACAGTGTTCAGTTTAGACATATGTACAATGTTCGATGCAGAATAGACGTAGTTACCATACAATATACAATACTGTGCAGTGTACTAATATACAATACTATATAGTGCAAGGCAGAAATGGAGAAATGGGACGAGGTGCAATTTAGGTACAATTCACAGTAGGTGTACGAGTTGTAGTGCAAATCCTTTATCAATAAATATAAAGTGTAAGTGTGTTTGTGTGATCTAAAGTGTGGAGAGTGGGTGCTGCAGTGTGTTGTTTGTTTGAGTGAGTGTGTGCGTGTGGGTGTGTGTGCTGTGTGCATTTGATGGTTGTTGCATAGTGATTATTGTTCGTTTAGCGATTATTGTTCGTTTAGCAGCCTGATGGCCTGGGGATAGATGTTTAAATGTTTAAAGCAGCAACACTATAGAACAGTGGTCTTCATGTTTAAAGCAGCAACATTATAGAACAGTGGTCTTCATGTTTAAAGCAGCAACACTATAGAACAGTGGTCTTCATGTTTAAAGCAGCAACACTATAGAACAGTGGTCTTCATGTTTAAAGCAGCAACACTATGGAACAGTGGTCTTCATGTTTAAAGCAGCAACACTATAGAACAGTGGTCTTCATGTTTAAAGCAGCAACACTATGGAACAGTGGTCTTCATGTTTAAAGCAGCAACACTATGGAACAGTGGTCTTCATGTTTAAAGCAGCAGCACTATAGAACAGTGGTCTTCATGTTTAAAGCAGCAACACTATAGAACAGTGGTCTTCATGTTTAAAGCAGCAACACTATAGAACAGTGGTCTTCATGTTTAAAGCAGCAACACTATCGAACAGTGGTCTTCATGTTTAAAGCAGCAACACTATGGAACAGTGGTCTTCATGTTTAAAGCAGCAACACTATAGAACAGTGGTCTTCATGTTTAAAGCAGCAACACTATAGAACAGTGGTCTTCATGTTTAAAGCAGCAACACTATGGAACAGTGGTCTTCATGTTTAAAGCAGCAACACTATGGAACAGTGGTCTTCATCTTTAAAGCAGCAACACTATGGAACAGTGGTCTTCATGTTTAAAGCAGCAACACTATGGAACAGTGGTCTTCATGTTTAAAGCGGCAACACTATAGAACAGTGGTCTTCATGTTTAAAGCAGCAACACTATGGAACAGTGGTCTTCATGTTTAAAGCAGCAACACTATAGAACAGTGGTCTTCATGTTTAAAGCAGCAACACTATGGAACAGTGGTCTTCATGTTTAAAGCAGCAACACTATGGAACAGTGGTCTTCATGTTTAAAGCAGCAACACTATAGAACAGTGGTCTTCATGTTTAAAGCAGCAACACTATAGAACAGTGGTCTTCATGTTTAAAGCAGCAACACTATGGAACAGTGGTCTTCATGTTTAAAGCAGCAACACTATGGAACAGTGGTCTTCATGTTTAAAGCAGCTGAGCAACACTATAGAACAGTGGTCTTCATTTTTAAAGCAGGTGAGCAACACTATGGAACAGTGGTCTTCATGTTTAAAGCAGCAACACTATAGAACAGTGGTCTTCATGTTTAAAGCAGCAACACTATGGAACAGTGGTCTTCATGTTTAAAGCAGCAACACTATAGAACAGTGGTCTTCATGTTTAAAGCAGCAACACTATAGAAGAGTGGTCTTCATCTTTAAAGCAGCAACACTATGGAACAGTGGTCTTCATGTTTAAAGCAGCAACACTATGGAACAGTGGTCTTCATGTTTAAAGCAGCAACACTATGGAACAGTGGTCTTTATGTTTAAAGCAGCAACACTATGGAACAGTGGTCTTCATGTTTAAAGCAGCAACACTATGGAACAGTGGTCTTCATGTTTAAAGCAGCAACACTATGGAACAGTGGTCTTCATGTTTAAAGCAGCAACACTATGGAACAGTGGTCTTCATGTTTAAAGCAGCAACACTACGGAACAGTGGTCTTCATGTTTAAAGCAGCAACACTATGGAACAGTGGTCTTCGTGTTTAAAGCAGCAACACTATAGAACAGTGGTCGTCATGTTTAAAGCAGCAACACTATAGAACAGTGGTCTTCATGTTTAAAGCAGCAACACTATGGAACAGTGGTCTTCATGTTTAAAGCAGCAACACTATGGAACAGTGGTCTTCATGTTTAAAGCAGCAACACTATGGAACAGTGGTCTTCATGTTTAAAGCAGCAACACTATAGAACAGTGGTCTTCATGTTTAAAGCAGCAACACTATGGAACAGTGGTCTTCATGTTTAAAGCAGCAACACTATGGAACAGTGGTCTTCATGTTTAAAGCAGCAACACTATGGAACAGTGGTCATCATGTTTAAAGCAGCAACACTATAGAACAGTGGTCTTCATGTTTAAAGCAGCAACACTATGGAACAGTGGTCTTCATGTTTAAAGCAGCAACACTATGGAACAGTGGTCTTCATGTTTAAAGCAGCAACACTATGGAACAGTGGTCTTCATGTTTAAAGCAGCAACACTATGGAACAGTGGTCTTCATGTTTAAAGCAGCAACACTATAGAACAGTGGTCTTCATGTTTAAAGCAGCAACACTATAGAACAGTGGTCAAGTTTCAAGTTTCTTTAATAGTTGTCATACAGAAGTACAGAATACTTTTGTACAAAATGCTTCTTACTGTTGCGCTCCAGAGACTGTGCAAGACAAGATAAGTATGAAATAAAATAACATAGTAAAATTAGAAGTAAATAAATTAGGTCACAGTGTTCAGTTTAGACATATGTACAATGTTCGATGCAGAATAGACGTAGTTACCATACAATATACAATACTGTGCAGTGTACTAATATACAATACTATATAGTGCAAGGCAGAAATGGAGAAATGGGACGAGGTGCAATTTAGGTACAATTCACAGTAGGTGTACGAGTTGTAGTGCAAATCCTTTATCAATAAATATAAAGTGTAAGTGTGTTTGTGTGATCTAAAGTGTGGAGAGTGGGTGCTGCAGTGTGTTGTTTGTTTGAGTGAGTGTGTGCGTGTGGGTGTGTGTGCTGTGTGCATTTGATGGTTGTTGCATAGTGATTATTGTTCGTTTAGCGATTATTGTTCGTTTAGCAGCCTGATGGCCTGGGGATAGATGTTTAAATGTTTAAAGCAGCAACACTATAGAACAGTGGTCTTCATGTTTAAAGCAGCAACATTATAGAACAGTGGTCTTCATGTTTAAAGCAGCAACACTATAGAACAGTGGTCTTCATGTTTAAAGCAGCAACACTATAGAACAGTGGTCTTCATGTTTAAAGCAGCAACACTATGGAACAGTGGTCTTCATGTTTAAAGCAGCAACACTATAGAACAGTGGTCTTCATGTTTAAAGCAGCAACACTATGGAACAGTGGTCTTCATGTTTAAAGCAGCAACACTATGGAACAGTGGTCTTCATGTTTAAAGCAGCAGCACTATAGAACAGTGGTCTTCATGTTTAAAGCAGCAACACTATAGAACAGTGGTCTTCATGTTTAAAGCAGCAACACTATAGAACAGTGGTCTTCATGTTTAAAGCAGCAACACTATGGAACAGTGGTCTTCATGTTTAAAGCAGCAACACTATAGAACAGTGGTCTTCATGTTTAAAGCAGCAACACTATAGAACAGTGGTCTTCATGTTTAAAGCAGCAACACTATGGAACAGTGGTCTTCATCTTTAAAGCAGCAACACTATGGAACAGTGGTCTTCATCTTTAAAGCAGCAACACTATGGAACAGTGGTCTTCATGTTTAAAGCAGCAACACTATGGAACAGTGGTCTTCATGTTTAAAGCGGCAACACTATAGAACAGTGGTCTTCATGTTTAAAGCAGCAACACTATGGAACAGTGGTCTTCATGTTTAAAGCAGCAACACTATAGAACAGTGGTCTTCATGTTTAAAGCAGCAACACTATGGAACAGTGGTCTTCATGTTTAAAGCAGCAACACTATGGAACAGTGGTCTTCATGTTTAAAGCAGCAACACTATAGAACAGTGGTCTTCATGTTTAAAGCAGCAACACTATAGAACAGTGGTCTTCATGTTTAAAGCAGCAACACTATGGAACAGTGGTCTTCATGTTTAAAGCAGCAACACTATGGAACAGTGGTCTTCATGTTTAAAGCAGCTGAGCAACACTATAGAACAGTGGTCTTCATTTTTAAAGCAGGTGAGCAACACTATGGAACAGTGGTCTTCATGTTTAAAGCAGCAACACTATAGAACAGTGGTCTTCATGTTTAAAGCAGCAACACTATGGAACAGTGGTCTTCATGTTTAAAGCAGCAACACTATAGAACAGTGGTCTTCATGTTTAAAGCAGCAACACTATAGAAGAGTGGTCTTCATCTTTAAAGCAGCAACACTATGGAACAGTGGTCTTCATGTTTAAAGCAGCAACACTATGGAACAGTGGTCTTCATGTTTAAAGCAGCAACACTATGGAACAGTGGTCTTCATGTTTAAAGCAGCAACACTATGGAACAGTGGTCTTCATGTTTAAAGCAGCAACACTATGGAACAGTGGTCTTCATGTTTAAAGCAGCAACACTATGGAACAGTGGTCTTCATGTTTAAAGCAGCAACACTATGGAACAGTGGTCTTCATGTTTAAAGCAGCAACACTACGGAACAGTGGTCTTCATGTTTAAAGCAGCAACACTATGGAACAGTGGTCTTCGTGTTTAAAGCAGCAACACTATAGAACAGTGGTCGTCATGTTTAAAGCAGCAACACTATAGAACAGTGGTCTTCATGTTTAAAGCAGCAACACTATGGAACAGTGGTCTTCATGTTTAAAGCAGCAACACTATGGAACAGTGGTCTTCATGTTTAAAGCAGCAACACTATGGAACAGTGGTCTTCATGTTTAAAGCAGCAACACTATAGAACAGTGGTCTTCATGTTTAAAGCAGCAACACTATGGAACAGTGGTCTTCATGTTTAAAGCAGCAACACTATGGAACAGTGGTCTTCATGTTTAAAGCAGCAACACTATGGAACAGTGGTCATCATGTTTAAAGCAGCAACACTATAGAACAGTGGTCTTCATGTTTAAAGCAGCAACACTATGGAACAGTGGTCTTCATGTTTAAAGCAGCAACACTATGGAACAGTGGTCTTCATGTTTAAAGCAGCAACACTATGGAACAGTGGTCTTCATGTTTAAAGCAGCAACACTATGGAACAGTGGTCTTCATGTTTAAAGCAGCAACACTATGGAACAGTGGTCTTCATGTTTAAAGCAGCAACACTATAAAACAGTGGTCTTCATGTTTAAAGCAGCAACACTATGGAACAGTGGTCTTCATGTTTAAAGCAGCAACACTATGGAACAGTGGTCTTCATGTTTAAAGCAGCAACACTATAGAACAGTGGTCTTCATGTTTAAAGCAGCAACACTATGGAACAGTGATCTTCATGTCTGAGGCAGTTACACAATAAAGAAAAATCACTTTGAGTGCTAATGTGATAACAGAAACAGAAGTTTGAACACACTTTTCTCCTTACTTTTGTGTTGACTTGTTGCCAGTTCCCTGTTTTTGGGTTCCTACTGAGAGGTAGTAGCTGGAAAACAGTTCGGTTGAAAACGGTTCCATAGCCTGAAGTCGTATAGTCATACAGGTCCAAAGTTGATAAAAATCCTTTTGTAATGTGTGTACCGCAATAATTCAATGTGATTATCCAAAATGGCCGTCCGCTTCCATTCATTCAGACGCGTGAGTAAAAAATTACTTGTTGGTCTTCTTCTGCCCCCTTCTCGTGGCAATCAGCACTCGTCTGGGATCGCTTTCGGAGCAGACGCTCCTTGGCTACAACGGTGGTCAATCATTATCACCATCAGCGGTGACTGGTCAGTTCAGGACTGTTTACAACCGGACGTGGTCACTCATCCAAACGGCTTGTCAAATGACACTCGCTGGGTATTCCGCCTTGTAACTTGAAACCCAAAACACGCAATAGGTTGAGTGAGGTGACGATCGAAATGCGACAAATTCAACTTTCTAACAATGTATTGATTGAACAGCAAAAAATGCAGCGCGGAGCCGGCAGACGAGGGCAAAGTGCCACGATGTGCGCGAACCTTAAGAGGCTAATGATACAAATATTATTGTATTTATTATCATTATAATTATTTCATTCCACGGATGTCTGTAGTATCGGCAATCCCTAATGACTCTTATGAAGCCTCTGAAAAGAGAGAAAGATGTAAGTGCTTGGCTTAAATTGAAACACGTTGGAGCAGGTTTACAGACTCACAATCCCAAACGGACCTAAATAATATTTAAAATTTTAAGTATGAATACAACTCTATTCTGGGCAAGCAGGTTAGCACCCTCCTCCTTAAACTCCGACAGAAGCACTTGTTACAGCAAGCCTCTTCCGTGTTTTGGTACAGTTGTGTCCACACTTGAATCGTTCCGTGCCCGGGGACGCCTGAATCGTTCCCCAGACCACCTTTTCAAGTGGTCCCGCGGACGGAGCGGTTCAAGTGTTCACCACTTGACTAAACGAAAAATAGATGAAGGTGACTAAATATGATGAAAACGACAAAGAGCATTTAATACTAATAAATAATAATAGATTACATTTATACAGCACACTTTAAACTCAGTGAGCTCTCAAGGTGCTTGCTTCACAGCAGAAGGGAAAACAAAATTTAAAATAGAATAAAAAGGTTTAAAACAAGAAAAACATTCAAATGAATAAAATAGAATAAACAAAACATAGGAGCAAAAAAAATATTTAAAAAAAAACAGACCCTATTGGAAGGCAGAGCAAAACAAGTGGGTTTTAAGGCCTTGAAGGCAGCAATGGAGACTGAGGCCTTGATGCACCCCGGCAGCTGATTCCATTTGACAAATGACTACAGACTAAAACTCAAATGAAAAATAGCTGATGAAATGAACACATATAGACAGTAGAGTTGAGCACTTTCTGGTGATATATCACATTACCTTTCTTTTGTTTAACTGTGTTAATAAATAAATACAAAAATACTAAAAAATATATCACATTCACACTCCAAGTGATTTGGATTGATTTTACAACTGCAAAAATACAGGGGCTCGTGGTACAGTACTTGTGCTGTATAATGACAATACATTTGAATTGAATGGGCTGTCCAAAACAATTCAAAACTGATGTATGGCTTATTTCTTTCCATCTACTGCACAAGACAATTGTAAGAATCTACGTACAATGTGTCCACAGGCAGTACTACTTACTGTATCTAGGCACTAAAGCTGGAGTTATGAGCAGTTGGTCCGACAACAAGTGCCATAGAAACACACAGACAGTGTATCTTGCTGCCAACTTTTTGCATCTTGTGCACCGAGACATCCTACACTCCAATTACCATATCCTCTACTCTCTCTCCTAATTACCATATCCTCTCCTCTCTCTCCTAATTACCATATCCTCTCCCTCACTTTCTCTCTCCCCCCTCCCTGTTCTACTCCCTGCTCTCTCTCTCCCTCTGTGTTCCACTCCACCTTCTGTGTTTTCTCTCTCTCTCTCTCTCTCTCTCTCTCTCTCTCTCTCTCTCTCTCTCTCTCTCTCTCTCTCTCTCTCTCTCTCTCTCTCTCTCTCTCTCTCTCTCTCTCTCTCTCTCTCTCTCTCTCTCTCTATCTCTCTCTCTCTCTCTCTATCTCCTCCCTCCCTGTTCCACTCCCTGCTATCTCTTTCCCAATCTCCTTCTCTCTCTCCCTCCCATGTTCCTCTCTCTCTCTCTCCCTCTCCTCCCTCCGTGTTCCACTCCCTGCTCTCTCTCTCTCTCTTCCTCCTTCCACGTTCATCTCTGTCTTTCTCCCTCTCCCCCCTCCTATATGATATCCAGTTTTGGGTCAAAATAAATCTGAGTTGTCAATATGTGGCGAGACACTGCAGGTGAATAGGCAAATATACTTTTTTTGTTGATTTTGAGATTTTGTTATATTTTGCTTCCTAAACATGTCTTCTATGAAACTAATGACAATAAAACGTCAATAACACACATTTAGTTGTTTATTTTACTTCATTTTGCCTTATTGCATCCATAAATGTGCACATATTTAATGGGGAAGTGCCTCATTTGCATATATAAACATACATTTCAGAAAACTTGCAATATATTTTTTCTTAGTTTATATGTACATAACAAACTGGGAAAGTTTCATAGTGATATCTATTTAAATATTGTTTGCCTATTAGGGGGTACTACACTGTACTACACTGTTTGTAGCCTGTGTGTAGTTATGTTAAGTTCAATAACATCATTATTATTAGTATTCAGTTATCAGGCATGTGTTTAGGTTGTCTATTACTAATGGTTTGATTAGATATTGTGTTTGTAAATATCTGTTTAAAAAAAAAAAGTATGGCATTTTACAATACAGAACTTTGAAGGCGTTTTCCCAAAAATGAGTTTTAAGAGTTTTTCCTCATACTCTGAGTCAGAAATCTCCACTTCAGTAGCACTCACATACACCAAAACTTCCAGTTCTATTCATATCTATGTTCTGAAGGTATTTACAGAAGGGTTTGTTGATATCGCATTCATACCCAGATTTATATCACATTTTATTCCTAAAAACATGGCGAAATATGGAATTTTACCATAAAAATGGACTGAATGGAGTATTTTCTGATTTATGGAGTGATAAAAAGAGATATCCAAAATCCCCTCTGTAATAACCTTTGGCTCTAATATGTCAACCAAATGAAACTATAATTTTGAAAATGGCTTTATCCAATGTTCAGATTTCTGTCCTGGAATTATATGCAAACCCACACGGCAGGAGATTTTGAAGTGACGGTCGCGCAGCTATTTCTGTCGCCTCGCTAAAAATCGCCTCGATCCTATTTTTTTAGGCAACGGCAGGCGACACAGCAAGGACAGTGAGCAAATAACATGACTTCTACAGTAGAAGTAGTACAGAAGTTCTACTGGTGTATCATTTGTACACCATTCATTTATCAATACATTCCTTGATCAATAACCTACGTATTATTACCATGCTATTTATGTTCATTATTATTAACAGGAACAATTTAAATAAATAACGTTAGTTGGAGAAGCTATAGTGGCCGCTTGTCATTAACTAATAAATGAACAATGCGCCACGATGCACCTACAGTACTAATGTTTTAATACTCGGGTAACAAAAGAAGTTGTGGATGTTGACACAGTTTAATGTTCAGGCTGCAGCTGATGTGGTTTATAAGGTTTATTGTCCAAAGAAAATGATGGTTGAGAACAGAACAGCGTCTTCAGTGAAAAAACATTCTCTCTCAGCTGCATAACAATACTTGTCCAATTGGTGGTAATGAACATATTGTATCAGTCAGATTGTGATCAGTCATCCAGTAATGTCAGGAAGAATGAGGAGAGGTTGTATTCGTATAGGTGGTTTAATTCCAGCTCAATATGGGTTTAGTTCCCTCGTAATGTACAACACAGCTACCTGCTAATACGCTCGCTTCACAACAACCTAACGTCCGGTCCGTCCTCTGATATCTCCCTCCAGGGGACGTCGGTCGCTCGCCGTGTGCGGACCACTGTAGGGTTAGCAGAACTGTAACAAGGGTGACTGGAGGGTTAAATAAATAACAAATGCATTAACTTTCTTGTTTTTATTCAAAATCAAACTTTGTGTAATGTCCGTGGGACAGTCACACCATATGAGCTTTTACTAATTTGGCTGACATTTATTATTATTATTTTTTTAACCTTCTCTTTCTCCTATTTTTTCTCTGATTTTCTCCCCGTCCCAATTTAGTCGTTGTGCCAATTCTGTGTCATAATCTGCCCTTTGGACTCAGGAATTCTCTGAACAATAAACATTACCCTCTGGCACCACCTTTCGAACATTACCCTCTGGCACCACCTTGTGGTTTATCGGGGAGTGAACTCCTCCTGTCTACTGTGGCCTCCCTGTCTACTGTGGCCTCAGTCCTTGTGTTGTTTTGTTTACAATGTTTAATCCCTGCCTGGCTCAAGACCTGGCTGACTATTATTATGTGTCCCTATTATCCCTGTTAGTCTAGTGTCCTTGTATTAGTGTCTAGTCCCCCCTTTTTGTTTTGTTACTTCATGTTCCTGTCTAGTCCTATCTTCCCCGTGTTGTTATGATACATTGTATTGGAACCTGGTATTAGTGTCTAGTTTGTTCCCTCTGTGTATTCATGCTCCTGTGTGTGTGTTGTCCACTCTATTCCCCGGTCTGGTTTAATGTTGGTGTCACTGTTAACACTATGGTCTCCAAAACCGCCGTACGACGTCTTTCCTCGCCATGCTCATTCTGCCAAAGACGCCGTACCACGTCTTTGATATCAATATTTCAAAAATCTGTGATCGAAATCATATTTCTCCCCCGGACACTTGAGATATACTGTTGATCCCCTCTCAACTCTCCAACGGTTCAAGAGCGCCATCTGGTGGCCGATCGGCGGATCGCCCAAACAGGAAGTGTTGTGTCGGAAGTTGTGCTCTCCAATATTTCGTCCGGGCACTCGCTATCGTTAGCGGGACTTCATCTTGATACACTGGACATCGATCGGTTGCAAATAACTCGATAAACAACATGATTTGGACGTATATACTATTATACAACCTGGAAATGGTTCGCATATTTCTACATCCCATAATAGGAACATTTCTGTTCCACGCTCATTGCCCAACGCTACGAGGAAGCTACGGTAATATTCAACGTTATTTTCTAACGTGTTCGATACTAACTGCTCTAATGATCATATCACCCACACTAGATTAATCATATAACGTTGGCCACGGAATTATAAACGACCCCCCCCCCCATCCGGTCAACATCAGATGATCAGTAGTAACTTCTAGAAGCACGTCCATTTGAAATTTTTTATCTCGTGCAGATTGCTATCAAACTGTATTTGATCATCAATATAATACATTTGGGGCTATAAATCACGTTCTGGAGAAAGCTGCAGAAAACGATAAAAACATACTTATACTTTAGACCGTATTTTAGTATGAATATGTGAATGAAAAAGTATAACGTTGCTACACCCTGAACAATAGATATAGGACGTTGAATGGGCCATAGTAATGTCAATTTAGCAATACAATTTAAAAAGTTATAGCCCTGCAAAGAAGGGGACCTTCTCCATATTAAATAGGGCTGGCGGAGGATGGTAAATTATGAATTTAAGCCTGGCGATCAAAGTGTTAATGTCAGCAGGTGTGTCGTGTTAGTAATCAGTGTGATTAGTCCTCCTATATATTCTGTGCTGTCCTGTTACTTCCCTGTCGGTTTGTAAACGTATCTTGTGTCGTCCGTTGTTGTCAGAACATTATCATTATACCATTGTGGTTGTGATTTCAAGCAGCACCCTTCTGTGCTCTTCACGTTTAAACCCTTTGTTGTATATTCATTACCTGCCAGCTTAGGCTGTGGTACGTTTGTTGTTTTGTTGTTGTAGTTGTACTGTAAAGAGCGAAGTAAAGCCTCTTCTCAACTACACCCCGCTTGTGTCCTGCCTCTCTCTCATTCCTGTATTGCGCCTGGGTCCACACCACCAACAACGAGATTCTTACAGCATGTTCTCCCACAAGTCGGTACAAGGGTGTCCTGATGTCGAACGCACGCTTCCTCCGAGACGTGTGCCGTCAAGCCAGTGATGCTTTTTTCACTTGGCAGCGAGGACTCTCATTGGTGGAGTGTAACGCATGGGAGGGCACGCTATCTCCACCAAGTCCTGCCCCGCTGAGCAAGCGCAGAGACCTGACCTGTAGGCGTCGCTGTCCACAACAACAGATTCCCACCCACCAGCTTCCCACCCACCAGCTTCCCACCCCCTAATACTGCCAATTGTATTAGTGTGAACGGCTAGCCAAGCTGGTAGCAACGCAGAGAGCTGGGCTCAAACCCAGCATCTCCTGCATTGGTGACGAGCTCAATCTCCGCCACGCCACCTGACCGCCCCTGGCTGACATTTTTTTATAACTGGAACAATATTTATATAAATGCTCTGTGCATCCATATAAAACAAAATGTGCTGTGCAATATAACAACATATTCTCATATATGTTTTCATTATTTACTTATCTTTGACACTAAGGACTCCAAAAAGACATCAACCACTCAAACACAGAGGTCATCTGATAATATCAGTCCCGTGTGAATCGGCATCTCAGTAATCGGGGGTGGTAATTTGTCCTTGGCAGTAGTATAATCAATACTATCAATACTATGAAGGTTTAACTTCAAATCAATCAGCTTCACCACAGCGTGGAGATCGATAGGCCTACAGCTGCTTCTTGAAAAAGACGTGTCCATCCAATGTAGATGCACATACGCTATATCATATCACATTATATAATCATATTATAATTCATTTGTATATTATATTGAACTATATTTGCAGTATACTATTATATTATGGTACTATATTATATCATGTACTATATATCTCACATCACATTATATATGTGCTGTATACACTATTATGTACTATATACTATTATATATACTATTATATACTGCAGGTATACTATACTGTAATGTGTACTATATGTGTGTACTGTAATGTGTACTATGTATCTAATATGTAAAAATAAAATAAAATAAAAAAATGAAACGTAAGTCTTCAGGGGTAGGGCCCGACACGCCTAGTGCTTCTCCCTAGCCCCTTTCGGACAATTGGACAATGCTGCAATAGCAGCTGGTAAAACGTTGGTGATTTAAGGAATGACCGTTGTTATGTGTCCAAAGCCCAAAATAAAAAATAACTGAACTGAACTGAATGTAGATGCACATACTGTAACTGCTATCCAGTTCATTATCTTTCCATTTGATTTATCATTGAAAACATACTCAAGCATAAATGTTTTAGCTTTAACTACAGGCGTGTCAAGTTCAATCTCGGGACACCTCTGTAAAAACGTATCCCATGTGAATGCTCATCTGGACATCAGAGGTCGGAGGTCAAGGGTAATCTTCTTACCTTGAGTCCCCAATTTATACGAATCCTGTGCGAATAGGACTCATGTTTATAGAATGCAGACAGTGACTACATTTGGTCATCAAATAATGTAAATAATAAACGGTGGAAGTTGAAGTTGAGGTTGATTCCACCTGGACAGAGACCAGATAAGGATCATCTATATGGGAAGATGAGGGCAAATGTACTTTTTAAGGGTGATCTATTGGCTGAACTTAAGAGGTAATATATGGATAAACACCTTAGGGGAAATCAATTCAAAATCCATTAAGTTACTTTTAAAAAGCACTGTGCCGTGAGGAAAAATCAATGGTCTCAACAAACTGGAGGGAGGCCCAAGACACGTGTGTGTGTGTGTGTGTGTGTGTGTGTGTGTGTGTGTGTGTGTGTGTGTGTGTGTGTGTGTGTGTGTGTGTGTGTGTGTGTGTGTGTGTGTGTGTGTGTGTGTGTGTGTGTGTGTGCGCGCGCGTGTGTGTGTGCGCGTGCGAGGGAGAGAGAGAGAGAGAGATGGAGAGAGAGAGGAAGATAATATGAGAGAGAGAGAGAGAGAGAGAGAGAGAGAGAGAGGGGAAGAAGAGAATGTGTGAGAGGATTTGAGAGAGGAGATAATATGAGAGAGAAGGAGAGAATGTGAGAAAGAAAGAGAGAGATGGAGAGAGATGAGAGAATAGGAGAGATAGAAGGAAAGAATAGGAGAAAAAAAGGAGAGAATAGGAGAGAGAATGCGAGATGAAGAGAGATAGAAGGAGAGTAGAGAGATAAATATATAATATGACAGAGGAGAGCATATGAGAGAGAGCGAGAAGGAGATAATAGGAGCGAGAAGGAGAGAATATGTGAGAGAGATGCAGAGAGAGAAGGAAATAATATGAGAAAAAGGAGAGAATAGGAGACAGGAGAGAGATATGAACAGAGAGAGACGGAGATAATAGGAGAAAGAGAAGGAGATAATTGGAGAGAGAAAATAGGAGAGAGAGATAGGCCTAGACCACTGTTACGAAGGATCAGATTAAACCGAATATATATATTTATTGATTGATATATATTGCATAATATTTGTATATCGTTTGATATCCCTTGTGTATTCCTTGTACATATACACGGAATATCCCTTTAACCTAGTACAGACCATAATATTTCGTTCTCCTATTGGACAGCGGTCCCCTAGGCGCCATTGCCATACCCCCAGGGTCTAGTTCAAAGTCACCGCCAAAGACATGCCTGGGCATGAACGGCTCTGCGCAAGGATACGAGACAGGAATAGGGCTGGTACTAGTTTGTTCACCTAACGTATAAATACGGCGCAGGTGAATACAGAAGTATGTTACCCAATAAGTTGAAGCCTCACCCACGATACAACGTGCGGTGAAGTATGGCCTGTTTGAGTTTAACGCTGTACCGTCGAGTTCGACCTATTCTATTAATTCAGTAATAGTCTATTTATGTATAGTGTATCGTGCGGCTACCGTTCTACAGTGACCAGCATCACCAACGTTTTCTCGTACCAGCTAGTGTGCTTATCCAGGCTGGGCAGCTTACCCTGGCGCTTTCACCCGAGGAGCCCTAGACGAGGACCGTGTGGACATGTACACTGGATAATCTACCCGACGACTACATAGCCCTTTTCGGCTGGATTATATTTGCTTTGGTCCTGTAATTGATGGAGCGGAGAATCGCCTACACCCACAATTGTGTGGGATTTACCCTGTGAGGAGCAACGTCGAGCCCGCCTCTCAGAAGCCTGAGGCTGGCTAGTTTTCTTCCATGCGGAGCTGCATGCCACGGAGAACAGCTGTTATTCGTCTGCGGATCAAGAGATTATTGCACCGTCTCCTGTACTTGGAGTCTCTCTATTCTTCGTTGACCCAGACTCTACTACCGACAAATCCTCTCCCCTTGCTGGCTTACAACCGGAGGGACCCTACCAGTATCTCCCGCTGCCTTACTATTGTACCATAGATATAATTCCTAAGATACAGGTGGTATTCATTATCTCCTGCGTAATACAAGAATGGACATACGTTATTGATTTGCTTACGCACATTATTTGCCTTATAAGCGCACCCTACGTAAAGTAAAGTATTGTTATATACTATCATTGCTGCTAATAAATATTCTTAAACCCAGTTTTGTGTGGAACCGTGTCATTGTGGGAAGTGTTCATCTAAGATACCTGTGTACTGTATGGCCAGTAGTAATGTACATAAGACAGTAGTGGTTTAATGATACCATACTTATATAATACAGTCAGGGAATTGTACCCCTCAGTTACAATTGGTCCTTCGAGCCGGATGGTAACTAGCGTAATATTAATATAGTAGTATTAATATTGACATGGCCAATGATGAACACTCCACAAACGGTTCTCCTAAAATAGATCGCCCGCAGCGTAGACGGCAGACACCTCAGTACTTAGAGGACTACGTTGCCAGTATACTACCTAGCTTTCTACAGACGTTAAACGCGGAAAAAGTAGATAGTAAAATTATGTCCAACCCTACCGACCAGGCTACCCCGCCAGTAGAGACCCTAGTGGGTTCTAACGTAACTGACCAAGCTCACGGTGGGGACCAGGAGGGACCTGACATGACTCTACCCCCCGCCAAGACCGAAGAAGTAGTCCCCGGAGAGCTCCAGGATAAAGAAAGCCCTCCAGGGATGGAACCCGACCCACCACAAGAAGAGACGCGCACCCAGGAGATGGATCTCCTCGGTACGCGACAGGAGAACGGATCTCCAACGAGTACTACCAGGAGCCGATCACCTCAACCAGCGTCTTCCCCCAGCGAGGCGGACAAGATGCTGGCGCAGGCCTTCGTCGCCAGCCTGGCAGCCTCAACCGAGCGTGATCGACTCCAAGCACAGACGCTTAGAGAGCGCGAACATTCTTCCATGGAACAAGACCGCTTCCACGCAAAACTCCAAGCGCAAGCCCTTAGTGAACGCGAACATTCCGCGACCGAACGAGAGCGCTTTCAGGCGCAGCAACGGAGTGACGAAGACCGCATACGCCTAGAGACTAGACGCCTCCAGACGGAAGAGAATATGGAAAGAGGCCGCGCCGAAGCCCAGCGCGCCGCCGCCGGTGCCCAACGCGAAGCAGAGCGCGACCTCGCTCTCACCAAGCGCGAAGCCGAGCGCGACCGATTACAAGCGCAGATAATGGAGCAGCTGATTGCCAGGGTAACCCCCCCTCCCTCCGCATGGGGCTCCAGGGCCTCGTCAAGACAAGGGTCAAGGGCACCTTCCCCTACCCGATCAAGCGACCCTGAGCCCGGCCAACAGAGAGAGCCTATACCCCTCTCCGAACCCCTTCCCCGACCGGTCCAAGCGAGACCCAGCAACAGGGAAGAACCGGCCTATACCACGGAGAGGCTAAATAGACGACTACAGGGTCTAGATGACCTGCCAGAGGAAGAAGAAGAGGGAGAGGAGGAGAGTCAAGCCCAACAGCATCACCGTACTCCACAGGACCAGGAGGTCCAGTACAGCCCAGCTACAGACCCCCGACTCAATTCACGGGTGAGCTTGACGCACGACCAGCCCCGAGGAACAGCACCTGGGTATGCGGGCCTTGGTACCCGGCAGGTACCAGCCCACCACGACACGTAAGAGGAGACTCGCCTAGGAGGCCTCTCCTCCAACGCTCACCGATGTGCCAGCCATCCATGGCATCGTACCTTGGCACACCGACTTTCCCGGACTTCACACACGAGAACAGAGCACAGTACACAGAGCTACGAATGTGCTTAGAGACAATGATGTCCGATGTAACTGATTAACCGTACAAGTATGCTATCCTACTCAAGCACCTCAAGGTGCCCCGAGCGTACAATATAGCGCTGGCATATTCCACCTCTACTACCCCATACACCGCGGCTCTAGCAGCACTCGACCAACGATATGGACGCATATGGGACTACGTAATACAAGAGATAAGGAATATTGACCGTCTACCCCCAGCCACAGACAATCGCTCACTAGATGACCTGTCTATCAAGGTACAATCCCTGGTAGGGATGCTGGGGGCGCAAAAGGAAAAGGGTATGCACGAACTGTACGCGAACTCTAATGTTGAGAGGATTTTAGAGAAGCTTCCGCACGCCCGACAAGAGCGCTTCAGGCGGCAAAGAGACCACCGTGATCCTAATGGTCCCGAGCCATCCCTCCTAGACCTAGCCGACTTCCTGGCGAGAGAAGTCAACAGCCTACGGTTGGATACGTTCGTGCGGAGCACACCAAGCTCCAGAGAGGGACCTAGGAGAGCAAACGATGGCCGCAGACTGGTGACCGTCATGCACCAAGCGGAATCAGTACCGAGCAACAAGAACCACAGTACCCCCTCGACGAAAGAGAAGTGGAAGATTGTATGCCCGTACTGCGAAAAGGAACACTGGCTGTCACACTGTGACACGTTCAAGAAGATGACCGCCGACGAGGTGAGTCAATGGATAAAGTCCAACCGACGCTGTTACCGATGTGCGCGCAGTCACATGGCAGCCGATTGCCGCTTAAAGAAGAGGTGTAGTCGGTGTGACGGAGCCCACTTGGACGTCCTACATGACAGTAACAGAAGAAAGCCTGCACCCTCAAGCAGCACAAAGGCAAGTGTTATGTACATTGACCCCGCCAGCAGCGGGGGCGCCCGGGTGCTCTTGAAGGTGGTCCGCGTAACATTGAGTTACGAAGACAAGGTCATGGACACCTACGCCGTCCTTGACGACGGGTCAGAGAAGACCCTTCTCCTCGCGTCTGCTGCGGCCCAGCTGGGGCTGCGGGGGAGCGAGGAAACGATGACGATTCGGAAAATAAGAAGAGACCTGAAGACGATAAAGGGCGAGAATGTCTCCTTCACTATCGCAGCAAGCGGGCAGCCAGAGAGACGGTATAGGATCACTAACGCTTTCACCAGCCAAGACATAGGCCTGTCGCAGTACACCTACCCCATCGCCAAGCTGATGGATAAATATGTGCACCTGCGTCAACTACCTATACCGCTCATAGACGGTGCCACCCCGACCCTGCTGATAGGATCCGACCATGCACACCTCATCGTCCCGATGGACCGGGTCCACACTGGGCCCAGAGGCTGTCCTGCAGCAGTCGAGACCCGCCTAGGGTGGACACTACAAGGCCCCCTCTCTAGGTCTCCTAACCGAACAGCAGCCACTAGCTGCCTCCACTCCAGAGTGACAGAAGAAGACACCACCCTCCTACAGCACGTCGAGAGGCTATGGACACTAGAGACAATGCCCTTTAAGAACGAAAAGAAACACATTCGTTCCAAGGAAGACATTTATGCTATAGCCCTCCTCGAGCGGGGGACAAAGAGAGTCAAAGTCAACGGAGTGATGAGATACGCAACTCCACTCCTGAGGCGAGAGGGTATGCCTACCTTCCACGCCCCAAAAGAAGCGACGGAGCGGTATCTATTGAACACAGAGCGGCCCCTAGCCAGAGACCCCGCTCAAGCTACTGTGTACCGCGCTGAGATTGACAAGCTAATCACAGCGGGACACATAAAGAAAATTGACATTAAAGAGGCCGATCAGACGACCGAATCATGGTACGTGCCGCACCACAAAGTCCACCACAACGGCAAGGATCGTATTGTGTTCAACTGCAGCTACCAGATCGGATCACAAAATCTGAATAAAGAGCTCTTGCCCGGCCCAACACTCGGCCCCTCTCTACTAGGCGTGTTACTACGTTTCCGCCAAGACAAGGTGGCCATCAGCGGCGACATCAAAAGGATGTTCCTGCAGGTGCGACTAGTGGAGGAGGACAAGCCCCTGCTGCGGTTCTTATGGAGAGAGAGGATCGGGGACGAGCAACCATCCATCTATCAATGGGAAGTCCTCCCTTTCGGAACCACATGCAGCCCATGCTGTGCTACGTTTGCACTGCAAAAACACGTCGCAGAGGACCCAGCAGCTGATGAAGAGGTCCGACAAAGTGTAGGAAATAGTTTCTACGTGGACAACTGTCTGCAAAGCGTCTCGACGCCAGAAGAAGCCGAGGCCCTCCTACTCAAGCTCCGCGCCTCCCTGATCAAAGGCGGCTTTGATCTCCGGCAGTGGGCCAGCAGCGACCCTCAAGTATTGCGCAGCCTCTCCCCCGAGGACAAGGCAGCAAGCAGCGAGACCTGGATGGCGACCATCCCAGGAGAAGCCCAAGAAATGACATTAGGACTAGTCTGGCGCTTCAAAACAGACTCGCTCCATTATAAACACACACCCCTGACCAAGGAGCAGGGAAGGTCGACTGCACTACCGACCACAAGACGGAGTGTATACAGAACACTCGCCAGACAATATGACCCGTTGGGATGTATTCTACCTTACACCACCAGGGCAAAGATGATTGTAAGAGCGTTATGGGACAAGGACCAGGGCTGGGACGACCCCATACCCGAACACCTTGCCTCCACATGGAGAGAGTGGGAGACAGAACTCAGCTCACTCCCAGGTGTCAACATACGCCGCAGCTACTTCCCACCCACAGTGAGGCCGGAGACGTGCCAGATGGACCTGCACGTCTTCAGCGACGCCTCCGAAGTAGCCTACGGTTCGGTGGCCTACTTGCGTGCCCGAGAGGAGGGAGGAGAAATACATACTGCCTTCATCCTGGCTCGCTCAAGAATAGCCCCCCGCAAGCAACAATCTATCCCGCGTCTAGAGCTCTGCGCAGCCCTAGCAGGAGCGCAACTCGCCACGTTAATCCAACGTGAACTCACCATTCCGGTGCAAAGAACAATCCTGTGGTCAGACTCCATGACCGTACTCACATGGATCCAGTCTGATTCGTGTAGATACAAGGTCTTCGTGGGAGTCAGAATCACAGAGATCCAAGATTTAACAGAAGCAGCAAGCTGGAGGTATGTGGACACAAAACACAACCCAGCTGACGTCATCACCCGGGGAATGTCCCTGGATGACATCACCCGTCACAATCTATATAGTGACGGGCCCGAGTTCCTCAAGCTCCCGGAAGAAGAGTGGCCTACACCCACCCCACGGGAGGCGAGTGAAGAGGAGGCAGAGAATAAGAAATCTATGTTCTGTGGGTTGACACACACACTCGTCCCCACAGACCCCAACATAGACGACTGCCTCACCCTTGAGAGTGCGCAGCTAAAGACATTCCTGTGGCACCACCCAGAGGTTCAGCCCACTACTGACATTACTGCAGCTAACTACGAAGAAGCAGAACTCCTTCTGCTACAGCGAGCCCAGAGAGACTCGTTCCCCGACGAGCTAGACTGTCTACAGGGATCAAAGCCAGTCCCGTCAGACAGCAGATTTCTCCACTTAGCCCCTGAGAGCGACGCCCATAATCTCATCAGAGTGGGTGGTCGTCTGAGGAGAGCCCCAGACTTACCGGATGACGTCAAGTACCCGATAGTCTTAAACAGCCGACACAAGGTCACAGAGCTTATCATAAAGAAATACGACGAGGACGTGCACCACGCCGGGGCAGAGAGAGTCTTCGCGGAGATCAGACGTCGTTATTGGATACTGCAAGGGAGAGAAGCAGTACGACGCTTCCAGCGGACTTGTCTAGACTGTCGTAAATGGCGAGCACAGCCCAGTATACCCCGGATGGCTGACCTACCCCCCTGTCGCCTCCGACTCGGCGACAAGCCTTTTCACTCCACCGATATGGACTGTTTCGGCCCGCTGTATGTAAAGAAAGGAAGAGGGACTGAGAAGCGGTGGGGTATTGTATTCAAATGCATGACCACCCGAGCGATACACATAGAACTCCTTCCAACCATGAGCACAGACTCATTCCTTATGGCCTTCCGGAGATTCACATCGCGGAAAGGGAAACCGTCTATATTATTGTCTGATCACGGGACAAACTTCAAAGGCGGAGAAAGAGAGCTGAGAGAGAGCTTCCAAGCTATGGGCCCAGAACTTAAGACCCACCTCGCTCCATATCAGATTGATTTCCAGTTTAATCCCCCGAATGCACCTCACTTCGGTGGAACTTGGGAACGAGAAGTACGTTCAATAAAGACAGCCCTGTACGCCGTGCTTGGGGCCCAGACCGTGGCGGAAGAAGTCCTCACGACAGTCCTCACAGAGATCGAGGGAGTATTGAACTCAAAGCCCCTCGGTTACGTCTCAAGTGATGTAGCAGATGTCGACCCAGTCACCCCCAACACACTCTTGATGGGGCGGCTGGACCCCGCGCTACCACAGACAGTGTACAGGCCTGAAGAAGCGAACGGCCGAAGAATGTGGAGGTACAGTCAAGTATTGGCTGACAAGTTTTGGAACAGTTTCCTACTCCACTATCTACCGTCTCTACAGACCCGCCAGAAATGGGTGAAAGAAAGAGACAATTTGACAGAAGGAACAGTCGTCATGATTATCGACCAGTCACTACCCCGAGCTATGTGGCCGGCCGGCCGCGTAAGCAAAGTGATCACTGGTGCCGACGGAAAGGTCAGAGCGGCAGAAGTGCTCGTCCAAGGGCGGACATACACCCGGCCCGTGGCGAGGATGATAGAGTTGCCAAGGCTCCCCGACACTTTTGATGACGACCATGACCCCCTGACTTTGTGAACTGCCCTACCCTCACAACAGACATTGAGTAGTGGACAGTGCGGTTAATCTGTCTCTGCTTATCTAATTAGGTGGGACTAATTAGGAGGCGGCTGTTACGAAGGATCAGATTAAACCGAATATATATATTTATTGATTGATATATATTGCATAATATTTGTATATCGTTTGATATCCCTTGTGTATTCCTTGTACATATACACGGAATATCCCTTTAACCTAGTACAGACCATAATATTTCGTTCTCCTATTGGACAGCGGTCCCCTAGGCGCCATTGCCATCAGTGATGCCGGTAACGCGTTACTAAGTAACGCGTTATTGTAATCTGATTACTTTTCCCCGAAAATAGTAATCTAACGCGTTAATCTTTAAAAGCCAGTAATCTGATTGCAGTTACTTGTCCAAGTGGCTGTGCGTTACTATTTCGTTACTATCTCATCATAAATTCATAATGCAGGCAGAATGCAGTATTTTATTTCGTTTTCGACAGTCAAAAATACATTTTTGAGCTGTTTTTCTTATTTGGGAGTGACGTGGTGTGGCAGTGAAAGGGTTACACAAGAATGTGTCCCGCGGCGTGACTGGACTCTCTGTCTGTGAGTGACTCTGCTTTGGCCCAATCACATTCCCCATCCACAGTCTGCGAATCAGAGGCAGAGTAGGGCGGGTCTTCACAGCACGTCATGTGACATATGCGCCAATCGTGTGACAGCAGGGCTCTGAATGTTACTGCATTCGTCTGAGAATTCCACCCCAAAACGCTTGTCTAAACGAAGTGAAACCGCAAGAAGACTTTTGCGGTTTCTGTTCAGACTTCCACCCCAAAACGCTCGTCTAAACGTAGCCTCAGTCAAAATACTGTCTACCGCTAAAAACAGCACATCCAATTGCATTGAAAGCATCTGGAATCACAACACTAGCCGACGCTTTGACTAGGTACAGGACTGAGGACTCGGAGGCCAGCCAAACAGCAAAAGAGAGAGATTGTTTCTTTCCCTATTGATTAATGTATATTTGATGGTGGCAGAGCAAAAGCTCTTATTTGCCAGATTTACAGTTAATTTACATGTTAAAGAGAGACTGATTGTATGTTTATAGAGAGACATTTATAAAAACAATTTAATAGTTACAGTTGATATAATTGAATAGTTCAGCCTGCATTTGTTAGATGTGAATGGATACACTGGTTTTGTAAAACCACTGGCTGGCTGCTCTAATGCTGTGAGCATCATAGACTGTTGCTTTACCATACTTGATGGTACAGAAGCTGAAGCACTAGTTTAACAATTTACGTTATGTGCAGAGAAACAAGTTAAAAACAATTTATGCACTTTCAATAAAGCGTTTAAAAAAAACTGTTGGTGGAACGACGACGACTTCGTAACCTAGTTACTTTCAAAGTAACTAAGTTACTCTGATAATCAAGTAATCAGTAAAGTAACTTGGATTACTTTTTAAAGGAGTAATCAGTAATCAGTAATCGGATTACTTTTACAAGTAATCTGTGGCATCACTGATTGCCATACCCCCAGGGTCTAGTTCAAAGTCACTGCCAAAGACATGCCTGGGCATGAACGGCTCTGCGCAAGGATACGAGACAGGAATAGGGCTGGTACTAGTTTGTTCACCTAACGTATAAATACGGCGCAGGTGAATACAGAAGTATGTTACCCAATAAGTTGAAGCCTCACCCACGATACAACGTGCGGTGAAGTATGGCCTGTTTGGCCCCAAATAGAGCATTGAGACCGCGTGCAAATTAATAACGTTAGGTTATGACTATAACCAAGTTCTGTTAATTAGGGGTGACGCTTGGCATCACTACTGCACTATCTCGCGTACGTGCACGCGTACTGAATAAACCACAAATGTACCTCTAATACCAGTATTAGTCTGACCACACCCCTCATCAGCTTACCTTCATAAGCAGGTGTGTGGTCACCTGCTCTCCTCCTTCCCAAGCTTTCACCACAAGGTGAGGTCAAGGGCTGCAGCGGCCGTCTGATGCCAAGCGTCACCCCTAATTAACAGAACTTGGTTATAGTCATAACCTAACGTTCTGTTTCATTAGGGGCTCTGCTTGGCATCACTACTGCACAAAGGGAGGCCAAGCGGAGCCGCTGGCTGACAAATACACCCCGCTGACAGCCCCCCAAAACCATCAGAACAGGGAGGGCCGAGCCCCCCCGACCCCCCCTAATGGAGGGTATCCCCCCTATTAGAGGCTTCACGGGAAGGCGACGGACCCGACCGTGCGAAGAGGCACTCAAGCAACTTAACGCACAGGGTGAGCAGACCGTGGCTTGACCCCACGACTACACACACGCACAACCCGCATGCCACCCGGGAACGAGCGGAGGAACAACCTCGTTACTGCCCCCAGAATCACGGGGTCAAGGGCAAACCCAACCCCGTGGCAAGGCCGTAGCAGCGGAGCGCGAAGGAAGACCCAGACCCACCAAAAGGACTGGACTCCCTGGAATGGGGGCCCGGAGAAGTCCATGATGCCAGCATCAAGACCCCACCAGGTGGGCACGTAGTGCCCCGCCCCCCACATCGCCAGCGTATTCGGACAAAGGCCCCCCAGTTACTGCACCTGGTAATCCCAGGCGGTATCCCAACCAAGTACTAACCAGGCCAGAACCTGCTTAGCTTCCGAGATCGGACGAGATCGGGCGTGTTCAGGTCGGTATGGCCGTAAGCCGAGCGGGCCCCGTCCCCCCAACAGTACACCGCCTGGCACACTAACCCTGCAGAACAGACAGTCAGCATGGCCGTAAGCACACAAAAAAGGTTAACCAACGGAAGCAGGCAGCGCACCGGGGAAAAACCAGGCAACAGGCTGTTAACCCTAGCCTGGAGACTGCGGACGAGACAGGCGCCAGAGGGGACAGCTGAACACAGCTGCCCCGGTGGAAGGGGCGTATGCTGGCGTTGTTGCATGACCAAGCCTCCATTTAAAAACCCCCACCCAGAGGGGTCGAGGCAGAGAAGGCTGACACGATTGGCAGACGTCATGAACGTGCAGGGGCACCCTCAAACGGTGAACCCGGGAGTTGACACTGCACCAACACACCAGGGAACCAACCACCTCGGTGTTACCCAATGCGGTGGTTGTTCCTATAACCCCTCAAGAAAAAACTCCAAAACACACCTGCGGGTATACACCGGCTATACTGCAGTACAAGTGTTTCAGTTTTCAAAAAAGGGTTAACCCAGGCCTACGGGTCACAAACATCACTTCGGACCGGGCCTGGCGGTACGGGAAGCACAGGGTCACCAGAGGAGGTCAAAAAACCACCCCCACAGGCCCCTCTTCGCCATGCGTGAGAGAGGAGCGAAAAATAATGGAGAACCAGCCCCTAAGCACACCGTACTTGGTATTCCCAGGCGGTCTCCCAACCAAGTACTAACCAGGACCAACCTGTGTAGCGGCCGAGATCCGACGAGATCGAGCGCGTACAGAATGGCATGGCTGTAAGCCATGACGACAGTGCTGAGTAAAAACATACCCAACCAGGGTCTCCATAGCGCTTAACCCTGTGACACCCAGACCGACCTCGCATTTTTCCCCCTGAAAAAAGCCCAAGTCCCTCAGGGTACCAGAACAGCAGATCTGCATCCCCGGCGGACAACGGGTTCAACTGATCTGGACCAGCGTGACCAGAACCAGTCCCGTGCCCTAACCACGCCGACATGCCTACTCCAGGAGAAGGGCAGATATGCGTGTTGATCTTAACATGAAAAGAAGGCGCCACCCAGACGTTCGGACGAACCGCGCCTGGTGGCCCACCCCAAGGGCGTGAGACCCCACCACATATGTTCAGATCCATCCCGTCATCATCCCCCAGACATGAACGAGAATCCGTCGACAACCCACCCAGGTCATGGGATGTGGTCGTCGGAAGAGGAAAAACCCCCATCTCAGTTGCTTTATAAAAACGCTGTTTCAACCACAAGCAACCAAGGCGTGCCAGTCAATCGCCTGTTTACAGCGAGCTAGCACTATACGTGCGTCGGGACACACCCCCATCAATGAACAGGCTATTTAGACCTGTCATTGAATCCCCAAGGCGCCCAGGGGAACGACAAGAGGGGTGTGACACTCCCTAACTCCAACACTTCTGGAATAGAAAGAAGGAAGCATCAACAGTATGTATCCCAGTCTACACAGCCGGGGTAAAAAATGTTCACATTTTTACATCCCACCACCCTCCCATAGGAAAGAGACGGGGATCCCCAGAGAGACTTCCCACGCGAGCTGTACAGATTGAAAAGAATATATTGCACCTTGAGCCATGTAAAAAACTGGTTTTAGGGCCTCCGGGGAAGAGGCACTGAACCCATACACACTCAATAAACGAATTGAATCGAATATACATACAATAGAAAAGGACCCTTCTAGAGGGTCCACTCACTTTGACAATCTGAGGAGGAAGGCTCTGTACTCTGATGGAGGCTTCCTCACATGGAAGAAGGAGTCCGAACTCACAGAAGGCCTGAATAGGCGCTTGGTGAGGAGGAGCCCTGACCACCCCCCCTGAAAACAGATCCATCACATGGACCTGAACAGCACACGGAAGTCCTACCAACAGAGACGCGCACGGTGACGTACTCTATGGCGGGGGAATTCCTGCGGTGCACACGCCCAATATACCAGGCCGTGGGACCAGGAACTCCCTCCCCCCCCCCCCCCCCCCCCCCGTAACGTGCCGAACCGCCACGTGACGGGAACCTTGAAGGACAGGGGGTGTACCCCTGACCGACAGAACAATGGGGAGAGGAAAGGTTACCAGTTCACCCCTTTACGACCCCACACCCATGATACGATGTAACGACAAAAAGAGAATATGACACAGTCATAGTCAGCTCTATGAAGCGTTTCACAGCTCCACACAGCGCATGAGCTAACCTGCTATCTGATTTTTACTAAGGAAAAACACAGAATAGAGAGGGCTCTAAGAACCCCGGTCCAACATACACATGTGCTTCTGTGGCCAGTACAACCCAGTTGTAGGTCACATGACACACACAACCCATCATCACCTACAAAAAATGGCAAAAACACTCAACAGAGGAACGCCGTTTTTTTCACAATGAGAGAATACATCATTCTTGATTAGTATCGACCACAGGCCTTGCTAAGCACACATGACAGCAACCAAACCAATTTCCCTTTAGGAAATAAGTTTCTCCAGCAGATTTAGCACAACCTCAGCAATCAAGCTAAGAGTTACATCGTATCCCTACCACACAAAAGACACAATTAATGCACAACATGTCTGACAGGAGGATGAAAAAGTCCCCAGGGAACCGGGGGGGAAAACACAATCCTCCTATTTTACCCTCAATACGGCCAGTTAAAACAGGAAAACCTGTTAATGTGTGAACACACTGTTCATTGTCATTACAGTCTGAGAAAGAACATTCTTTTACTCACTTGTCACCAAGCATAGCTTCATAGGTTAGTTACCTTAGTTGTGAGTACACGGCCGTGTTTCTCACACAACAACCAGATCATTACATCCCGTTTGCACGGAGAAGCTAACTGCCAGTGACAAAAACAGCTCACACATAACCCGCAACGTATCCTAAATGCATTGTAGCAACACACGTTTTGGGAAAAACACCGTTATTCACAATACATTTAGCAAAGTAAAACCAGAAGACGTGTTATGAGGTCTGGTCAACCCCGTTCCTACCCGGAACGCAGATCAGCGAAGTGCAGTCACAGACACCGTAGGAACACAGCCGTCCTGTGTTGTCCGAACTGGGTAGCGTCACCGCCCCAACCCGTACTACAGTCCCCCGTTGATGCAACCTTGCCGTCCAGGCTCAGGGCAGGGTCGACGAAACATCCCCTGTCAAGGATGACGTCGCGGTCAAGAGTGTAAAACATGTTAAAATCAAAGCACGTTCAACAGAATAGCATCGCGATCAGAAGCGAGCTCACGGCGGCGCGCGAGAAGCTAAGCTACCCCACGCCAGCCATGGCCATAGCAGCAAGCTAACGTTACCTAGCGACCACGACATGCTAGCCCCGCAGCTAACAGCTGACTGGCTAATAGTAGGCCCTAAGCAGGCCATGCAGCGATCCAGCAGGCTAACGCAGCAGTTAACAGCTGACTGGCTAACCGTAAGCTATGAACATGTAAACAATGACATAACACTCACCCAGACAGGCCGCCGTTCTGAACCTCTCCTCACTTTTTAAGAGAAAAGAGAAAACAAGATGTCAACACCGCTTCACAACGGTGACTTTACCACATCCGACGGAATCAGCACAGTACCAACTGGCCTGTGTAGCTGACTTTGAACATGAATCTGCCGCTATCGCACATTACATGCACATATCCCCTCGTGAAGGAATACTCTCATTTGGATATGAAAGATGGGGCCTTAACACGGTAACAGAGAGAATCCACTCGTCCAGAACACACAGGGATCACCAGTGTCAATGGTCGCGGCCCACTAGTTAAAACTATAATGGTCTCCAGACCAAGGCCTTCTGTCGCCTAGGTGGCTGAACAAAGGACCCTAGCCTGGGGCCGGTTTCCATAAACTTTGTCAAGTAGCCCCCATAGCACTAACAGACAAGTGGAGCCCGCCAGCAAACACTACTCACCCAACCTGGAACGCACCGCTTCTCACAACAGCGGCATGTCCGACAGTTCAGCTGTGGCCTGACAGGTTTCACCCCAACAAACACAGCAAGGAACTGCAGTTGAGAAGCATGCAGCGGCGTGCTCCCAATATGAAAACCGGTGGAGGGTTTTTAGATTGATCATCATCTTCCAGACACTCCAGTACGAAGACAATATCGCCGTATTTTCTCGAAAATAGTGAGAGAGAAAATAAAGATATGATGTCAACGTATCCTTGTTTCCCAAAGCTGCTCCTAAACCTTTCTTCCATCATGGTGTCAAGTGTGGGGATCTACCGAGGCACTTCTTCCTTGTGGTGAAAGCGAGAAGGAGGAGAGCAGGTGACCACACACCTGCTTATGAAGGTAAGCTGATGAGGGGTGTGGTCAGACTAATACTGGTATTAGAGGTACATTTGTGGTTTATTCAGTACGCGTGCACGTACGCGAGATAGTGCAGTAGTGATGCCAAGCAGAGCCCCTAATGAAACAGAACTGAAGTATCAGAGTTTAACGCTGTACCGTCGAGTTCGACCTATTCTATTAATTCAGTAATAGTCTATTTATGTATAGTGTATCGTGCGGCTACCGTTCTACAGTGACCAGCATCACCAACGTTTTCTCGTACCAGCTAGTGTGCTTATCCAGGCTGGGCAGCTTACCCTGGCGCTTTCACCCGAGGAGCCCTAGACGAGGACCGTGTGGACATGTACACTGGATAATCTACCCAACGACTACATAGCCCTTTTCGGCTGGATTATATTTGCTTTGGTCCTGTAATTGATGGAGCGGAGAATCGCCTACACCCACAATTGTGTGGGATTTACCCTGTGAGGAGCAACGTCGAGCCCGCCTCTCAGAAGCCTGAGGCTGGCTAGTTTTCTTCCATGCGGAGCTGCATGCCACGGAGAACAGCTGTTATTCGTCTGCGGATCAAGAGATTATTGTACCGTCTCCTGTACTTGGAGTCTCTCTATTCTTCGTTGACCCAGACTCTACTACCGACAAATCCTCTCCCCTTGCTGGCTTACAACCGGAGGGACCCTACCAGTATCTCCCGCTGCCTTACTATTGTACCATAGATATAATTCCTAAGATACAGGTGGTATTCATTATCTCCTGCGTAATACGAGAATGGACATACGTTATTGATTTGCTTACGCACATTCTTTGCCTTATAAGCGCACCCTACGTAAAGTAAAGTATTGTTATATACTATCATTGCTGCTAATAAATATTCTTAAACCCAGTTTTGTGTGGAACCGTGTCATTGTGGGAAGTGTTCATCTAAGATACCTGTGTACTGTATGGCCAGTAGTAATGTACATAAGACAGTAGTGGTTTAATGATACCATACTTATATAATACAGTCAGGGAATTGTACCCCTCAGTTACAACCACCCTCTCTAGACCACCCTCTCTAGGCAGAGACCACCCTCTCTAGACAGAGACCACCCTCTCTAGACCAAGACCACCCTCTCTAGACCACCCTCTCTAGGCAGAGACCACCCTCTCTAGACCGAGACCACCCTCTCGAGACAGAGACCACCCTCTCTAGACCGAGACCACCCTCTCTAGACCGAGACCACCCTCTCTAGACCGAGACCACCCTCTGTAGACAGAGACCACCTCTCTAGACCGAGACCACCCTCTCTAGGCCGAGACCACCCTCTCTAGGCAGAGACCACCCTCTCTAGGCCGAGACCACCCTCTCTAGGCCGAGACCACCCTCTCTAGGTGGTCTCGGTCCGCTTGTTTTGTTCCGCACCCGAGTGCAATTGCTGTGTTCACATTATGCCCAAACTAACCGATCTTTGGGGGGGAAACGCTCCAGGTTTCGAAACAACAGCTCCAAACGAGCTACGTGTGAAAGCAGCACCCTTAGATTTATTTGAACCTGGTGTTTTCAACTTGGAAACCAAACCGAGGACATTCATGTGTTGAGCTAAAGTACGACTTGTTCCTGGCCGGTCAATGGGCACGTGCAGCATCTGTTCGTATTAAACACACACACACACATTCAGTTCCTGTCTCACACAGTGTCGTTTAGCCCCTCAGATCTACACGCACACACACACACACACACACACACACACACACACACACACACACACACACACACACACACACACACACACACACACACACACACACTCATTCAGTTCCTGTCTCACACAGTGTCATTTAGCCCCTCAGATCTACCTGTTTTGATGTCTGTTACTGTGGCTTTATGTTTCTGTGTATCTCATGCTGTTTCCCTGTTTCCCCCGTGGTCTCATGTTCCTTTTTGTTTCTTTGTTTCTCTGCCTACTGTCAGCGACTTCGGGTTCTCGGAGAAGCGCTATACAAATTAAATGAATTATTATTATTATTATTACATGCACACACACATTCAGTTCCTGTCTCACACAGTGTCGTTTAGCCCCTCAGAACTACACGCCATCTACTGACAATCGGGTTGGGTGTGTACAATAAAACCAGGCAGTCCTGTACAAGTGGTACAGAAAGCAGTGTCTGGACCTGGCTGCGTGGCTGCCAACGATAGCAGATAGGGAACAATAGCCTGCTAATTGCTTGGCGTTCCTCCTAGAGAGAGAGAGAGAGCAGCCATCTGACTTGCTGGAACCACCAGCGTAACAGAGTCTGAGAAGTGACTCACTGCTTCCCTTCAATTGAATCAGGGCTGCGCTTTTGTTTCAGTCAGGAGATGATGCTGCCGCCTTTCCGTGTGGACGAGCAGAGGACCAGGGTTGGAGGGACGGGTGTCAGCCTCCGAAGAGGAAGAGGAGAGCTGGTGTGAACAGCGGGTACAGTAGTGTCCAGATTGAAACGCACACCTTGGTGTCAGCGCCTCAGAGCAACTACTGTAGTGACCTTTCAGCTTAATCTGGATTTAGTACCACCAGGCGCCCGGTAGAGGGCAGCAAATACCGTGAATGAAATCTACTGTAAGTGCACTTTTGTATAATGGTGATAGCTGTGACAAAAATCACCGGATTGAGACATGTTTTTTCCTAGACGTTCACAGAAAGGTAAAGAAACAATATACATTGTATTTTATGGCAATTGTCGTATATTCTATACATCTCTAAGGTTATTTACAGCACAATGAGGTTGTTATCTGGAAGGAGGGAAGGAGAGTGATAGAAACATGGTCTCCTCCCCAAAAATAGCCAATAAAGAATAAAGTTGTCCAGCCAGACAACAGAGCTCTAATTCAAACTCATTTATTTGCCGAGCGGCCCAGAGTGGATAAGCAATCAGGTACATACAGGAATTATTCATCATAAGACATGATTGTACAAAAGGGTTGATGAGATTTACATAATCATATAGCCCATTCACAGTGGCTTCTTCACATCAAGACAGGTTTGCACATAAAAAGAAGTCATGCTTATCAATGGAATAGACTATAGTACTCTTTGCCACCACATGATTAAACCTGGTCTAAGATAGGCATTTTACTCTAGTTATCACAAACAGTGATTATTCCATATACAGTTTTAGTCACGTAGGGCAAAGTAGCAGTACAGTCTGTGGACGGGTGGAGGCTCAGAATCAGACCCCCTGGGGATGGGTGGGGGCATCTGTTCTGGCCTCCTCTCTCTCTCCTCTACATTCTTATTTATACTCTGATTTTCCCCCAATAGTAGCACATATTCTAATAATACGTTGGTCCAATCCGCTTTCTTAATTCTATATATGGAGTTCTCCTCAGATGATCTTCTGGGGGAGGCGGTCCGCCCCCCCTGATTTCCTCGTCGGTGTCTTCTTCCAGTATCAACAGCGAGGAGGTCTGCTGGTGGCCCCTTCCTTTGCTGATAAGGAGGGAGAGGCCCCTTTTCTCCCCTCTGATGAATCAGACATTCTAACATTCCCTTTATATATGGTTTGTGTAATGAATCTATGGACTATCTAGCATTAACCCAGTACAGTCATTGCTTCTAGGTTAATACCAATCAGTCCACAAGAGCCAGCACCAACCCCTATTTACCAGACTGACACTTTGTATTACAACTATGCTTTAAAGCTTATATGGTTTACAACAAGAGTGAAATGATTACCTTCATAACCAGATTGACATTCTAAATGATATTCAATCTTCTTTGTAAGTTACCTTCTAAATTGACGCTGGCTAACCTTGCAGCTACGCTAGCTAACCTAGCAGCTACGCTGGCTAACCTAGCAGCTGCGCTGGCTAACCTAGCAGCTACGCTGGCCAATACAATTAGTGCCAAAATGGAAGGTGTTTACAGTCAAAACTGCCATCATTAATACGCAAGCCCTACGCAGAGACAGAGACATACGTAACCACATCTACTGTCACGCCCAATACAGCTACTCTCAATACACAGCAACCCCAGAGAAGGGCTAGCAGGCCAACACACATGGCCTGTAGTCTGTAATATAACATGCAAGCAATATACGACAGTGGGCTGTCCAGCGTTAGTGGAATTACCAGCACCGCCACGAGGACATCCTCTCCACACATGCTAGCAGATTAGCCCTGGGCGCCCACACACTACCAACAAGGAGAGGAACGAGGGAAGCCTAAAAGCACCTGCACTTGAGTTTCTCAAACCGCGAGAGGTGGTTTGATATGCGCTGGAAGCTGCTAGTGGTAGCTGGAAGTGTAGATGGATGCATCTACAAGCCACATATACTGTATGTCACATACACAAGCCATATATGTCATGCACAAACCATATATGTCACATACAGTATATGTCACAAACACAAGCCATATATGTCACATATATGTCACAAACACAAGCCATATATGTCACATATATGGCACAAACACAAACCATATATGTCACATACAGTATATGTCACAAACACAAGCCATATATGTCACATATATGTCACAAACACAAACCATATATGTCACATATATGTCACATACACAAGCCATATATGTCACGCACAAACCATATATGTCACATACAGTATATGTCACAAACACAAGCCATATATGTCACATATATGTCACAAACACAAGCCATATATGTCACATATATGGCACAAACACAAACCATATATGTCACATACAGTATATGTCACAAACACAAGCCATATATGTCACATATATGTCACAAACACAAACCACATATGTCACATATATGTCACAAACACAAGCCATATATGTCACATATATGTCACAAACACAAGCCATATATGTCACATATATGGCACAAACACAAGCCATATATGTCACATATATGTCACAAACACAAGCCATATATGTCACATATATGGCACAAACACAAGCCATATATGTCACATACACAAGTCATATGTCACTTTCACAAGCCATATGGTATGGTATGGTTTATTTCTTAATCCCAGGGGGGAAACATGGTTTGCCACCAGAGCGAATACAAACACACAAACATGAAAGAAACAATTACCTGATACAATACAAGATACACAACACAGTAAGAAGAGGAGAGCCTCTCAACACAGTGCTAATGGTGTTCGTTAAAATTGTTTACCGCAGCAGGAACAAAGGACCTTCTCAATCGCTCAGTAGAGCATTGAGGCATCAACAACCTATCAATGAATGAGCTTCGCAGAGCATCAAACATAATGGGTGGTGGCCTTCAAAGGATAAAATGGTGTTCAGTTTAGTTCTAGTTCGCCTGGCAATAATAATCTCTAAGGAATCAGGACGGAGGCCAATCACTAAAATCGCCTTTTTAATGATTTTATTTAATACCTTTTTATGTCAGAAACCGTGATGCTGCCCCCCCCCCCCCCCCCCCCCCCCCAGCAGAGAACAGCATTAAAAAGGACGCTAGCCAGGATACCTTGATAGAAGACATGAAGAAGTGACCTGCTGATGTCGAATATGCCATATATGTAACACACACAAGCCATATGTGTCACATACACAAGCCACATGTGTCACACAAAATGCTGTACAATTATGTCTGCAATTAGTTTACCCACCATGTTTACTATATGGCTACATCTTACTCTGTTCTCTCTTGTGTCATCATGTTCAACGTGGGACATGGCTGGCGTACATGGAGCATCTGATGAAATTATGCAGCAGGATTGTTCTGGTTTTATTTGTTTAGATTGGGGTGATTTTGTGGTATTTTCTAAAGTAATAGACGGGGACTTCACAGTCCTTAACACTAAGAAGCTGTTGGTGATGATAATACTGTAAGGGTCCACCTGTCCCAGGACCTTTCTCCCCTGTCTGTACTCCTCAAGAGCCCCCACCTTTTCACATTCTCTCCCATGGTCTCCCTCCACTCATGAACAATATTCCTCCGCCTGCTGGACAATTCTCAACATTGCACCTTGTACATTTTTTTTCTGCTCAAACTGTCTGTCTTTCTGAGTGTTCTCACCGTCCTGCTGTCTATCCCTGTGTACCTCTTGCCCCTTGTTTTCTCTTGTCTGGTATAGCTTGATTATTGTCTTTAGTGTTTTGTCCCCAGTATGTTTGTGATGTTATTCAGTAGTTTACCTCCTTAGTGTCCTTGCCTGTAATTCTGTTGTCTGCATTGTTTCCCCTGCCTTAGTCTTGTGTTGTTCAGTGTGGGTATTTGTATTTCGGCCCTGTGTTGTATTGTGTTCTAGTATAGTTTATTCCCCAGTGTGTTTTGGCCTTGTGTTTTCCTATACCCCTATGTGTTAGTTCTACCTTCCCTCTCAGGTGTGTCTTGTTACCAATTACCCCCTTGTGTTAATCAGCCTGTGTATGTATGCCTGTGTACCCCTTGTCTCCCTGTGGCGTCATTGCGTTTCCTGCCTTGTTCCCCTTGGTCAGTTCCTCCTGGCTCTCTCACCTGGTAATGTTTTTGCACCGTGTGCCTCTCCAGCTTTGCTGTATTTTGTTTTCGTTTGTTTTTCTAGATTCTCAGTTTAGTGTCGTTACTGTTTGTTTTGGCTTTCTTTATTTTTCAAGTGTCTCTCCTGCGAGTATTTACAGCACCGTCTTGTGACGTGTTATTTATTTTGTACATTTTTGGAGACTTGCTCTCACCTTGCTTTTCATTTTCCAAGCATCTCGAATTAAAGGAGCAGTGCTCATATTCGACAATTACCTCTCCCTCGTCTCTGTTTGCGCTTGGGCCCTCTGCCAACACAATCCCTAACAATACGACTATTCCTGAAGACAGCATCAGAGAAAGTGGTTACGTACCTGCAGGTACTATGATATCATGATTCATGCCAGTAAGGGTACAGACCCTCAACTGCAAACTGTGTATACTGTTTACTTTTAATCATACTATATTTTCAGATAAAAAAAAATTTAGCCTATATTTATTGTAACATATATTATGACCGAAGGCACCTCATCTGCACTGTTTATTTTTCTCATATTTCTATATTCAGATTTAACTGATGTCTTTCTTCTACTACCCTGCCCATACCTGCCCTCCCCCCTCCCCTGGGAATAAATAAATAAATGGTAAATGGCTGCATTTATATAGCAGCTTTTATCCAATGAGCTTTACAATTTGTTCCTCACATTTGACCCATTCACTCACACATTCACACACCGACGGCAGAGGCGACCATGCAAGGTGCCAACCTGCTCATCGGGAGCCATTAGGGGTTAAGTGTCTTGCTCAAGGACACTTCGACACGCTGCCCGGGGAGGAGCGGGAATAGAAACCGGGAACCTCCAGACAACTGCTCTACCTCCCGAGCTGCTGTCTCCCCCTGTGCTGCTACGACGCCGGAATTGTTGATGTGTCCTTGAGCAAGGCACTGAACCCCTACCTTCCGCAGGCCGACCCTGCACTTAGAGCCCTCTGGGGAGATAATAGTAATATATTAATTGTTACATAATTGTAATACTCAGAGGTACGAGCAGAGAAATAAATTATTCATTAAACTGTCTGGAAAATTTGACTATGAGCGTTCCAAATTGCTAATGTTTTTGTAGTCTGATATCTTTAATCTCTTTCTCGGATATCGCTGAGTCTAAAGTACTGCAACAGAGGCATGAGAGGAGGCAGTAACTAGTTTCCTTTAAAAATAAGATTACAACAGGGAGCCGCCAGTTGCCAGTTAAGACATTCTTGGAGTAGATGCACTGGCTATAGCCTGGAGGCTGGATTACACAATGGCATCGTTAATATCTTGGCACCAATTAGACTGGTATAAAAGCGCTTTCATTTTTTCTATCAAAAATCGGAGGAGGTTGGAGCCAACTGGGAATCTAAGAATGTGTAATCTGGCAACCCTGTATAGGTTTATTATTGAGGGCAACCCTTTTGGAGAGACACAAAGAGATGGAGAGAAAAAGAAGGCCTAAATATTTTCTTCCCTTTATCCTTTATAAGTTCCTGGAAGCATTTTAATACAACCACAGCAATCAGGGTCTAGATCAGTGGTTCTCAACTGGTCTAGCCTCGGGACCCACCATTTTCCTTAGTCATTAAGTTGCGACCCACATTTTTGAACGACTTATCATTTTTATATGATTTATAAAAAAATTTAAATATATATTTTTGCAGTAATACACAATCTTTCATGCACTTAAAAACATGAAATAAACACAAAAAAGTGCAACAAAAGGACAACTAGGACTAAAAACCCAATGAAATAAAATAATAATAATGAATATATGCTTCTTAGCAGACTTCTTAGAGAGAGAACTAACAAGAGCAGTGGCGTCATTTCAGTAAAAGCCAAGGTATGGCAAGGAGGGAGGGTGGGGGTTGAAGGGGTGTATTTTTTTGGTCAAATCAGTTGTGCAATAGTCACTTTTGGTGAGTTGTTTCTATACATTTCACTTATATGACATTTAGGTATGACACAGGACTACAAAAGCATTTAGTATAAAAATGTGTCAACAGACTAAAGCAGAGAACCACAATATTTTGCATACAAATTATGCTGAGCAGAATGTAGTATCATAACTGTCTATGTTATTCTTCTTGCAATTGAGCCAATTTTCCTTAGGTACGGTTTTGAGGTGTGTGTTCAACAGAATGTAGTATCAAAAACACGTTCACAAAAAGTATGGGTTACTGAATGCTGAACTGCACTGTTATAATCACTAAGCCAGTGTAAGACCTCACCTGCGTCCCTGTGTCACTTGTCTCTGCTGCCCTTTGACTAAAAAAACGTTTGTATGTCCATTTTCCTTTTTTTCCCTGGCAGCATATTTGACCTATAGTAAAAACCTTTGCACCTATAGTAAAAGTCACCTAGTAAAAGTGAGATAATTGACTATATCAAAACATGCTAGGGCTGTACCGAATAGTTTGAAGCTTCGGAGCTTCGTTCATAATGTTGACATTTGAATTATTTAAAAAAAAAATGTAAATTTTTTTTAATAAATATTTTTTATTTTCTTTAAAATATGGCAAGTGCCATACTTTGCCATACCAAAACGACGCCCCTGGATAAAAGTCTCAAAGTCTGGAGTGAGGACAAAGCAACTCTGAGGTCATGCTCAATGTCCAATCTGTTTCTCTGCTTTGTCTTCAGCTGGACCAGAGCTAAGAAGCCACTTTCACAAAGATAGGTAGTGCAAAAAAAATAAGTATTAAAAATAAATAAAAAATAAACGTTTTTAATTTTTTTTTGGGTCACGACCCACCAGTTGAGAAACACTGGTCTAGATTATACTACAGTGGCAACACTGTATTTTATTTGATTCCAGAATTATATTATATTCTATTGTGCTTAACTTAGTTAATTTCATTTCATCTTACTCCACCTCTTTACTGTATTATCTGTCTGTTAATGTATGTCCGTTAATGCCGCACCAAAAACGACCAAAGCTAATTCCTTGTATGTGAAAACTACTGAAGTCCTTTCTGATTCTGATTCTTATTACACAAAATAAATAATATTGTTAATTATCTTGATAACCGACAGCACTTTATTTACATTATACATATAATATGGTATTTTCCTCTCCGCATTGTGATGCACATTTGTATGCACATAATACAATCTTGTATGGCACTTGTTCCACTCATTAACTGGCCGTTACACATTTACAGTCTGCTTTTTATGCATTTCAGAAGATCATTAATCACAAGCTTATCTTAAATTCCTATAAAACAAAGGATACTTTATTTGACTTGTTTGAGAAATACTATTAATACTAATATCCATACATGTCAGGGTTTTCAAATTGAAATAGAATCTTGTGAATATTTATGAATTTGGTTATATAATAGGATCTCTTTTTATACCCATGTGGAACCTCTTTCTAAAAAGTTAAGAGATTCTTAACCCCTTGGGCACAGTTAGCATAAAACGCCTGTCGATTGCATACCCAAAGTAATTAGAGATTTATTATTATACGTTATACTTATAGCACATGCATGAGTCTGGTCTCTTTTGAAAGGTAACATTCTGTAGTTTCTTACACAATAAAGAAGAATCACTTTGAGTGCTAATATAATAGAGAAACAGAGGTTTAAACACACTGAAATAAAATATTTGCTCCTTACTTTTGTGTTGACTTGTGAAGTGGATTCCCAAGCTGTCCTGTTCTGCTCTGCTCAGAACCGGGTTGGTTAGTACTCTCTGCGTTGTGTCTATATCTCTTAAGCTCTGGGAATTACTTCTGTTCAAACTGAGCGGTGCAGGCAGAAGGAATTAGGAGGAAAGGTAGTATAGCAGCTGTTTAATCAAAGTTAAGAATGTATACAAATTACAAGTAAAGAAATGGATTCTGCAATGATATAAGGGTACTCAAGTACTATGCCACTGATCCCTTATACCAGACTAATATTACAGTAAAGAGAATGCTAGTTGATAAAATGGTTGAAAGTCTTTGTTCCGTGCTGATAACAAAGCGTTGGTTTTTCCCTCCAAAAAGTTCCTTTGTCCTTGCCGCCTTGCTTTGTGGATGAGATGGTGAAGGAGGTCTTGTCGTGTCGGTTGGGTTGTTCCGAGTCCTTCTTCCCCCCATCACACCCCATTATATCCCCAAGGCCCAGTGCCTCGGAGTGATGACCTCATCACATTCTTTCCTCCAATGCCAGGCCGGCTTAGCTTGCATTTGAAAATAGGGGTTTGGCTTATAGGCCAAACCCCCTTCACATTAACCCAGAGAATATTTTCCCTGTATTTTTACTTAAACACATTACTTGAATACTTTGATGAACCTCAAGATATATTGATTACATAAACACAGATAATCATACTTAAACACATTACTTGTACAAATTACAATAATACAGTTTTAGTATGACTTCATAATTATTACCACAATGTAAAACACTTTTAATTATATTTTGTGTGTGTGTGTCCTCTGATTGTGTGAATGTGTGTATGTGTGTCTATGTGTGTGCATGTGTCCTCTGATTGTGTGAATGTGTGTATGTGTGTCTATGTGTGTCTGTGTGTGTGTGTGTGTGTGTACGTGTGTCTATGTGTGTCTATGTGTCTGTGTGTGTATGTGTGTGTGTGTGTGTGTGTGTGTGTCACAGGAGACTCCAGCCTAATAGTCTCACATTGATGCAATCACTCCCGAAAGGGGAAGAAGATTGACTTGTTCAAACAGTTTAGGTGCATGTCCTTGTGTCCCCCAGGCCGTAAAACAGCTGATAACACTTCATGGGCGCTTTGACCCTTTTAACCTCATCACCTCATTGTGTTTGCTAGGACTTATCTGAAATCCTTCCTGTCCCACCCTAGGAACCAGATGGTTCTATTGTTATAAACATTCTACCTCAGTAAACACACATAAGTTACTACTCAGATTTTAGCTTTTACAGCCGGCTATTTTAAGTGGCCCGGGACACAATCTGTTGGGATGATTCTTGTGTTGACTTACTCAGGCAGCTGTTATCCCTAAATATAATACCTTAGTTTGATTGTTGTTCCACTTTGACTGTTTCTTTAAGACTTTTACACAACAGTTTGATTAGATCTTTGATGATCTATGTTGGGATTTTACCACACTTGTTACCAGATACCTGTTTTTGGGTTCCAGCTGAGAGGTAGGAGCTGGAAAACAACTGTTCCATAGCCTGCATGGTAAGTGCATAATGTTGATGTGTTCCTCCTCTTAGCATGCACCGACCCGCATATGGGACATTTTTCGGACTTTTTGCAACCGGCACTAGTGGCTCGGGTGTGCATATTTTGTAATACAATATATATATATATATATATATATATATATATCGAATTGAAGGCTTATTTGTCGATAGCGACAAAATCCGACAAAATCCGTTCAGCGGTTCTCGAGTTACATGCCGGTATTTGAGGCTTGTGCAAAGTACACTGTATTGCGCAAAATACCACTCCCAACTCAGGCTGCAGTAGTTCCGTCAATCTAGATCCGATCTCGAAAATGATTGTGGATCGTTGTAGCCAATGAGTGTGGCTTCCAATGATACCCCATGTGGGGATGTGTGAATCGGGGATCTAGGTTAACAACTAAATTCTTTAACAGGAAGCCAAATTAATTGAAGTCTATAAGAAAACTGAGTTTTTCTTTGTACACAGTTTACCAAAATCACTCCTAATCACTCATTTCTGAATGGATCTTTATGAAATTTGGATATGTACTACATAAGGCTTCAGGCCTTATTTACATTTACATTTAGTAATTTAGCTGACGCTTTTATCCAAAGCGACTTACAAGTTCTGTACGACAAGTCATCAGGAAGGGTACTGAAGTGAATTTCCAGCTTAAATTCCCTATTTATTACTTCTTTCTGCGTTGTGATTTAAACCTTTTTACAAGCTCTTGGGATCCACTCTGTACTAAATGCAGATAACCAGTGTTTTAACTTGGTTACTGCCTTCTATTTACCCAGATTGAAAATACGGCGCGGCCGTTGAAATGAAGCGAGATCTGAGCAGTTTGAAAAGGAACCCGTATTTAATGAAAAAAGGATTTCAATTAGATGTTACAAAAGAAATCTTTGAAAGAATGGTGCAATGAATTCTGCCGGTAGCATTCGCTATGCCGAAGGTCAGTAGAATTCAGTCTAAATTCTCAAATAACAAGCTCTGTCTAAAAACACGTCTCGTCTCGTCTTCGATTCTGCTGCGTCGATTTCTCCTCCTGCTGGGTCTGTTGTGGAGAAAAAGGGTGTGTGTTCTTTGTTGCTTCCTGGGTCCTGTTCGGGTGTGTTGTGTCTCTCCTAGCACGGAGTCTTTGCTAATATCAAATTTAGGCTCCGCCTCTAGTTTTACGGCAAGCGGGCGTTTTCCAAACTCTCCTCGAGTGTTCCTATTGGAGGACACTTACTCTCAACTCTCATTGGCTAACTCCTTATCGTGACGTTTTACATCGAATTACGTCACGATGTGGATTCTAGGTCCAAACCCTTTGATCAACTGCTTCTTTGTATAGAAGAGACTGTCTGGCGTCTCTCAAAGCAGTTCCTTTGTATTGGACCATTTGCCTCGAACACTTAGGGTGTAAAATCACTCAGTTTATTACTCCCAGGAAGTCCCAACGAGACTATCTCTTCGTTTGATCAACAGCTGCCTGTCTCAATCACTCTGGTTCAGAGCCTTGAGTCCACGCAGCTGCTTCAAACCACAGATACGTCTTGTTGGTTTTGTTGAATAGAAATGGATAGCGGCAGAGAAGCCAGGAGAATTTGTGAATGCATATTACCTGTCGGTGTTGTGCCATTCTGAGCTTCATGGTATATAGTGCAATAAACACAGTTTGACTGGAATTCTACTACAGTTTCCCCGGTTTGGGGATTGATAATCCCCAAGATACATGTTAGTAATTCCTCAAACAAACTGTTTACAATTACCTTAACCTTACTGTTTAACCTAATTACCTCAGAGCCAAACCTTTCCAGAATCCTTCTGACTCATTTTCCGTATTTGTTAGTATCATTTACTTTCAACACCCACATTACTCCCGCCCCTACTGACCGACTATGGACCCATCTTTTATTTACACAGTTCTCTATTCACTCACACCGTTTAACAATTTCCACTCATTTTGCAGGTTATATACAATGTTATCAGTTATATCAATTTCACTTCCGTCTAGGTCCGTCCCTTTATACAAAAAGATGATCGTACCAATTACCAGGTTTAGACTATATTTTATGTGCTTTTTATCCAAATGTGTCTGTTTTGTGCAATTCACTCTGAAAGAAAAGACCTTACATTGCATTTACTATCTAAACATTTCTAAAAAAGGAGAGAGCTTAGCTAATGAAAAATCAAAAATTAATATGTACACGCCCTCTCCAAGGCCTATCAGTTACACTATCCCATCCTTTGCCTATGTATATCGTTTAGGCTTCTTGATGACTCGTTGTGGTCGAGTATCTTGTTCCGGGCTTGTGCTAAGCACTGGTTCCTCTGGCTCTTCTGGTACCTTCTCCATGTCCACAGAGGAGAAGTTATTATGTTCCAATTCATAATCCTCTCCTCTGTCTGATTCCTGTAAAAACGCTTTGACCCTTTTAACCTCCTTCCAGTTAAGAGTACCCTCCTCCCGTTCGGATGCACTCCTTGCCCTACTTAGATGCACCTCTCCCCTCCAGGATCAGGAGATACCACGTGTGGGGAAACCGGCTTTTTCAGGGCCGCATTGCCGCCTACACTGGACCCCCTCTCACCCAACCAAGGATACAGGCCTCCACTTCCAGGCTAAGGTCTCCTCACATGAACAGAAGAAGTCCCCTTATTTTACCTTCAGGTGCAGTTTAAGGCTGGGTCCCTTTCCAATCTTAGGAGAGACAATTCAGATTCCTCTGAATTGACACCCCTCATCCCTCTGCTTCCCAGCATTTTCTTTTCAAAAACACTGATCACAGAAGCACAGCTCGCCTACTAACCCTGTATCGGCTAGTAAGGTTACCGTGGCCTGACTGTACATTGAGCCAAGTGCATTTATGCCCATACTGTCCAGTCACTCACGGTCCCCGTCCCGCTATCTGTGACTATAAGCAGGGGTCATAACGCTCTCCTGACCGGCTGGCGACCCAGTCGATAGCGACCTCATAGTCCGTCATCAAGTCAGGACCCCAAGCAGCTGACTGTCCGTAGTACCTATCAGCCACTCAGTTTAGAAACCGACGGTCTTGTCCCCACCCCGCTTGCTCTGGGCATGGAAATATTGACCGTTTTCGCCAGCCTTGCCTGTTCATGGCAGGAGCTGTGCCCCCTACGGTGCACCGCCCTGCTCCTAGGTGTGGACTGTCGCCCACGTACCACCCAGTGCCCACACCAACTTATGTGCGACGTTTCCTGGGCCGACTAGGCGGTGCCACAGTGGTATGTTATTTCATACCTCGTTACGCACGAGGGCCTTCAGTTTCTCCCCAGCACTATAGAATGTGTTTAACGTGCGCCCAGACTCTTGCGAGCCCACTGCCGCCTGTTGAAGGCTAGAGGTTCGGGGTGCCTAATCCCCTCCCTAACCTTCATCTTCTACTGGTGGCCAATCGTGGCCCCCTCGGTCTGGCTCGCCATAATCATCCGGGTCTTCCCCATCGTTTGGGGTTAGCGCCGCCTTCACTTCGCCTTCGTGTAACGGTTGCGACGCCCCGGTTTTACCGTCAAGATCTTGTGGTTCAGGTTCCCATTCTTGGTCCGTATTGGTTGCTTTTACACAATGAGTAACGTGAAACCACATAGGCGATCCTTCAACTTGTAAAGCCCTCTCGGTGGCTCGAACGACTTTGTATGGCCCTTCCCGTCTCGCGCCAAACCACTTGCGTCTAAATACTTTGACATAAACGTAGTCGCCTGGTATGATTTGAGGTGTAGTCTGCCTATTCACCTCCTCCCCGGTTTCATGCTCCTGTCTACTGGAGACATGAACCAGAATACTTTTGTGTATCTCTGACATGTATTTTACGTACTCACGCATGTCGTTGTCCAGGATGTCCAAACTCGGACCTTTGCCTGTCGCGCGCAAACCTGGTACTACCATGCAGCGACCTAGCATCATTTCGTGCGGTGTCAAACGCAGACCGCGAAGTTCGCACGAACGACAAGCAAACCGTACTAGAGGGAGAGCGTTCAACCAAATCAGTCCTGTGTGTTGACAGATCATTACCAGCTTATTTTTAATTCGTTTTTAACCGTTTTCTTCTTGTTGTACCTTGTGCTAACCACAGCCTCCTCTTTGTTGTGTGCAGGTCTCGGTACTGCTCCAATTTTCCACAGAAGGAAACGATTTTCCCTCTGTCCTTATTTGCATTTTGGATTATTATTTACAAAACACATAATAGATTGGAAACATTTATTTTCGCAGATACATTCTCTACTGTTCCGCATTTTGACAATACATAATTCTCCAAATCATTTATCTATGTATTTTACAGCTTCTTACGTTAGCATCCAATCAAATCACCTTTGTCTCATTTCTTATTTGTGCTGTACTGTTTTACTAGATCAAATATCTCAAGCTCAACACAACTATCCACACCCTTAAAAGTGGAATATTCATTATTTCACTATCAATACCTTGTTTCCCGACAGCTCCTCGGTCCGGACAGCCAGCTCTAGACGAGGCCAATCACCAACAGAACCTATGTGCATGGTCAACAAACCACAGTCTCTTTAAACACTCATCACACACACTCCGCCAGCTTTCAACAAGCCGGTGCAGAGCCTCCCATAAGTCAATCATCAAATTCACATGTCTGCACCCTACATGAACACTATCTGGCCAATTTGCGACCAGAAACCTACAGAGCTTTCTATAGACAGAGAAATATGTTTCCCCAACACTTAACATAACCCAACATGTGACACAACCCCCCAGATTCTACATCTGGACTCTTAATGAGCGGAAAACAAACCATGAACCAGCTCCCGTCCATTCTCAGTTTCCAGCTCATTATATCAGACTTCCTACCAGTCCCGCTGTGTCACCACCACCTGCTATCCCTGACCAGCGAGAGATCCCTCCCAGCCAGCCAGTTCCTAAAAAATATAGTCAAACAAAAACAAAGAAAATTGTAAATAAACAAAAAAAATTGTGAGTGCCTAAATGCTACACACTCATCCAACAGAATTAACTATCATCTAGAGGCATAAATACCCCTGCAACAAAATTAAATAGTCCTTTGTTTCCAACTCTGTCTAACATTAAATGTTCCATTGTTCCTGTCTAAAACCATTAATTTTGTTAGTTTGATTAGCTCATGCAATATTCAGTTACGTCATCCCTCTATAGCCCCAACTTACCCTGGTTAGTCTTCCAAACCATTTTAGTAACTCGCACACCTAATCAAACCTTATCTATGTATCCTCATCTCTATCCTTATTTTAATCAGTCTCATTCTCTTCCGACTGAGCTAGCCGGGCCATTGTTCGCACACCCCCGTGAGATATGACCAGTCTCCCCACACGTCCAACACACCACCTTCCGCACCGGGAATCCAATCGGATTCCGGCCTCTGTCTCCTTTTGGTCGTGGTTGCCACCCTTTGTGTCGCGGCCCAGTTCCCTGTCCGGGCAACGGAGCACAGGGCACTCTTTGATCACGGCGGCCTAGGTCAGACGCCTGAAGCATGATCTCAACAGCTGTCGCTTCTAGTAGCGCAGCCTTTCTTGCCAGTTCTCGTCCCAATCTCTGAATCTCGTGTGCGGCTTGACCAATCTCCAGCTGTGTCTTCATCAGATCTCGATGAACTGCCTCGTGTTGTTCGAACGCTGTCACAAACGCTCTCCGTTGTCTATAGGATGCTGCCTCTTCCCCCATCTCAGCACCGGCGGTTTGACTTCCCATCACTGGGCTGGGCCGATGTTGAGGTAGCTGTCGATGGACAGCACAGGGTTGGTTCTGTTCCGGACGGCTTTGGGGAACAGCCTGTGGCAGCAGCTCTGCAGAAAGGTCTCCAGCAGGAACTGGGCCGGGGCGGCGAGGAGGGTCTGCTCGCTGTCTGGAGCACACACGTACTGGAACGGCCTGATGGGGGAGGGGTTCTCCATCACCATGTGTTTGGGTTTGACCACAAAGTCGTTGTGTCCTCCGAATGGAATGTGTTTCTTCCCGCCTCTCATCTTGGCTTCGGTGCTGAGGGCAGATTGGACATGGGAAACGGGTGGGCTGTAGAAGCTGTTCGTGTATTCCATACCTGCTGTCGGTCTCAGTTCCAGCCATCCGGCCAGAGTGGATTTCACGGGACCGCTGTAACAACGCCGCCCTCCTCAGTCTCTTTTTCTGTACCTTGGTTAAACTGCAGTCGCCTGCAATGGACACTCCAGCTTGAATCGGTTCTGGTTGGAGTAACACCGTCGTCACTGGTTCACTCCCCTGTATTGGAACCAAAGTCAACATTGCCAGTCCTTTTGTCGTACTGGTCACATGAGAGAAGTCCATATTCCAATTCCAATCAATCAGATCATTATCACTGGTAAAGTCTATCTGGGAAATGTCTGCAGAGGCTCTCGGCCTACTCCCCCCAATGGCCCGATCACTAAGCCCCTTTTCCATATTGTTGTTGTTGTTATTCTATTGTTAATAATATTGCATTTACCGCTCCAGTTGTTCCTATCAATGTTCCACTAAGGTGAACTTCCTATGTTACTGTCATTCATTCCACTTCAAACACTCCTGTAATTACCGTTTGAAAAAACAAGTTTCTCTGTCTTTCACTATTTCTACTTACTTGAGTTAAAACACTCACACTGTCAAATTTCTACTGTGCAGACAAGGATTGATAACTGGCTTATCATTCATACTTATACCAAGGCTCATTACAGCCGGCCCGTTTCCCCAGATGGTTATGGAAATCGTTCAGAGCTCCTGTCCAGTCGAGCACCTGTATGGAAAGAAAGCAAACACATCCAGACTTAATACAGTGGCATTTCCCTGTTATCTCCACTATTCGTTATGCATTGGAAATGTCGGGCAACACTATACTCAAATATTTAGCAAGACACAGTGTGATCTGTTTGAAAATAACGATATAACGATACAGCTTATCTCGTTCGATCTCTGTCAACACACTGGGTTCCTATTTTTTGTTGAAACTCCGCTCTCCTTTACTTCCGCTTGATCCTGCTCCAATTCTGATACTCCTCAGAAAACCAAAACATCTTGATTAATATAGTTACATTCATTTTTTACATTCTTTTCCATTATTTAGTACCACACCCCCCAGGGGACACCTGTCACCCAGACACGTGTCCCCCAGAGGTAATCTAAAGAATGCCACAGACGCCGCGCCACGCACGCCGCGAGGTGTCGACCCTGTTTACTGAAGAGACCCTAACAGCCCCTCCACAGTGGCCTAAACCCACCTCACCACAGGTACACAGCAGACAGCATCCCGGCAACCTCTCCCGTGCTTCAGGCCAGTATCCCCAGAGTCCAGTGCCCTGCCGGACGGCCATGCATAGCCGACCAGACCCAACACCGAACCCCGGGCACACCGCCCCACATCACACAGCCCTCCAAACGTACCTACTATGGGGAAAAAACACAATTGTACACACAATCCTATCCCGTCAATTGCAACGCACGGTCGTCCAGGAACGTCCCCCGCCTCACACCCACACGCACGCCCCGGCCCTCCCACTCCCCAACCCTGAATGTCCACCACCCAGATCAGAGAATAGTCGCCAGCGCGGACGCCGGGCACCACGGCTTTATCGGAACGCCCACACCTACCCTGCCACCCTCCGCGCCAACCTTCATCACCATCATTGCATACGCAGGCGCAACCGAGCGGTGTGGGTCCCCAGACGCAGAACCAGCTGCGCCGAGAGTCTCGAACACGTACGTCACACACACCCTGATAACATTCACACAAACTACTACAACCGCAAACATCACCCACAGCACACAGCAAATGCTTAGCAATTGTCCATCCTATGTAACCTAACCAACTTAATAAGTCCCAAACTCAACCTACCGCCTTTGAAACCTTACAGTAAACAGCAATAAACAATATACCTAGCACTACACCGCGTTTGAAACCCATAAAAAACTCTATATACAGGCCCTAACCTAGGAGAGAAAGAGAAGCGTTTCGGGGGGGGCCGAGGGGGGGGAAGTACATGGAAGAGAGGCGGTGTTGAAATGAGGGGAGCGAGCGAGATGGGGGGGGTAAGAGAGAGAGAGAGGGAGAGGGAAAGAGGGGGGAGGTGAGAGGGAGAGGGGCGAAAGGGAGAGGGAGGGTGAGAGAAGGAAAGAAAGAGAGGGGGGGGTGAAAGAGAAAGAGAGAGAGAGGGAGGGGAGGGAAAGAGGGGGGGAGGCAAAAAGGGAGAGGGGCGAAAGGGAGAGGGAGGGTGAGAGAAGGAAAGAAAGAGAGGGGGGGGGTGAAAGAGAAAGAGAGAGAGAGGGAGGGGAGGGAAAGAGGGGGGGAGGCGAAAAGGGAGAGGGAGGGTGAGAGAAGGAAAGAAAGAGAGGGGGGGGTGAAAGAGGAAGAGAGAGAGAGGGAGAGGAGGCGAGAGAGAGAGAGAGAGAGAGAGAAAGAGAAAGAGAGAGAGAGAAAGCGAAAGAGAGAGAGAGAGAGAAAGAAAGAGGGGGGGGTAAGAGAGAGAAGGAGGGGAGGTGAGAGGGAGAGAGAGAGAGAGAAAGAGAAAGAGAGAGAGAGAAAGAAAGAGAGAGAGAGAAAGAGAGAAAGGGAAAAAGAGAGAGAGAAGAGAGAGAGAGAAAGAGAGAGGGAGAAAGAGAAGAGAGGGGGAGAGAGAGTGTACAATGAAAGCGTTCTGTGAGCAGAATCCAAACATATTCATCCTGTCCACTACTGCCCCCTACCGTATTCCTAAATAAACTCCACCTTCCCCTTAACAATGGACGCTCGCCACCCCTACCAAGATGGACGCTCGGTACCCTCCCAAAATGGACGCTCGGCGCCCCTTCTAAGATGGACGCTCGGCGCCCCTTCTAAGATGGACGCCCCCTCGCGAGACATACCGAGAGTCCCGTCATGCCATGACGTCAGCACAGTTAGCTTAGCATGTTAGCTTAGCATATTAGCTTCGTTAGCTTCAACCTAGCGCGCGCTTACGACGTCACATCCGGCGACCGCTTTAGCCGTTAGCGCGGCTAAGTAGCATTAGCTTAGCTGCTCCCATGATCCCATAAAAACGTTCCCAACGACCCGTTCCGCCGCGCGGGCCGTCCCCTCGCAACGTTAATACAATACCACATACCCCACAACAGAATCCTATTTCCCTCAAAACGCCAGTGTAGTGATCTAATTAGAAATATAAAAACATAATATCAAAACACTAGTTTGACCCCTCCGTCGTCATTTCCGGCGAGCTTAGAACGACTTCCGGGTCGGGTCTAGAAAATCCCGATCACCTTAAACATTACATAACTGGTTTTATCCGCCACGAATATGAAAACTTTTAAGTGCCCTACATATCCCCGTAATCTCAAGACACTATCGATCGACCTTATACATTTGAATTACGTCTACTTTTCCCCCCGTTCGCTCCGGTGCCCAGAGGCTAATACAGCAGCTAACCGCTGCTGCGTTCGACGGGCCTCGGAAAACCGGCGTTTCCATTAAACTCCCCCACGGCCAATCGGTGACTTAAATTACATAATAACATAACTATACTCTCACACATCCCACCAATCACTCCTAACCATAAACATTCACCCCTATCGCCCCATTCACAACATACAGTATTAAACCGTCCCAGGCGAGCCACAACGAGCTATCGTTTGTAGCATGTTGCGCGCTACGACACGCACGCGCCCCCCACCACGAAGTTGGGTGGCGCATTTGCCGTTGCGTGTGTGCCCTTTGGACGTCGCGTGTGTACCCGATTCAATATTAAAAACCGTTCTCAGTCATATTATAAGTGCCACTTTACAGATTTAATCTATATACTTCACACATGTTATACCTAACCATAAGTCCTTTCACTCATACACAAACATCATACACTAGTAATCGTTTAACCATAGCTTGCAACATACGAGTCCACCTTAAGTACTATTCTAATGTTTACAGCCTATCGCTGCAACATACGAGTCCTATGTTACAGCATAGCTTGCAACATACGAGTCCTATGTTACAGCATAGCTTGCAACATACGAGTCTACCTCAAGTACTATTCTAATGTTACAGCCTATCGTTGTTTAAATTTAACACGTCCGGCGGTGCCCAGGGTTAAACTAGACTCTATTCATGCTCCATCTCTACTGTAGAAAATACTACGCAAATGTGCTAAAGCCAATACTATAAGGCGTACTATGCACATGTTCCCCTTGCTTAACCCTGAGCACAAACCTAGACATTGTCTCTAAATACTTCCATACCTTTTTTTTTAATGTTCCGACCTCGGGCAGCGTCTCGTTCTCTTGTGCTAAAATTCTACTGTAGAACGTACAACGCAAAATTGTGCTTAACACCATTACTGTAAGGTATACGACAGCACAGTGTGGTTAAAAATCCTGCTTACAGGACCTATAAACACACACACAGCCTCGAGTCGCCACCCTTTGGTCAGAACATTCCATTTAATATCTAATTACAGTCATACTTTTAGCAACCCCCCGTTGGTTCGAATAGAGCCCTCATTTTCATCATCACACTCACCTCTTAGCGACTTCCAGTCACTTGAAGACGGATCGATTGATCAGTTGATTCCTCGTTTGACCGTTCGTGAAGAAAGCGAAGAGAGGCGAGAAAAAAAAAAATAATAACTTCTCTTTGTTGTGATGAAAAAAAAAAAAAAAACGAGCGCGTCGATTCTTGTCACGGCACCACAATTGAAGTGAATTCCCAGCTTAAATTCCCTATCTATTACTTCTTTCTGCGTTGTGATTTAAACCTTTTTACAAGCTCTTGGGATCCACTCTGTTCTAAATGCAGATAACCAGTGTTTTAACTTGGTTACTGCCTTCTATTTACCCAGCTTGAAAATACGGCGCGGCCGTTGAAATGAAGCGAGATCTGAGCAGTTTGAAAAGGAACCCGTATTTAATGAAAAAAGGATTTCAATTAGATGTTACAAAAAGAAATATTGTGCAATGAACCTGCAAGACGCATCCAATATGCCGGATGTTTGCAGAAATTCAGACTAATTTCTCAATAAAAAGCTCTGTCTAAAAACATGTCTCGTCTCGTTCTTCGATTCTGCTGCGTCGATTTCTCCTCCTGCTGGGTCTGTTGTGGAGAAAAAGGGTGTGTGTTCTTTGTTGCTTCCTGGGTCCTGTTCGGGTGTGTTGTGTCTCTCCTAGCACGGAGTCTTTGCTAATATCAAATTTAGGCTCCGCCTCTAGTTTTACGGCAAGCGGGCGTTTTCCAAACTCTCCTCGAGTGTTCCTATTGGAGGACACTTACTCTCAACTCTCATTGGCTAACTCCTTATCGTGACGTTTTACATCGAATTACGTCACGATGTGGATTCTAGGTCCAAACCCTTTGATCAACTGCTTCTTTGTATAGAAGAGACTGTCTGGCGTCTCTCAAAGCAGTTCCTTTGTATTGGACCATTTGCCTCGAACACTTAGGGTGTAAAATCACTCAGTTTATTACTCCCAGGAAGTCCCAACGAGACTATCTCTTCGTTTGATCAACAGCTGCCTGTCTCAATCACTCTGGTTCAGAGCCTTGAGTCCACGCAGCTGCTTCAAACCACAGATACGTCTTGTTGGTTTTGTTGAATAGAAATGGATAGCGGCAGAGAAGCCAGGAGAATTTGTGAATGCATATTACCTGTCGGTGTTGTGCCATTCTGAGCTTCATGGTATATAGTGCAATAAACACAGTTTGACTGGAATTCTACTACAGTACAACTCTATCAGCTGAGTAACAATGTTCATCAAAGTGTTGCGTGTTACAGTGTAGGTTAGTTTATTAGGACAAGTGCATGACAGTAAGGTTAGTTAGGGTTATTTTTTTCATTTTCTTATTTTATTTTTTATAAAAAAAATTCAGATAATGGTTGAAGAAGTGCGTCTTTAGTCGACGGCGAAAGATTGGACGGGATTCGGCTGTCCTAACTGGGGTGGGTAGTTCATTCCACCATTGTGGGGCAAGGACTGAAAATAGGCGGCTTCTCTTTGATGACCCTCCCGGAGCTTGGATAGGAGTAGGTCTGAGGCGGCCAGAAGATGCAGAGCGTAGGGGTCTTGAGGGTGTGTAGTTAGAGACCATTGACTGGAGGTAGGCGGGAGCGGTTCCCTTTGCCGCACGGTATGCTAGGTCGAGGGCCTTGAAGCGGATACGTGCAGCAATAGGGAGCCAGTGCAGGTCCCTAAGAAGTGGGGTGACTTGGGCCGACTTCGGTAGGTTTGAGATTAGGCGGGCCGCTGCTATAAGTATAAAGTATGTTGTTTCTGTTTGCAAAAAAAGTATGCAGTCCTCAAAAACGAAAACGAAAATGGCCAGGAGACTCATTGCAGGTTAACGTCAGGTTATTCTATAACCCTAGTTATATGAGTATAGCGAGCGCTCTGCTCTATTGGAACTATCCCTTTATCCAATCTAATAATGAATAATTTTCTCCACATGCACACACCCATTCGCCTGGCCACACCCACATCCGCTCCTCTACATAAGTGGGGTCGTGGCCACACCATTAGCTCCTTCCCAAGTCTTTCACCACCCAAGGCGAAGACCACGGGGTCCTCAGTGAGTCAGAGCAGAGCGCTCGCTATACTCATATAACTAGGGTTATAGAATAACCTGACGTTATATTATCGTATAGCTTACGCTCTGCTCTATTAGAACACAGGAGCTGAGCAGAGAGGAAGCTCGACAGATGTACCCGCTGAGGCCACCCACAACCATCAGAACCGGGGAGGACCCGAGCCCCCTGGACCCCCCTAGAGGGGGACGGGAGGGAATCGAATCCGATTGTGCAAAGAGGGTTTAGCACCTCAAACGCACAGGGTGAGCAGACCGTGGGACTTACCTTCACACAGAAGGACCCGCGACCACTCAGGCGTGCATCCCACATGCCACCAAGGAACGGACGGGAAGCAAAACACCCCCGTCACAGCCCCCAACATCACAGGGTCAAAGGTCAATAACCCAACCCCGTGGCAAGGCCGTAGCAGTGGAGCGCGGAGCTGGACCCAGCCCCAGGAACAGCCTGAGGGCTAGGACCCCCCGAAAAAGGGGGCCCGGTGAGGCCAACGATGCTGTAGCATTGGGACCCCACCAGACGGTCACTGGTGACACCACCCCCCACATCGCCAGCGTATCGGACAGGGCCCATCCAAGAGCAGGCCCTTCCCCCCTACGGCACGCCGCCTGAAGCACTCCAAGAGGCTACACCCCCACAACACTGTGGGGCCAGTCGGTGCACCGGGGAGACAACCCCCAAAGAGGTTGATCCCTCAATCCAGGCAACAGGCCCCAAGAGCGTAACTAGACCTGTGCCCGGAGCACTGCAGACTAGACAGGCGCCTAAGGGGTCTACTGTGAGAACAGCACCCCGGCAGAAGGGGCGTTCGGTATGCTGTGCACCATGTCATGACCTCCACAAACCCGACCCCTTAGAGAGGTCGAGGTTCAAGAGAAGGCTGACACGATTGGCAGAGGTCATGAAAGGTGCAGGGCACACTCGCGGGCAGACGGGGTCAAGCCCGGCCTCAACCCGAGAGTTGACTCTGCTACCAACACACCCGGGAACCAACCACCCCCCTATGTTTAGTTTAACAGGAGGCGGTTGTTCCTTTAACCCACCAAGAAAAAACTCAAACATAACTGCGTGTGTTTCAGTCTTCAAAGGGGTTAACCCAGGCCAACAGGTCGAAGAGAACGAGTTCGGACCTGGGCCCGGCGGACCGGGACCTACACAGGGATGCCAGAGGGGTTCAATAGAAAAAACTCCTCGACAGCCCCCTCCCATCCCTGCCCAGCAGGGGGAGGGAGGGGCAAAAACGAATGGAGAAGGACCAGGCCCCTTAGCACAGCGCAAGGTACAACACAATATGGACCAAGCACAAAACTGTGAAGGGCAACTCGTAGTGTCATACATATGACACACACATCCATGATATCAATCCCTGCGACGCCCGGGCCGACCCGGCATTTCCCCCCCGGAAAAGCACAAAGTCCTTCGGGGTACCAGAACAGCAGATCTGCGCCCCGGCGGACAACGGGTTAACTGACCTGGTCCAGCTCAACCAGAACCAGGGGTCAAGCCCTGCCTCAACCCGAGAGTCGACTCTGCTACCAACACACCGGGGAACCAACCACCCCCCTATGTTTAGTTTAACAGGAGGCGGTTGTTCCTTTAAGGGGAGACACTGCAGGTGAATAGGGTAAGAAAATTAACTAATAGATATCACAATGAAACTTCCCCAGTTGATTACTTATATTAAGACAAGCCTTTTTTGTATTACAAGTTTTCTGAAATTGTATGTTTAAATATGCAAATGAGGCATGATCTACTTAAATATGCAATAATTTGCATATAATTCCAGGACAGAAATCTGAACATTGGATAAAGCCATTTTCAAAACAATTTTTGACAACAAAATGTTTCATTTTGTTGACATATTAGAGCCAAAGGTTATTACAGAGGGGATTTTGGATATCTCTTTTTATCACTCCATAAATCAGAAAATACTCCATTCAGTCCATTTTTATGGTAAAATTCCATATTTCGCCATGTTTTTAGGAATAAAATGTGATATAAATCAGGGTATGAATGCGATATCAACAAACCCTTCTGTAAATACCTTCAGAACATAGATATTAATAGAACTGGAAGGTTTGGTGTATGTGAGTGCTACTGAAGTGGAGATTTCTGGCTCAGAGTATGAGGAAAAACTCTTAAAACTCATTTTTGGGAAAACGCCTTCAAAGTTCTGTATTGTAAAATGCCATACTTTTTTTTTTAAACAGATATTTACAAACACAATACCTAATCAAACCATTAGTAATAGACAACCTAAACACATGCCTGATAACTGAATAATAATAATAATGATGTTATTGAACTGAACAGAACTACACACAGGCTACAAACAGTGTAGTACAGTGTAGTACCCCCTAATAGGCAAAAAATATTTGAATAGATCACTATGAAACTTTCCCAATTTGTTATGTACATATAAACTAAGAAAAAATATATTGCAAGTTTTCTGAAATCTATGTTTATATATGCAAATGAGGCACTTCCCCATTAAATATGTGCACATTTATGGATGCAATAAGGCAACATGATGTAAAATAAACATTTAAATGTGTGTTATTGACGTTTTATTGTCACTAGTTTCATAGAAGACATGTTTAGGAAGCAAAATATAACAAAATCTCAAAATCAACAAAAAAAGTATATTTGACTATTCACCTGCAGTGTCTCGCCTTAACCCACCAAGAAAAAACTGTGTGGGAAGTCGAAGGAAGAGCCGATACAATAACGCGCATGTTCAGTTACTTTCCTTTTTTTTTAAACTTTGACCAGTCACCTGGTTCTTTTAGCGTTTATCGCTTTTTCTTCGCATTCATACTTGATCAAGTTCGACCGACAGAAGCAGGCTGAAAGGGTTCAGATGGGGGGGAAAGACACTCTGGGAAAGGCACGGCTGCCGTCCGGGATTCGAACGCGCTCAGCCCCAGATCCGCGTGAGCGCGGTTGTCCACGGCGCTGAAATAGCACTTGCGGTACGTGGTGAGCTACTGGAGCTCCCCCCTTCAGTTACTTTCTACTTTATTCATTCACAGAATCACCACCGTACACACACCTACCACTCTCCTATATCTCCTCCTCTGTGACCCTTCAACTCTGGAGTGAGAGACTCCCTCAATGTGACACCACACAGGCCCCCCCCGAACACCCAGAGTAGACATACCCTGCAATCCCAACCCATACAAAACCCCCCAAAGTACTCAGCCCCTCGTAGGAGGCCTGACGACCCGAACATAACGACTGCGCTTAACAGTCAGGGGGGAAGGGGGAAGGGCACGAGCCGGCGGCCGTCCGCGCCGGCGGCGAGGCTGGACTGGGGGAGAGTCCGGGGCTGCCGGGGTAGAGGTAGACACGGGCCGCAAGCTTGCGGCAGGAGTGGGGTTGGGTGGACGGCCGTGCCGTCGGGGCCGAGCGCAGGCCTAGCATGACCCACGGCAAACGGTCAACCCAATTACTGTCCGTAAGAGCTGCCCGGAGAGCAACCTTCATAGTGCGGTGGAAACGCCCACAGAGACCATTTGCCACGGTGCGGTGGAGCTTCACCCCCAAACTCTCCGCCACGGCGCTCCACAGCTCTGATGTGAATTGGGGCCCTCTGTCCGAAGTTAGATCCGCAGGGGTACCGAAACGAGCCACCCAGGTGGAGATGAACGCCCGAGCCACGTCCGCTGATGTAGTGGATAACAGGGGCACGGCCTCCGGCCACCTGGTGGTCCTGTCCACCATGGTCAGTAGGTGAGTGAACCCCTGGGAGGGGGGCAGCGGGCCCACCAGGTCCATGTTGACGTGATCAAAACGTCTCTCCGGGATGAGAAATGGCCCCAGCAGGGCCTTAGTGTGCCGATGCACCTTGGCGCGCTGGCACGCTACACAAGAGGCTGCCCACCCCTTGACGTCCTTCCTGAGGAGGCCCGGCCAGACGAACCTAGCCCCCACCAGCTTAACTGATGCCTTCACCCCCGGGTGCAATAAAGCATGTATAGCATCGTAAATGCGGCGGCGCCAGCCAGCGGGGACCATCGGGCGAGGTCGGCTGGTGGAGACATCGGAGAGGAGCGTGGCCTTACTGTCCTGGAACACCACATCCTCCAGTCTCAGTCCTGTCGTGGCCGTGCTGAATGCCTGGATGTCCATGTCCGTGCACTGGTCAACTGCCATGGCTGCGTAGTCCACACCCAGGTGCACAGTGTTGACCCGCACTCTGGAGAGGCAGTCAGCCACCAGGTTGTCCTTGCCCGCCACATGCTGCAGGTCCGTGGTGAATTCCGAAATGGCGGACAGTTGGCGCTGCTGCCGTGCCGACCATGGCTCCGTGGTCTTAGCCATGGCAAAGGTCAGAGGCTTGTGGTCCACGAAAGCGGTGAACTCCCGGCCCTCCAACAGGAACCTAAAATGACGCATGGTGAGGATAAGGGCCAGCAGCTCCCTGTCAAACGTGCTGTATTTCCTCTCGTTGTCCCGCAGTGTCCTGCTGAAAAAGGCCAGAGGCTGCCAGGCGCCGGCCACACACTGATCACCCACCGCCCCCACAGCATAGTTCGAGGCATCGGTCGTGAGGGCTATTGGAGCGGCCGGGTATGGGTGTGCCAGCATAGTAGCGTTAGCGAGTGTAGCCTTAGCACTATCAAATGCCTGGACCCTCTCAGGGGTCCACCTCCTGATTGTCCTTCTTGCCCCTTAGTGCCCCGTACAGGGGGTGCATCAAGAGAACCGTGCCTGGTATGAATCGGTTATAAAAATGTACCATACCGAGGAACTCCTGTAGGGGATTGATGGTGCGAGGAAGTGGGAAGGCAGTGATCGCCTCCACCTTGGTGGGCAGAGGCACAGCTCCCTGTGAAGAGATGTGATGGCCCAGGAAGTCTATGTCTGGCCGGCCGAACTGACACTTGGCCGGGTTCACAATCAGCCCATGTTCATTCAGCCGCTGAAACAGCTGTCGGAGGTGCAAACAATGCTCCTCAGCAGATGTGCTGGCCACCAGGATGTTGTCTAAATACACAAATAAAAATGACAACCCCCGCAGCACAGAGTCCATTAACCGCTGGAAGGTCTGCGCTGCCCCCTTGAGTCCGAAAGGCATCCTTAAAAACTCGAAAAGTCCAAACAGGGTAATAACGGCGGTCTTGGGCACGTCTCTGGGATGGACTGGCACCTGGTGGTAGCCCCGCACCAAATCTACCTTGGAGAAAATGGTGGTCCCGGCCAGGTGAACAGAAAAGTCCTGGTTGTGCGGGACAGGGTAGCGGTCATGAGCCGTGGCACTATTGAGGCGCCGGAAATCTCCACACGGGCGCCACTTCCCATCAGTTTTTGGAAACATATGCAAAGGCGAGGCCCACGGGCTGTTGGAGCGCCGCACAATGCCGAGCTGCTCCATTGTGTCGAACTCCCCTTTAGCGATGGCCAGTTTAGCGGTGTCAAGGCGGCGTGCATGCGCGAAAACTGGCGGACCGGCCGTGGGAATATAATGCTCCACCCCATGTTTTGCGACCATAGCAGAAAACGTGGGCACAGTCAGAGCGGGGAAATCAGCGAGAAGCCGCTGGTACACCTCCCCTGTGGCGAGGATGTTGGCGAGGGCGAGCCCCCCCCCCCAGAGTGCAGGGGTAAGTGGCAAATGACACAGCGTCAATTAAGCGACGGTTCGCTACATCCACCAAAAGTCTATGAGCGCATAAAAAAATCCGCGCCCAGTATGGGCATCGACACAGAAGCAATTACAAAATCCCAATTAAAAGCATGTCCATTGAAACAAACAGTCACTGACCTGGTGCAGAAGGTGCAAATCGGAGTTCCATTGGCGGCGTCCAGTGGGGGGCCGTGACTGCCACTCAAGCCGTCCGCAGCTGAAGCTGGCAGGTACTCCGCTGGGCTCCCGAATCCACCAGCAAGCGCCTACTGGACAACGTGTCCTCAATGAACAGCAGCCTTGTTGTGTTGCCAGCACTCACAGCCGCTAATGAGCACCGGCTCTGGCATTTCCCTGTGGAATGTGGGAAGTCGAAGGAAGAGGCGATACAATAACGCGTGTGACAGGTCCTTCAGTTACTTCCTACTTTATTCATTCAGAAAATCACCGCTGTACACACACCTACCACTCTCCTATATCTCCTCCCCTGTGACCATTCAACTCTGGAGTGAGAGACTCCCTCAATGTGACACCACAACTGCGTGTATACACCGGCTATACAGGCAGTATAAGTGTTTCAGTCTTCAAAGGGGTTAACCCAGGCCAACAGGTCAACGAGAACGAGTTCGGACCTGGGCCCGGCGGACCGGGACCTACACAGGGATGCCAGAGGGGTTCAATAGAAAAAACTCCTCGACAGCCCCCTCCCATCCCTGCCCAGCAACACCCCGGCGGACAACGGGTTAACTGACCTTGTCCGGCGCGACCAGAACCAGTCCTGTGTCCTAGTCACGCCGCCATCTCCTTCCCAGGCGCTCGCATAAAAAACGCAGTTTCTATGAATGAGCAACCAAGGCGCGCCAGCCCATGACGTGGTTCCACACCGAAAGCACCCAGGGCCAGCGTTATGTACACGTCAAGACCCAAAAAACACATCAATGGTAATTCTAATAAGAAACCAGACAACATTCCTTCCATGCCGTCTGGGACGAGCGGCCAAACAAGACACAGATATGGGTCCCATATGACGCGTCCGAGGGGAAAAACCCTGTCAACACCGCTCTGTATATAAGAGGGAAGACAGGGAATCCCCCAGAGAGACCTTCCACGTGAGTAACAATTGAAAAGATTATGTAAACATTGAGCCACGTGACCAAAAGCCCAATAAATATTTAAATAGAGAGCAGAGCAGAAAACGTACAGTTTCCAACGCATCGCAACACCAAATCTTGACAATGACAGTGGTCCGTAGTACGGAGCCTGAAAGAACTCACGGAAGTCTCATGGCCAATAGAAACGTGCCCCGTGACCCACCTATCCAAATATGGATAAACCCCCCCTCCCCCCCCCCCCCCCCCTTTCCCCTCCCGACGAACAGGAGGTCCAACCCCCTGGCCAATCAGTAAAAGGGGGGAGGGGTTTATCAGTTCACCCCCTATGACCCCACACCCCGGATACGATGAAAACAACAAGCAGCGCATGATACCAGTTGTCTAGCATGCTACATGAAAAAGCGTATCTCCTCTAGGATAAGCTTAACAGTTGCACGCCAGCCACAGACAATAAACTTGTTTGTGTAAAAAACTGGTTTTTATACAAGGCTTTAGGCTCATGTGCGAACTCGCCACCGGCATTTTTATACCTTACCAAGTAAAGAAAAAAACAACAGTTAAAGAGAGGGTCCAAAGACCTCGGTACAATAGCTACATTTGTGATTACTTCTGTAGGCTAACACTCAACCTAGTTGTGGACTCGATGCCATGTTTCCCAAACGTAACAGAATACACACAACCCCCTCAGATAAAAAGGTAAAGTTCACTCTTACTACTGCAAGAAGAACGCTGTCTTTTATGATGAGAGAAGACAAGTATTTTGACCGAGTGCTAGCCACAAGCCTTGCTAAGCAGACATATATATAGCGACCAGAAAACTATTTTCAAAGAAAAGCAAGCACACAACCCCACAGCTAGGTAAGGGTTATACATCGTATCCCCAATATATAGTGAATAAACACAAGTTTTGTAACAAAAAACAGTCCCTCACCAGGAGGGACTTTTTATTTAATAACAAAATCATATGTTGGGGGGGGGGGGTAAACAGGGGAGTCACTAGCGCCGCCTGCTGTGTGCAGAGCGCTGTTTGCCCCCACGGGGAGCCGGCGCCAACGTCCGACGCGGCAGATAGCTGGGCATCTTGTCTCGGGGTCGGAGGTTCTAACCCAACCCTGGAGTACAAGGGACCCCAAGGAGACGCAGCACTCCCTGCCACTCCCCGAGGGGGAGAGGGATATGTCTCTAGTGGGGCTTCGAACAAGAGAGCTCCCGCCCCCTCCATGTAATCCTCAGAAATGGAGAAGAGGCAAGAGAACTCTCGTTCGGCTCCAGCACAACACTACAACCAGGCCGTTCACCTCTGCTGCTCGCCGCCTTAAGACGAGAGCGAGCCGAGGCCGACTGCCCACTGGCGGGGGAACCAGGGCCGGAATCCGGCCATCTCACAGGAGATGGAGGCTCAACGACCCCTCGGAGAGGCAAACTCACCACCGGGCGCACCTGGCTGCCACGACCTCGGAGCCAGAGACGCCCCATGACGCACGGAGGATGCTGCGATAGTGAAGCGCTGGTGGAGGGTAACGTTGTGAGCGTCACTCTAGACCAGTGGTTCCCAAACTGTGGTGCGCGCGTGACATGAAAAGGCAATTCTTCCTTTTTTTTTTTTTTTTTACAATAAAATGTCATACAAATCTTAATCAAACCTTTAGTATTATGGATATTAAACATGCTGGCAGAGTACATGCATCCATGTTGTCGTGAACATTTTAATTAAATAAAGAAATTCCCTATCCATAGTCGCAGTGGGAAGAGATCAAATAAAAAATTTAATAAAATAGATTCCCTACCTACTCATGGCCTTGACTGACAACCAACAGGAACCAAACAATATTTTGTTTTATGCCTAATAAATATAACTAATATACATTATTTCAAATGGAGATTTTCACTGTGTAAATCACGATATTCAAGAAACGTTTTAATAAAAAACTTACGTTTTAATAATAATAATAAACAATAATGTCTCGGGCGTGTCTGACACAGGTGTGCTTCATCTGTGCACGGAGACCAGCAACATTTTTTTCTAACAGAAACCCATTGGGGGTGCGTCAGCTAGGTCGGGAGGTGACAGGGGGTGCACGGCCAAAAAAGTTTAGGAACCGCTGCTCTAGACCCTCCGACGGTGAAGACATTATCTCTTAGTTTTTTTTATAAATTTGCGAGAGAGAAAAAACAAAGATACAATGTCAATGTAGCTCCTTTCCAACAACTATTTCGGCACTAAACTTAAAGTGGTGTGTTACAGACACTTTTCGGTGGTGAAAATAGGGAAGGAGCTGATGGTGTGGCCACGACCCCGCTTATGTAGAGGAGCGGATGTGGGTGTGGCCAGGCGAATGGGTGTGTGCATGTGGAGAAAATTATTCATTATTAGATTGGATAAAGGGATAGTTCCAATAGAGCAGAGCGTAAGCTATACGATAATATAACTGACTGAGGGGCCTTGGCCTATCCCAAAGTTTCATCCGCATCGGAGCAGAACTACTGGAGTGGGTGCATTTACATTTAGTCATTTAACTGACGCTTTTATCCAAAGCGACTTACAAGTTCTGTACGACAAGTCATCAGGAAGGGCACAACTCTATCAGCTGAGTAACAATGTTCATCAAAGTGTTGAGTGCTACAGTGTAGGTTAGTTTATTGGGACGAGTGCATGACAGTAAGGTTAGTTGAGGTTAGATATTATTTTAATTTATTATTATTATTATTATTTATTTCAGGCAATGGTTGAAGAAGTGCGTCTTTAGTCGACGGCGAAAGATTGGACGGGTTTCGGCTGTCCTAACTGGGGTGGGTAGTTCATTCCACCATTGTGGGGCAAGGACTGAGAATAGGCGGCTTCTCCTTGATGACCCTCCTGAAGCTCGGGTGCCCCTCCAGCGCCCCCTACAGGACAGAACTACATAACTACAGCAGTGGCTGCAGCGCCCCCTACAGGACAGAACTACATAACTACAGCAGTGGGTGCAGCGCCCTCTACAGGACAGAACTACAGAACTACAGCAGTGGGTGCAGCGCCCCCTACAGAACAGAACTACAGGAGTGGGTGCAGCGCCCCCTACAGGACAAAACTACAGAACTACAGGACTGGCTGCAGCGCCCCCTACAGGACAGAACTACAGCAGTGGGTGCAGCGCCCCCTACAGGACAGAACTACAGAACTACAGGAGTGGCGGCAGCGCCCCCTACAGGACTGAACTACAGAACTACAGCAGTGGCTGCAGCGCCCCCTACAGGACAGAACTACAGCAGTGGGTGCAGCGCCCCCTACAGGACAGAACTACAGGAGTGGCTGCAGCGCCCCCTACAGAACAGAACTACAGAACTACAGCAGTGGGTGCAGCGCCCCCTACAGGACAGAACTACAGCAGTGGGTGCAATGCCCCCTACAGGACAGAACTACAGAACTACAGCAGTGGGTGCAGCGCCCCCTACAGGACAGAACTACAGAACTACAGTAGTGGCTGCAGCGCCCCCTACAGGACAGAACTACAGAACTACAGCAGTGGTTGCAGCGCCCCCTACAGGACAGAACTACAGAACTACAGCAGTGGCTGCAGCGCCCCCTACAGGACAGAACTACAGAACTACAGCAGTGGCTGCAGCGCCCCCTACAGGACAGAACTACAGAACTACAGCAGTGGCTGCAGCGCCCCCTACAGGACAGAACTACATAACTACAGCAGTGGCTGCAGCGCCCCCTGCAGGACAGAACTACATAACTACAGCAGTGGCTGCAGCGCCCCCTACAGGACAGAACTACAGAACTACAGCAGTGGCTGCAGCGCCCCCTACAGGACAGAACTACAGAACTACAGCAGTGGCTGCAGCGCCCCCTACAGGACAGAACTACAGAACTACAGCAGTGGCTGCAGCGCCCCCTACAGGACAGAACTACAGAACTACAGCAGTGGCTGCAGCGCCCCCTACAGGACAGAACTACAGAACTACAGCAGTGGCTGCAGCGCCCCCTACAGGACAGAACTACAGAACTACAGCAGTGGCTGGAGCGCCCCCTACAGGACAGAACTACATAACTACAGCAGTGGGTGCAGCGCCCTCTACAGGACAGAACTACAGAACTACAGCAGTGGGTGCAGAGCCCCCTACAGGACAGAACTACAGGAGTGGGTGCAGCGCCCCCTACAGGACAGAACTACAGAACTACAGGACTGGCTGCAGCGCCCCCTACAGGACAGAACTACAGCAGTGGGTGCAGCGCCCCCTACAGGACAGAACTACAGAACTACAGGAGTGGCGGCAGCGCCCCCTACAGGACTGAACTACAGAACTACAGTAGTGGCTGCAGCGCCCCCTACAGGACAGAACTACAGCAGTGGGTGCAGCGCCCCCTACAGGACAGAACTACAGGAGTGGCTGCAGCGCCCCCTACAGAACAGAACTACAGAACTAGGGGTAGGGGGGGCCTCATCAATCTTATCGCTTCCAGACAGTACAGTTCGTCTCCTCTTTCCCAGAAATCACATCGCCGGAGAGTCAACTCCTCCGCGTTGACCTTGGCCTCGGTCTGTTCCACAGCAGAAAAGGATAAGGGGGGTGTGGGAGGGGGGGGGGGGGTGATAACATGCAGCTCGAGGCAGATATGCCGCATATGGTCAGAATCAGGTCAATTTTGTCTAATCATCGTCACCATCGTCGTATCCCCTATTACGGTACGGTGGCATCTTAATTTTCACGTCCCTAATTTCCGACGTGATATCCAGTATGGCCTGTGACCGCGAAAGTTCCTCTGCATGGTTAGAAGCAAGTCTCTCAAGAATTGTCTTCAAGCATGACTGTTCGTCTACATGGTAGAGTTCGCCTCTTTCCAACATGGTCTTGGAGCTCAATTGTTCATCACCGCGCAGGGTACTTAGGTCAGCGATCTTCTTAAACAGTTCCATTAGGTTTTCCTTGATCCCGGCCAGATCCCTGGCCAGGGAAATCAACTTCTTCCGAATTAGCTTCAGGCAGTACCAGATCCAGCAGCATGACAATTAGAAGATATACGTCCTCAACGTCGTTTATCTCCAGCGGGAAAAAGCATATCGCGAGCCAGGTCCCGTATGAATTTATGGTGTATCCCGCCTGATAGCTCCCAAGAGGGCATAATGGGTCATCCGCATTCTGCTTCCTTGTAGAGAATATGCGATCAATCGCTGTAAAAGCCCAGCTTATTAGATCCATATTACGGTCAAAAGTCAAGTCGAGTTGAGGATTCTGTTGTAAAAAAGAAAGAAGAAAAAGGTCAAAAACGTCTGAGCGTCTCCAGCGAGTGCAGATCTAGGCTCCGGTGAAACGAGCTGTAAGGGCTGGTACGGACGTCTCCAAACCGATAAGAGAGAGGCCTTGAGGTGTTTCTCTGGAGGAGGGAGAGGAGATAAAAATGCGACTGCTTCTGGGAAGAGAGTGAGAGGAAACATAGCCACAAACATAGCCACACCACTGGTAAACAAACTACCCTCCCACTCAGGGCATTATGGGGTAGAAGACTGTAAAGTGTCACAGAACAAGTGACACTCTTGGACAATGACATCCTGAGTCGTTCCTATGTGACCAGTATAATCTTTAAACTGAACTCTGGAGGATAGCTTTATGCTGGCTCTACTTATAAAAAATGGAAATGAGCCTTTAATATCTGCAGGGTGTCTGTGAAACGGGAGGCAACCTGGGGAATGTGGGCCTCAGCAAAGAAAGAGACATAGTGTGAGAGAGAGACACACACACACGCACACACACACAAAGAAAGAGACATAGTGTGAGAGAGAGAGACACACACACGCACACACACACAGAGATATGACGGAGTGACACTAGTTAATAATGACATCCTGTTCTCTCTGTCAATTGTGGGATGTAAAAGGTTTAAGCATATGTTTATGGTATATATCTGTTTTAGATCTAGGCATATGTTACTGTATGTGTCTATATGTGAAGATCCGTGGCAGAGGAGACAGCTCTCTATGACGGGTGCACACTTGTATAACTTGTATACACTTGTATCTTATATAAGCTGTATATTCTTCATACACCTTTTAAAACTATAACTACAGTTAAAAGTTAATGTTATGTTACAGAATGCAGTCTCTGTTAGAGTAAGTCAGAAATGAAAGGGGCCCCTTAAGAATGTGACCTTGAGAGACAGCTCCGAGCGAGACGAGCACAGAGATGAGAGCAGAAGAGAGAACTGGCCTTAAACTACAAAATACATATATGATGTGTGATCAATCAGTGTTTAAAGTATATGAGTACTGTATTGTACATGTATATGTATGTATATCTGTATATATCTGTATATGTATGTGTTAGGCTATGTACTGTATATTACGGCAGTCTGCCTCGTCTTCTTCTCTTACTGTCAGAACGAGAGAGGCCCATGTACGTGCAGAGTTAACCCTTGCAGTGAGGAAGCAGAGCAGACAGGCATACATGTTTAAATGACGTAATGGGGTTTTTCCCAGAAGAAAGTAATCTGTTACTTCTCCAACAAAGAGGCATTCATGTTCTGAGGTAAATGGGGTTTTCCCAGTAGAGGTAATGACAAAAATGGGAGGAGAGCCAGTCCCCACGAGCCGTGCATTGACTGGCTGGTGAAATGACATCACGGTGACAGCGCTGTATTTGGACCAATAAGCAGAAGAGATCTGGGGGCTTTATAAGGGCCAACTGGCGAGAGAAAGGCAGAGATTTTTACACTGAGCTGGAGAGATAGGAAGAGGCACAAGCCGTGCCAGATCAGACTTTTTAGAGAAATGGAGATCCTGCTGCCAGACACGGGGCACGAACCATGCAGAGATGAGATGTTCTGTTTTCTGCTTATTTTAAACTGAATGGAGATCCTGCTGCCAGACACGGGGCACAAGCCGTGCAGAGATGAGATGTTTTGTTCTGTGCATATTTTAACTGAAATGGACACTTTTCCACTTCAGTATCTTCTTGTAACTAGCTTTTTCTAATTAAAATTACCTCTTTATACATATGATTTGTATCCTTTCTTCGGACCAGACGACCGGGTAAGCATGAAATGTGTTTTGCATTGTAACTTCACCCCATGCAATTTTTGATTAATGATAAAAACTTTAGAAGTGTGGCATTATCAAATAAAGTAAAAGGAGACATATGATTATGCATTAAGGACTAAAGGTGAATTCTGTATAATGGGATTATCAAGTAAAGCCATACAGTGGTAATACGGCCAACCTAGTAGATTAAAGCAAAATAAATAAAAGTAAACTCTACGGCCAACCGAATAGATTAAAATAGAATAAAGTAAATACACCCCGCAACTCCAATCCATCAACTGTATGACTGGAGGGGACGGGGGGGTGTCTGTGTGTGAGCCGAGGTCGGCTGAGTTTAAGCCCTGAAGTTTATAGACACAATTGAGTCCTAGACGTCCCAAACTTCGCAGGACGCTGCTTGAAGCTGGGATTCGGACCAATGAGTTATGGGATAATCAATCTGACCTCGGTTTACGACCGGTGATCAACATGGCGTCCCTGGCGATGGGCATTTATACTAACCAAAATAGGTGCTAAACGGCCGAAGAAGACAGGACTACTGTCAAAAGCCTCTGGAGTAAAATTAAATCACAGATTTGGCTAAAATTAAAGTAGAAAGCTCTACTGGCGACTCGAGTGGAAGGCTCTACTCGGGGATATCACAAATGAATAGAAAGCTCTATCTTGGTGATTAAAGCAACGTTTACTCACAACTAAAGGGTAACATAATGTTTATAGAGCTCTGGGGGGAGTTACAAGTGCAGCATAATTTCGTGCTTTGCCCACAGGAAGCGAACTGGCCCTACCCAAGGCGAGGGCTCCCTAGCCCAAAGACACTGTTTGTAAGGAGGGGGAGCTGGATGTGAAGCGAAGTCAAAACGACCGTTCACAGAAAGGCGAGGGCTCCCTAGCCCAAAGACACTGTTTGTAAGGAGGGGAGCTGGATGTGAAGCGAAGTCAAAACGACCGTTCACAGAAAGGCGAGGGCTCCCTAGCCCAAAGACACTGTTTGTAAGGAGGGGGAGCTGGATGTGAAGCGAAGTCAAAACGACCGTTCACAGAAAGGCGAGGGCTCCCTAGCCCAAAGACACTGTTTGTAAGGAGGGGGAGCTGGATGTGAAGCGAAGTCAAAACGACCGTTCACAGAAAGGCGAGGGCTCCCTAGCCCAAAGACACTGTTTGTAAGGAGGGGGAGCTGGATGTGAAGCGAAGTCAAAACGACCGTTCACAGAAAGGCGAGGGCTTCCTAGCCCAAAGACACTGTTTGTAAGGAGGGGAGCTGGATGTGAAGCGAAGTCAAAACGACCGTTCACAGAAAGGCGAGGGCTCCCTAGCCCAAAGACACTGTTTGTAAGGAGGGGGAGCTGGATGTGAAGCGAAGTCAAAACGACCGTTCACAGAAAGGCGAGGGCTCCCTAGCCCAAAGACACTGTTTGTAAGGAGGGGGAGCTGGATGTGAAGCGAAGTCAAAACGACCGTTCACAGAAAGGCGAGGGCTCCCTAGCCCAAAGACACTGTTTGTAAGGAGGGGGAGCTGGATGTGAAGCGAAGTCAAAACGACCGTTCACAGAAAGGCGAGGGCTCCCTAGCCCAAAGACACTGTTTGTAAGGAGGGGGAGCTGGATGTGAAGCGAAGTCAAAACGACCGTTCACAGAAAGGCGAGGGCTCCCTAGCCCAAAGACACTGTTTGTAAGGAGGGGGAGCTGGATGTGAAGCGAAGTCAAAACGACCGTTCACAGAAAGGCGAGGGCTCCCTAGCCCAAAGACACTGTTTGTAAGGAGGGGGAGCTGGATGTGAAGCGAAGTCAAAACGACCGTTCACAGAAAGGCGAGGGCTTCCTAGCCCAAAGACACTGTTTGTAAGGAGGGGAGCTGGATGTGAAGCGAAGTCAAAACGACCGTTCACAGAAAGGCGAGGGCTCCCTAGCCCAAAGACACTGTTTGTAAGGAGGGGGAGCTGGATGTGAAGCGAAGTCAAAACGACCGTTCACAGAAAGGCGAGGGCTCCCTAGCCCAAAGACACTGTTTGTAAGGAGGGGGAGCTGGATGTGAAGCGAAGTCAAAACGACCGTTCACAGAAAGGCGAGGGCTCCCTAGCCCAAAGACACTGTTTGTAAGGAGGGGGAGCTGGATGTGAAGCGAAGTCAAAACGACAGTTCACAGAAAAGCGAGGGTTCCCTAGCCCAGAGACCCTGTTTGTAAGGAGAGACTGGATGTGAAGCACAGTCAAAAAGACCGTAGCCAGACGGAAGCTAACTAGCACTACATCGGCTAACAAGCCAGTGCTAACACCCATGAGCTGGCCCTAGCCAGACGGAAGACCCATGAGCTGGCCCTAGCCAGACGGAAGACCCATGAGCTGGCCCTAGCCAGACGGAAGACCCATGAGCTGGCCAGACGGAAGCTAACTAGCACGACATCGGCTAACAAGCCAGTGCTAACACCCATGAGCTGGCCGTAGCCAGACGGAAGCTAACTAGCTCACCATCGGCTAACAAACCAGTACTAACACCCATGAGCTGGCCCTAGCCAGACGAGAGCCAACTAGCTCACCACAGGCTAACAAAGCCAGGAGCTAACAGCAGGCGAAGTAGCCAGAGCTAGCGACCAATGCTAGCTCAGGAGGAGCTGGCACAACCAAAGCTAGCACAAGAGAAGCTAGTTCGCATCTTGAGACATCTCAAAAGACTGGAGATCCCCGAAAGGGCCTCAATGGCGCAACGGATGGAAAGAGGAGTAAGCACCCCCGGTCAAGATCCAGGGGATAACATGGTGGAAAGACTGATCCCACAGGTGCGAGACGGGAGCATGTCTCTCAGTGTTGCAGCCGAATCAGTCATGAATGGAACACCCATGCAGGGATCATGCTTTCTGCTTGAAAAGCTATTCGGAGGAGTCCCAGGGGGTAACCTACTGGCAGCCCGATGCGCAGCATGGTCACAAGACCAGCTACGTATCGAGTGTAGGCTGTATGACCAAGTCATAATGCTATCTGACAAAAGGGGGGCCTCCCAGGAGCCTCCCCCGAAAACAACCAAGGAGAGAACAAGGAAGAAGAATTACATATACCTACCTCCAGACGAGTGGGCCGCATTAACCCCAGAACAGCAAGCAGAAAGGAAGGCAACAAGGGAGGAATTCAAATCCCGGAAGAAGAATTACATATACCTACCTCCAGACGAGTGGGCCGCATTAACCCCAGAACAGCAAGCAGAAAGGAAGGCAACAAGGGAGGAATTCAAATCCCGGAAGAAGAATTACATATACCTACCTCCAGACGAGTGGGCCGCATTAACCCCAGAACAGCAAGCAGAAAGGAAGGCAACAAGGGAGGAATTCAAATCCCGGAAGAAGAATTACCTATACCTACCTCCAGACGAGTAGGCCGCACTAACCCCCGAGCAGCAAGCAGAGATAGGGGCAACAAAGGGAGAAATTACCTTCTGGGGCCCTGACACATGACACTCAAGCAAGTGCAACCTGCACTTGACGGGAGAAACATGGGGGAGAAACTAACCCCAGAGCAGCAAGCAGAGATGAGGGCAACAAAGGGAGAAATTACCTTCTGGGGCCCTGACACGTGACACTCAAGCAAGTGCAAACTGCACTTGACATACCGCTCATCTGTCAAGAGGAAGAATATGTAGTGTTATTGTCATTTAGGAAGAAACATGACATAGAATACTACATGCATTTTGTATATATTTTAAGTATAATATGTAAAGATGTCCGTCCTTGCTCTAAACCCAGAGTAAAGTAAAGTGAATTTGTAATCTATTTCATTCAGAAGGGATTTCCTGACAGCAACCATTTGGTAGGTTAGCACCCTACCAACCATATCAGCTGCATGAGATGTACACTCACCAGCGCCTATGGGTAACAAATTGAGACTCTGCAAACTCTCATCAAGCTTAGCACCTTGACGCGGGGGGACAGAGCGAGCATCAGGGTCTCTGTATCCGACGGGCCTATCAGATTTGTGGTGACTTGGAAGCCTCAGCATACAGGACGCTGTGGTGCTTAGGCGGCCAAGTCACTGGTTTATAGGTCTGTCAAAACGGATTGGAGGTTCCGGGGCTTAGAACATGAGTTCAAGTGAGTTGGGCTGTATACTAATCAAATAGGTATCAACAGCCGAAAGAATATTAACTGAAATAACTGCTGTCAGGTGTCTCTGGAGTAGAATTAGTTACAGATTTGAGTCAACCTTACTCAAGATTGGTCTTATCGGCAGAACCTCTCCAACCAAGACTCTTCCTAATGTTCGAGATCTGGAACACTGGTGACGTAGATGGTCTGCAGAGCGCAGCAGACAGCCAAAAGTATATTGGTAAAAAATCTATCAGGAACAAGAGAGGGTTGATAAGTAACGACTTGAAGTAGCGGTTACTCATGACTAAAAAGTTACGTAATGTTTTCTTACAGTCAAAAACGTAGAAGGTTCTACTTAAAGAAACAATCACAATTAAAGTATATTTTTGTGAAATACGGTAAAAAGGTTTACTCAAGACTAAAGTAACTAAATGCTTACTTAAAGTCAGAACTTAAGTAGAAAAAACTCTACTTTGTGAATAGCAGGCTGAAATAGCCATTGCGAATAGCAGGCTGAAATAGCCATTGCGAATAGCAGGCTGTAATAGCCATTGCGAATAGCAGGCTGAAATAGCCATTGCGAATAGCAGGCTGAAATAGCCATTGCGAATAGCAGGCTGAAATAGCCATTGCGAATAGCAGGCTGAAATAGCCATTGCGAGCAGGCTGAAATAGCCATTGCTAAAAGGACGAGGCTACTCACATGATCAGACAGGTATATGATAACCTTGGACATGCCGGAAGTAAGAGGATGTTGGTATACCTGAGAACTAACAACATTCTCATACCTAAAGCCAAACAAAGAGCGATAACAGTCCGAAAGGCCTGTGAACAATGTGCGCTGGTAAAGGTGCGCTGGTAAAGGGACAAAACCTGAACCAGTGCCACACTCTTAGACGGGGGGGGGGGGCTGTCCCCCGGAGTCAGCGGACGACGCAGCGAATGGCAAGAAGGAATATACTGACTCAGGTCAGAAATCGGAAATGGAGGAAGACCGGGCTAGGTCAAGCTCCAGAGCATCCTCAAGGTCCTCATCTAGACCTCCCAGACCTCCCAGACCTCCCAGACCTCCCAGACCTCCCAGACCTCCTAGACCTCCCAGACCGGACAGAGAGACATCGGCCTGGACCCAGGCTACAGGGCGACGAGAGCCCTGAATGGACCTGAAGGAGAGAAAAGAAATGAGTCCTCTGTGGACTGTATCTGTGATGTCCTGCGAGGCCTACGGACAGGGTCACAAGACCAGGCCAACCACACCTCAATAGAGGACTGCTGCTACAATTCTCGGGGATCCGTGGGGGTCGCCCGAGAAGCGACAAATCAACCTACCTCAAACTATGGGAGAGATCCAAGAGGTCAGAGGGGACGACCCCAAGATGACCAAGGTGACCAAGATGACCAAGGTGACCAAGATGACCAAGATGACCAAGGTGACCAAGATGACCAAGGTGACCAAGATGACCAAGGTGACCAAGATGACCAAGATGACCAAGATGACGAAGACGACAACAACCTGGGTGCATCGGCCGGGAACAACAGATGCAAGTCTTCCCGCCGGATACCAAGCAACAACGTGACCCCTATCCTGTCGAGCCGTCCAGCCAGGGAACAACAGATGCAAGTCTTCCCGCCGGCTACCAGGGTAACAAGGTACCAAGATGGCAGAGGGGGTGTGGAGAGTCACAGCCACGTGACCCCACAATCGCCATCTCGTCCCCCAGTACAGACGCTATTAAGACAATGGAAAATGACCGACCAGGATGACAGAGGGGGTGTAAAGTGTCACAGAACAAGTGACACTCTTGGACAATGACATCCTGAGTCGTTCCTATGTGACCAGTATAATCTTTAAACTGAACTCTGGAGGATAGCTTTATGCTGGCTCTACTTATAAAAAATGGAAATGAGCCTTTAATATCTGCAGGGTGTCTGTGAAACGGGAGGCAACCTGGGGAATGTGGGCCTCAGCAAAGAAAGAGACATAGTGTGAGAGAGAGACACACACACACGCACACACACACAAAGAAAGAGACATAGTGTGAGAGAGAGAGACACACACACGCACACACACACAGAGATATGACGGAGTGACACTAGTTAATAATGACATCCTGTTCTCTCTGTCAATTGTGGGATGTAAAAGGTTTAAGCATATGTTTATGGTATATATCTGTTTTAGATCTAGGCATATGTTACTGTATGTGTCTATATGTGAAGATCCGTGGCAGAGGAGACAGCTCTCTATGACGGGTGCACACTTGTATAACTTGTATACACTTGTATCTTATATAAGCTGTATATTCTTCATACACCTTTTAAAACTATAACTACAGTTAAAAGTTAATGTTATGTTACAGAATGCAGTCTCTGTTAGAGTAAGTCAGAAATGAAAGGGGCCCCTTAAGAATGTGACCTTGAGAGACAGCTCCGAGCGAGACGAGCACAGAGATGAGAGCAGAAGAGAGAACTGGCCTTAAACTACAAAATACATATATGATGTGTGATCAATCAGTGTTTAAAGTATATGAGTACTGTATTGTACATGTATATGTATGTATATCTGTATATATCTGTATATGTATGTGTTAGGCTATGTACTGTATATTACGGCAGTCTGCCTCGTCTTCTTCTCTTACTGTCAGAACGAGAGAGGCCCATGTACGTGCAGAGTTAACCCTTGCAGTGAGGAAGCAGAGCAGACAGGCATACATGTTTAAATGACGTAATGGGGTTTTTCCCAGAAGAAAGTAATCTGTTACTTCTCCAACAAAGAGGCATTCATGTTCTGAGGTAAATGGGGTTTTCCCAGTAGAGGTAATGACAAAAATGGGAGGAGAGCCAGTCCCCACGAGCCGTGCATTGACTGGCTGGTGAAATGACATCACGGTGACAGCGCTGTATTTGGACCAATAAGCAGAAGAGATCTGGGGGCTTTATAAGGGCCAACTGGCGAGAGAAAGGCAGAGATTTTTACACTGAGCTGGAGAGATAGGAAGAGGCACAAGCCGTGCCAGATCAGACTTTTTAGAGAAATGGAGATCCTGCTGCCAGACACGGGGCACGAACCATGCAGAGATGAGATGTTCTGTTTTCTGCTTATTTTAAACTGAATGGAGATCCTGCTGCCAGACACGGGGCACAAGCCGTGCAGAGATGAGATGTTTTGTTCTGTGCATATTTTAACTGAAATGGACACTTTTCCACTTCAGTATCTTCTTGTAACTAGCTTTTTCTAATTAAAATTACCTCTTTATACATATGATTTGTATCCTTTCTTCGGACCAGACGACCGGGTAAGCATGAAATGTGTTTTGCATTGTAACTTCACCCCATGCAATTTTTGATTAATGATAAAAACTTTAGAAGTGTGGCATTATCAAATAAAGTAAAAGGAGACATATGATTATGCATTAAGGACTAAAGGTGAATTCTGTATAATGGGATTATCAAGTAAAGCCATACAGTGGTAATACGGCCAACCTAGTAGATTAAAGCAAAATAAATAAAAGTAAACTCTACGGCCAACCGAATAGATTAAAATAGAATAAAGTAAATACACCCCGCAACTCCAATCCATCAACTGTATGACTGGAGGGGACGGGGGGGTGTCTGTGTGTGAGCCGAGGTCGGCTGAGTTTAAGCCCTGAAGTTTATAGACACAATTGAGTCCTAGACGTCCCAAACTTCGCAGGACGCTGCTTGAAGCTGGGATTCGGACCAATGAGTTATGGGATAATCAATCTGACCTCGGTTTACGACCGGTGCTCAACAAAGACATAGTAGCATACTACAAAAACCTAGGGGTCCGCAAAGACGACTTCAAACTAGAAATGGTAACAACCGATGAGGTACTCAAAAAACTGAGCACTCTCCAACCTAACAAGGCCACTGGCCATGACAACATCCCCATCCAAATTCCTCAGTCATCACACACATAATAAACCTCTCCATAAAACAGGGACACGTCCCCAAGGACTTCAACATTGCGAGAGTGACCCCTCTGCACAAAAAGGGCAGCAAATTAGACCCAGGCAACTACCGCCCTGTTTCTATTCTGTCGTAGAAAATATCATCATGTCATTATAGATCTGTGTTGAGATATCATTTTATCTTTGTACAGCTTGACTGGTTCAATATGGCCAGCTAGTATAATGAGCTCAGACACTGGCAGACACTACTGTCCCTTTAATGTGGGGAGAGGATAACTTTTGACCTAATCTTTTCCTCTCCTAGCAAGGTTGTTTAACATTCCAGTTTATACTTTCAGTCATATCTGTTCTAAGTCTATTTCTGTGTATTAATGTACGTCTGACTAGACCTCTTGGTCACTTTGCTGGTCAGATTCAGTGTGTGAACACATGTTGTCTCTGACTGTAAACTGAACTTTCATTTTGTGGCCACAGATGAAATAAACTATGTTTCTATTTTTAATAATGACTCAGAATGATTTATACAAACGGCTCATCAAGTTCAAGTTCAAGTTCAAGTTCAAGTTCCTTTTATTGCCATATGGCCAGGCCGGTGGAATTCAAGCACGGTGCAGGTGGTAGCTGCGAAAATACACCACAAAAACATGAAAAAAAAAAAAAAAAAAAAGACAGTACTTTTTGTCCTTTAACACTATGGTTGCCGAAAACGCCCTTGGACGTGTTTCCTAGCCATGCTCATTCTGCCGAAGACGCCGTAACTCTTTGATATCAATATTTCAAAAATCTGTGCTCGAAATCATATTTCTCCTCCGGGGACCTGAGATGTACAGCTGAGCTCCACTCAACTCTCTAGCGGTTCAAGAGCGCCATCTGGTGGCCGATCGGCAGATCGCCAACAGGAAGTGACTCGTCAAACAGGAAGTGCTCATCCATATTTCGTCCGGGCACTCGCGATCATTAGCAGGACTCTATCTCAACACACTGGATAATCAATCGCTCGCCCTAACTCAATAAACAACGTTATACAACCTGGAAATGGTTCATCAGGATCAACATCACATAATCGAAAACTGTCTACTCCAAGCTGATCGTCCAACGGCGCGAGGAAGATACGGTGAGTTTCAACGTTATTTTCTAATGTCTTCTATACTAACTGATCTGATGATCATATGACCCACACTAGATGAATGGTATAACGTTGCCCACGGAATTATAAACACCCCCTCGCCCATCCGGTCAATATCAGATGATACGTAGTAACTTCTAGAAGTACCTCCAGTTGAAATTTTTCATCTGGCACCGATCGCTACCAAACTATTTGATCATCAATATAATGCATTTGGGGCTATAAATCAAGTTCTGGAGAAAGCTGCAGAAAACGATAAAAACATACTTATACTTTAGACCATATTTTAGTATGAATATGTGAATGAAAAAGTATATCGTTGCTACACCCTGAACAATGGATATAGGACATTGAATGGGCCATAATAATGTCAATTTAGCAATAGAATTTAAAAAGTTATAGCCCTGCAAAGAAGGGGAACTTCTCCATAGACAAATAGAGCTGGCTAGGGATGGTAAATTATGAATTTAACCATGGCGATCAAAGTGTTAACATTTCCCATAACAATTCTTACCTCCATCTCGAAAGTCATGGAGAAAATAGTCTACAAACAGGTCTAAAAGTACCTGGCAGAAAAAAATCGAATCTACGAATTCCAATCTGGCTTCAGAACATCCCACTCCAACGCGGCTAGGTGGCGCAGTGGGCAAGGCGCTCGCCACCAACGCAGGATATGTTGTGTTCGAGCCCAGCTCTCGGCGTTGCTACCAGCTTGGCTGGTCGTTCATACTAATACAATTGGCAGTATTAGGGGGTAGGAAGCTGGTGGGTGGGGATCGGACGTTGTGGACAGTGACTCCTACAGGTCAGTGGTGCGCCTGCGCAGTAAATCAGGAAGCGACGACGGAGGCGTGTCCCTCCCACGCAGACCCTCGCCGCTGAGAGATCGCGCTGTGCAGGTGAAAAGATGTGACGGCTGCCTCCTCGAGTACCGGAGGGGACACGTGATGCAAGGCTTCGTCCACATTGCAGCCAGCTTGTGGGAGGCATGGCCTAACAACGTTCGAGACAGGGGAGGGTAGAATTGGACAATCCAAAATTCGGGACGGGAGAAAAATCTAAAAATGAGGAGAAAAAATGGATAAAAAAAAAAGAACATCCCACTCCACTGACACGTGCCTTTTCTATTTGAACGACCACATCAAACAAGAGCTGGACGTGGGCAAATACTGCGGCATGGTCATGCTGGACCTACAAAAGGCCTTCGACACTGTCAATCACTCCATTCTGATTGACAAGCTAAAAGCAAGTTTCAAGTTTCAAGTTTCAAGTTTCTTTAATAGTTGTCATACAGAAGTACAGAATACTTTCATACAAAATGCTTCTTACTGTTACGCTCCAGAGACTGTGCTAGACAAGATAGTATCAAATAACATAGTATAGCATGTAATTTAGAAGAAGAAAATAAGGTCACAGTGTTCGGTATAGACATATGTACAATGTTCTGAGTTACCATATAATATACAATACTATGCAGTGTACTAATGTACAGTACTATATAGTGCAAAGCAGAAATGGGATGAGGTACAATTTAGGTACAATTTACAGTAAGGTGTACGAGTTGTAGTGCAATCCTTCATCAATAAATATAAAGTGTGGGAAGTGGGTGCTACAGTGTGTTTGTTTAAAGTGGGTGTGTGCTATAAAGTGTGTGGAGTGGGTGCTACAGTGTGTTTGTTTAAAGTGAGTGTGTGCGTGTGGATGTGTGTGCTATGTGCGTTTGGTGGTTGTTGTTGTGTAGTGTTCATTGTTCGTTTAGCAGCCTGATGGCCTGGGGATAGAAGCTTCTTCTGAGTCTTTCTGTGCTCGCCTTGAGACTCCGGTATCGCTTGCCTGACCGCAGCAGTTCAAAGAGGCAGTTGTTCGGGTGACTGGAGTCTTTAATGATTCTCTTAGCCTTGCCCTTGCAACGCTTGTTGTAAATGTTCTGGAGGGTGGGGAGCCCCCCTCCAATTGTGCGTTCGGCTGAACGTGTCACTCTTTGTAGTCTGCTTCGGTCTTGTGCAGTGCTATTCCCAAACCAGGAGGTGATGTTGCCAGTCAAGATGCTCTCTATTGTACATGAGTAGAAGTTCTTAAGGATCTTCTGACTGACTTGGAACTTCCTTAGGCGCCTGAGGAAGTAGAGGCGTTGTCGTGCCTTCTTCACAACACTGTCAATGTGTGTGGTCCATGTCACGTCCTCGGATATGTAGGCTCCGAGGTACTTAAAGCTGTTGACTCTCTCAACCGGTGCCCCGTCGATGCTGAGGGGGCTGTAGTCCTTGACCCCCGACCTCCTGAAGTCCACAATCATCTCCTTTGTTTTGCTGACGTTCAGGGAGAGGCTGTTTTCCTGGCACCATCCCGCCAGGACCTTGACCTCTTCCAGGTAGGCCCTCTCGTCGTTGGCAGAGATCAGGCCCACCACCACTGTGTCGTCAGCAAATTTGATGATTGTATTGCTACTCCGCTGAGCCACACAGTCGTGTGTGTTGCAATTGGTTTTGATAGTTTGATAGTATATCAGTGAGCTGGATGCAATCCTACCTGGAGGGGAGAGAACAGATGGTGGAGGTAAATGGTACTCTATCCCCCCCCCCCCCCTCACAGTGAGCTATGGTGTTCCATAAGGAAGCATACTAGGACCGCTACTGTTCCTAATTTATGCAAATGCCATGTCGTCAGCTTGTGACTGCAACTTGTTCTTGTTCGCGGACGACTCAGCCCTGCTGGTCTCTGACAAGAACAAGTTACAGGTTGAAAAAACCCTCAGCTCTGAACTCGGCAGAATCTGCACCTGGCTCGCTGATAACAAACTATCATTACACCTGGGTAAAACAGAGTCCATTCTCTTCGGATCAAATAACAAACTCAGCAAGACCGATGGCTTCTCAGTTACAGTGGGTGACAATATTGTCACAAGGAAAGACGAAATTACATACCTAGGTTCCATCCTAGAGGCAAATCTTTCCTGTGACAAAGTGGCATCAAAGGTAATAGAAAAAGTCAACCAACAAACTAGATTCTTGTACCGGATCTCCTCTCTGGTAAACAAGAATACCCTGAAGACTCTGGCGGGAGCACTCATTCAAGGGTACTACGACTATGCTTGCACCTCATGGTACCAAAGCACCTCAAAAGCGCTAAAAACAAGATTACAAACATCACAAAACAAACTGGTCAGACTTCTACTTGACCTTACCCCTAGAACCCACCTCACCCCTGCCCACTTTGACAACCTAGGATGGCTTAGAGTAGACGACAGAGTACAGCAACTTGCAATGGGCCTGGTCTACAAGATACACTATACGACTAAGGTACCCATGTACATGTCAAAATATGTTAAACCCAGATTCGGCTCAAACAAGGGACTAAACACGTTTCGCAATTATGCCACATCAATGTGGAACGCCCTACCCAAAGCTGTAAAGAAATGTGAATCCCTACCCACATTCAAAACCGCTCTTAAAGAGCACCTACGGGAGGTTTAAATTGGAAACTGGCCACCGTAAATGTCCAAACCCCCCCACCCCCTCCTAATAGACAGTCTCCTCCCCACCGCATGTATATATTCTCTCCCCACCGTATGTATATTTCTCTCCCACCCACCCACCCCCCCCTAACGTACAGTCTCCTCCCCACCGTATGTATATATTCTCTCCCCAACGTATGTATATTTCTCTCCCTGTTACGATGAGGGTTGGTTAGAACACAGTTTGCAGATAGGGAACGGAATGGAGGAGGCAGAGACGGCAGGATACGTGTAAACAGACTTTACTGAACACAACTGTACGTTACCAAAGAGAACATAAACGGCACAGCCGAGCTGGCGCTAGAGGAAGAGCTGAATTGTAAAACACGGAAAATAAAACAATAACAAAACAAAAGACTAATCTACTTACAAGCGCATCTACAAACAGCAAGGCACGGGGGAACACAGGAGAACGACAAGAAGGGTAACACTGAGGACTAGGAGGGTACATGAGACAATGACGCCACAAGGCAGTCAGTAACAAGCAGGTCTTAAATACTACCACTGATTGTAATGACTAACAGCTGGCAAAGCCAGGCAATAATGCAAAAAGGCAACATCTGAAAAACACACTAGGAATACACCAAACTAGACACAGAAGACATAATCACACATAACAACCAGACAGGGAGACGACATCACACACAGACAGGGATGGCCCAAGATAACAAATAATTAGATATTAGTTATATCACTTGGAACCAAAACAAGATGGCCGCCTGTACCATCAGACTAGTCTGGCCACTAGAGGGAGGCATGGAACCAATGTTAGGCAGAGAGCCAATGTTAGGTGGAGGGCACTGCCCAAAGTTAGGTGGAGGGCACTGCCCAATGTTACCATCCTGCCCAGTCCGGTCTGCCTGAATGCCTTCTACAACATAACTGCATTTCCGCGTCTCTGATTGGCCAGGTCATTTCTGGTCATGTGACATGTACGCCCAATCGTGGGACCGCAAGTTTCTACAATGGTTAAGCTTAGGCGCTCTTTCGAAGTAGGTTAAGGTTAGAGTTTGTCTTAGATCATGGCGATAGAACGCCAGGTAGTTTGCAGGCTGTTAGACCGGGAAATAGGCGCAGAACTTGCTGTCCCACGATTGGCGCACATGTCACATGACCTGGCCAATCTGAGCGCAAAACTCAAACGCGGAAATGCAGTTCCGTCGTCGAAGGCATACACGCGTCCAGCCAGGGCCGGGCCTAGGAACGTGACACTCCCACCCACCCACCCCCTCCTAATGTACAGTCCCCTCCCCATCATATGTATATACTCTGTCAGGATCTATGTACAGTACTGTATATTTGCATATCGTATATGTCACAAATGTAACAGTACTAAATACCTGTATGTCATGTCCCTATGCCATAAATGTCATGTTGTGTATGTCATAAATGTCACTATGAATTGAAAATGGGGGACCCTGATGTAAACAAGACAAACGTCTTTCTCTGGTCTGCATCCCCTTAACAATTGTGTGTATTGAGCCGTACTGTATTGTACTCTGTACTGGGCTCTGTTAAGGAAGGACAGGACACACTCACTGAGAAACATTGGTTTATACTGAAAACTAGGGTAAGCCATTTTAAGTTTATTAGTGAATCTTAAAAGTGAGGAACCAGCTGACTTGATTAAAGGGGCGTGTTTAAAACGGCCATTTTGTTTAGTTAAGTGCCCCCATTAAGGGACTGTTTCCTGTTTACTAGTAGCATCTGATTTGCTGAGTGAGCCATTAAGAGCCTGCCCTGTTTAAAAGCAGAGGTCCACACTGTGTTGAAATCACTCTGTACTGGGCTCTGTTAAGGAAGGACAGGACACACTCACTGAGAAACATTGCTTTATACTGAAAACTAGGGTAAGCCATTTTAAGTTTATTAGTGAATCTTAAAAGTGAGGAACCAGCTGACTTGATTAAAGGGGCGTGTTTAAAACGGCCATTTTGTTTTGTTAAGTGCCCCCATTAAGGGACTGTTTCCTGTTTACTAGTAGCATCTGATTTGCTGAGTGAGCCATTAAGAGCCTGCCCTGTTTAAAAGCAGAGGTCCACACTGTGTTGAAATCACTCTGTACTGGGCTCTGTTAAGGAAGGACAGGACACACTCACTGAGAAACATTGCTTTATACTGAAAACTAGGGTAAGCCATTTTAAGTTTATTAGTGAATCTTAAAAGTGAGGAACCAGCTGACTTGATTAAAGGGGCGTGTTTAAAACGGCCATTTTGTTTAGTTAAGTGCCCCCATTAAGGGCCAGGTGTTAAGACAGCACTAATTAGTGATAGTGATAGTGATAGTGATTTAAAGGCTTGCTGGTGTAGCGTCAGCGAAGCGTCGAGAAACGAAGAGGGACAAAGAGGAGGAGTTTTCCTGGAGTTCTCCGCCGAGGGATCCACCGATCCACCCAGTGCTAAGTACACCATAATCCTATATTTCCCTCCCACACTGCTATCTCTCTACTTCCTCCCTGCCACTCTTGACAAGACAATGTGTCTCATACCTATATCCACAATCTGCTCCTCCAGAACTGACTCTACCCATCCACGCCAGTTTGCTAGCAACCCGGCTAATCTCTCCTACCCTCCTACAGCCACTAATACACCTGTCACAGTACGGGGAGGCTTATGGAATTGTCAATCAGCAGTCAAGAAAGCTGACTTCATTACTGCCTACGCCCATAGTCTAAATCTGCAGCTCCTGGCTCTAACTGAGACCTGGATAACCCCCAATAACTCATCAACACCTGCAGCATTATCTACAAACTATAACTTCACTCACACACCTCGACCTTCCAGACGGGGTGGAGGCACTGCCCTCATGACATCTCCTTCATGGGCTACAAACGTAACACCACTCCCAGAACTGTCACTCTCCTCTCTCGAATATCATGCAGTATCTGTCTCTAATCCTTTCAATCTCACCATTGTTACACTCTACCGCCCTCCAGGTACACTCGATCACTTCACAGATGAGCTGGACATGCTTCTTAGCTCCTTACCGGAAGATGGTACCCCTCTCCTTCTACTGGGCGACTTCAACCTGCCTGACTCATCTCAGTCAGTCATAGTAGTCTCCCTCCTACAATCGTTTGACCTGACTCCCACTGCCATGCCTCCCACCCACAAAGCAGGCAACTCCTTGGATCTCATATTTTCCCGTAACTCCAGCATCATTAACACCACGGTAACTCCCCTACATGTATCTGACCATTCCTTCATATCCTTCTCACTAACTCTCATGCTTAACCGAAAGGTCTTCACCCCAACTCAAACAGTCTCACTCAGACGCAACCTGCCCTCCCTATCCCCCTCCACCCTCTCCTCTGACATACTATCCGCTCTACCTTTGAGTGACACCTTCTCTGCTCTCTCCACAGAGATGGCAACCTCCACCCTCCTTTCAGCCCTTGCAACCTCCTTCGACAAGCTCTGTCCCCTCGTTGAGAAACCTGCCCGCCGTTCCCCACCCAGTCCATGGCTGACAGATCCAGTGAGAGAACAAAGACAGGTCCTGAGAGCAGCTGAAAGGAAGTATAGAAAGTCACGCCTCACTGCTGACATCGACACATATCACAACCTCTTGTTAACATTCTCCAAAACCATCACTAATGCCAAAGCTTCTTTCTTCCACCATAGGATCGAGGCCTCTGCCAAGAATCTTCGCAAACTGCATGCTACCATGTCCTCCCTCCTCACTCCCCCCCCACCCCCCCCTCCCTCATCTTTCTCTGCCGAAGACTTTGCGATCTTCTTTGAGGAAAAAGTGGAGAACATCCGCAGCTCCTTCTCCCAACCCCCACCCATTCCAAATGCTGAATCGAGAACCTCATCCTTCACTCTGTCATCTTTCTCTCCCATTACAGAAGCAGAGACCCTGACACTGGTAACGTCAAACCGTCCGACTACTTGCCAGCTGGACCAGCTACCATCCCCACTCCTCCAGACCATAGCACCAGACATCCTCCCATTCCTAACTGCAACCATCAACTCCTCACTCAACTCGGGGGTGGTCCCCACCTCCCTAAAACAAGCCAGAGTGACGCCGCTCATAAAAAAACCAACCCTGAACCCTACCGTCATAGGCAACTACCGTCCTGTCTCTCTTCTCTCCTTCCTTTCTAAAACACTTGAACGTGCTGTATCCAACCAACTTACTGCTTATCTCTTACAGAATGACCTCCTAGACCCTAATCAGTCAGGCTTCAGGACTGGTCACTCCACAGAGACAGCCCTCATTGCGGTCACAGAGGCACTTCACTTAGCAAAAGCGAAAGGCCTCTCCTCTGTCCTGATTCTCCTAGATCTATCTGCAGCCTTCGACACAGTCAACCACCAGATCCTCCTTGCGGCCCTCGCAGGAATGGGAGTGGCTGGCTCTGCGCTGACATGGCTGTCATCATACCTCAATGACCGCTCCTACCAAGTGTCATGGAGAGGGACCCTGTCGGCCACCCGCCCCCTGCGGACGGGTGTCCCCCAGGGCTCGGTTTTAGGACCCCTTCTCTTCTCCCTCTACACTAAATCACTGGGTAACATTATCACGTCTCATGGCTTCTCCTACCATTGTTATGCCGACGATACTCAACTCTTCCTCTCCTTCCCTCCCTCAGATATCCACGTCTCTGAGCGGATCTCGGCCTGTCTGTCCGACATCTCAGCCTGGATGACGTCCAACCACCTCAAACTGAACCTAAGCAAAACAGAATTGCTCCACCTGCCGGCCAAATCCTCCCCCCTAACCGACCTTTCAATCACAGTCGAGAATACAGCTGTGACTGCGTCCCCGACCGCCAAGAACCTTGGTGTTGTCCTCGACGACCAGTTGAACTTCTCTGCTCACATCGCAGCGACGACCAGAACCTGCCGATTCCTCCTGAGCAACGTCAGAAGGATACGCCCCTTCCTGACAAAAGAAGCCACCCAACTCCTCGTCCAATCAACAGTCATCTCCCGCCTCGACTACTGCAATGCACTGCTCGCTGGCCTCCCGGCCACTGCCACTAAGCCTCTTCAACTCATTCAGAACGCAGCGGCCCGCCTGATCTCAAACCTACCGAAGTCGGCCCATGTCACCCCACTTCTTAGGGACCTGCACTGGCTCCCCATTGCTGCACGAATCCGCTTCAAGGCCCTCGACCTAGCATACCGTGCGGCAAAGGGAACCGCTCCCGCCTACCTCCGGTCAATGGTCTCTAACTACACACCCTCAAGACCCCTACGCTCTGCATCTTCTGGCCGCCTCAGACCTACTCCTATCCAAGCTCCGGGAGGGTCATCAAAGAGAAGTCGCCTATTCTCAGTCCTTGCCCCACAATGGTGGAATGAACTACCCACCCCAGTTAGGACAGCCGAATCACGTCCAATCTTTCGCCGTCGACTAAAGACGCACTTCTTCAACCATTATCTGAATAAAATAAAAAAAAAAAAAAAAACAATAAAAAAATCTAACCCTAACTAACCGTACTGTCATGCACTTGTCCTAATAAACTAACCTACACTGTAGCACTCAACACTTTGATGAACATTGTTGCTCAGCTGATAGAGTTGTGCCCTTCCTGATGGCTTGTCGTACAGAACTTGTAAGTCGCTTTGGATAAAAGCGTCAGCTAAATGACTAAATGTAAATGTAAATGTACCCATTCTGCAATCTGTTAAATAAAGTTTTCATTAATTAATTAATTAATTAATTCATTCATTCATTCATTCAATCATTCATTCATCGCAACCACTAAACAGACATGCGAGTACACAAAACGTTTACTTCAGTATGTTCAAACCTTTGTTACCTTTCATTAGCACTCAAAGTGATTTTTCTTTATTGTGCAAGAAACTTTGGAATGTTACCTTTCAAAAGAGAAAAGGTATTTTGCGCTATATATATATATATATATATATAGCGCAATATGTATATATTATTCCTAAAATTGCTGCACTTTGTTAAAAATTGCATTGATCTGACTGTTGGTATGTGCAGTAGCTAATACTCAATATGTTGCTGCTTAAACGTATGTATAATGTATATTCATTGATTCACTCGTATACCAAAATCAAATATTGATATCCGTTTAAAATTTTATTTATATTAATTAACTATAAAGTCTCGAATTAATTCGAGTCCACCACCACTAATTAAAAACAATTAAAAGAACAATAAGAACATACAATAAAAGCACCAATGAATAATAAATGAAAAAAATCCTACAATCATTTAAACGCTACTGTTCAGTAGTCTGACCGCTAGGGGCTAAAATCTATCTCTGACTGGGGAGGTCCGAGCTCTGATGCTCTGATGATGCTTCCCTGAGGGGAGATAAGAGAAAAGGCAGTGTGCTGGTGTAATGACCCTCCCCCACATTGTGCTGGCTTCCTCTGCTCTGGCTGGCAGAGCACAGCTGGGGAAGGCTCATCAGGTTAATTGGGGCACACCTGGGCCGGTGGGGGAGGCTCATCAGGTTAATTGGGGCACACCTGGGCCGGTGTGTCCCAGCCAAGATATGAGAGAGAGGCTGCCTCTGGTCTCTGGCGAACTCCCCGCATATGTGGTCCTTTGATTGTTTTGGTTGGTGCTTTTGGTTTTACACTTTCAACACTCATGCTGCACATACACCTCATCCACACACTGCACACACACTGATACTCATATCCAGGGGCGTAGCTGGGGGGGGGGGGGGGGGGGGGGGGGGGGGGGGCTTAGGATGATTCCAAGGGCCCAGCACTTTTTTTTTATTAGACATCACTCAGGTGTATGATGTATGATTGATGCTCTCATTGATACTATGTTTGTTTCTGAAGTGTGTGTGTGTGTGTGTGTGTGTGTGTGTGTGTGTGCGTGCGTGCGTGTGTGAGAGATATATAGAGAGAGGGGGGGTGAGAGAGATGAGGAAGGGGCAAGAGAGAAAGAGAGCTGGGAGAGTGTGTGTGAGAGAGAGAGGGGGTTGTGATTACTCAGCCCTTGTGTGGCTGAATGTAACAAGTTCCTAACGTTTTCTTTCCCCTATTATTTAATGCACACTTTATTCATTGTTTTAAATTATTATTTTCTTTTAAGTTATTTTGTGCATCACTCTGTTTTGAATTTGATGCAAATTTGCAATGCATGAAGGTCATCCTTTTGTGTTAAATGGCTGCATAAAGCAAGCATTTGTTGACTCGCATGTTGATAAGAGTATTAAAACTTGGAACTTGAAAAAGATCTGTTTAACACTTTGATCGCCATGGTTAAATTCATAATTGACCATCCCTAGCCAGCTCTATTTGTCTATGGAGAAGTTCCCCTTCTTTGCAGGGCTATAACTTTTTAAATTGTATTGCTAAATTGACATTATTATGGCCCATTCAATGTCCTATATCTATTCAGGGTGTAGCAACGTTATACTTTTTCATTCACATATTCATACTAAAATACGGTCTAAAGTATAAGTATGTTTTTATCGTTTTCTGCAGCTTTCTCCAGAACTTGATTTATAGCCCCAAATGCATTATATTGATGATGAAATACAGTTTGATAGCGATCGGTGCCAGATAAAAAATTTCAACTGGAGGTGGTTCTAGAAGTTACTACTTATCATCTGATGTTGACCGGATGGGCGGGGGGTCGTTTATAATTCCGTGGGCAACGTTAGATGATTCATCTAGTGTGGGTGATATGATCATCAGAGCAGTTTATATCGAACATGGTAATAATAAACGCTGAAACTTACCCCAGTCTCCTCGGGCCGTTGGGCGATCAGCTTGGAGTAGACAGTTTTCTATTATGGGATGTTGATCTAGATGAACCATTTCCAGGTTGTATAATACTATATACGTCCAAATAACGTTGTTTATTGAGTTAGGGCGAGCGATTGATTATCCAGTGTGTCGAGATGGAGTCCTGCTAACGATCGCGAGTGCCCCGACGAAATATGGGTGAGCACTTCCTGTTTGGCGCGTCACTTCCTGTTGGGCGGTCTGCCGATCGGCCACCAGATGGCGCTCTTGAACCGTTAGAGAGTTGAGTGGAGCTCAGCAGTATATCTCAGGTCCCCGGAGGAGAAATATGATTTCGATCACAGATTTTTTAAATATTGATATCAAAGACGTGTTACGGCGTCTTCGGCAGAATGAGCATGGCGGGCAATGACGAGTTTCGGCGTTTCCGGCGTTTAAAGTGTTGAGGTAGAAAAAAAAAGAGAATTCTTTTTTTTATTCAGACTGTCCAGGTCCGCTCCCACCACAGAGCTTGCTTTTTTGACCAGTTTGTTTATTTTGTGTGTGTTGGTGTTGCCCCCCCAGCATACCATTACCACAGCGAAGAAGAGGGCACCAGCAACCACAGACTGGTAGAACATCTGCAGCAGTTTGCTGCAGACATTAAAAGACCTGAGCCTTCTCAGGAAGAACAGTCTGCTCTGTCCCTTCCTGTAGGGCCTCGATGTTGTCCGTCCAGTCCAATTTACTATCACTTGACCCAGGGTAGTTCCCAGCCTAGTGCGACTCAAGGTTCTTTGGTAGACTATTGCATTGGTCCATTCATTGAAGATGAACGCAATGCGACATCCTTTACTAGGCTCACCCACCAACAGTGCAGGTGCTGAACTGCTGATCCGAATGTTTAGGTAAAAACCATATCATGCGTTTTCATCAATAAATAAATGGCCAAAAAATGTTCTGGTCGCACGCTAACGCGCGCTCGCATTCTTTGGGGGCCCACTAATACATTCTTTCATGGGGCCCAGAATCTACAGCTACGCCCCTGCTCATATCTATTGGCTGCTGACTAGTGACTAGTCTAGTTATAATAAATTCTTTGTTATTTCTTAAATTGTGGCTGTGTCTCCCCATTCTTGTTGTGAGCTTGAGCCAGTTCGTAACACTGGTGACAGGTGTTTATGTTCCTGAGCAGTGCATGGTGTTACCAAACCATACCAGTACACTTTCTATTGTGGACCGGTAGACATTGATGAGGGTGTTTGTAGATATACCATGCTGCTTGAGACACCTCAGAAAACACAGTCTCTGTTGTGCCTTTGTAATTGATGTTCAGTGACCAGGAGAGAGAGTCTGAGACCAATAACTTGTAGCTATTTACAATTTCTTAGCTTTTACTTTTAAAACAACACTGTTCAATATTACACATACTGTAGACTTCTCTAGAATGTATATATATATACATGACATGCGAAATGTGAATCCCGGTCCGTACTCTATTATTATTATTATCTTATTCTTAGGCCTATTTTATTCTTATTCTTAGGCTATTTGTTTTGTTATTCTTATTCGTGACTTTGTTCTGTCTAAATGTCTAAATGTTTTACTGCGATTTGTTGTGTCAAATTTCCCTCCGGATGATTAAAGTGTTTCTATTCTATTCTATTCTATTCTATTCTATTCTATTCTATTCTATTCTATTCAACAGGAGTGTTATTTATGTAAACAGCTGACTGATCAGTTTTGTTTTTCCTAAAATCAATGATGTGCTCCTTTGTTTGTGACACCATATGGACTGCATGAATGAATGAATGAATGAATGAATGAATGAATGAATGAATGAATGAATGACTGAATGAATGAATGAATGAATGAATGAATGAATGAAAACTTTATTTAACAGATTGCAGAATGGGTACAATACAGTACAGTAAATAAGGCGGACCAATAACTATATGGAGGGGCACTGGTATAATACATGTCTGAAATATGGAAAAACAGACAGCTTCAACAGGGTTCACAGCACTGTATATGAGACAACACAATACATGGTATTTTTAATGATGGAAAAGTATTTAGCTTATTTCACCTGTTTGACTATCTCATCACTTATTTAGTCTCCAATCAGTGCTATGATTTCATTTAGAATTTCACTGCTGAGGTAGTGTCTTTGTTTTGAGTCCTCCTCAAAGGTTTGCTCATGATTGGATCAAATTGTGCCATCAATTCCACCTGTGACAGGAAATTGCTGTCTGTATGCCCTCTCAAAGAGAGATAATCCTTTATTGATCCCCTAGGGGAAATTCGGGTGTCAAATAAGCAGGGGGGGGTACAGGGTGGGGGATGCATAGCTTCACAGTACAAATACAATATAGTCATATAAAATATAATAATAAAGTAATATAAATAGTCATATAAAAGTACTAGAGACTCATACCACAATGGAGTCCACAATGTACTGTACAAACACAAAATAGTCCAGTGGTGAGACTGAGTCCATTGTGGTATGAGCAGTGATGGGAATAACGGCGCTATAAGTAACAGCGTTACTCTTCCAATCTCAATAACGCCGTTACCGTTACTGCAAATAAATGCGGCGCGTTACTATGAATGAACCTGTTTCTTTCATCAGACAGATATCTGCGCTGAGAGGCAATAATGTTCTTCCTTGTTTAGTGCGCAAATTCTCCGCGCATCTCCTCTGCAAGCACTGCTCCACTGTCTGTGTCTGTCTACTCTGGTCCAATCACATTCAGTGTCCCGTCAGCGTCCCCCCCCCCCCCCCCACCCACAGTCTGCGAATCAGAGCAGAGTAGGGCGGGTCTTCACGGAATGCGTGTTGTCTTTCAGCGGGTCCCAGTCAGAGCGAGTTGACAGCGCATCTACAGGTAGTCTAATCTGCAGGTACTGTAGCTAGTAACCTCATTCCCAGTTCCCCGTGAGATAAATGTAGCTAGTAGCCTAGTTTCGCCAGCAGGCAGTTAGTAGAAAAATGTGGCATGTTCAAAGAAAGTAAAAGAAAAGTCGACAGTGAAAATCACTGCAATTCAAAGGTGCATGGACTAAGAAATATGCGTGCATCCTCCCAGCACCAAGAAACAGTAGCTATTGTGAAGAGTGGCAATTTGAAACGCCACTATGAAACAAAACACAGTTATTTTGATGCAGCCTTTCCTCAGAATTCAGTGCTAAGAACCACAAAAATAAATGGAATGAAATCATATCAAGCTGCAAGCTGAATTATTGTTAAAAAATGCACATGCATTTCCATAGCTGTGGATGAGTCCACTGACACCACTGAGAATTCTCAGTTGCTGGTGTTTGTGAGGTTTTAGTGAGTTTGTGAGATTGGATCAGTTGTGCTTTTTTTTTTAATACTTTAAACCCTTTTTTTGTGGAATATTTGATGCGGCCCAGCCTCACCCAGACTCTACCTCCAGCGGCCCCCAGGTAAATTGAGTTTGAGACCCCTGGTTTAGAATGATTCGATTAGATTCTTATATCTGTATGTTGTCGTGTATGTCATGAATTGAAAATGGGGGACCCTGATGTAAACAAGAAGAAAGTCTTTCTCTGATCTGCATCCCCTTAACAATTGTGCGCATCCCCTTAACAATTGTGTGTATTGAGCCGTACTGCTGTACCCATTCTGCAATCTGTTAATAAAAATGTTCAATCAATCAGTATATATTTGTTATTTATTTTTGGTATAGTGCTTAACAAGCATAATTTAATGTTGCCCAGTTGTGGCCTGTTGAGGGGCAATACATATCAAAAGTTCAAAAAATATATTGAAAGTAACGCAATAGTTACTTTCTGAAGTAACTAGTTACTTTTATAATTTGTAACTGAGTAAGTAATTTAGTTACTTTTTGGAAGAAGTAACTAGTAACTGTAACTAGTTACTTTTTAAAAGTAACTTGCCCAACACTGGGTATGAGTCTCCGGCCGCCCGAGCCCTTTGTTGTAGAGGCTGATGGCGGCCGGTATAAAGGACTGGCCCAGGCGGTCTGAAACTCCATGAACAAAGCATGGTTCCTTTCGGCTATAGGTGACATATTATGCAATCACTCTGTGCATTACACCTCTCCAGTGCTGCAACTCAAGATGCATCAAATCCTGGTTGATCTGATCTATGGCTGTCTTAGTTCTGGAGTTCATGCCAACTTGTCATATTAGTAATGTGAGTCTTTGAATACTCATGTTCCTTTAAATGACTTGCTATGTTCTTCCAATTTCAAACCCCCCCTTTGGTAAGTGCATTGTCCTGCTTTCCAAACAGTTTGCACGAAAAACAGAAGACTGAGTCCAGTGGCGGTTCGTCCACTATGGGCGCTAGAGCGCCGCCCTCCCTGGTTAAAAGAAGAAGAAAGAATTATTTGCGTGAGGAGGAAGCAGCCTATTCATCCCCCAGCGCCTAGCGGCCCTCCACTCCGTTTTCATGGGCACTCATTTCTGCTCCGCCGTAAGTGCGCAACTCACAGGGCAAAATGCAAATACGTATAAATAAATACGTACGTACAACATAGCGCTGTCAAATACGATACCAGAGGGTGCTTGCTCGAGTGCCCGATGTAGTCACTCTATTGGCTGAGAGTGGCACGTGACATCGCGTCCCCAGACGTTGGGCTCTGGGCTCTGGCTCTGCAGATATGCTATTGCCTCGAGGGGCTACTAGTAGTTGTCGGAAATTGATAATAATCACAAGATACTGTACATTCAGACAGTGTTGGATCTAACTAAATAGATTTATATGGACACTTTTATGGAAAGTTCAAGCCTGGAGTCTGGACCACAAAGCTTCTCGAAGGGTAGGCTATACTCTGTCTTAGCTGGTTCGACAACAAACAACAACAACACGCTATAATGGCTAGCTGGATGCAGTCTGGACAGTGGATATATACATCACCAGTCTGGACAGTGGATATATACATCACCAGTCTGGACAGTGGATATATACATCAACAGTCTGGACAGTGGATATACACTTTATCAAGCCCTCCTGGACAGCGTTTCAACTAAACAAAGTGAGTCGCGGTCTCTCTCTCTCTCTCTCTCTCTCTCTCTCTCTCTCTCTCTCTCTCTCTCGCTCTCTCTCGCTCTCTCTCTCTCTCTGTTAGAGCGATGCTCTGTTTAACAATATGCAAATATGCTGTACAGCCCTGTACTGAGAGAGTGAGAGAGAGAGAGAGAGAGAGAGAGAGAGAGAGAGAGAGATTGGGAGATCTTGGGATGTGCGTGTTTGGAAACCTGGCTGCTGATCATATTGATTGATGGCAATGGTGATAGTTGTACTGTAACTGTACCTACTTAAACGCTTGTTTCACTGACGCACACAGTAGGCTACTCAGTGTGTGGTTTCGCAATGCGTGCGCATGCGCGTGTTTGTGTGCTGTGTGATTGTGATACCTTGTTACATGTTAATTTTTGGTATCGATTCGACCCACCTGGAGAAAAATGCACGATCCGCCACTGACTGAGTCTGTGCTAATCGAATACAGAAGCCATGTTTGCTGTATTTTCTCCCCATTTGTCTTTCCTTTGTACATCTATGAGGATTTCTCGGTTCTGGGGGGAAACTAAATCTTTGACCTGTATTGTTGGGTATGGCCTCGACACTTGGCCTTGGCCATTGTGCAGGGTCTTGTGAGGTCAAACCTTTAGTGGTGGTGGTGATACTGCTGCTTGTAGAGGTGGGTGATGATGGGCAGGTGTTATGGTCTCACTGAAGGTGGATGTTGACGGACAGGGTTCCTGCAGGTTTCAGCAGGTTACATTTAAGACGTTTTAAGACATTTTTAGTAGTTTTTATCAGTAGCTTACCACTGTCTTCCTTTCTTTTTTCCTCCTCATCTTTTTACCAGGTGGATAAGTCCTCTTCATTTTGCTTGTTTAATGTTTATATGTCGGTCCTAATCCTGGCTCAAAGTTTAGTTTTCACGAGAAGTATTATTCTTCTTTTTTTTCAAACGCAAGTGACATGGGGCCCCTAAGGGGGTTCCCTACTGTCATTTCATTGCATATAATCCATTGATGTTTAAGGCAGATTGCAGAAGGAATTGCGATTGCTTTTGCAGAGTACATTATGTCGGCCCTCGGGGGGGCCCCCTACTGGTGGGGGCTCCACACTGCTGCCTGGCTTGAATGTAGGATACATTCCGAATAGAATTACAGAGAAGTCCCCTGTACCAGAGTGCTATGGTTTAAATTCACATCAGCTTACGCCAATAGGGGCACGAGGGGGCCAATCAGATTGCCCCTGTGGCCCCAGTGCTGGATCCGCCCCTGATGGATAGGTCCTTCACCTCATCCCTATTATGCGACCTCATCGTTGTTTGTGATAAACCCAATTACTGTGGTATCGTCTGCAAAATTCACAATGCTGTTGGTATGTTGTTTGGCCACACGGTCACATGTGTACAGACCATCGGCGTATTTAGACCACTATCAGTAGGGCACGTGCCCTACTGATGATCACCTGTGCCCCACTGATTAAATTTTTTTTTATTTATTTTTTTACAAATGTTTTTTATTTCCCCTTTTTTAACATGATCAAATGATCATTTAATATGATCAAATAATTATTATAATATTTTTTACTTCACTTTGAAATATTATAGTGAAATATTTTGCAATGTTGTCGCATTTATCTTGTTGAAATCCTCCAACAGGCTCTTTTTTTAAGTTGACTGGTTTGCACACCAATAATACAGTGCAATAATAGAATAGTAGAATAGATAGTAAAATTATGCAATAGAATGGCCAGAGTAAAATAGTGCTACAGTACAATCAACAGCGGGGTGTATTAGAAGGCTATGGTGAAGAGGTACGTTTTTAGCTTATTTCTGAAAATATTAAGAGATCTAGCTTCCCTAATGTCCATAGGTAGTGTGTTCCATAACTTTGGTGCATAGTTAGCAAAGGCTGCATCCCCGATTTTCTTTAGACTGTGGCTTGGAACATTCAATAGCAGATGATCGCAATGTTTATACTTTGTATATAAGGAGGAGGACCTTGAAATCAATTCTAAATGTTACCGGAAGCCAGTGTAGGTTATTTACTTGTAACTTTGGGTTTGATCCAAGGAGTAAGTTGCCCCATATTGCTCTGTAACATTTCTCTTTTTGTTATAGGACCGACTAGTAGGATTTCAGTTTTGCCCTCATTTAATTTTAGGAAGTTGTTCGTCATCCATTTGTTTATTGCTAAGAGACAGGCGGAAATGGAGTTTATAGCTGTGTGATAATTTGGTTCAGCGGAGATGTACAATTGTGTGTAATCTGCGTAATTATGGAAACATACATTGTGCTTTCTAATGATGTCTCCTCAATGTTCAATGTTCAATGCAATGTTCAATGCAAGTAAAGCACTTTAAACTTTAAGTATGACTAAATGCTTTCTTGACTATATATATAGTAACTGTTCCAAAATGCATAGATTTCTATGTATTTTAGGGGTTTGGGGGGCTAGCTCTTTTTAATATAAATGTCAGATTGTTTTATTTATTTCATAGATTTCTATGCATTTCAGGAGTTTGGGGGGCTAGCTCCCCCAAATAATTAAATAACATAACCCTAACCTAACCCTAAAACCGAAATAAAGTTTAAAAAAAATAGTTACAAAATCCACCCATTTTCGCCCACAAACCGGCCAAAACCGGCCACATTTTTTGGTGCCCTTCTGTGCCCTACTGAAGTGCTGGGTCTAGATACGCCCCTGGTACAGACTGTAGAGTAAGGGACTGAGATAGTATCATGTGTACACTATCGTATTTGCTGTGATGTAATTGAATGCATGAACCATGTACAGTACTTGCTGTGGACTGTTTACCTTGCTATTGTGATCATTCTGTGTGTGGCGAAAATGCTGTAACATTACGTAACCCCACACTGTAATCCAGTGGCGGCTGCTGACCAAATTTCTTGGTGAAGCACAAATTATTATATTATATATTAAATTATATTTTTAAAACATCCCCAAGGCTGCAACACCCCCATTCCTCCCAGGTGTCAGGCTCCTCATTCGCTTCCATTCATTTTGGGGACCATGTTTAAATATCATACTTCTGAAGTATAAACAAACTATACTGCTGTGACGATTTCAATAAAACAGACCATTCTGAGTCAATGGTACATGCTTGTACAACTGTACAAGCAAAACTGTACATTGGAATATCTAACATGTATTTACCACCTTCCTCTGCACGAGGCCATAGATGGGTTTTATGTAACACAAGGACAATTACGTGGGTAATTCGAAAGTAAACGCACGCATTTCAATATATATATATTTTTTAAATCCACTCACCATTGAGACGTTACTTCTTACGAGGAAATAGTGTCCCTCCCATCTGATCACTTGTAAATTAAATCCATTCTTCGATATTTTCTGATGAAACGTTCAATGACCTCGTCTGCTTGCAAACAGTTGCAAATCAGGCAATGCAACAAACAGCAGTCTTTTGTGATCTAATTGATGCTTCATTTGCGTGAGGATGCTGTCGAAATCCACTAAACATTGTTCTGTTGATGCGTGACACACGTTCCATTTTCGGGACTCCGACTCCGACAGGTGGTCACTCAGAGAGTCACCCAAGCGATTGCCAAAGCAGTGCACTCATCAAAGCTATGGGCACCTATCCCATCTTCCTCTTCTTCTTCTTCTTCCTCTGGGTGAACGTTTCGATGACTTAGCTATTAGCTGACGTTAGCTTCAAGTTAGCTTACAGAGTCCAAGACGTCAATTACACTACTTCAACTGAGATAAAAAAATATATATTATTATTAGTTCATGAACAATTGAATAAAGATCTTATTCTCGATATCTCTTTCAAGGCAAATTGCACACAGTCAGTCTCAGTGGTGAGATGATGACAGAAAAATCTAGAACATTAGATGGCTATTGACGCCACAGTCAATAGGGTCTAGCTGCAGTTCCGTAGCATTAGCTGGCACCATGCTCTGATTAGATTTCAAGGCTGTCAACACAATGTGGTACGACGTGAACGCCAATCAATCAAGTGCGCTCCGTCTCACTACCTGGCTTTTTTAAACTCAAATAGCCTATTTTGATTGGATAATTATATTCTTAAGCCCAACCCGTGCAACCATTTTTGCAGTAAGTGATTGACAGCTGGCCATTACTGCAGTCAGGTCAGAGAGCTCAGAACTGTCACTTGGACATTTTTGAAGAAAAAGAAAATTCACTGGCATTGTTTTTGTTCAAATTCATTGGCATTGTTCACAGAGGAAAACATGTCTAATAAAAAAAAATTTAATAATAAAAAAAAATTTATATGTATATGTATATTAATGATAATATATATATATTTTTGTCTGTAAAATACCAGTGAAGTACTGCCTCACTAGTTGTCATGCAATAACCTCCAATGCTGTAATCCCACCAATGAGAGACACCCGTGTGACAACCCTCGACTAGCAACCCTGCTAATGTTGGCTAAGTTTTTTTTATTTGTATTAATTTATAAATGTATAGCTGTTGATTGATATGCACTGTCCCTGATCAAATAAACTGAGTAAACTAAACTAAACGTGTGTGTGGGCATAGGCAGAGAGGACATATCCTGTGTATCCAGTGACTGCCGCCTCGCTCTGTCTTAGCCGTCGGCGACTGGGGGACGACGGAGGCTGAGGCGTGACCAGGGGCGGATTTAGGATTGTAGGAGATCCGGGGCTTAGCCCAGATTTTTTTTTACTTCGACACCACAACCTTTAACTTATACCACCACCTTAAAGCGGACAAAAGGCACTAGAGAACACTTAAATTCACACCCTTTAATTAATGAAGCAAACTATAATAATTTATAATAATAATAATAATAATAATAATAATAATAATAATAATAATAATAATAATAATAATAATAATAATAATAATAATAATAATAATAATAATACACTGTTTGTATAGCACCTTTCATACAAGAATTGCAGCTCAAAGTGCTTCACAGCAGTACAAGAAGACAGGCATAAAATGAGCACAACATTGGCAGATCAAGAGCAATGCATAAAGTGCAGACTAAAAGCATAAAATAGATAGCAGTAAAATAGACAAAGTCAAGGTAAGACATAGCACATTAAATCACATCGTTTTTCATATTAGAATTTAAGATCTAGGGTTAACTCGATAAAATAGTTAGTAAAATAGAATAAAATAATGCAATAGTGCATTGCAATAAAATAGTTATCATCGTATTTTTTCGGGGGGCCGGTAAGGAGTGCATTACAGTAGTCGAGTCGGCTTGAGATAAAGGCATGGATCTGGTTTTCAGCGTCCTTTTGATTTATAAATGGCCGTACTTTAGCTATGTTTCTAAGGTGGAAGAATTATGTTTTTGTCAACTTGTTGATTGTGATTTAAAGCTTAGGTCTGAGTCTACCACACCAATACTTAACTCACTCAAATACAGTTAGCAGCTGGATAGACTACAGATGGAAATTAGTTTCTGCTAAATCTGGTGCAAACATATTTTCATGAAACAATAATTAATTGTCAAAAAAAAAAAAAAAAAAAAAAAAGTATAATAACAAAAAAAAAGTTGAAAATAGATTCGGGGCTTTTCAGAAAACATTCAGGGCTTGAGCCCAAGTAGTCACCCCCTAGCCCCGCCCCTGGGCGTGACCAGTGGGCCCCCGCAGGACCAGACCCACAGCCCACGGGACGGCGGCGACACCCACACAAACATACAGCTAACGGACTCTTATTTTATTCACTCGGTCCAGGATCGAGTGACCGTTGTTTTAGTTATTGTATTTTAACCCCGGTAGTCCTCTGTCTCTTGCATTGCGCCTCCCTCCCATAGAACCTATATCAGTGTTATATTGATATACCGTGTCTTTCAGAGTGTCCCACCACTCTAAAGGGTCGGTGGCGTAGTCGCTACAGTATCACATACAGTATCTGCAGTGTTTCCCACAGGTTGACAGTTTACTGTTGGTGGGGGTGGAGAAACATGGGATGTCATGATATCAGATTTAGTGTGAGGAAATATCCCGGTTTTCACCATTATTATACTTTTTTAAGATAATAAAAAAAATGCATCTTCTTGTGTTACCTTCCCCCACTCCCAGCGCCCATCTCAGATCGCTTTCGGAGCAGACGCTCCTTGGCAACAACGGTGGTCAATCATTTTTGCCATCAGCGGTGACTGGTCAGTTCACAACCGGACGTGGTCACTCAAATGACACTCGCCGGATGTTTCGTCTTGTAACTCGAGAATGGAATCACGCAATAGGTTGAGTGTGGTGACGATCGAAAGGCGGCAAATTCAACTTTCCAACAATGCATTGGTTGATCGGCGGAAACGCAGCCCGGATCAGACAGTGGTGCGACGTGCACACGAGTGTGTGATGGCCCGCCGTCGGGCCGTCCGATGCTTAAGCAGATTTTGTATGAAAAACTCTATGATTGTATTGTTTCCATGTGGCAAATAAAACTAGAGAGAGAGAGAGAGAGAGAGAGAGAGAGAGGCCTGCTTGGCTGTCAGCGGTTCCAGGGTTAGTTTAACAAGGTTAGTTTAACTGTTTTGGGATCAGCTTAGTGAAGTTAGTTTAGATTATTACTATGACTTGGACATGAAAGTTGAGGATGCAAAGCATATGTTAGACACAGTGGATATCAGTCCTTCAAAATTTCCCCACACTACTGGTTTAAGATGCTTTTTTGGAAGATATAAATTCCTTCTGCATGTCTCTTCTATAAACCAATGCTCTTTAATGCTGAGTTTTCACTGCACATAGAAACAGCGTAACATAGGAGTCGTCACAGGGCTGGGGGAGCTGGCAATGGGCTGCAGTGTGGCGCTGACATCTGTGTGACTGATCAGCCTTTGAATCACTCGCCTAAAAAAACTCTGTAAATTGTGCAATGGATTTTCAATGCAAAAGGGCTCCACTTTAACTTAATGTGAGCTACAGTACGCTAGATAGAAATGAAGTAGCAAGCTTGTTTTTGTCTAATCGCTCTATAAACCTTGGTTAACATATCAACCAACACTGGTACAGTTGTTACAGCTTTCATTTGCAGGCCTTGATGTCAGAAGACAACATGTTCTCATCAGAAGAAGTACACTGGTACTAATGTAGGGTGACCAAACGTCCTCTTTTGGCCGGACATGTCCTCTTTTCACGCCCTGTCCATGGCGTCCGGGGGGAGTTATAAATTCATGAAAATGTCCGGGTTTCATTGTTTTTCACGGGACCATTATGCATACACTTGGTAGAGGCCTGATATACCTGATTGACTTGCTAAGTCGGGGGGAGAGGAGGCTGGCATGGACTGTTCGGCGCTTCTCCACCTGAGCTAGATTTAACTCATCTATAGTTGATGTTACAGATTTTTTCTTTTTAGACTACTAGTTGTCTTTAATTAAGCTTGGTGTATTGAGCATTTTGTGCATCCAGCATTTTTGTGTGCGGATTTTTCCTACATGCTGCCGCCCTTTCTCCAACAATGGACGGCCAGTACCGGGTCAATCTCCTGCTGACGGTGGGACATCACCCGGACACTCCAGTCTGTCAAACGCTGCTGTGAGGTATGCTGGTGCACTGGCTGGGCATCACCACCATGCACGCCCATGGAGCTCCTGGTGCACTGGCTGGGCATCACCACCATGCACGCCCATGGAGCTCCTGGTGCACTGGCTGGGCATCACCACCATGCACGCCCATGGAGCTCCTGGTGCACTGGCTGGGCATCACCACCATGCACGCCCATGGAGCTCCTGGTGCACTGGCTGGGCATCACCACCATGCACGCCCATGGAGCTCCTGGTGCACTGGCTGGGCATCACCACCATGCACGCCCATGGAGCTCCTGCTTGAGGAACAACACTTTGGATGCAAGACTCCTTGGTTCTGTCAATCACTGTTCAGTTAAACCTAGTAAATCAACCTCGGCGTCTCTGGTAACCATAGCAACAAGTACATCCAGCTCTATCTTTTGGACTCCCCGCTGACTGCTGTCTTCCTGGGTCGGCCCGGTCTGGAGAAACCCAACCCTCATATCAACTGAACCGCCGGCACCGTTACAGGTTCATTCTACTGTCAACAGGACTCATGTCAGCCGTTGTAACCCCCCCCCCCCCCATCTGTCCTCTCTGCTCCTTCTGGCCTGTGTGAGTTTTCCTGACCTGATCTGTCTGTCTGGATGATCAAGGAGGTGTTCAATAACGCGTCGCACCACACCGTTGCCCCCTGATCATTCATACGACCATGCCATAGACCTGATACCTGGAACCATCCTTGTCATGTACAAAGGTCTGATGACCACATAGAATAGAAACTGGAGCAGGCTGCACATGAACAAAAAACAGCCCCTCTCAGTAGATGCTTTTAAAGCACAGTCCTGGGCAGGTAGGAAACAACACAAATGCGCTTTCAAAAGGTAAATGATATTTATTATCTGTGGCAGGAATTCAAACCTCCACATGCAATATGTATAAAGAAGGGAAAAAACAACCCACAAACAATTAACAAACAAGGAGAAGGGTAAGGGGAGAACAAACAAGTAATATAGGTAAAACACAAGTGTTGGCAAGGGCCAACAAACACAGTATAAAGTTCCCTTGGGGAAACAGTGGCAAAAATGGCCTAAAAGCCAACAATATGTAAATAGATAGCAATCCCTTAACAGGGAAGAAAATAGGCACAAAGGCCAACTACATATACAAACCCACACAAAGTGGAAACAAAGGGCAGTATAAATATATATGTGAAGATCCACTTAAGAGTGGTAAACGGCACAGAGGCCAACAATATATATAAAGCCACACACAGTGGAAAACAAGGGCAACCTCCAAACGCTCTGGTCACTGGCAACTGACACAGCATGAGGCGCCAGGATGTGTGTGTGCTGTCAGGTATTTGTCCACCCGTCCCTCTTGAGGTGATTGCCATCAGCTGTCATTCATTAGGCAATCAGCACTCTTCAGTGTAGGGACGGGTGGCACCTGACAGAGAAAGAGAAAGGGACAGCATTAGCTATCAGCACACACACACATCACATACAGAACATAACACATTTACATATACTAACCTGATGTTCAGATGGTGTCATAAATACAGTAATAATGGTAATGACCAACCCACGTACCCATGTACGTCACATCCTCCCATGCGGTTGCTGCTGTGTCAGATGTCTGTGCCTGGCTCTGCCTGTTCCCAAGACCTTCAGTGGGGCCAACCTCACCTGTCATCACCCGGGCATCACTCTCATTCCTGTGTCAGCGGTTCTGGTGTCCCACCGTGGAGAAAGGCACCCGATCACTCATCTCTGCCTGTCCTTTCTACGCACAAAACAACCCCCCCCCCCCACCCAAGTAATGCCCCCTCTGATCTCCTAAAGCCTGATCCTGCCCCTCGCTACCGCCCTCGTCTAAAGGTCTGGCTCTCCACCCATCACCTGCCCCTCAGAATGGAGTCCTGCAAACGGTTCCCCAAGTGTATTTGCCCCTTCCCAATCAACCGGATCACACACTGCTCTGCAGTCCACCTCTGACTCACCCTTTCTCTTCATGTTCATCCCACCTTTCATCCAGGATCAAACTGGTTTCATCCAGCACCCTTTTAAGTT